>NC_141534.1:37360000-38077500 GCF_021556685.1 Rattus norvegicus | reverse complement strand
GCTAATCAAAACAACCCTGAGATTTTACCTCACACCACTGGGAGTGGCTAAGATCAAAAACTCAGGTGACAGCAAATGCTGGCAAGGATGTGGAGAAAGAGGAACACTCCTCCATTGTTGGTGGAATTGTGTACTGGTACAACCATTCTGGAAATCAGTCTGAAGGTACCTCAGAAAATTTGACATTGAACTACCTGAGGACCCAGCTATACCTCTCTTGGGCATATACCCAAAAGATGCCCCAACGTATAACAAAGACACGTGCTCCACTATGTTCATAGCAGCCTTATTTATAATAGCCAGAAGCTGGAAAGAACCCAGATGCCCTTCACCAGAGGAATGGATACAGAATATATGGTACATCTACGCAATGGAATATTACTCAGCTATCAAAAACAACGACTTTATGAAATTCATAGGCAAATGAATGGAACTGGAAAATATCATCCTGAGTGAGGTAACCCACTCACAGAAAGACACACATGGTATGCACTCATTGATAAGTGGCTATTAGCCCAAATGCTTGATTTACCCTAGATGCACAGAACACATGAAACTCAAGAAGGATGACCAAAATGCGAATGCTTCACTCCTTCTTCAAAAGGGGAACAAGAATACACTTGGGAGGGAATAGGGAAGCAAAGTTTAGAACAGAGTCAGAAGGAACACCCATTCAGAGCCTGTCCCACATGTGGCCCATACATATACAGCGACACAATTAGACAAGATAGATGAAGCAAAGAAATGCAGGTCGACAGGAACCGGATGTAGATCTCTCTTGAGAGACACATCCAGAATTCCGCAAATACATAGGCGAATGTCAGCATCAAATCACTGAACTGAGAACAGGATCCCCATTGAAGGAAACAGAGAAAGGATTGGAAGAGCTTGAAGGGGCTTGAGACCCCATATGAACAACAATGCCAACCAACCAGAGCTTCCAGGGACTAAGCCACTACCCAAAGACTATATATGGACTGACCCTGGGCTTCAACTGAATAGGTAGCAATGAATAGCCTAGTAAGAGCACCAGTGGAAGGGGAAGCCCTTGGTCCTGCCAAGACTGAACCCCCAGAGAACATGATTGTTGGGGAAGGGCAGTAATGGGGGGAGGATGGGAAGGGGAACACCCATAGAGAAGTGGAAGGGGAGGGGTTAGGGGTATGTTGGCCAGGAAACCGGGAAGGGGAATAACAATTGAAATGTAAATAAGAAATACTCAAGTTAATAAAGATGGAAAAAAAAAAGACTTTTCACTCTCTAATGAAATGATCCTTAGATTTTTTTCCTTTATTTACGTAATGCATTACTTTACTGTTCTTGTTATGTTCAACAATCCTTACATCTCTGGGATGAAGCCTACCTGTTCATAGTGAGTGATATCTTGGATATATTCTTGCATTTGGTTGGCAAAAATTTTATTGTTTATTTTTCACGTGTATTCCCAAGGTAAACTGTTCGGGTTTCTCTTTTTGTTGGCTCATTATGTAGTTTTTACATCAACTACAAATATGTAATGTGTGTCCTCATAAAATCAACACTTATCTATATGTGCCACTTCAGCATATTCCTCCAGCTTCCCGTGCTATGTTCCTTCCATGCTTTCCTAGATGATGAACTATAACCTGGATGTATGAGATGGAATCCAAACGTTCCTCATGAACATGGTTTTGGTAATTGTTTTATTACAGCAACAGAAACAAATTAGAGCATCTGACTTTTATGTAAGTTTCGGGCATTCAAACTCAAGTCCTCATGTTTTCACGTTAAAACCTTACCCAACCATGTCCCAGTCCATTTCCAATTTCTGTGAAATGATCACATTCACGGTGTAGGATGTCAGATTCCGCAAACGTGAACATGCACTGTAGGAGGGAAGAAACATCACATATCCCGAAAGGTGGAAACTTGACTGAGTAATCTTGAAAGGTGGAAACTTGACTGAATCTAGACACTCCCCACCCCATAAGCTTTAGGGAAGCTAAGAGGGACGCAATGTTGACCAAGAAGCAGTTACAAGAGATAAATCTTTGGACTTGTAGAGTTTCATTCAACTTGTGTTGTTCTTGTGAGTCACCTTCTATGTTGACGTGGGGTATTTTGGTAAGGCAGCTGCTTTTGTGTCAGCAATGCTCTAAAGTACTCTCCAGTTAAACCCCTGTTTCTGATCCCCCCAAAAACTCCTTGCATCACCAAGTTGGACTTTGATACAGTTGTCACTTTGGTCTGACACAGCTTTTTTCATAAGTCATCTAGTCCTCTCTTCTCTCTTCTCTCATTTCACTCTCTCTCTCTCCCTCTCTCTTCTGTATGTGTGTGCTTATTGCATATCCCCAAGAAAAGACCTTTACAAAATAAGTAGGAATAATTAATATATGCAGTATTTTTCCTACTTACGGATTAGAACTATACATTTTATTAAATTTCATTTACTCAAAAACACTTCAAAATGTAAGGGTGTTTTTGTCCTAAATGTATAGATAATTAAAATGATAATGTTGAAAATTACACACAAAACTGCTACTAGATCTTCTGCTTTTGTTCTATTAATATCATTATATATCACAATAAATTGGGTAGACACATGTGCATACATACACACACACCAGCACGTAAAGAGAGTTTTTTTCTATTTTTCTTGGATATTTTCTTTATTTACATTTCAATTTCCTTCTTTCCCTACAAAGAACCCCTATCTTATCCTCCATCCCCCTCCTTCAATTGGGGTGTCCCCCACCTACCCATCTGCTCCATCCTGCCTCCCCTCCCTGGCATCCCCCAATACTGGGGCTTCAAGCCTTCAGAAGACCTAGGGCCTCTTCTCCCATTTATGCTTGACAAGGCCATTCTTGCTACAGATGTGGCTGGAGCCAGGAGTCACTCCATGGGTACTCTTTGATTGGTGGTTTTGTCCATGGGAGCTCTGGGATGTCTGATTAGTTGATATTTTTGTTCTTCCCATGGGATGGCAAACAGCCTGGGATCCTTCAGCCCTTTCTCTAACTCCTCCTTAGGTATCCCAGTGCTCACTCTGATGATTAGTTGCAAGCATCTTAATTTGTATCAGAGCCTCTCAGAGAGACAGCTATAGCAGGCTCCTGTCAGCATGCACTTCTTCGCATCTATAATAGTGTCTGGTTTTGGTGACTGTATATGGGATGGATCCCCAGGTGGGGCAGACTCTGAATGGCCTTTCCTTCAGTCTCTGACGCACATTTTGTCTTCTCATTTCCTCCTGTGAGTATTTTGTTTCCCCTTCTAAGAAGGATCGAAGCATTCACACTTTGGTCTTCCTTTATCTTGAGGTTCATATGGTCTGTGGACTATATCGTGGGTATTCTGAGCTTTTGTGCTAATATCCACTTATCAGTAAGTGCATACCATGTGTCTTATTTTGTGATTAGGTTACCTCACTCAGGATGACATTTTCTAGTTCTATCTATTTGCCTAAGAATTTCATGAAGTCATTGAAGTACTTAAATAGCCCTATAAATCACAATGCTAGGAATCTTTGCCCCAGTCTGAAAATATACTATGTAACTAAAAGCAAAATCCAGTGTTGGGGCATTCTGCTCATGATTTTTCCTCAAAGTCTGTACGACCATGCTTGAAATGTCATTCAATATACAGTGTGACTTTCCATGGTTTATGGATGTCTTTCATTGCCTAATCTCCTGGATGTAGCAGTTAACTAAACATGAAGCCACTCCATGTCAGAAATATTATAACCCAGGGGACTTGTTGTAAAATTCTTATGATTATTTTAATATCTATTACTTATGTAGGGCCAGAAATATTTGTAGCATTTTGCATTCAGCAAGACATGCATCATTAAGAAAATATTTGCAAATATTAGAAACAAAGAGGTTATAATTAAATAACTGAGTAGCAGTGAACTTCAGGTGCTCAAGATACAGACATATAACAATAAAAGAGTGGAATCAGATATAGCAACTCTGCATATGGGAGAACACTAAGTATACCAGTAAATTTTTCCAATTTTTGTGATAAAACACATAACGGAAGCAACTAAAGAAAGTTTGTTTCACATTTTGATGATCCAGTGCATCTCCTCAGGGATGTCTGTCACAGTTGCCCACACATGATGCTGCTGTGTTAATCTGCATTCACGGTCAGGAGGCAGAGAGATGAATGCTGGTCCTTAGCCCACTTTCTCATTTTCACTTACATTAGATGTCAGTCCAGGAATTGTCTTTTCAAAATTCAGGTTGGGTGTTCCTTGCCCAAATCTTCCTTGAAATACCCTCACAAACCAAGGTGTGCAACCACCATGATCTGTAACTCATTAAGTTTGCACTGGAGATGAAACATCACAGAAAGAAAGATTTAATCAAACCACTGCAGTACCCAATGAAGGCATGAGAAATTGTAATGTCATACACTGTAACATGTAGCCTATTAAGGGAAAAAAGGAAGACATGTTCAAAATCTACTAAAATTTTATTTTGGTTCTTTAATTCTACATCTCATGGACTTCTTTCTCTTCCCTACATAGCACTTTCTCCTTGTCCCTTTCCTAGATACTTTATGATAAATGTGATAAAAGTACACTGAACAAATAGCTTAGGGGAGAAAAAGTTCATTTTGTCCATTATTTCAGAAGGATATGATGTATCAAACTGGGAACTGCCTGCCAGCAGCATAGAAGAGAATGCAGCAAGAGTAAGAAGTAGTTGGTCACAATGTATCTATATTCAGGAATCCAAGAACAAAAAATGAAAATTAAACCTGATTACAAAGCCTCGAGGCCCTTTCCTAGTGACCCACTTCCAGCAATGCTACAACTTCTAGAAATTCCACAAGCATCCGTATAGCATCAGTAGTTGTGGTCCATATGTTCAAATATGTAAGCCTATGAGGGAGTTACCATTTAAACCACACAACGTGTTTGCTCCTTTTCCACTCTATCTCTAGAGCTGAAAGGGCCTTTATAGTTCAACCCTGCCAATTGTCAATGCTGTCTCTCAGTGGTTCATCCACTCATCCTGTCAAGTCACACTCCTTTTCACTTCCCAGTGAACTTTTGAATCTCTGATAATTATTTCAAAGCAAACAAAAGGCCACACAAAATGAACCATTTCTTTGTTGTCTTTTTAATTTCCTAAATGACTTGTTTCATACTATTAACACACTTTAGTCATATCCTCCCTGCTGTAGATATCTGTATGTCCCAGCTCAAGTAAGTGTTCCCTCCTACTGTCTCATAGTCAAATGCTCTGTTCTACTTTGCAACACCATGTGTTGGATTAAGCGGATATATGTGTAACAATTATGAAGAATCTTGCTACTGTGCTCTTAAAACATTGCTTGACTTTTATCATTGTGTCCAGTTCAGTTCCCTCTGTATACCCTTGCATCTTCGGTTCTCCAGAGTACAAAAGTGGAACAGCCTCTCTCAAGTTGGCAGACATTTTCTTATCATCTCCATTACACTTTTTCTGTAGGTTTATCCATCAACTTGACATTAGCATGTAGGTTATTTGCTAGGTACTTAGAATCATGAAGATACTTTACAGGCTGGATTTCAGAAAAGACTCTCACTTTACTGGTTTGTCCATACTTGTGTCATCAACACTCATGGAAGTCAAGGCAGTCTTTCAGTTAACACACAAATGAGAATGGAATATACATAGTTTATTCAACAGATACTGAAGTATAACAAAGCACAAGATGTCTCCAAGCAAGGCCTTACATGGCCGTCACTGGAAACCAAATTCACAAGTGTGAACAGAAAGTGGGCTGAGTATGTCAAGTAGTAGCACCAATATCACATCAAGCTTCTTACACAAAACTGGAGGGTGATCTACAGTAGGGAAACTCTTCTTTGTCCCTCATGATCACATGTACATGGTAATGATGTAAACCAATAGATACAATATAGCTAAGATAGGACATGCATTTGAAAGATGGCAGGAGAGAAATCAACATGATTTAGTGTCATGAAAAATATTGGGGATTCTACTATAACATGTCTCATTGAATACATCGGGATGATAAGTCAATAGTACAGACAAGACCATGAGTCTTCTCCAGATGTTATAACCTACCTAAACAGAATTAGATGCTGAACATTTCTAGAGGATGAATATACTAGAATTTTTCTCATTGTCTGTTCACAGAAATCTCAAACCAGATATGACCTGCCATAGGTCCCCTGCAGGTTCTCTGGCAGGAGGTCCTGCTGCAGATTCCAGAGGTCTTTCCTGGAAAAATGTGAAGGCATTAGAGATTCTTCTCCATCTAAGAAGCTGTGAAAGTAGACATGTGTGTGTATGACTGAATGTGTGTGTGAGTGTGTGTGTGTGAGTGTGTGTGTGTGTATGTGTGTGTGTGTGTGTGTGTGTGTTTGTGTGCGCACATGTGTGTTGCTAAATTTGACCTTAGGGCCTCATGGAACTTGCTGTTGTTTTAACTGTTTAATGATTTCAGCTAATTTTTATCAATAAACTTTTAGTATCTCAACTGATAACCCTAGGCTGAGGTTCAATTTGAAACAGAACACAGTATTTGAGGGGAGATTAAGTCTTCCAAGTACAGCCAAATACTCAGGACCGTCAACAGGTGAGCACATAGTATATGGACAGTTGTTCTACAGGTGTAAGGGCTCTCCATCACCTTCAGTAGGAGAATAGAAGGTGATTTTCTAACGGTAGCATTTTCAGAAGTGAATAAACATTGAAGAATCTTCAACAGTTCTTTGTAGGAAAGGTGGAGTGCAGGGAAAATATGTATGTGAAGTGATATTTGTTTTAGAAGAAAATTCACAAAAATGTGAAGTTAATGAAGTTTTTAGATGAGTTTGTGCTTCAAGTTCTATCATCTACTTTAAACAAATTCTCTGAATGCTAGTAATGACAAAGGACACCACAGAGGAAGAGTGCTGAGCCTTTAGAAAGCACTGGTTGACACTGTATAATACTCATTTTCTTTCTTTAATATCTGTCTATTTGGAGGTAATTAGAGCTAGTTAAAATGAACAAAGAGATACCAAACTCTAATGAGCATTTATTTTCAATATGCTTTTTAAGTGATGTCTAACATGAGCTGTTTTAACCTTTCTGTACAGAAAAGGACAGATAAAAAGAAGATATAATTTCTAAGGTCAAAGTCAAAATGAGCTAAATGAAAATTTTGAAGGAAACTTCTCTTTGTAAAAATATCATGAATAAGCACAGAAGATTAGTGGTGTCTCCTAATTAGCACTGCCCCTATATACCAAACAGCAACCCCTTCACATACTCAAACACTCACATGTCTTATTTAATCATGCCTCTGGAGGGCCAGTAAGTAGTATAGTTGTCTCTAGGTTTATGTTTTAAGTTCTGGATTTAAGACACTTATAATCCAAGCATATGGGAAGCTAGGCAGATTCCTTGTGTTTTTTTTTAGCCAGCCAACCTGGTATACTTGGTAATTCCAGTACAGTAGGGACTATAGTAAGGAAGTAGATATCATTCTTTAGGATGACTCCCATATATATATGTGTAGAAACATACATTACATGTAAAAATAAAATAATAAATAGACAAGATTTAGATAGAAATCTTAAGACAAGTATATTAGTGATAGTCAAGAGCTATGGTCTTGTCAAATCTCATAGAGATCAACAGGTGCTGATTGATTTTTTTGCTTTTTCATGGAGAACCAGGAAAAGCCCCAGTACTTGGATGGGGAAAACATGTATACTGCTTATCAAGCACTGGAGAGAGCAAGATCTTCAGGTGAAGAAATGGCCTTGAAGGCATCTGTGATGAGGATTGAGCCAATATTGTATACAAAGGACCTAGAGGAGGCCCAATACATAGCAGATGTTGTGTATCTTATCTGGTTATCAGAAAATGTCTTTGTTTTCTAGCAAGAATTCAAGTGCTGTACTGTGTTTCCAAAATCTCTAATATCAAAGATAAGTTATATTAGCAAGTATTAAACCTCATTCTCTGAAATTAAGTCACTATCAGCCCCATATACCTACCAAATGTTCTCTAGACTTGATATGAATATGTACCCTCTCACTTCCCTTCACCATTTCACAGTTTTAAATTGTTTTCTTCTCTGGAGCCCACAGATATAATGTTCTATGTTTCAGTCTTATGTTCTTATGCCAACACATGTTTTCTGGCTGCAGAGATTAGCAATTAAGGGTGATGGTCTCACAGGCTTTCAATGCCAGCACTCAAGAAACAGTGGCAGACATGTTTCTGTGAGTTTGAGGGCAGAATATTCTACAAACCAAATTCTATGACAAACAAGATTACAGAGAAAACCTGTTTTGATAAAACAAACAAACAAACCACCAAATCACAGAAAGAGAAGAGTTAAACTGAGAGAGATGCATACATCTGTTTATTTTTATATTTAGGTTTACCAGGGTCATGGAGAGATTAGTGTTAGTTAAATAGTGGCAAGTGAAGGTAGGCTTAATTATCATTAAAGGGGAATTTAGAAATGTTTTTAGTGTTGAGAGTTAGTGTTAACCCTCAACTTGACATAATGTAGACTCACCTAAAGACAAGCCTCCAAGGACCCCTGTAATTCATTACCTATATTAATTTCAGCCTCTGAGAATGTAAGGATAATTTTGATTACAATAATTAATGTAAGCAGACCCATCTCAACTGTGGAAAGGACTTCTTTCTATAAATTGGTTTATGGATCACATAAATGAAGAATAACTTCTAAACACTGGAAAACATTCTTCTATAACTGATAGTAGACTTGGACTTCTGATAGTACATTCAATGCAAATAGCTGCTTCAAGTCCTTGCTACTTTGACTTCTTCCCCTGATGGAACAAAATATGAGACATAATAAATATCTCTTCTTAAATTTCTCTTATCAAAATACTTTCATCACAGGAAAAGAAAAAGAAACAGTTACTTAATTACTTGTCTGTTTCTGTGATAAATCACCATGACCACGGATTCCTGTAAGAGAAAGGTTTTAATTTGGCTTTACATCATTTAAATATATGACACTATGTTAGCCATTCTCATTAAAAAGACCCAAGTGTATGTATTTCTTGTGGCTTCTCTGTGCTTCTTGTCATTTCTTCTAGCTATGCAGAGGCTACAATGGTGAGTTTCTCAAGACCTGCAATATGAGAAAGTGACCTAGAGGTAAACATTGTGCTTTCTACTTTGTGCTTTTCTCCAATGATACACTGCCATTTTTGGAGTAAGAAGCATGTCTAAGAGCATATCCATATAAGTGATGTTTAAACTTTGTAGACTATGAAATGCATGTCTTCACAATCAATCATCTGACTAAGAACAGAATATGATCCTCAATGTTTTTCTTTAAATGTTTTAAGGTGTTGCAATTAAGGAGATGGATCAGTTAGTGAAGTGCTTTCTTTTCAGATGCAAGGATGTATATTTGATCTACAGAACTCAGTTGAAAAAAGTTTCAGAAATGCCATTATGTTTGGTAATGCTATTGGTGGACTATAAAAGAGCAGAACCTGTACTCATGGACCACTGGCCTAATCTACTTTGCAAGTTCCAAGGCAATGAATAATAAATCAAAGTGTATGACACCCAAGGATTGAAACCCAAAGTATTTTTTTTCTTTCTTTTTTTTTTCTTTTCTTTTTTTTCGGAGCTGGGGACCGAACCCAGGGCCTTACGCTTGCTAGGCAAGCGCTCTACCACTGAGCTAAATCCCCAACCCGAAACCCAAAGTTTTACTCAGAACTCTGTATGCTGTGCACACAAGCAGCCATATCCATAGATTGATATGCACAAACACACACACACACACACACACACACACACACACACACACACACACACACAGTGGTTGATTCCCTAGAAACTTTGAGTTTTTATTAAGGAAGCTGATAACACATGACTAGCAAATGTTGTTTTAATGAAAATTGTTTTTGTGTATAATCTTATGAAAGTACATGATTGTCTGACTCATAGTCACACAATTTTATCATCAAACAATATGTGCTGTCTATCATGTGCAGAAATTGTACTGTGGGGTCAATATTATGGTAGAGATTTAATGAAGTTTGATGTGAATAATATTTCAAAATACATAAAATAAAAACAGTGATGGTAAAGACACATTTATTAAAAACCCAATATTTTAGTAAACTCCATTTTGGAGCTCAAGTTTTCTGCTGGGATATCCTCCAGTTAAACACCATTTAAAGAGGGAAATAAAAATAGGGAGGGAGAAAAGTAATTCAAAGCAAACTAGTAGTGAGTTCATTTTTATCATTAAAATCCTAGAAGTGATTAATGTCATTCCTTAACTAAATTAAAATGTGTAGAAGAAAAACACAGCAATGCATCAAATTGCAATCAAAGTGTATAAATGAACGAACACAAATTAAGTCACTCATTATTCATGTCAATGATTTGGCTTAGAAAACTTGAAAATTATACATTGTAACTATGACTAGAAACTCTTTTAGTCTATTCAGATGTGCTGTATTTACAGTTAATTTCATTTTCCCAAAAGACAATCTCTTTTTCATACTGTCACTTATCTCTGTTCTCTTTATATCTCCTTATCTTTTTTTAAGCAATTTAAGCCATCTAGTGTGTACCTTGTATGTTTTTGAATATTTATATTTTTCTCACTTTATCAACAGAGATTAAAGCCTTAATCTAGTGGGTAATCCCATTATCTTTCCTGACAAAAGCAAGCATATCTTTGGTCAGTGCCTGTGGAACCCAGGGAAATTATCAACAGTAAATTAAAAATCCAATTAATCTTTCGATGTCTTCCCAGTCATGTGGATCTTCAACTTATTCACTTGAATGCTTATATTTACCTGTGTTTTACCAGGAGATATTTTTTAGAATTTAAAGAAAATGAGATATTTTTAGAATTTAAAGAAAATTGATTCAGATAAAAACTTAAATGATTTAAATTGGGAAGTGTTTTTATCCAAATACTTTTGCAGGGAAAAGGTTTACTGTGGAAAGAAATAGCAGAATGCTAGTCATTTTAATCAAACAGACTGGAACAAGGCTCCACTTGAAAGGCTTTCTTTAGAAATCTAAGGTGGAGGAAAATATACTTCAAAGTAAGTCTGAATGAAATGCTTTCAAGATTTATTTTTTGTTGTTGTTGCTATACAACTCTACAGTTAAATGAATGCTCATATGAATGTACCCACATCAGGAAATGTGAGTGTGAGATACAGAACAAGAATATGTGGACATATCTGGACAAGGATGTGACCTTATTGATCAAAATCCTAGTGCTTGGGTTCGGCCCCCAGCTCTGAAAAAATGAACCAAAAAAAAAAAAAAAATCCTAGTGCTATTGTAAAGTTTAGCTAACTGGGATATCGGTAAAACAGTCACTACACCAACCAGGAAAGAGTGAGTTGTATTTAATATATGTCTTTGTTATTATTATGTTATTAGAATAGTGAATGTCATAAGTTCTTAATCCTTCAAGAAATTGAAATAAACCACAAGAGATCAAAGCTGCTTTATGACCATGGTGCTTTCTAGCACCATGTATAGAAGTGGGGATAGGAACATGGATTATAAATGAGAGTCTTAGCTCTGACAGTTGAAAATGGAAAAAAAAAAAAAGACTGCCCTAGAATATTTTTAAAGATTTTTATTATTACGTATGGACTGCAAACAATAATAGATTTCATCACCTTACATTTCATATATGCTAATAATTTGATCCCGTCCATTCCCCCTTCCTTTCCATTCTTCCTGTCACACTCTTTCTCTCTCTCCACCTTTCCTTTTATTCCGCCTATACTTTTCTGTCATTTTCTGGGGGGGGGGGGGTTAATTATTTTAATTAGGGTTTCTCACAGGAACACGTACAACTTACCTGTAGCAAATCACTGGGGAAAATCTCTCCCTCCTCTAGCCTGTATAATTGCCTATAGACTACTCTCAGAGAGACCAGAAAACGGCATTATTATTTAAAAATCATCAGATCAGACATGGGTGAAATGATCATTTTGGGCAATCCACTACGGAGACTTAAAACATAGGAAGAAACTTCAACTTTTGAAATGTAATGGGACACAGCATACAATGGATGTTCTGTGGTTGCCAGTCCAGTAACTTCTGAGATCAGGACAAACTCTTTTGGTTATCCCATGGAGAGAGAATGCTGACAACTGACCTAGTGATTGATGTTATTTTTAATCCATGCTTTGTTATTGTTGTTGTTGTTGTTGTTGTTGTTGTTGTTGTTGTTGTTGTTGTTGTGGCATCGTCGTCGTCGTCGTCGTCGTCGTCGTCCTCCTCCTCCTCCTCCTCCTCCTCCTCCTCCTCCTCCTCCTCCTCCTCCTCCTCCTCCTGTTTGGATATATCTGAGTTGCAAGACTGCAAAGAGGATGATTTAGTCATTAAACAATCTTATTCACTCATGAATAAGATTCATGAGGGCGACGGAAGATATTTAGAATAAAAAGAGAAGAGTCTCATGAGCCTAGCCCTCTTCCGTGGGGTTGATAGGCAGCTATCAATTCCTACATGTAGAAAAACTCATGAGGCCCATCATTATCTGTGGGTTATGGGTTTGGGAATTTCAGTGATATCTCCCCTGGAATGATCGTTGTTTCTTTTTCTGAAATGAAATCCCCCAAAGTTCAGAATCTCTAGCAACTTGAAAATGAGAGAAAATCTTCCATAGGTATCTGTTCTTCCACGGGAATGTTTGCAGCGATAAGACTGGATCGATTTGCATTCATCTACATGCTGACCTCCAATTGAAGCAGCAACATTTATTGAAAATGCTATCTTTTTTCCACTGGATGGAAAATACCCTTTGTCAAATATCAAGTGACAATAGGTGTGTGGGTTCATTTCTGGTCCTTCAATTCTATTCTATTGATCTACCTGCCTGTCTCTGTACTAATACTATACTGTTTTTTTTTAATTAATATTGCTCTGTAATACAGCTTTAAATTAGGGATGCTCATTCCTCCAGAAGGTCTTTTATTATTGAAGAAATTTTTTGCTATCCTGGGTTTTTTCTTATTCTAAATAAATTTGCAAAGTGCTCTTTCAAATTCCATGAAGAATTGAGTTGGAATTTTGATGTGTATTTCATTGCTTCCGTATATAGATTTTGGCAAAATGGAAATTTTAAAATATTAATCCTGTCAATTCATGAGCATTGGGAGGTCTTTCCATCTTCTGAGATCTTCTTCAATTTCTTCTTCAGAGACGTGAAGTTTTTATCATATAAATCATTCACTTGCTTGGTTAGAGTCACACTGAAATATTTTGTTATTTGTGACTATTCTGAACGGTGTCATTTCCATACTTTCTTTCCCAGATTTTGAATAGAGGAAGGCTACTGATTTTGTTTGAGTTAGTTTTATACACACCCACATTGCTGAATTTCTTTATCCGGCTTTGCAGTTCTCTGGTGGCACTTTTGGGGTCACTTAAGTATACTATCATATCATCTGCAAATAGAGATATTTTTACTTCCTCCTTTCCAATTTGGATTCCTTTGACCATCTTTGTTTTCTGATTGCTTTGGCTAAAACTTTGAATACTACATTGAATAAGTAAGGAGAGAGTACGCAGCCTTGTCTAGTCCCTGATTTTAGAGGGATTGCTTCAAGTTTTTCTCCATTTAGTTTGATGGGCTACTGGTTTGTTGTATATTGCTTTTACTATGTTTAGGGTTGTGAATTTTTTAAAAGACTTTTAACATGAAGGAGTTTCAAATTTTGTCAAATTGTTTCTCAGCATCTAATGAGATTATCATGTGCTTTATGCTTGTTTGTTTGTTTGGGTTTTTTTTGTTTTTGTTTTTGTTTTTGTTTTTGTTTTTTTTTTATCTATTTGGTTGATTTTAGCCCTGAGTTTGATTATTTCCTGCCATCTATCCTTCTTGGGTGTATTTGCATCTTTTTGTTCTACAACTTTTAGGTGTGCTGTCAAGCTGCTAACATATGTTCTGTGCAGTTTCTTTTTGGAGGCACTCAGAGCTCTGAGTTTTCCTCTTAGCACTGCTTTCATTCTGTCCCATAAGATTGGGTGTGCCCTGCCTTCATTTTCATTAAATTCTAAAAAGTCTTTAATTTCTTTCTTTACTTTTTCCTTGGTCAAGTTATCATTGAGTAGAACACTGTTGAACTTCCATGTGTATGTGGAATTTCTGTCATTTTTTTTCTTTTTTTGTTATTGAAGACCAGCCTTATTTCGTGGTGATATGATAGGATGTATGAGGACTATTTCAAAATTCCTTTATCTGTTGAGGTCTGTTTTGGAGAAGGTACCATGAGTGTTGAGAAGAAGGTATTATTTTTTTTAGGATCAAATGTTCTATAAATATCTGTTAAATTGATTTGGTTCATAACTTCTGCTAGTTTCTCTGTCTCTGTTTAGTTTCTCTTTCCATGATCGGTCCATTGATGAGAATGGGGTGTTGAAATCTTCCACTATTATTGTGGGAGGGGCAATGTGTGCTTTGAGCTTCAGTAAGGTTTCTTTTATGAATGTAGGTTCCCTTGCATCTGGAGCATAGATATTCAAGATTGAGAGTTCACCTTGGTGTATTTTTCTTTGATGAATATGAATTGTCCTTGCTTAGCACTTGAAAACTTTTGGTTGGTAGTCAATTTTATTGGATATTGGAGTATATACTCCAGCTTGTTTCTTGGGACCATTTGCTTGGGAAGTTGTTTTCAGGCTTTTACTCTGAGGTAGTCTTTTTCTTTTTTACTGACTTCTGTTTTCTGTATGCAGCAAAATGCTAGATCCTCTTTACGTATCCAGTCTGTTAGTCTATGGCTTTTTATTGGGGAATTGAGTCCAATGATATTAAGAGATATTAAGCAGAAGTGATTGTTGTTTCCTTTTATTTTTGTTGTTAGAGGAGCAATCACATTTCTTTGGCTCTATTCTTTCAGGTTTATATCAAGAATATTACCTTCTTGCATTTTTTAAGGTGCAGTTTCCCTCCTTGTGTTGGAGTTTTCCATCTATTATCCTTTGTAGGGCTGGATTTGGGGAAGATATTGTATAAATTTGGTTTTGTCATAGAATATCTTGGTTTCTCCATTTATGTTAATTGAGAGTTTTGCTGGATAAAGCAGCCTGGGCTGGCATTCGTGATCTCTGAAGGTCTATATGACATCTACCCAGTATCATCTGGTTTCTGTTGCTTAGGTTTCTGCTCTTGCCTCTCACCATCAGGTTGTCTCTGGTTTCAGCTGGTCTTGCTATCTCTGACAGTGGCTTGACTCTCCTGTAAGCCTGTGTGTCAGCACTCCTGTAGACCTGTTTTCTCCCAGCAGGATATGGGTACAGAGACCTGTAGGTCCTGGTCAGGTCTGGTTTCAGGCAGAAACTAGAAGATCCTTTCCCAGACTCTTCCTGGATTCCTTTGTCTTGAGTGTTCCAGGCATGTCTCTTGGAGCAGAAGTGGTGGTCTTACCTTTGCTCTCAAGTGTGTCAGCACGCTTGGTGACTGGCTGTAGGTGCAGGCAAAGCAAGGAAGGATCCTGTCCCTGGCTGCTCCTAGGTTCCTGTGTCTAGAGGGCTCTAGGCAGGTTCCTCTTGTCCAGATTCTTGTCCTGAGCTCTCAGGGCTGTCTACATTTGTGAGAGTCCAGCTCTCTCCCCTATGGAATCTGGGTTCAGAGAGTTGTGGGACAGAGTCATCTCTGGTTGCATGCAGAAACTGGAATGGGGGTTTAATACCTTAATTATATAAATCAGATAGAAATAGGAGAGGCTGAGTCTGAACTATCCTGGAGAAACTACTACTATTACATCCCCCAAAACCTTCTATTATACCTCAGAACATACTCTGGAGTGTGCATGTGCACATGTTTCCTTTTCTGTAGGGATGTTTGCATTCCTCTGCTCCTGGGAGAGTCTTTATGTAGTTATTGCCATTGCATCTTGTAAGTATACATTTTAATCAACCAGAATATATATTCCGCATTTTTAAATTTTTTTATTAGTTATATTCTTTACTTAAATTTCAAACCTTATTCCCTTTCCCAGTTTCCTGTCCATAAGCCTCCATTCCCTCCGCTCCCCCTCCCCCGTACAGGTATTTCCCCTATACATCTCCCTTATTGCCCCCCCATATACCCCTGCCCTGGGGGTCCAACCTTGGCAGGATCAAGGTTTTCCCATTCCCCTGGTGCCCCAACAAGGCTATTCTCTACTACATATGCAGTGGGACCCTGGGTCAGTCCATGTGTAGTCTTTCGGTCATATTCAATATTTTAATCAAAACTTTCTGTAGATTTACAGAGTCAAGACATATCCATTCATCATAATTTGATAATATAATGAAAATTCTGTACATTTTTTCACAAATAAGGAATTTGAAAGCTCAGAGAGACCTAATAATATGCCCAATGAAAGAATTTCTGCTATATCACCTATACTTTTGTTTTTGTAAAAAAATATTTGAATTTGCTCTGTTTAAAATAAAGTTTTAACAAAGATTTTTTAACAAGGTTTTTAAAATTCTTTTTTAAGTTTTCCTTCTGTACATTTTTTTCAGGTGCTCACAGATCTAAAACAGGCCTCAGATTTTTTGGGAAGTGGGCTGTGTACCGCTAGGAACCAGCATATCTGGTGAACTAACTCTGGGCTTTTTTAGCACAAGTGCTCTTTCCTGCTGAGACACATCACCAGTTCTGAAAAAAATGTGTTTAAACAGACTTAAGGGCAGGAGTAGAGATAGCACAATGGAGAGCAATGATTTTAAAAGAAAATTATGTATTAGTATATAAAGTATCAAATAAGGCCTTGGGAAATTAATTTAAAAGGGAAAAGAAAAAAATATTGTCTTAAAGGAATTCCTTAGAAAAACAAAACACAAAATGCAATAGTGTAGGGAATACAGGTAGAAACTCAAGGAACAGGGGCAGACTGTCCTCTGCCTGTGCTAGAGCTCAGTGGGAATTCAAGGAGCTGACAGGATTAGAAGAAACACTCTGTTGCCATCCCCATCCCCTCAACAATTAGCCTGAACTTGGAAGGTGATAGTGTGTAGGGCATTTGGAAGCTGTTCACTTCCCTGTGCTTGCTTTACAGCTGACAGGGCTCCATTCAATTTCACACTTTTATTTTAAAAATTAAAACAGAGAGATTCTTGATAAAGATCTAATTATACTTTTAAAATTTATGAGGAGTGGCCAGTTTGTTTTTTGGTTTTGTTTATATGTTCATTAAATGCCTATATTTGTGGACTCAAAGGATGACTCAGCAGTTCAGAGTACTGCTGCAGGAATCATAGCACTTCCTTAGCCTCTGGAGGCACCTGGACTCATTTGGCAGACCCATACACATATGAGTCACACAAGCAGTCACACAAGCAGTCACACACAAAACATAAAAACAAGTCTTTTATTTTTAACTCTGCATTTGTCATTTTCACTTAAAACTTTATTCCAAATGCCTGGTGGAGAACTTCTTTACATTTATGAAGTATTAACATAGGTTAATTTAATTAAAAAGTTCAACACCATTTTTTGGTACTACATGTAGAAGATAGTGAGAAGACAAAAACCTAGGGAATAAACATGTTCAATTCCCCAAAAAGTATCCTGGGTTCCTTAGAGGGAGAAACTGACAATAGGTCTTTAGTCTGTGACAGCCCTGACATAGAAAGTGTAAGTCTGGAGCTGTGTCAGCTCCTGGGACACCTAGCTAGAAGAGATAACAAGGCCAAAACTTAGCTGGTTTCAAAAATTCTTCAAGGTCTCACCAAATAAAATGAAACTAACATAGTAGCCAACCAAAATTGTACTAGTGTGACTACTTTGTCCTTACCAATTATATTAGAAGTTATCTAACCCTTATGTAAAATTCCCTAACCCTGCATTAAAAAGGGTCTGACAAGTCAGTCAAGTTCTTGTCAGTTTGAATGGTTAACCCAATATTCTGGTCATTTCTGCAGAAATGCTAACCCCAGGAGCATCAGACATCTTTCTCTTTTATGTGCCCATTCCACACACATAAAAAGAAGTCAAAATGAGAATTTGAGATTCATGAAAGTTCCTTCTCTGTGATAATGCTCTGGTAGTCATGTTGTGAAGAAGCTTGCAAACACTTTAGTCACAGGGCTAGAAAGAGACTGAGGTGAGTTCAGAGTCAAGATCTACCTAACACTATCTCCCTTTTCTCCTCTTTGATTCTGGAACTATGTCAGCCCAGTCCCTGTAATTGGAAGGAGGCTTGCCAGTAACAAAATCGAATAAGACTTTCTCTTTACTGAAAGAAAAAAAAAATACAGCCAAAAAGAACGAAGTTTAGAAATGCTATCTCACCCCTAAGAATCCCTAAATACCTCAAATTCCAGACCCTGCTGTCCACCTGTAATAGGTAGAAGGTCACATTTCTTGAGTCTGCTCTCTCCGAACCTAGATAAAATGGCTGAAAGATAAGGCTCTTAGATCCTGACCTAGTAAGGGTCTCCTTACTTGAGTGAGGGTCTCCCCACTCTGGGGGTCTTCTGTACTCAGTGGCTGACAACTAGATTGTCTCTGTCAGAGCTGACTCTCCAACTCAATAAAGCTAGTACCACATGATTTGTTTGTTTAAAAACCCATTCTCTCAGTCTGGTGCTCATGATTGCCACATTTGAAATTTAAAATCAGTCAACAGGGATGGGGATTTAGCTCAGTGGTAGAGTACTTGCCTAGTAAGCACAAGGCTCTGGGTTCGGTCCCCAGCTCTGAAAAAAAGAAAAAAATAAATCAATCAACATTCCTGATCTGGTAACTTGTATAAACAACACTTCATATGAATTAGTTTTCAGAATTTTAAGTCTCACAAAGTTAAGGTTAGAAAGAGAAGGCCATCTTAAAATGTCAAGGTTTAACAATTAAAATAATTTTAGAAGTTTTTAAAGTACATGAACACTTTGAATTTCACCTGGAGCCCTAGTTTTTTGGAATGTAACAGTAATAATAGCCTACATTCACTAGAAGATAAATCAAACAAAATTTCTTTGTTTATATTAATAAGGAATTGATTTTGTGTTAATCCATTTCTAAGCTGATATCTATTTAATTTGTCATAATAAAGTATATCAAAACATTTAAAAAACAATGTTATGACTATTCTATCTCCTGAAAGAAATTTTTATATTCAAATACAAGTTCTTAAACATTGGTAGGATTTTCTTTTCTCAGGTGGCACAATCATCTATGGTACAGTGTATAGAGTTCAGTTACCCATCAAGATTCTCAACAACAATAGCTAATTTCTTTTCATCTATTTCTAGTTTTACTGTATTTTCTTATTTTATTAGATCTGCCCTTTTCTTTCATCTTAAAAGTATTCAAATGTGCGTGTGTGTGTGTGTGTGTGTGTGTGTGTGTGTGTGTGTGAGTGTGTGTCTGTGTCTCTGTGTGTGTTTGTGTGTGTCTGTTGTATAGGAGACCCTCACTCAAGTCTCGGGATGACAAGACCCCCCAAGAACTCCCGAAAGACAGTCTTTGCTTTAATCACATGAGGCTTATCAATAGGAACCAGAGTACTGGGGTCGAGACTCATATCCCATGCAGGGGCATAGAAGTTCGACCCCCAGTAGCTGGGAGAAGGGTTATTTAAAGGAAGAAGTCACAACCCAAGGGGACAGGGATGGGGTCATTGGAAAATGTGGAGAATACCAGTGAAAAATCACAAGGAGAAGCTTCCTGTCTCTCAAAATTGCTTTTGAGATTGTAATCTAACTTTATGGTCAGCTAGTTCCTGGGAGAAGCCTCCTCTTATCTTAGATATGATCTCCTATCTAAGTACCTTAAGCCCTTTTATCTGGATCCTGGGAGAGCAGGGTCAAGAAATTTGACCTCTTACTTACAGGCAGAGAGCTGGAATTTGAGGTATTTATGGCTCCTTAGGGGTGAGGTAGCATTTTTAAGCTTCTGAATTTTTGGCTGAATTTTTTATTCTTTCACATGCACACAAGTGTACGTGTTGAGATCACAGAACGACCTCAGACTTGGACACTGATTTCCTTGGTATTTGAGGCAGATGTACTGCAGGCCAGCTAACCAGTAAACTTTAAATTAGATTCTCTTCTCTCTACCTCCTATTTATCTTAGCATTATTGTTATAGGCATGAGTATGATGGTGTCTGATTTAATGTGGGCTTTGAACTCAAGTTTTCATCTTGTCTAGTAAAGAAACACAGGACACCTGCCACCATCTCTGCTCATCAAATCCTGTACTCTCCTGTCCCTGAGCAAAGTCAAAGCAGTTAGTATTCCCTTCCTCCACCCCACAACCCCCTGTGTGAAGCCAGAGCAATGCCTCTGCCTTTGAAGAGGGCAGACAAAAGGAAGCCCATCTTAATTACTATGTAATGACACTCAATTTGCAGCAACTAGAACTCAAGCTTAAGGCAGGGGGTAGGATGAGGTTGGGGCAGGTGTCAGGTTAGCTGGAAAAGAAGCCTATTCTATTTAAAAAAGAAGTAAAAGTGGCCAAAGCCTGAGGGCACAATTGCTAAAATGTCTCCCAGCAAGTTTGAAAACATGCTGAAGAGAGTTTGTCCTGTAGCCATGAAGCCTAGGCAGATCAGAAACATGGAGGGTTGAAAAGGCTTGGCCAGGTCTGCCATTACAAAACTAATGTTGGGATAACAACAACACAATACACAAAATAAAAGCCATAGGCAGCTAAACTGGTGGGGCATTAAACTTAAAATTGGTAAAACAAAGTCCTTTGAGAGATGTTTTGAGATTAAAAACAAAAAATGTTTTCTATATTTGGGATGAGGGAAAGCACAATGACATAGGGTATCTGGATTTAATATGATCTTGCTTTGTTTATAGGCATGCAAATGGCTATTTTTCAATCATTATAGTTCTCTATGTCCTCTTTGGGAGAAATCAGAATAAGAAAGATGTGGGAGATTGAGAAATTAAGTACTAGATTAAAGATCATAAAACAGAGGTTGAAAGTATCTTTTAATCAAAACAGGAAACCATCAGAAGAATACAATCTGTAATTTACTATAGTAAAATCAAAATATGTAGTTCCAGTTAGAATGGTTCCACAGGAGCTTGAGAAATTAGGATGGCAGCTCACAGGCATATAATATATTGAAATAAGAATCCAGATTCTGCTTATTAATCCTAAATTAAAGCAATGCTTAATTTTATTTGGAAAATTTGATACATTGTAACATTGGTAAATGTTACAATGGCTTTCTGCCTTGAGTTCTGAGGAGGATAATGCGGAGATTACACACTTATTAGAAATGATGGCTATCTTAGATATACATTTACAGATTAAAACTGATGATGTTTAGCAATATAGGTTCATTAAAATACAATTTCATGGGAATTATGGCATGAAGGCTATTCCAGATAATGCTTAAAATCCTACAGGTTAAGCCTTTATAAAAAGGCCTAACGATGTTTCTTTGTTCAAATAGGCTATAAGTAGAAGTCCTTTAAAAATACCAAACACTCAGAGAATATGGCATTTAAACATAATTTTATTAATTTAAGTACTTTGTTGATATTGAAACTGAAAGATACCTGTTTGATATTAGTGTAGCCATTTCTTTTTTTTTTTTTTTCTCTCTCTCCATCTTTATTAACTTGGGTATTTCTTATTTACATTTCAATTGTCATTCCCTTTCATGGTTTCTGGGCCAACATCCCCCTAACTCCTCCTGCTTCCCTTCAATATGGGTGTTCCCCTCTCCATCTCCCAGCCATTACACCCCCCCCCAACAATCACTTTAACTGGGGGTTCAGTCTTGGAAGGACCAAGGGCTTCCCCTTCCACTGGTTCTCTAACAAGGCTATTCATGGCTACCTATGCGGTTGGAGGCCAGGGTCAGTCCAGGTATAGTCTTTGGGTAGTGGCTTAGTCCCTGGAAGCTATGGTAGGTTGGCATTGTTGTTCATATGGGGTCTCGAGCCCCTTCAAGCTCTTTCAGTCCTTTCTCTGATTCCTTCAATGGGGGAATCAGTTCTCAGTTCAGTGGCTTGCTGCTGACATTCGCCTATGTATTTGCCATACTATGGCTGTGTCTACCAGGAGAGATATACATCCGGTTCCTGTCAGCCTGAACTTCTTTGCTTCAACCATCTTATCTAGTTTGGTGGCTGTATATGTATGGGCCACATGTGGGGCAGGCTCTGAATGGGTGTTCCTTCAGTCTCTATTCTAAAATTTGCCTGCCAAGGTTATTCTTGTTCCCCTTTTAAGGAGTGAAGTATTCCCATTTTGGCAATCCTTCTTGAGTTTCATGTCTTCTGTGCATCTAGGGTAATTCGACCATTTGGGTTAATATCCACTTATCAATGAGTGCAGACCATGTGTGTTTTTCTTTGAGTGGGTTACCTCACTCAGGATGATATTTTCCAATTCCATCCATTTGCCTATGAATTTCATGAAGTCATTGTTTTTGATAGCTGAGTAGTATTGTGTAGATATCCCACATTTTCTGTATCCATTCCTCTGTTGAAGGGCATCTGGGTTCTCTCTAGCTTCTGGCTCTTATAAATAAGGCTGCTATGTACATAGTGGATCACGTGTCTTTGTTACATATTGGGGCAACTTTTGGGTATATGCCCAAGCTTTGTACAGGGTGATAAGAATTGATCGAGTGCAGCCATTTCTTAAGAAAGAGAATCTTTCAAGCTGAACCATGCTTAGCACCTAGACGTTAGACAATACACCAGAAAGTACAGAAAGCACATTCCCACCCACTCTCTAGGAAGGTACCCAACCATAAAAGAGATGGTATAGATCGTATTTACTGCAGAGCAATTACAAGGCTAGAAACATCTCCGGGAACCTGACTGACCACTATAGATTGTGCTGCAGGATTAAAAACATATATCAAGTTAGATGTCCTTGGTACTGACATAGCTTTGCTGACATACCTATTGCCTTGTCCTGAAAACACCAGGAGAGAAACATCTGCCAAGTCAGATATCCTTGGTCCTTGTCCTGGGAACCCCAGGACGGAAAAACATATATCAAGTCAGACATCCTTGGTACTGAAATGGCTGCGTTGATATGGTTGCATCCTTGTCCCAGAAACTCCAGAACGAGAAGCATCTGCCTAGTCAGATATCCTTGGCACCAAAATAGCTGAGCTAAAGAAACTGTGTAACCTTAAATGTTTATATAAGCTGTACATTTCTGCTGGTCTGGGCTCTTCACATCCCTCCTGCGTGAGGACCATGTCAAGCCCCAGTGCATTGGTATCCCAAAGTAAACCTCTTGTTTTTCCATCAAGACTGAGTCCCGCGTGTTTGTCGGGTGGTGGGTGTCCTCAAGATTGGAGCAAGAGTCTCCTCGGTCTGAGGGTCTTTCAAAACATATCAGATCCCAGCTGTACCTCATTAAACTTAGAAGAAGAAGATGATGAGCTCCAAAGAAACTCCATTTAGAGCTGTCTTCTTTTGTGGCAAGCTAGCCTCTGGGCAAAGAAAGTGCCCTAACTAAATCAGGAGACAGAAAGCCATCCAGAAAAGAAAAGAAAACAAAACAAAAACAAATGCATGGAACTAGATTGCCAAGCTTTGCCAATACAGGGTAAGCAAATCCTTGGTAATTCCTGCTTCACATAAGGTTTGTCAGATATTTTGAACAAGAGGGCTGAAGAGGGCTCCAATGTCTTAGAATACTTTGAAGTGGTCTCGACATCCAACTGTCTGCCATTTTTAAAACTTTGAAAGCATTTGTCTGCACTTCCTACTTAATCAGGAAATATTTCTTCTTAGATGTCTTTTGGGTTTGAATACAAGATAATCATCGTCTCAATAAAAGCTTAAGTTGTTATATTTAAGAAGATTTATTAGACCTATAAAGATGGTTTTAGGTTGTTAATGAAAGTTAGGATAAAATTTGATTTAGATCCAGAACTCTGAACTCACCAGGATAGGATAGATAATAGGATATTTTTCTTAATTACCACATACTATGGACTTGATATTGTAAATATATATCATACCTTATAACTATTATAATTTTTATATTTTTATTCAATTTATATTTGAAAAAGAGACATTTATTGTACTTCAAAGGGGATTATTGAGAGAATATCTAATGTCTATAAGACTATGGCACTTGTTAATAATAAATCTGATGGCTTATTATTTAGGTGGTAAATAAGAAGTGGGAAATCTAGTTGAAATCATGTTTCTGAGATAGAACGCGGCATGAGATTCACCTTGGAAGATGTGAGGAGAGAGACTCATAGTACCTGAATATGGTTAAGTAGGCATGTTACAGAATGTAGGTTAAAATAAGTCAGTTCTTCTAAATTGTGATCTAGTTAGAGAAGAGCCTCACTATATAGTCAAGGTATTTGTAAATATATCTTGAGTCTGAGTCTTAGTTCTCAGAGCATGGCACTGTGTGGAAGAACTGGATCAAACTGCTACATTATATTGTTCATGAGTTTTAAGCCAAGCTAAGTTTACAAGGCATATTGTCTAAGCACATACTCAAATAATAAATTATAGATGTCATAAGTTGTTAAAAGTTATGATTTTTGTGGTAGAAATCATCCCTCATATTTGAGTTGAGGTCTTGCAGTTGATTTGGTAGACTAACCTGAATTTGATTAAATGAATGTATTTGAATTTAATTGATAAATTATTGATATTTATGTCCATGGAAATGGTAGAAGGGATAACTTTGTATGGTAAACTGTAGAAAAACAGTGAATACATGTCATTACAGTGGATTTAAACTTTTTACCCCAGATTTCAAGTTGTATTACAAAGCTTACAGTAATAAAAAGAAAAAAAAAACATATTATTGACATAATAGACACATTGATCAATGTAGAGAATTGAAGACTCAGATCCAGATGTAATTCCATACATGTAAAAACACCTTGTTTTTGACAAAGAAAACAAAATTACACACTGGGGAAAAAGTCGGCATCTTATTTTGTTTTGTTTTTTGTTTTCGGAGCTAGGGACCGAACCCAGGGCCTTGTGCTTGCTAGGCAAGTGCTCTACCACTGAGCTAAATCCCCAACCCCAAAAGTCAGCATCTTGACAGACAGATGGTGTGAATAGCAGCATACAGAGAAATGAAAGGAGATCCATATCTCTCACCCTGAACACAAGTCAACTCCAAAGGGATCAAGGACTTCACTCAAATCACTGAAAGACCAAAAGCCCTAAACCTGACCTCTTTTTTTTCTTTTTTCCTTTTCTTTCTTTCTTTCTTTTTTTTTTTTTTTTTTTTTTTTTTTTTGGACTCCGTATTTGGGAATCCAAAATTCAGTTTTACACACTGGATGTTTTCCTATCCTGAGTCTCACTGGTCACAGAGCTTCCCACAATGCCTTCTCCCACCACCTCCCACCAGCAACTGCACAGATGTTGGCTGACCTGCTTCGTGGACACCAGTATTAATCCTCAATTTTTCTCTCTGCTCATCAAAATGTGAAAGTTCATGGTCTGTAGCTTTCCTGCTATAGATGTAGAAGTGGAAAGACAATTCTCCAGTCCTGTCAGGATGCTGGAGTTGTTATGAGTGCCTATGCGGCTCATTTCTCCTGTCCTGTCAGGATGCTGGAGGTGTTGTGAGTGCCTATGAGGCTCATTTGTTTGTTTTCTGGGATTTTCCTTTGCATGTTTGCTTTCTGAGATAAGGTGTTACAAAGCTCGGCCTGGCCTCAAACACTCTGGTGTAGCCAAAGATGACCTTGAGCACTTTGCTCCTCCTGCTTCCAATGCAATGTAAGAATCCCATGAATCCTTGCTCTTTGCTTTGGGGACTATGGAGATGGCCTGGATTGGGATCCTTCTCTCTCAAGTGTTCTTAGCTTAGCTTCCTGGGGCTGGAGTTTGCCAGACAAACCTGCAACCTCAGGGTCAGTCTGCTCACCAGGAGGCTGCATTAGATAACTTGATCACTTTTCTTTCCTCAGGGTTGTTATTAGTTCTTTAAAAATCTGCTCGAGTCTCAGCCTGATTGTTCTCCTGTGAGCTGAGTTTTTAAAAAAATCAAAAAACAAAAACAAAACAATACAAACAAACAAAAAGCTTAGAGTTTTACATTTCTCTGGGCCTTCAATGAGTATCCCCAAATACAGGCTGGCACTTTCCTAGCTTTTAATCTCATCCAGTCCTCATTAGCTCACAGCTTTCTTTGCAGCTGAAGGCAGACTGGAAGAACCAGGGAGTAGTCTGAATGAATGTCATGGAGTCAATGTATGCAATACTCTCTACTCTGCAGAAGGTTAGCTGCCACTTCTTGGGAAATCATGGGAATTCACTGGGTGGCACATACATAATTAAGTGGCAACTTTTAATTAAGGCTTTGTAGTGAAAATGGCTTTGTGCAACATTAAGAGCTTTTTAATAACTAACTTTGATGCTCTCTTTTCAACCTGAACTTGTCATCCCTGGAAACTGTACAAATATTGACTTTTAACAGCTTTGGTCTTTTGATGATACCAGAGACTCACTTCTTTCTTGTGAATGAATGTTTTGTGAAAAGTCAGGAATCTGTTGAGGTGGCCAGCACTTCTTGCTTCAGGGAGATGATGGTATTCATTATTCTTCTCATTGCTGTGACAACATATTTGACTAAAGCAACTTATCCATGGTTTGTTTGTAGTGGCCAGTTAGGACACCCGTCTCATGGAAGAGGGGAAGGCAGGGCAGTCAGAGCAGCTCTGGCTATGGTGACAGGAGCCTGAGGCAGCTTACTTCTGGTTCTCTCTGTCTGCTCTGGATTTCTGTTACAAGATGTGATCTTGCAGCTTTTCGTCCTACTTTGGTACTTCTTAGCCATGATGAAGTCTTCTCCCTCTGGAACTAGATAAGGCAAATTGTCTTGCAATTATCCATCCCTTATATGATATTCATACCTACCTGTGGGCTATTTAAAGCCACACAGAATCTGGATCATCTTTGTCTTCCTCCATCTTCCTCCCTTCCTCTGTGAATTTAAACTTTTACAATCAATGGTTGCACTCAATCGTCTCAACACAACATTGGTTGAATGTATAAGGAAGAGAAACAGTGTGTGTGTGTGTGTGTGTGTGTGTGTGTGTGTGTGTGTGTGTGTGTGTTTCATCTATTTTGGTGACTGGAAACATGAATAGCTTTTCTTACACATTTTTTCAAAAACAAATTTAAGCAAAGATTCCTCTGGTAAGAAGAATGCTCATGCTATTTTCAGTGAAAGATTTAATAATGCCTCAGGTGATAATTGAAAGTATACTATATAAGAACTGGAGAGATCACTTGGTAGTTGAGAGTGCTTGCAGCTTTTCACTGGACTCTAGTTCAGTTTGTAGCAAACACACTTAGTGGATAGCAAGAGTTTGTAAATTCAACTGTGAAAAATCCAAGGCCCACTTTTGAATTTTTTGAGCAACTGCTCTCATCTGTCCACATCCATATATATGTACCCACAAATGTAAAAAAAAAATAAAACTTTTTAAAACTTGCTTCATACAAATATTAAATAAATTAATCTCATTTTTGTCTCCAGTACATATCCTGAGTACTCTGAAAACTCAAATATTATAGTATTTGCGTTAGTTGCTGAAATTGTCTTAATGATCATTAGCTCACTAACAACACTGATGTCAGATAGGATCTCCAAAAGAAACCTAGACATTTTTCAGTAGCCAATTCTCACAGATACACAACTAGCATGTATATAAAATATTTGATAAGTAAGTTCAGACTGTAACTTTACGAGTTTCAGGAAAACCAATTTATTTGACTGTGCTCATAAAATAAAATATTCAGCTCTATATAATCCAATGGTGTCTTCTTAGAGAAAAATCAGAACTTTGTCTCTTTATTATCAATTCGTGTGTGTGCGTGTGTGTGTGTGTGTGTGTGTGTGTGCGTGTGTGTTCAAATGCCATATTTCCCGTGTCTTGTGTTGGTTCCTCAGAAAATTGCTAATGATGAGATTTTCTAAGTAGGGTAATAGTTCTATAAAGTTATTAATAGTTTTCTTCTAAATTTATTAAACATGTATTCCTGAAAAAAACCTACCAATTTATAAAACAGATCAGTGTGCATTTGTGGACATAGAGGAAGTATATGACCTCCCTAGCCCTGTCAATTTGACACGACCAAGATTCATCTAAAAAAGACGTCTCAATGAAATAATCTGTCTTCAACATTCTGTCTGTAAGAGACTGCTTTGCTCATTGATTTAGAAAGACTCAGTCTATTATTGGTGGCACCAATCTCCCTATAGGTTCACTCAGGATGTATTATAAAGTTACTTAAGTATGAGCCTGAGCAAACCAGAGTGAGCCCCCAAGCAGCCTGCCTCCATTGTTACTGTTTTAAGAGCCTACTTCAACCTTTCCCTAAATGATGGGGTTTGACTTAAATGTCTAAGCTAGATATACTCTTTCTTTCCCAAGTTGCTTTTAGTTCTAATGTTTTTCATAGCACATAAAGAAAACTAGAAGAGTAATTGAGACCAAAAGTTGTGGTAGGAACATTTTTTAATATGAATTTCTGTCAAGACATACCAAAACGTATAAAAGGCATAGAAAAAAATGAATGCTCATCAAAACAAATAAGTAATATATATTTTCCCTACTGGGATTACTAGATTTGTTTTTTCACACTCTTTATAGTATAGCCGATGGAACAAGATACACATTTTAAGCCAAATTTCGAAAAACCTTACTATGTCCATTGGACTATTCACACGCTTTGGAGGATATGAATAATTGTAGCCATGTAGGTTTAAAAATGGACCCATGCTAAAGTCAGCTATGTACTGGCATTGGCGGTCTCTCTTCCTATCCTGGTACAAAGTGTGAGACCCATGATTGTGTGTTTTTCCTAGCCAACACCTCACTCACAAATGCCAGCTCTACCTCTACAGATCACCAAGATCCCTCTCTTACCAGTTCACCACCCCATAGCCAGTTCCGGGAACATTCTTGCCATCCTGGTCTCTCCACTGGTTTACTCTCCTCTGGAGCTTGGACTTTTGTACAGTCTTCCCATTCAAAACCCTAGCTGAATGCCACCTGCCAATGTTCTTTCCCTCATGCTCATCTCTGTCACTGAGAATGGAAAGCACCAGTACTCTTTATTTAAAATAAACAGATGACACAACCACTTGGTGTGGAATCTATCCTCCTAAACTCACCAATTATTCTATGTTAGAAATCTTCTTGTGGTGGAGGCTGCTACCAGGGCTAACAGTTCCCAGTCTATATCCTGCTTCCTCTCACTCTTGCCTCCCTCTATAAAGCCTGTTTCTTCTTCCTTAGTCCCCTTTTCCTCTCTAGGACCCAGAAGACTCACCTCCTCTTTTCATTCAATGATTGGTTTCTTTTCATCTTTATTAGCCAATCAATTAATTAAGGGAAATTCCCATACAAGTAATGTGTTCAAATTGAGTATCTATGGAAAAATATTTATTAATATGTCTGCAAAATTTGGGACAGAGTATCCCTGTATCATGGGAAAAAGAAAGAGTGGTAGAGAAAGATGCATTATGTCTTCCTCTGTCCTCTGTCAGCAAACATACCCATACATTGTCATGTATATATCACACATACATACACACACAAACACACACACACACACACACACACACACACACACACTAAAAGCAGTATGTGTTCACTCCTTCTTTAAAGGGGGAACAAGAATACCCTTGACAGGGAATAGAGAGGCAAAGTTTAGAACAGAGGCAAAAGGAACACCCATTCAGAGCCTGCCCCACATGTGGTCCATACATATACAGCCACCAAACTAGATAAGATGGATGAAGCAAAGAAATGCAGGCCGACAGGAACCGGATGTAGATCTCTCCTGAGAGACTCACCCAGAATACAGCAAATATATAGATGAATGTCAGCAGCAAACTACTGAACTGAGAACAGGACCCCTGTTGAAGGAATCAGAGAAAGACTGGAAGAGCTTGAAGGGGCTCGAGACACCATATGAACAGCAATGCCAACCAACCAGAGCTTCCAGGGACTAAGCCACTACCCAAAGACTATACATGGACTGACCCTGGACTATAACTTCATAGGTAGCAATGAATAGCCTAGTAAGAGCACCATTGGAAGGGGAAGCCCTTGGTCCTCCCAAGACTGAACACCTATTGAACTTGATTGTTGGGGGGAGGGTAGTAATGGGGGGAGGATGAGGAGGGGAAGCTTATATAGAAGGGGAGGGGGAAGGGTTAGGTTGATGTTGACCTGGAAACTGGGAAGGGGAATAACAATCAAAACGTAAATAAGAAGTACTCAAGTTAATAAAGATTTAAAAAAAAAGCAGTATGTGTTATCATAAAGCTAGGTTCTTCTGTTTAAAGATTCTACCACATAAAGAGAAAACATATATTCAGACATACCCATGCCATACTTTACAGAGAAGATAAAACCAAGGGCAAGAAATAGATGTATGTAAACTTACCTGTGGGTCAGGTAAACTTACCTATATTGTTTTTAATATCAAATATAATCTAGAACTAGATTAAAGATAGTTTTTACCTTAGGGCCAAGGAATATCTGTTAGGACCAAATTGGGATTATCTAAGGATCCAGCTTGCCACTATCATTGGACATGAGGACAAAGGACCATGTTTCTTTCTAACATCCTACCTGTATAATTATGACAAATTACAGATGAAATATCTTTTTTCCTTTGCCTGTTCTTATGCCAAAATATCTGAAAAAGACTACTTAACAAATAAATGGCTTATTTGAGATTAGAGTTGATGATACAGTGCACAGGAGAAGTAATAATACACAGCTAGTAACCCACCCTCTATTGTCAGCAAGTAGAAGAGGTGAATGCTGATGTTGCCTATACATAGGTGGAGTCTTTCCCCATTAATCAATTAAATTCAGAACCCACATTACAGATATTTCCTGAAGTTTGTCTCCAAGGTGATTTTAGATCCTGTCAAGTTGACAACACAATTAATCACCATGATGTGTATAAATAGCCATGAAAAGAATAAAATTAGAATTTGTGCTGCCAGTATAAAGACCATGCTGCAGAGAGACGTGTTTCTTAAACTAAACTCTTTTCTAAAGCCAAAAAGAAGGCCTGAAGAGTCAAACCTTTTATGCCTTCTAACTTTTCTAAAACATACAAGATTAAGTAAATTTTTATGGCAATACAATGATATTTTCTATATGTTACTTGATAAACCCTAATTTTTCCTATTTTTGTGAGTGTAGTGTTTTCATTATCCACTGTTAATTGTAGAAATTTAGTGTTTACTTAGTGTGCATTCCTTTTGGTATAGGTGACTGTAGAAACTAAACGTTGACATCCAATGTCTTCTTCATTTCTTTCCTACCTTATTTGTTATTTATCTATTTAAAGTTTTACTTCTTTAGTTAAAAAAATAAAATTACAGAAAATACATTTTGGTTATATTTTTTCTTCTCATTGAAATCTACACAAATACTTCAAACCTATCTACAAATCCGTGTTTATGCTTTTCCTAGAACTCTATCTTTTCCTTTCACAAGAATATAAAGCCTACCCAAAAATCAACTAAAAATAAATACAAAAGTAATAAGACAAAATAATACCCAAACAAACAAAATAAGACAAGGTATACAGAGAGACACACAAAGAATTGTAGAGTCATTGATGTGCTGCCCAACACTCCAGGGCATTTTTTTTTTCTTTCTGGTGAGTGAAAATGATATACCATGATACTCCTTTGGAGAAAATTGGTTTTCACCTTGTCAGCAAGTTTCAATCACTAATAGCTTCTTGCCTGGGGATGAGACTATGTATATATGTTTCCTTCTCCGAGCTAGATTTTTAATCTAGTTTGAGCTTACGCAGAACTTATACAAGCTGTCAGAGTTCCTATGACTTCATATGTGTATCTGTATGATTGTGTTTTGAAAATACGGTTTCTTTGAAGTCATCAAATACCTCTGACTCTTTCATTCTTTCTGCCTCCTCTTCCATATAGATGCCTGACATTTTAGGTAAGGGGTATGATAAAAAAAATCTCACTTATGATAGAGAGCTCAAAATTCCATCACTATCTGAACTCTACATTAGTTCCCATCAACTGAAAGAAAGCTTCTCTGATGAAGGCTGAACATGGCACTGATCTACAGGAATAACAACAGTACATTAGCACAAGGAATTTTTAGAACACCAAACAGATTAGACCAGAGAAGAAAATGCACTTGGCCCACAATAGTCAAAACACTAAACGGACAGAACAAAGAAAGAATATTAAAATCTATTAGGAAAGATGGTCAAGAAACCTATAAAGGCAGGCCTATCAGAATTGCATTTGACTCCTCATCAGAAACTCTAAAAGCCAGAAGATCCTGCACAGAAGTCTTGAAGACCCTAAGACAACACAGATGCCAACCATGACTACTGTACCCAGCAAAACTCTCATTCACCAAAGTTGGAGGAACCAAGATATTCCTTGACAAAATAAAGTTAAAACAGTATCTTTCTACTAATTTAGCTCCAGGAAGGCTACTAGAAGGAAAACTCCAATGCAAGGAAGATAACAACACCCAAGAAATTACAAGAAATTAATCACCTCATAGCAAACCCAAAAGAAGAAAATCATATACACATAGTAATACCTCAATCATCAGAATAACAGGAACTAACAATAATTAGTCAATAATAAACTCTCAACATTAATGAACTCAATTCTCCAATTAAATACACAGACTAACAGATTGTATAATTAAACAGGATCCATCATTCTGCTACATATGTGAAACGTACCTAAACAACAGCAACAAAAAAAATTACCTCAGATTAAATGGTTTAAAAAAGGTTTTCCAACCCACCCCCTCTCCCAAAAAAACCCACAAGAAACAAGCAATAGTAGACATTGTATTATCTACTAAAATTGACTTTTAACCAAAGTTATCAAAAGAGATGTACAAGAACGCTTCAGAGTCATCATAAAAAAATCCACCAAGAGGACATTTCCATTCTGAACATCTACTTCCCAAACTGAAAAAAAAAATCCACCACATTCACATTCACAAACAGAAACAACAACAACAACAAACCTCTCCTAAAGTACAAATCACATTGAACCCCACACGACAAAGTAGAAGAGGAAAACTTCAACATCCCATTCGCGTCATTGGACAGTCATTAAAACAGAACCGAAACAGAGACACAATAAAAGTAACAAATGTTTTTACACAAATATATTTAACAGATATTCCCAGAAACTTTCACAAAAACCCACAATAGTATATGTTTTTGTCAGCACCTCAGGGATCCTTCTCCAAAATTGAACATATAATCAGGCACAATGCAAACCTCAACAGATACAAGGGACTGAAATAACACCTTGCATTCTCTCAGACCACCACATATTAAGGCTGGACTTCTACGAAAAACAGAAGAATATGTAGAAAGGCTACATATTCATGGAAATTGAACAACTTTCTACTCAATGATCACCTGGTCAGTAAAGAAATAAAGGAATTGAAGACTTTATTGAATTCAATCAATTTTAAGTCACAACACATCCAAACTTAAGGCGCTAAGTTAATACAGTGCTAAGAGGAAAATTTACACTACTAAGTGCTCTCATAAAGAAAATGCAGAGATCTAATACTAGCAACTTAACACTATACCTAAAATCTCTAGGACAAAAAGAAGCAAATATACTCAAGAGGTGTTGAAAGCAGAAAAGTGTCAAGATTAAATCAATCAGTTGAAAACAAAGAGAACAATAAAAATAATCAACAAAACCAAGAGATTGTGCTTTGAGAAAATCAAGAGTATTAACAAACACTTAGCAAACTTAATAAAAAGTAATGGAGATAATATACACATAACAAAATCAGAAATAAAAGGCAAGACATAAGAACAGAAACCTAGAAAATCCAAAATATCATTATCTCTGACTTGTCTAGCCTTTACTCCACAAAACTGGAAAATATAAATGAAATAAATTAATTTCTAGTCATATTTCACATACCAAAGTTATTTCAAGATTAAGTAAACAATCTAAACAACACTGTTTACCCAAAGTAAATAGCAGCTGTCATTACATTTTTCTCATCCCTCTCCCCAAAAATGCATGGGGCCAGATCATTTTAGTGCAGAATTCACCAAATGTTCAAAGAAGTACTCCACAAACTATTCCATAAAATAGAAACAGACGGGACACTAATTCATTTACTGAGGCCTCGGTTCCCTTGATAGCTAAACCACACAAAGAGTCAAAAAAGAGAGAGTACTTCAGACAATTTTCACTTTTGAACTTTGACAAAAAGTTACACAATAAAATTCTTGCAAACCAAATCCACACATATCAAAAACATTATGTACTACGATCAAGTAGGCTTCATACCAGAGAGGCAGGGATGGTTCAATATATGAAAATCCATCAACATAATCCACTGTGCAAAAATATCAAAGAATAAAAATCAAATGATCATCTTATTAGATGATGAATAAGCCTTTGATAAACTCCAGTACATTTCCCTGTTAAAAGTCTTGGGGATATCAGTGATTCAAGGCACAAGTCTCACCATAGTAAAAGCATAAACAGCAAGCAAATAATCAAATCAAATAATTTGAAAGAAACGAGAAAAATTCCTTCATAATCAGGGACAAAATGATGTTGTGCACTTTCTCCCTATTTATTTACTATATAATTTGAAGTTCTAGCTAGAGGAACATGAAAACAAAAGGAGATGGAGAGGACACACATTTCCAGGGAAGAAGTCAGAGTATCCCTATTTATGAGTGATTTGATATTATATGGAAATAACCCCCAAATATCTATCAGAAAATTCCTACGGCTTATAAGCATTGTCAAGAAAATGGCCGGATATAAAATTAACTCAAATCAGGAGCTCTACATAGTATAAATGACAAATGAGAATAGAAAGAAATTTAGAACACAGCACCCTTCATCTTAGCCACAAATAATAGAAAATATCTTGTATCTCTATTCAAACATGGAAAAGATTTGTATGACAAGAACTTCAAGTCCGTGAAAAAAATAATTTTCCACAAGACCATGCTCAAGTTAAATCAACAAACAACAAAGATATGTAAAAGAAACATAATAATTGCACCTAAAATTTACAAAACAAACATAAATAATATTTATTCAAAATAGTAAACTAATACTTACTACAATCTTAAGAATATAAGAAATATTTAAAAGAATTTTAAAAAGCATGTAACATTGATTAAATGTTTCTAACATATTACTAGTAAGAATTACAGAAAACTTTTCCTGTTTCTGCCTGTGCCCATAGCTGACCCAGTCCCACAGCTCTCTGTACCTAAATTCCATGGATGAGAGAGCTTAACTCTCAGAGATATGGAGAATGCTGAGAGCATAGGGGAGACCACAACTTCTGCTCACATTCCTGGCCGAAGAGTAAACCACTTGGAGCCCTCTGGACACAAGAACCTGGGACCAGACTATTACAGGATCTTTTCAGTTTAGTCATGTACCCAGAGTTGAAAGCCAGTCCCTAGGAGCACTGACACATCTGAGAGAATAGGTAAGACCACCACTTCTGCTTTGAGGGACCTGACATGAACCCTCAGGACACAAGAACCCAGGAGCAGCCTGGGACAGGATCCATCTGGTTTCAGCCAGTGTCTGGAGCTGACACTGTCCCACAGGTCTCTGTATCCACATCGCATGGGGAAAGAGGAGGACACTCAGAAGTGCGGACAATCCTGAAAGCACAGAGGAGACAACCACTTCTGCTCACATTCCTGGCCCAAGAGGAACTCATCTGGTGCCCTCTGGATACAAGAATCTGGGAGCAGACTGGGAAAGGATCCTTCAGGTTTCTGCCTGAGCCAGGAGCTGACCCTGTGACACATCTCTCTGTACCCAGAGCCTGCTGGGAGAAAGCCTATCTCCAGGTGTGCTGACACAGAAGTTTACAGGATAGTCAAGCTACCATCAGAGACAGCAAGACCACCTAACACTGGAGATAACTAGATGGCAAGAGGCAAGCACAGGAACTGAAGCAACATAATCCAAATCTACTTGTCATCATCAGAGAAAAGTTTTCCCACCAAAGCAAATAATGGATATTCCAAGACACCACAAAAGCAAGATTTGGATTTAAAATCACATCTCATGATGACAATAGAGGACTTTAAGAAGGACATAAAGAGATACAGAAATACAAGAGAATTAAAGAAATACAGGAGAACACAGGTAAACTAGTAGAAGCCCTTAAAGAAGAAACACAAAAATCCTTTAAAGAATAACAGGAAAACATAACAAAAATAGTGAGGGAATTAAACAAAACGATCCAGAATCAAAAAATGGAAAGAAAAACATTAAAGAAATCACAAAGGGAGACCATCCTGGAGATAGAAAAGTTAGGAAAGAGATCAGGAGACACAGACACAAACATCACCAACAGAATACAAGAAAGAGAAGAGAGAATCTCAGGGGCAGAAGATACCATATAAAACATAGAGACAACCATCAAAGAAAATGTAAAATGAAAAGCCCTTAACCCAAAACATCCAGGAAATCCAGAACAAAATAAGAAGATTGAACCTAAGGATAATACGAATAGAAAAGAGCAAAGACTCCCAACTTAAAGGGCCACTAAATATGTTCAACAAAATTAAAGAAAACTTCCCTAACCTAAAGAAACAGATGCCCATAAACATACAAAAGTCTTCAGAACTCCAAATAGATTAGACCAGAAGAGTGATTTAAGTAACTCAGAGCCAGAAAGATTAAGCCATGTGTTCACCCTTACCTTTATATTCTTGCTCTGAAACTTTGAATATAAATACATAATCTGGAATAAATAAAAAAAGGAAATTTAAAAAGAACCATCAGTGTAGTGGAGAAGAGGGTTTGTAAAGGTGATTTAAGACACAGATCCGGTTGAGTTATACTATGAGAAATGGGAAATCTGCTAAAAGTAGATAGGCAGACCAATATAGACTGTAAAGGAAGAAGGATATATAACATAAATGATGCTTGAGAAAGCTGTAGGAAAACATTTTTTAATCTTTGTACAACAATAGGGATTCAGGTTATTCCTTAGGGAAAATCAAAGAGATTCACAAAATAATACATACTACTGCAATTGCCCTTACTTGATACCCAGGGTGAGAAAATGAGACCATATTATTTTGAGACACCACATTTTAGACAGCAGGACTTGTAGGAATAGAGGTGGAACTACACTGGAAACCTTACTTATGAGGGCTAGCTCTCATACTATTCAAAGTATTGAAACTGTCAAAGGAGAAAGCAATTAATAGTGAATATTCATTAAAACAGTAATAGCTGTAAAGTACATGAACAATAATTATGAGCATGACTTAAAGGATGTTATAGTGGAACTTATTTCTTGAGAAGAGCCAACAGTAATCTAACGTAATTTACGGCCTTCTCAATGGGAGGGCATGAGTACTGTAAAATCAGCCCAACTATAAATGGTGAGATCATGGGTCCTAGACGAGAACCCACTACAGCCATTTTCCAAGATCTGTATAATTTCTAACTACACTCTACGTACTTAACCTTATACCAACAGAACATGTACTTTTCAATTTTAATAAAGGAAGATTCTGTTGGCAATTGTTGAAGATTGTATAAGTTACTATTATATTTTGATAAAAACATTTTGGCCCAAGCAACTTATACATATAGGCATTTATTTGAGCTTATGGTTTCACAATGATGAGACTTCAACACATTATGACAGGTAAACATGGCTATCAGGCAAACATGGTGACTGAAATATTAAGCTGAGAGACCATGTACAGAAAGGAGAGAGAGAAAAACTCAAAATGGCAAGTTTATAAATTCTCAAGTAACTCCTTTAATGACTTTCTTCTTCTAGCAAAGCCACATCTCCTTAGCTGCCCCAAACAATTCCACTAAATGTGGACAAATTCTTCAAATGCCAAATATAATATTGGGCATTCTCATTTACATCACTACAGAAACTGTTGCTTAAATCCACAACTCATCAGAGAACAAATGACCATGGTATGCCAAAGCACAACTAGTACATCTACAGTACGACACTTGTATCTAAGACTCTAAGGAAATATCCAGAAGGGGGAACAGGAAGATTCTAAGAGCCAGATAACCAAGGAACTTCTGGGAGATGGTGTTTTGTAGGAATGACAGGGAGGCTGAACTTACAATATTTAAAAATTATTGCTATTTATGCAAGATATACACAATGATAATAGCAGTTGATATGCCAATGTGAACAAGGGAAGTCTAACATGGCCTCTTTCATAAAAGGCAATTAGTGGACACTGAAAAAAGGCAAATGTCTTCTTCAAACATGAACCATGTACTAGGTGACTGCAATGTCAAATGGCCATCCCTTAATACATATAAGCACTACCAACTAGTAGATAGCCCAGATAAGATTAGCCTGTGGCTATACCTGTCAGAAACTGCCTAGATTGATGACTGATGTAGGAGGACTCAGGCAGTGGTGAATTACACCATCACTAGGCTGGTGAGCCTAGTATATATAAGAAAGTTAGAGGAGCAGAAGCCAGTGACTAAGCCAGTAAGGAGCCTTCTTCAGTGTTTTCTGCTCCAGGTTCCTGCTTTGACTTTCCTCAGTGATGGACAATTGCTGGGAAGCATGACTGGAGCCTTTCCTCAGTATGTGGTTTTGACTGGAATGTTTTATCACAGAAGAGAAAAGCAAACTAAACATGTGTGCATTCATACATACATGAATGCAACAGGCTGTTCGGGAGAAGAGAGTATCCAAATGAATGGACATGGAATTATAAGGTTGTGAACAACATGACCTAGGTACTGGGAACTCAAGGCAGGTCCTCTGCAAGTGTAACAAACATTTTTAATTGATGCGTTATCTTTCCAAGGACTCACTGTGAAATGTTATTTACAAAATTAGTAAGATTTCTTTCATTCACATTTGTGATTTTCTCGAGGTTTTAAATAAAAATGTCTCATTGCTTCTTGTATTTCTCTGTCCATTTCTCTTGTCAGACATACTATCTATGCAGAATGTCTAGAATAATATTTTTATTTTCTTATATAATATCTGAAAGAATTTGACATAATTGAAATAATGTATTCCTAAGGTATGAGCAAGGCTTACCTTGTTACTTAACAGAGGTACTCTATTTGTTGCTTACCTTTGATATATTATCTATATTACTAATTCTGACAGTCATTTTATAATAAACTTGTTCTGCTGTCATGGTTTTAATGTTTTTAAGTATTTACTATAAGGAATTTTTATATTCTTTCATTGACGTATTCAGTGCTGATCTATGGGGAACGCTTTACCCATGAAGTTTGTTGAATCAGTTGATGTTATTCCTGGTAAGGTGATTGATTTAATCTCTATACAGTAGATTTTGCCCTACATAAACGTGGTAGTAACTCTGAATACTGTCTTCAAGAAATGGAATTATTTATTTATTCTAGGTTCTGTATTTGACTTACAGTTGATAATAATTTAGGGGATCTTGGCTAAGATACTCCTTGGCTATTTGAGCTTCTGTGTTGACAGATAGACTCTTGTTTATTGATTCCTGTAACAAAATCATTTTATCTTTGGCTCAACCACAGCGTTAGTGCTACTTTCTGCATAGCACATGCTACTTTCATTTCAATTAAATGTATAATATTTAAGGTACAAATTGAAATTATTTTCATAAAGACCCTTTAAAGGTGTGTTTTTAGGAAGACTTCTGCTATTTTCTGGCCACAGGAAATCTTCAAGGCATGAAGGTAGGGAAGCAATAAAAGAGAAAGTTCTTTTTACATTTTAAATACAATATTCTTTGAATATAGGCTTTTATCTCCTCGGGAATTTATATTAATTGGACAGCCTGGACAGAAGTAACAAGTGCCTTTGTTGTAATGTTGAAGTACTACTAGATAAAGGACTAAAGGACTTATGTGTATATGAGATTTATATTTGACACTACCAGTTTTTTTTTTAAATGATACAGAAACTTAGAGCCCATTGATCTTAAACATAGTATGTCCTTAGGTATCAAGTGCTGTTATAGGTGATATAAATCATCAAGAACAGTTCACAAGTACTCAGAATCACTAAAATTCAAAGCATTGTTGTGTGCAATTGAGATACACTTTCTGCTCTTCTAGGGCATTGTTAATTTCTGTTCTGAAACTTCTCTAGAAGATAGGGCATTAGTACACCAATTGCCTAATCACCACTTAACACTTAAGAGTCAGACAAACAAACCAAATTAATTTGTCAGAAACTTGAGCTTCCTCATTCTCCAAGCACGTGAACCTACGCAGTAATTGCTAATATTGATTTTCACATTGACAGATCTAGAATCACTTTGGATACAAGCCTCCAAGCAGACCAGTGGAATGTTATCTGCACTGCTAATTCAGGTAATAGGATTCACGTGAACTGTGCACAGCACTACCTATTTGTAACCAACCTAGCATAAGTAAATATAATTTAATATAATGCTTTACCTCTGCAAATATCAAGACAGTGAACAGCCAGAAATTTTAATTCTACATATTGCCAAACCCCTGAAATATCAAAACTTGATAAAGGTATGAATGGTGCAGAGTAGAAACTGTTCTCTCTGGGAAAAGGATTTTCTGCCTGATAAAGGCAACAGTCCATCATTGATAGGAAAGACAGTGCCCTGACTGGGATTGTTTATATAGATCTTTTTCCATTTACTTAAACTTTAGTCTCATGTCAGATCTCAGAATATGGCCTGGACAGGGCCACTAACTATATGTGTTCCCCTTTCCAATGTTTATGCATTGAAAAAATGTACCTTTTTTCTATTAACATGGCTGTTCTCATTGACTTTATGGGGATGTCTGTCTGAACCTGGTTTCCTAAGGTACATACTATGATCCCAAGTTTGTTACTACAATGCACAGTGTACCTGGAATGAATTTAAAGATGGAGAAACCAAGCAACACACAGGCAGGCATAAATCAGTCTCTGTTTTATGCATGTGACTGCAATGTGACGGTCATCATGCCTTTCCATCATGATTGACAGTACACTAAACTGTGATGCAGAACAAATCATTTCATTCTTAAATGTTTCTCATAAGGAATTTTGTCACAATGATAAGGAAGTAACTAACAGAGTAGGTAAACATGTCTATGTATTTTTATATGTGTACTGTCTAATGTTTTGTTTTCTTGGAATAGGATAAGGGATATTATTGAAATATATGTATTTTTGTTGTGAAGAAATATTGCCAGTGATAGTTTTGACTTTAGAATACTATGCTGACTGAGCTTGATTTGTAGGTTCCTTTGGGATTTTAAATGTAATTATTTGTCTCAAAGGTCCTGGGCTTTTTTTTTTTTTTTTTTTTTGGTGGCACACAGAGAGAGGAATGTTTCTAAATATGCCCTGATAAATTAAGTATTCTGTAAATCACAATTATTTTTAACATTCTAAGATTGATGGCACATGTGAAATGACCTTGAGAAGAAGCAGAGTATCTCAAACTGCCTCTTTTGAAAGACTTTGACCTCGGTTTACCGGAAGTCCCACACCCGCAGATCCCGGCCCGCAGCAGCTCTCTGCTCCCAGACCCGGTGAGAGAGAGACCCAACCGCCTGGTCAGGTGGGCACTCCTGAGGCTGCAGAGCGGAAGAGACCACCAACACTGCTCACCCCTGCCCACATCCCTGGCCCAAGAGGAAACTGTATAAGGCCTCTGGGCTCCCGTGGGGGAGGGCCCAGGAGCGGCAGGACCCCTGGCAGAGACACCGCCGGACCCTGAAGGAAACAGACCGGATAAACAGTTCTCTGCACCCAAATCCCGTGGGAGGGAGAGCTAAACCTTCAGAGAGGCAGACAGGCCTGGGAAACCAGAAGAGACTGCTCCCTGCACACACATCTTGGACGCCAGAGGAAAAAGCCAAAGACCATCTGGAACCCTGGTGCACTGAAGCTCCCGGAAGGGGCGGCACAGGTCTTCCTGGTTGCTGCCGCTGCAGAGAGCCCCTGGACAGCACCCCACGAGCAAACCTGAGCCTCGGGACCACAGGTAAGACCAAATTTTCTGCTGCAAGAAAGCTGCCTGGTGAACTCAAGACACAGGCCCACAGGAACAGCTGAAGACCTGTAGAGAGGAAAAACTACACGCCCGAAAGCAGAACACTCTGTCCCCATAACTGACTGAAAGAGAGGAAAACAGGTCTACAGCACTCCTGACACACAGGCTTATAGGACAGTCTAGCCACTGTCAGAAATAGCAGAACAAAGTAACACTAGAGATAATCTGATGGCGAGAGGCAAGCGCAGGAACCCAAGCAACAGAAACCAAGACTACATGCCATCATCGGAACCCAATTCTCCCACCAAAACAAACATGGAATATCCAAACACACCAGAAAAGCAAGATCTAGTTTCAAAATCATATTTGATCATGATGCTGGAGGACTTCAGGAAAGACCTGAACACACTTAGGGAAGCACAGGAAAACATTAATAAACAAGTAAAAGCCTACAGAGAGGAATCGCAAAAATCCCTGAAAGAATTCCAGGAAAACACAATCAAACAGTTGAAGGAATTAAAAATGGAAATAGAAGCAATCAAGAAAGAACACATGGAAACAACCCTGGATATAGAAAACCAAAAGAAGAGACAAGGAGCTGTAGATACAAGCTTCACCAACAGAATACAAGAGATGGAAGAGAGAATCTCAGGAGCAGAAGATTCCATAGAAATCATTGACTCAACTGTCAAAGATAATGTAAAGCGGAAAAAGCTACTGGTCCAAAACATACAGGAAATCCAGGACTCAATGAGAAGATCAAACCTAAGGATAATAGGTATAGAAGAGAGTGAAGACTCCCAGCTCAAAGGACCAGTAAATATCTTCAACAAAATCATAGAAGAAAACTTCCCTAACCTAAAAAAAGAGATACCCATAGACATACAGGAAGCCTACAGAACTCCAAATAGATTGGACCAGAAAAGAAATACCTCCCGTCACATAATTGTCAAAACACCAAACGCACAAAATAAAGAAAGAATATTAAAAGCAGTAAGGGAAAAAGGTCAAGTAACATATAAAGGGAGACCTATCAGAATCACACCAGACTTCTCGCCAGAAACTATGAAGGCCAGAAGATCCTGGACTGATGTTATACAGACCCTAAGAGAACACAAATGCCAGCCCAGATTACTGTATCCAGCAAAACTCTCAATTAACATTGATGGAGAAACCAAGATATTCCATGACAAAACCAAATTTACACAATATCTTTCTACAAATCCAGCACTACAAAGGATAATAAATGGTAAAGCCCAACATAAGGAGGCAAGCTATACCCTAGAAGAAGCAAGAAACTAATCGTCTTGGCAACAAAACAAAGAGAATGAAAGCACACAAACATAACCTCAATTCAAATATGAATATAACGGGAAGCAATAATCACTATTCCTTAATATCTCTCAATATCAATGGCCTCAACTCCCCAATAAAAAGACATAGATTAACAAACTGGATACGCAACGAGGACCCTGCATTCTGCTGCCTACAGGAAACACACCTCAGAGACAAAGACAGACACTACCTCAGAGTGAAAGGCTGGAAAACAACTTTCCAAGCAAATGGTCAGAAGAAGCAAGCTGGAGTAGCCATTCTAATATCAAATAAAATCAATTTCCAACTAAAAGTCATCAAAAAAGATAAGGAACGACACTTCATATTCATCAAAGGAAAAATCCACCAAGATGAACTCTCAATCCTAAATATCTATGCCCCAAATACAAGGGCACCTACATACGTAAAAGAAACCTTACTAAAGCTCAAAACACACATTGGACCTCACACAATAATAGTGGGAGATTTCAACACCCCACTCTCATCAATGGACAGATCATGGAAACAGAAATTAAACAGTGATGTAGACAGACTAAGAGAAGTCATGAGCCAAATGGACTTAACGGATATTTATAGAACATTCTATCCTAAAGCAAAAGGATATACCTTCTTCTCAGCTCCTCATGGTACTTTCTCCAAAATTGACCATATAATTGGTCAAAAAACGGGCCTCAACAGGTACAGAAAGAGAGAAATAATCCCATGCGTGCTATCGGACCACCACGGCCTAAAACTGGTCTTCAATAACAATAAGGGAAGAATGCCCACATATACGTGGAAATTGAACAATACTCTACTCAATGATAACCTGGTCAAGGAAGAAATAAAGAAAGAAATTAAAAACTTTTTAGAATTTAATGAAAATGAAGATACAACATACTCAAACTTATGGGACACAATGAAAGCTGTGCTAAGAGGAAAACTCATAGCGCTGAGTGCCTGCAGAAAGAAACAGGAAAGAGCATATGTCAGCAGCTTGACAGCACACCTAAAAGCTCTAGAACAAAAAGAAGCAAATACACCCAGGAGGAGTAGAAGGCAGGAAATAATCAAACTCAGAGCTGAAATCAACCAAGTAGAAACAAAAAGGACCATAGAAAGAATCAACAGAACCAAAAGTTGGTTCTTTGAGAAAATCAACAAGATAGATAAACCCTTAGCCAGATTAACGAGAGGACACAGAGAGTGTGTCCAAATTAACAAAATCAGAAATGAAAAGGGAGACATAACTACAGATTCGGAGGAAATTCAAAAAATCATCAGATCTTACTATAAAAACCTATATTCAACAAAATTTGAAAATCTTCAGGAAATGGACAATTTCCTAGACAGATACCAGGTATCGAAGTTAAATCAGGAACAGATAAACCAGTTAAACAACCCCATAACTCCTAAGGAAATAGAAGCAGTCATTAAAGGTCTCCCAACCAAAAAGAGCCCAGGTCCAGACGGGTTTAGTGCAGAATTCTATCAAACCTTCATAGAAGACCTCATACCAATATTATCCAAACTATTCCACAAAATTGAAACAGATGGAGCCCTACCGAATTCCTTCTACGAAGCCACAATTACTCTTATACCTAAACCACACAAAGACCCAACAAAGAAAGAGAACTTCAGACCAATTTCCCTTATGAATATCGACGCAAAAATACTCAATAAAATTCTGGCAAACCGAATTCAAGAGCACATCAAAACAATCATCCACCATGATCAAGTAGGCTTCATCCCAGGCATGCAGGGATGGTTTAATATACGGAAAACCATCAACGTGATCCATTATATAAACAAACTGAAAGAACAGAACCACATGATCATTTCATTAGATGCTGAGAAAGCATTTGACAAAATTCAACACCCCTTCATGATAAAAGTCCTGGAAAGAATAGGAATTCAAGGCCCATACCTAAACATAGTAAAAGCCATATACAGCAAACCAGTTGCTAACATTAAACTAAATGGAGAGAAACTTGAAGCAATCCCACTAAAATCAGGGACTAGACAAGGCTGCCCACTCTCTCCCTACTTATTCAATATAGTTCTTGAAGTTCTAGCCAGAGCAATCAGACAACAAAAGGAGATCAAAGGGATACAGATCGGAAAAGAAGAGGTCAAAATATCACTATTTGCAGATGACATGATAGTATATTTAAGTGATCCCAAAAGTTCCACCAGAGAACTACTAAAGCTGATAAACAACTTCAGCAAAGTGGCTGGGTATAAAATTAACTCAAATAAATCAGTTGCCTTCCTCTATACAAAAGAGAAACAAGCCGAGAAAGAAATTAGGGAAACGACACCCTTCATAATAGACCCAAATAATATAAAGTACCTCGGTGTGACTTTAACCAAGCAAGTAAAAGATCTGTACAATAAGAACTTCAAGACACTGAGGAAAGAAATTGAAGAAGACCTCAGAAGATGGAAAGATCTCCCATGCTCATGGATTGGCAGGATTAATATGGTAAAAATGGCCATTTTACCAAAAGCAATCTACAGATTCAATGCAATCCCCATCAAAATACCAATCCAATTCTTCAAAGAGTTAGACAGAACAATTTGCAAATTCATCTGGAATAACAAAAAACCCAGGATAGCTAAAGCTATCCTCAACAATAAAAGGACTTCAGGGGGAATCACTATCCCTGAACTCAAGCAGTATTACAGAGCAATAGTGATAAAAACTGCATGGTATTGGTACAGAGACAGACAGATAGACCAATGGAATAGAATTGAAGACCCAGAAATGAACCCACACACCTATGGTCACTTGATTTTTGACAAAGGAGCCAAAACCATCCAATGGAAAAAAGATAGCATTTTCAGCAAATGGTGCTGGTTCAACTGGAGGGCAACATGTAGGAGAATGCAGATCGATCCATCCTTATCACCGTGTACAAAGCTTAAGTCCAAGTGGATCAAGGACCTCCACATCAAACCAGACACACTCAAACTAATAGAAGAAAAACTAGGGAAGCATCTGGAACACATGGGCACTGGAAAAAATTTCCTGAACAAAACACCAATGGCTTATGCTCTAAGATCAAGAATCGACAAATGGGATCTCATAAAACTGCAAAGCTTCTGTAAGGCAAAGGACACTGTGGTTAGGACAAAACGGCAACCAACAGATTGGGAAAAGATCTTTACCAATCCTACAACAGATAGAGGCCTTATTTCCAAAATATACAAAGAACTCAAGAAGTTAGACCGCAGGGAAACAAATAACCCTATTAAAAAATGGGGTTCAGAGCTAAACAAAGAATTCACAGCTGAGGAATGCCGAATGGCTGAGAAACACCTAAAGAAATGTTCAACATCTTTAGTCATAAGGGAAATGCAAATCAAAACAACCCTGAGATTTCACCTCACACCAGTGCGATTGGCTAAGATCAAAAACTCAGGTGACAGCAGATGCTGGCGAGGATGTGGAGAAAGAGGAACACTCCTCCATTGTTGGTGGGATTGCAGACTGGTAAAACCATTCTGGAAATCAGTCTGGAGGTTCCTCAGAAAATTGGACATTGAACTGCCTGAGGATCCAGCTATACCTCTCTTGGGCATATACCCAAAAGATGCCTCAACATATAAAAGAGACACGTGCTCCACTATGTTCATCGCAGCCTTATTTATAATAGCCAGAAAATGGAAAGAACCCAGATGCCCTTCAACAGAGGAATGGATACAGAAAATGTGGTACATCTACACAATGGAATATTACTCAGCTATCAAAAACAACGAGTTTATGAAATTCGTAGGCAAATGGTTGGAACTGGAAAATATCATCCTGAGTGAGCTAACCCAATCACAGAAAGACATACATGGTATGCACTCATTGATAAGTGGTTATTAGCCCAAATGCTTGAATTACCCTAGATCCCTAGAACAAACGAAACTCAAGACGGATGATCAAAATGTGAATGCTTCACTCCTTCTTTAAATGAGGAAAAAGAATACCCTTGGCAGGGAAGGGAGAGGCAAAGATTAAAACAGAGACTGAAGGAACACCCATTCAGAGCCTGCCCCACATGTGGCCCATACATATACAGCCACCCAATTAGACAAGATGGATGAAGCAAAGAAGTGCAGACTGACAGGAGCCGGATGTAGATCGCTCCTGAGAGACACAGCCAGAATACAGCAAATATAGAGGCGAATGCCAGCAGCACACCACTGAACTGAGAATAGGTCCCCTATTGAAGGAATCAGAGAAAGAACTGGAAGAGCTTGAAGGGGCTCGAGACCCCAAAAGTACAACAATGCCAAGCAACCAGAGCTTCCAGGGACTAAGCCACTACCTAAAGACTATACATGGACTGACCCTGGACTCTGACCCCATAGGTAGCAATGAATATCCTAGTAAGAGCACCAGTGGAAGGGGAAGCCCTGGGTCCTGCTAAGACTGAACCCCCAGTGAACTAGTCTATGGGGGGAGGGCGGCAATGGGGGGAGGGTTGGGAGGGGAACACCCATAAGGAAGGGGAGGGGGGAGGGGGATGTTTGCCCGGAAACCGGGAAAGGGAATAACACTGGAAATGTATATAAGAAATACTCAAGTTAATAAAAAAAAAAATAAAAAATAAAAATAAAAAAAAAAAAGAAAGACTTTGACCTCGAACCTCAACTCTATGTGATAAAATGTCAGCTCCGAATAATGAGTCTTTTAAGAAGTTTCAGAAAGTTGTGATGTTAACATCACACAACTTTCACATTTCCTTGAAGTATACTCTGAGTATCAAGGTGACACCTTCAGAGCATCACAAGTCATCACTGTTACACAGTTACCAAGAAGGAAACCCTGTAACCTGATCAGTCACAAGGGACCCTGTGTGTACTAGACTCAAGTTACGATACACTTTCCGTGCCGACCTCCCCTGTGAATTCCTTTGCTGGGTGAATGTTGAGTTCATATGACAATTAATGCTCAGAGATATTATGTGTCCTTCAAGAAGAGAATTAACAGACCAAATATTCAACTTATTTGGCTTGAGATATTGACCTAGTAATACATTTGGTGGCTGCCTCTAACTTGGGAGAGTATAAAAAGGTCACATGTGTGGAGTAAGAGGCCCAGTCCACAGGTCTAATGAGGGACTCCATTCTTTCTGGGGAATATGGAAAAGGAACAGGGACACAGATCCACACAGTCAGCCTCCTCGGCATGGGTATCCCTTTAGGTTTTTAAAAACATCAACTAATAATAAAGTGGAATTCACAACTATGACCAGAGAGGGATTTCAGGACTTACCAAAGGATAAATTAGAGCTGGATTAGAGATTTTATTAGCAATTCTGAGAAAGGCCCACATTAGGACAATGAACATGATGAGTGTGTTGTGTGGATTTCTGAATGTTAAGGCACACTGCTCCTGTCCTAGTGATGACTAAAGAGAACTGAGTTTCTAGGGATGCTGTCTCTCCTTTACTTTTTTACATATTCAATAACAGACATTACAGGTCTGCTGAAGTATTCCTTTAATGGGATTCCGATTGGAAAACATAACAGGGGGGTGTTAGTGTTATACATGGGGGGTAAGACGTACCTTTCACTCTTAACTGGGTCCTGTTGAGATTTATCAGAAACTGTTGCCTTATAGCTGAAAAAGAACAGTTTTAACAATTTGGGTTATCTTGAGGTTTATTTTATTTTTACTTATGAACCTCGTGGGAGGGTAAAATAAATCTGGGGCTGAAGTAAGAGTAAGCTTCCCAAGGTAGGTGTTGGAAAGCAAAACATGATGAGTTATCTCTCTAGCCCCATAAGCAATTGTTACCTGTGCTGGAAACCTTGCTTCACTTCTGCTGAGAGGCTTCAATGGGACTCTATGGAAGGGACTCATTTCCTTCTTGTGTCCTCAATATTTACCTTGTCTCTCATCTTATATTTCTGTTTATTGAGTTTATATAGAAAATTGGTGGCAGAGGCGAAATCAGAAAAACCTGGCCTCAGAAAGCTATAATCAAGTGGGGTCAGGACAAGGCTGCTGTCTCCTTTGGAGCTATTGACTTTTGACCATAATCAGTGAGTCTTTTATTGTAACTTAGTTTCTCTTTCACGAAGGCCCATTTCCTGCAATTTAACATGCTCTTTGTTACTTGCTTTATTTGCTGAAACATGAAGAAATAATAATATTGAAGGTAATATCCTGGAAACACAGAGGTGGAGCTAAAATTTTCACTGTCAACACCCTTGAGATTCCCTTGAGTACTACAGCATACTTTGTTGACTAGACTGCCTTCCATTGTTACCAGAGGTGTTAGGAAATGAGCCTGGGTCCTGAAATTCTTTAAAAAGCTGTATATATTCCAAAAGTGGATTTAACGAGTAAATGATGAAAACAAGAGAAAGGAGATTATTCCCTGTGAGCACACTAGAAAGAAACAAAAATTAAAGAGGTCAACATCTTTTATAGCCCAAAATTAACTTTTTGAATCTTAGTATGACATTTGGTTTTCATTTACGACATAGAAGTATGAACAGTTATGGATTCATGGTCAAGATGTGTTCCCAATCATCAGCATCTCAGCAGTTCCAGTTTCTCTCCATCTGCCAAACTCTCCCTGTCCAACAGTAATCTCTTAAACTTTTCCTTCTCCTAACTTGAAATTCTTGAGAAATTTCAGTTTCTCGGCGTTCATTCTTCCCATGATCTGATCAGCAACCAGTAAGGTCATTAGTTTCTCTTTAGAGCAGCTTCATTCCAGGCAGAATAATCCTACTCTGGTGGCTTTGGGGCGTTTACCAGAGATGGTTTTAAAGCTTTGGAACTTTACCTCTGTGCTTTGTTTTCATGCATTGGATATAAGTGTTCATTCTCCGTCATTTTTTAAAACTGTATTACTATTTTATATCAGTCCAGTAATTTGTTTGCAGTAAAAACTTTTTCCAATTTTTACCTATTTCTATTATTTTTCTATTTTTATGCAACATGTTTAATGAAAGCATTCTGCATGTATGTGCACATATTACATATGGGTAATATTTGTATAAAATTATGTAGAAAATGTTAAATTAATAAAAATGCAGACTGAAAGAGTATCTCATTTGGTCTCATGCTTTTCTAATTTGGAACATGCCATGAGTTTGGTCTCCAGTATCACATGATAGTGTTTACCTATAATCTTTTTTTAAAAATTTTTTTACTAGATGTATTTCTTTAATTGTATTTCAAACGTTATTCCCCTTCCAGGTTTCCTGTCCATAAGCCCCCATTTCCTCCCCTCTCTCTCCCCCATACCAATATTTCCCCTATACATATACCTAATTGCCCCTCCCCATATTCCTTTGCACTGGGGGTCCAACATTGGCAGGACCAAGGCCTTCCCCTTCCCCTGTTGCCCCAACAAGGCTATTCTCTGCTACATATGCATTTGGAGTCCTGGGTTATTCCATGTACAATCTTTCGGTAGTGGTTTAGTCCCTGGAAGCTCTGGTTGATTGGCATTTTTTTTAAAGATTTATTTATTTATTATATATAAGTACACTGTAGTTGTCTTCAAATACACCAGAAGAGGTCATCGGATCTCTTTACAGGTGGATGTGAGCAACCCTGTGGTTGCTGGGAATTGAACTCATGATCTCTGGAAGAGCAGTCGGGTGCTCTTAACCGCTGAGCCATCTCTCAAGCCCGATTGGCATTTTTTTATGGGATTGCAAGCTCCTTTAACTCTTTCAGTAATTCCTCTAATTCGCCCCAAGGGGGTCCTATTCTCAGTTGGGTGGTTTGCTGCTAGCATTAACCTCTAAATTGAACATGCTCTGAATGTAACTCTCAGGAGAGATCTAATCTGGTCTCTTTTAACATGCATTTTCTAGCTTCATCAATCTCATCTAGTTTTGGTGGCTTTATATATGGGCCACATGTGAGTGGAAAGGCTCTTAGTGGCCTTTCCATCAGTTGCTGCTCTAAATTTTGCTTCCAGATACCTCCTATGGATATTTTTTCCCGTTTAAGAAGGAGTGGGAACATCCACACTTTGGTCATCCTTCTTCTTGAGCTTCCTGTGGTCTGCAGATTGAATCATGGGTAATTCGAGCTTGTTGGCTAATATCCACTTATCAATGAGTGCATACCAAGTGTGTTTTTCTGTGATTGAGTAACCTCACTCAGGATATTTTATTCTTTACTCCATTTGCCTATAAATTTCATGAAGACATTGTCTTTGATAGCTGAGTAGTACCCCATTGTGCAGGTATACCATGTTTTTTGCATCCATTCCTCTTTTGAAGGGCATCTGGATTCTTTCCAGTTTCTGGCTATTATAAATAGTGCTGCTATGAACATAAAGGAGCATGTATCTTTGTTATATGCTGGAGCATCTTTTGGGTATATGCCCAAGAGTGGTATTGCTGGGTCCTCAGGTAGTGGAATGTCCAATTTTCTGAGGAACCTCAAGACTGATATCCAGAGTGGTTGCAATCCCACCAACAATGGAGGAGTTCAACTTTCTCCATGTCCTTGTCAGATTCTGCTGTTACCTGAGTTTTTTATCTTAGCCATTCTGACTGGTGTGAGGTGGAATTTCAGGGTTGTTTTGATTTGCACTTCCCTGACAATTAAGGGTGCTAAACATTTTTTAGGTGCTTTTTGGTCATTCGATAATCCTCAGAAGAGAATGTTTTGTTCTGTATCCCATTTTTAATATGGTGATTTGGCTCTCTAGAGTCAAACTTCTTGAGTTCTTTGTATATCTTGGATATTAGCCCTCTATCATATGTAGGATTGGTAAAGATCTTTTCCCAATCTGCTGGTTGCCATTTTGTCCTAGGTCAGTGTCCTTTGCTTTACAGAAGCTTTGCAATTTTATGATGTTCCCATTAGTCTATTCTTGATCAAGGAGCATGAGCCATTGGTATGTTGTTCAGGAAATTTTCCCCAGTGCCCATGTGTTCGAGACTCCCATTTTTTAGTTCTATTAGAATGTATCTCATTTGATGTGGAGGACCTTGATGCACTTGGACTCATGTTTTGAACATGGTGATAAGAACAGATCGATCTGCATTCTTCTAATGCTGACTTCCAGTTGAACCAGCACCATTTGTTGAAAAGGCTACCTTTCTTCCATTGAATGGTTTTAGCTCCTTTGGCAAAGATCAAGTGACTATAGGTGTGTGGGTTCATTTCTGGGTCTTCAATTCTCTTCCACTGATGTAGCTGCCTGCCTCTGAACCAATACCATACAGCTTTTATGACTATTGCTCTGTAATACAGCTTGCAGTCAGGAATGGTGATTCCCCCAGAAGTTCTTTTATTGATGAGTATATTTTTTCGCTATCCTGCATTTTTTGTTATTTCAAATGAATTTGCAAATTGCTCTTTCTATCTCTACAAAGCATTGAGTAAGAATTTTGATAGCAATTGCATTGAATCTGTAGATTGCTTTTGGCTAAATGGCCATCATTACTTTATTAATCCCCCCAGTACATGAGCATGGGAGATCTTTCCATCTTCTGAGATCTTCCTCAATTTCTTTCTTCACAGACGTGAAGTTCTTGTCATACAGATTTTTCACTTGTTATGTTAAAGTCACATCAACATATTTTATATTATTTGAGACTATTGTGAAGGGTGGCATTTACTTAATTTTTTTCTCAGCCTGTTTATTTATTCAGTAGAAGAAGGCTATTGCTTTGTTTGAGTTAATTTTATACCACAACACTTTAGTGAAGTCGTTTATCAGGTTAAGTAGTTCTCTGGTGGAACTTTTGGGGTCTATTAAGTATACTACCATATCATCTGCAAATAGTGATAATTTGATTTTTCCAATTTGTATACCTTTGAACTCCTTTCACTGTCTGATTGCTCTGGCTAGGATTTTGAGTACTACATTGAAAAAGTAGGCAGAGAGTGGGAGTGGGCAACCTTGTCTATTCCCTGATTTTAGTGGAAATACTTCGAGTTTCTCTCCATTTAGTTTGATTTCAGCTACTGGTTTGTTGTATATGGCTTTACTATGTTTAGATATGGGTCTTGAATTCCTGATCTTTCCAAGATTTTTATCATGAAGGGTTGTTGAATTTTGACCGATGCTTTCTCAGCATCTAAGGAAATGATCAAGTGGTTCTTATCTTTGATTTTGTTTATATAGTGGATTACATCGATTGATTTCTGTATATTAAACCATCCCTGCATCCCGAGGATGAAACCTACTTGATCATGATGGATGATCATTTTGTTGTGTTCATGGATTCCATTTGCAAGAATTTTATTGAGTATTTTTGCATCAATATTCATAAGGGAAATTGGTCTGAAGTTCTCTTTCTTTATTGGGTCTTTGTGTGGTTTGATTCTAAGAGTATTTGTGACTTCATAGAAGGAAGTGCTCCTTTTGGTGGTGCTCTGTCAGTTTCTATTTTGTGGAATAGTTTGAATAGTATTGGTATGAGGTCTTCTATGAAAGTCTGATAGAATTCTGCACTGAACCCATCTGGACCTGGGCTCTTTTTGATTGGGAGACGTTTAATAACTGCTTCTATATCTTTAGGAGATATGGGATTTTTAGATGGTTTATTTGTTCCTGAATTAACTTTGGTAGCTGGTATCTGTCTACAAAATCATTCATTTCCTTCAAAATTTCCAGTTTTGTTGAATATAGGTTTTTGTAATAAGGTATGATGATTTTTTTTAATTCCTTCAGTTCTGACGATATATCTCCGTTTTTATTTCTGATTTGTTAATTTGGATGTGCTCTCTGTGACCTCTGGTTAGTCTGGCTAAGTGTTTATCTGTCTTGTTGATTTTCTCAAAGAACCAGCTCCTGGTATTATTGATTCTTTGTATACTCCTTTTCGTTTCTACTTGGTTGATTTCAATCCTGAGTTTGATTATTTCCTGGCTTCTACTCCTCTTGGGTTTATTTATTTATTGTTGTTCTAGAGCTTTTAAGTTGCTGTTAAACTGCTGACATATGCTCTCTCCTGTTTCTTTTTGCAGGCACTCTGAATTATGAGTTTTCTTTTTAGTACTGCTTTCATTGTATCCCATAAGTTTGCGAATGTTGAATCTTCATTTTTATTAAATTCAAAGAAGTCTTTTATTTCTTTCTTTATTTCTTCCTTAACTAACTTGTCACTGAGTAGAGCATTGTTCAACTTCCATGTATATGTGGGCTTTCTGTCATTATTGTTGTTATTGAAGACCAGTCTCATTGCATGGTTATCTGATAGGATGCATGGGATTATTTCTATCTTCCTGTATCTATTGAGGCCTGTTGTATGACCAATTATATTGTCATTTTGGAGAAGGTTCCATGAGGTGCTGAGAAGAAGGTATATCCTTTTCTTTTAGGATGCAATTTTCTATAAATTTCTGTTAGTTCCATTTGGTTCCTAACTTCTATTCGTTTCTCTATGTCTCTGTTTAATTTTTGCTTCCCTCATCTGCCCATTGATGACAGTGGGGTGTTGAAATCTTCTACTGTTATTGTGTGAGGTGCAATGTGTGCTTTGAGCTTTAGTAAGTTTTCTTTTATGAATGTAGGTGCCCCTGCATTTAGAGCATAGATATTTAGGATTGAGAGTTCATCTTGGTGGGTTTTTCCTTTGATGAATATGAAGTGTCCGTCCTTCTCTATTTTAATGACTCTTGGTTGAATGTCAATTTTATTTGATATTAGAATGGCAACTCCAGCTTGTTTCTTCAGGCCATTTGCTTGTTAGACACTCTAAGGTAGTGTCGGACTTTGTCTCTGAGTTGTGTTTCCTGACTGCAGCAAAATGCTGAGTCTTCTTTACATATCCAATCTTTTAGTCTATGTCTTTTTACTTGGGAATTGTGACCGTTGATGTTGAGAGATATTAAGGAATATAGATTGTCACTTCCAATTATATTCATTGTTAGAGGTGAAATGATGTTTGTTTGTCTCTCTTTTGGTTTCTTTGCAAGGAAATTATGTTCTTGCTTACTGTACGGTATACTTTCTCTCCTTTTATTGGAGTTTCCATCTATTATCCTTTGCAGGGCTGGATTTGTAGAAAGATATTGCATAAATTTGGTTTTGTCAGAGAATATCTTGGTTACTCCATCTATGTTAGATGAACGTTTTGCTGAATACAATAACTTGGGCAAGCATATTTGTTCTCTTAGGGTCTGTATTACGTCTGTCCAGGGTCTGCTGGCTTTCATAGTCTCTGGTTAGAATTCTGGTGTAATTCTTATAGGTCTGTCTTTATATGTCACTTCACCTTTTTTCCTTACCTCTTTTAATATTCTTTCTTTGTTTTGTTCATTTGGTATTTTAACTATTATGTGATGACAGGAATTTCTCTTCTGCTCCAATCTATTTGGAATTCTGTAGGCTTCTTGTATGTTATGGGCATCTCTTTCTTTAGGTTCAGACAATAAAATATAACCCAGTTTATTGTGACCCTCCTTGCCCCCAGGGATCTTAGGCCCGTATCAGTCCAGGAGAACAAATGGAGCAAAGATGATGAATTGCATCCTGTAATAATGACACTAGACACAACTGTGAGTAAACAGATCAAATTTACTTGGGATTTACTTTCAAGGAATTTATAGTATTGGGTATGGGGGTTAGGGTAAGAATATCAAGGATGGGCAATGGTTATTGGCTGAAGGCTGAAAAATCCAAGATTCCTCATTAACATGGAGAAGAATTCCAGGAAATCCAGGTATTAGCTGAACAATTTCTGATTGAGAAAAAAATTAAACTGTAATATAAAACTATGTGACATTCTGCAGGTAGAGGTATGTGAGAATTAAGGTGAGGGAAGGGAAAACCCTGCCGTTAAATGAAGTCTTCTATTTTGTGCTGAAACCTGAGAGCTATCCAGACAATGATAGACTTAGATCTTTTTTTTTATAATATGAAGTAAACTAAGATTTTATTGTGAAATTCTCATAGATGGAAAATTCAATTGAATATTTAGTCTATCCATTTTTCATTTTACAATAGTCTTACCACTTACCTTTGTAACATGTATTTCAATTGGTTGTTTAGTGAAAAATAAACCTGTAATATTTGGCTTAATTTTAGATTAATATTTTATCATTAAAGACCCCATAATAAAATGTGTAATCAACAGTTACACCCTAAGCCACCAATTGCAGTATGTTTGACTGCTGCTTAAACCAAAGGAAACAGCCTCTGACCTTTGTCACCTTAAAATGCTAGTGTCTACAAGGGACTCTGTTTCCCACAGTAAGACAAAAGCAGTCTAGGATCTGAAAGGTCCTAGTAAACACAACCTTCACACCTGCAAAATTTCATGAAATAAGTATATTTTTTCTCCCATCATTCCCATCTAGAGTTCATGTTTTCAGTTAATTTGGGAAATAGAATTTCTACAGATAGGGCAATCAACATTTCCTGCTTTCTAATCTAATATGAGTTATACAGTTGAGAAGAATAAAGGTGACACCTGGAAGTGGAGGCAGGAGGATCAGGAGTTCAAGGCCACCCTCCTGTACAAGTGAATTTGAGGCCTCTTGAGCTAAGTGAGACACTGTCTCAAAATAATGGGGGCTGTCTGGGACATGTCTTTAATCCCAGCACTTTTGAGGAAAAGGCAGGTGAATCTGGGGGGTGTGGGCAGCCTGTTGTACATGTTCCAAGCTAGCCAGGGCTACACAGTGAAACACTGTCTCAAAAAAAGTGGAAAAAAAAGCCAGGTGTGGTGGCAGACACCTTTCATCTCAGCACTCAGATACAGAGACAGGTGGATCCCTGACTTGACAGTGAAAGTTCCAGGGCAGCCTCTCTGATAGCCAAAATAATAATAATAATAATAATAATAATAATAATAATAATAATAATAATAATAATAAATAAAATAAAAAAACACACACAACAGAAACATAAATAAAGAAGAAATAGAAAGGATTGTGTGCCCTCAGACTCAGCATGAAGAAACAGCAGCACACATTACCAGATCACTGCCTATGAGGAAGCATGTGCTGTTCTCCATCTCAACCACAGATGTATGACAAAAGTGTTGTTGGTGAGGCCACTTCGGATGGTTTGGGCGGAGATGAAGAACTAGGAAGCACACACTTCACAGAGTTTGAGTTCCTTGAACCAATGAGGTTGGTGAAATCTCTACACAGCAGAAAGCTTCTAGGTCACTCATTAGACCTGTTACTAGAAAACAAACCCTGAATGCTGTGCTGTTAAGATAGGTCTATAGTGCTCTTGCTGAACACACAAATAGCTGTTGAGTAGACTGCAAAGCTCTATTTCCCTTTAACCATAGGAACTAAAACAATATTTATCACCATACAATTTGATATTACTTCCGATAAGTACAATATTTATTAAACATGTCTTCAGTTTTGTTAGTGTGCAACAAATTACAATATTCTGCAGCCACAAATTATATGCAGAGTAAGAAGAAACTATTAATCCGATAGTGTAATCTTTCATTTATATCTCTACCAAGAAGACCTAGCAAATCAGATCTTACATATAATGTCTCACTAAACTTTATGCATGGAAACTGACAGACACTGGTTGTGCTGTTTGATACGAAATGGCTGAACTTCATCTTCAGAAGACTAAACCCAACATTTATTTATTTTTTTTTTCGGAGCTGGGGACCGAACCCAGGGCCTTGCGCTTGCTAGACAAGCGCTCTACCACTGAGCTAAATCCTCAACTAAACCCAAAATCTGAACATGCCAATATAAACATCAAAACAAAATATATTCTAACAAACCACGGGAAACGATCTGGTATCCGGAAAGGAGCAAGGATTACACACATTATTTTATAAGCCAGCACACAAAGTTTAAAACAGTTCTGAAAATGAAGTTAGCTGTCTTGAGTCAAGGGAATAAAAATAAAAGTCAGTATTGACCATTTACAATCTCTGACCTTGTGAAAACGGTAAGAATCTGTTGTAGTGCAGCTACATACGGTACAATTCAGCCAGATTGTTTTTTTCACTCGGGTTCAGATTGAGATTCCATTGCTGTGAGAAAAGGACGGTTACAGATTTTAGCAGCAGCCTACACCTGACTTCTTGACTGGAGTGCTCTGGATTTTAACGTTGGACTTCTCCGCACCACCAGCTGTTGCTCCAGGACCCATTTGCTTTTTTTTTTTTTTAATTTATTTAATACTTATTAATAATTCTTTGGTTTCCGGGCAAACATCCCCCTCCCCCCTCCCCTTCCTTCTGGGTGTTCCCCTCCCAACCCTTCCCCCATTGCCGCCATCCACCCAACAGTCTAGTTCACTGGGGGGTTCAGTCTTCGCAGGACCCAGGGCTTCCCCTTCCACTGGTGCTCTTACTAGGATATTCATTGCTACCTATGAGGTCAGAGTCCAGGGTCAGTCCATGTATAGTCTTTAGGTAGTGGCTTAGTCCCTGGAAGCTCTGGTTGCTTGGCATTGTTGTACATATGGAGTCACGAGCCCCTTCAAGCTCTTCCAGTTCTTTCTCTGATTCCTTCAACGGAGGTCCTATTCTCAGTTCAGTGGTTTGCTGCTGGCATTCGCCTCTGTATTTGCTGTATTCTAGCTGTGTCTCTCAGGAGCCATCTACATCCAGCTCCTGTCGGTCTGCACTTCTTTGCTTCATCCATCTTGTCTAATTGGGTGGCTGTATATGTATGGGCCACATGTGGGGCAGGCTCTGAATGGGTGTTCCTTCAGTCTCTGTTTTAATCTTTGCCTCTCTCTTCCCTGCCAAGGGTATTCTTGTTCCCCTTTTAAAGAAGGAGTGAAGCATTCACATTTTGATCATCCGTATTGAGTTTCATTTGTTCTAGGCATCTAGGGTAATTCAAGCATTTGGGCTAATAGCCACTTATCAGTGAGTGCATACCATGTATATCTTTCTGTGATTGAGTTAGCTCACTCAGGATGATATTTTCCAGTTCCAACCATTTGCCTACGAATTTCATAAAGCCGTTGTTTTTGATAGCTGAGTAATATTCCATTGTGTAGATGTACCACATTTTCTGTATCCATTCCTCTGTTGAAGGGCATCTGGGTTCTTTCCAGCTTCTGGCTATTATAAATAAGGCTGCGATGAACATAATGGAGCACGTGTCTTTTTTATATGTTGGGGCATCTTTTGGGTATATGCCCAAGAGAGGTATAGCTGGATCCTCAGGCAGTTCAATGTCCAATTTTCTGAGGAACCTCCAGACTAATTTCCAGAATGGTTGTACCCGCATTTGCTTTTTAATCTCCGTGGCCATTGTCATGAAAGACTGTTCTACAATCTTTGTGTTCTTAGCAATGGTTTCCAAAAATGGAATTCCAAGGGAATCTACAAATTCCTTTGCCGTTGTGTAGTCTACTACTTTGTTGTTAGGTCACATGTGTTCCCTACCAACAACTTGTTGACATTTTCACTGGCATAGCGATCTATCTCCTGCAGCCACTGTTTAATGTTATTGAAGGACTCCTAGTCGGTCACATCATACACAACTATGATGCCATGGCTTCCTCTGTAATAACTGGAGGTGATTGTTCGAAATCTTTCCTGGCATGCTGTGTCCCATATCTGAAGCTTGATTATTTTCCCTTCTAGCTCTATAGTCCGTATCTTGAAATCCACACCAATTATGCTGATGTAGCTTTCCATATACGTGACATCTGCAAACCTAAGGAGAAGGCAAGACTTTCCAACCCCAGTATCGCCAATCAGAAGTAACTTAAATAAATAATATTCGGGATTCATGCTGGACATGTCACTGCAGCTGCCTCCGCTGCCTCCGCCCTTTCTGACGCAGCTGCCGCCCCAAGCTTCTGCACCACGGTTAATGCAAGGGAAGGAATGAGCTAAGCTGTTCCAGTAGAGCAAACATCAACCCCACACCGACACTTAATACACAATCAGCAGCCGCCGCCACTCAGTGATCGCTTTCACCCAAAAATTAGGCTTTCACCTTAATTAGCAGGGTTTATCCACAGGCTAAATTAAACACTGTCATATATATATAGATGGATAGATAGATAGATAGATAGATAGATAGATAGATAGATAGATAGATGGATGGATGGATGGATGGATGGATGGATGGATGGATAGATAGATAGATAGATAGATAGATAGATAGATAGATAGATAGATAGATAGATAGATAGATTAGCGATAGAGATAGAGGTACATAGATAGATGCTATAGAACGGAATCAGACAATTGATGTGGAATATACACTTAACCCATGTAAAACTTTGATCTTTGATTCCTATGAAATGTCAGAGTCAGATGATATTTGTATAGAAAGTGAAAGGATGAGTAAATGAGTGAACTTTTGTAAATTGTGTTTCTCTAAGTTTACAGCTTAAACTTACCTTTTTCTAAGATGATTGAAGCTGAGACAAGGCCAATTTTCACATGAAGTATCTCCTTGTGTTTTCAAAAGCTTTATGTATGTATGCTGACTATATATGACTTGCAAAGTCATTCAGGTGGCAGATAATGCCTGGGGGGAAGTGAGGACTGTCCTCCTTGACAGCAAACTCTTCTAATGAGTGTTCTTCCTGTTATTGTGAAACAATACAAGTCTCCAGGCCAAATCCTAAATAAATTCCCCTTGTCTCTGTGATGGGATACTATGGAATGGCAACAACTGAGAAGCTCTTGGTCCTGTGAAGGCTCTTTTCCCCAGTGTAGGGGAATGACTGGGTGTTGAGGTGGGAGTGGGTGGTTGGGAAGGAAAGCATCCTCACAGAAGCGGGGGAGGGAGGGATGGTAAAGGGGTAACCAGAAAAGGGATAACATTTGAAATGTAAATACATAAACTATTCAATTTTTTTAGAAAAGGAAAAAAGAGAAAGTACTGACTTCTGTTCATTATTTGACCATGCCCTTTATGGGACTCCTCAGTGCTGTGGCTATAATGGTGAGATGCAGGGACAGAAAGGAATGTTCAGCAACTCAGCTGCTTATGTTTCTGCATCCCATCCTTAAAAAGACATCAATCAGTTGGCTTCTCAGTCAATTGATATCAGCTCATGAGGGCATTATGTTACTTCTGAGGAGTAACAGTACAACAAGCAGGCTTAGATGAACTTTCAAGGAAAAAAAAAACAGTTTATTTTAACAATAAAAACAATAGAACTGGAAAATAACTAATTGGGAAAGGAGCTTACTAAACAGGCATGAAAGCCTGTGTTCAAATACCTAGCTTGCACAGTTAAATCTGGGCATGATACTGAGGGAGAGTGGAAATAGATAGATTCCTGGGGCTCACTTGCTATTCATACAAGGAAAATCATTGAGCTTCCATTTCAGCAGGTGATTCTGTCTCAAAATCTGTAGTGGCTGATATAGATTGTGAAACATAGCTTATGCCCCTTTATTTTTACCTTGTCATTTATAGTCATATATACTTACCTATATGCACGTATATGCATCAAACAAAAACGAATAGCTGACCAACACATTAACAGCAGGAAGAATATATCTAAAAAGCATGACTTTTGTAATCAGACCTGTTGTGCTAGTATGTGCCATGGCTGAGATCTAACCAAACGTCAAGCATAATGGCTGGATCTGTCTTTCCTTCTCACTGGACATTAGTTTAATTATTTTCTTGTAAAATAGAATATATTTGAGAGAAATCTCTTCAACAGTAGTACAATTTCCCAACGTCTGTTATACTCAAATAATGGATAATTTAATACACAACACCCACATACACTTTGCCCATTTATTATACCCTATAATTATATTTCTAGACGATTGCTTGTATACTTTCTTACTTTATAATGGAAATTAAAGTCTGATGACTGGAAATGATTTAATTTTCTCAAGGAAAGGAACTCCTACCCACAACTACCACAGATAATTTGTTATGGTTTTGGATTGCAGAGTTTATAGAAATATAATGTGTTAAAAATATTTGTTTATATTGAGGTTGACTATTGGTAGGTGTGTGTGTGTGTGTGTGTGTGTGTGTGTGCAATCAAATGGATCAAATAAGCTATCACATACACCTTTCACTGCTGTGTTTTCTTCTCCGTTTTTTTAGCTTCTATAAACTTTAGACTCATTCTTACTCTTTCTTCAAATACATAAAGAATGTCACTTCACTGTACCTTTGGCCTTTTTAAAATCTCTCACAGACACTAAAAGATTCTTACATTCTTTCCACTAGTCTTTCAAATTTTTAATTATTCAGATCCTATACAAGTGATGATACTTTTGTTTTGTAGCTCAGATCATTATCATTGTCTAGTAAAAGCCTGCTTCTTCATATAATTGAAGTCATCATCCATTGACTACTGTTGCCTTCCTTTCTATAGCAATATCTGCATTACTTTTTCTGGGACTTCAAAATCAATGAGTATTGTTCCTGACTACAAGTGCCTCACAATTTAGAACAGTGAAATTGGTAGGTTTGAGAAGAGATCATTATAAAATTGCCAGGAACATTGGGACATTGAAAGCACCAGTATTACCTTCATCTGCACCTTTCATGGATCTCAAAGTGGCTGGAAGTTTGAAAGGCTTTATAGACCTATTAGACTATGTATTCAAGATTCCTGATGTCTTTTTGAAGGAACTGAAGGACAGACAAGGAAATAGCATAGAAACCTAATTCAAAAGCAACCTGACAATATAGGTCAGAAATACCCTATCAAGAGTAACTGCAAACCGCAAGGCATCAAAAGTTCTGGTGATTGTTTGCAGCTATTTTTATTTTTATTCAAGACAAAGATTTTTTTGATAACGGGACATAGGCATACATTGGTGGGCTCTTTGTCTTGATTGACATGCTTGGCTTATGTATTACTTTGTTTCATCTTATTATACCATATAATTTATAGGCATAATATAGTAAATGGGGACTTTTCCCTGAAAGTTCAATTAGAAAATATATTCACTCCAAATCATTCAAGAAAATATAGATTAGCCTGTATTTCCCAGTTACATACCTGGATGTCTTAAATTAAAACAGAACGTCAACATAGGACTCTTAAGAAGGAACAGTTTACTTCATTATTTGAAGTGGAATATCCTGATGAAGGTAGGATCTTCAGTTGCTAAGCACATTGTTAGGAAAAGAGAATGTGTACAAGGTATGTACAGATCGTATTTGACCTAACTAATCACATTGATATGTGTATGTATTTAAACCAAACTATGAAGTCCCATTTTATTAAACAACTTTTATATTTGCTTTGAATGCAAAACTTTCATATATAATGATCTTTTAAAATGTTAAAATGATGTAAGTGAATAAAGAATTCTCATATGATCTTAATTATTGCTACTAGATTAGTTCATATATGCATTTGTATTTTCATTTTGGTTCCAGAGTCCAAGGACAAGTGCCTCTATCTGAGGTCCACAAACCAGGATAAGACATCTGGTTCCTTGAGAGTCATTGGTTGGGGTGTATGATAGGAAGAGTTAGAAGAAATTTAGTCATTGTGGCTATGATGAGAAGGAACAGAGAAGCTAGTACCCTGTACCCTGTATTCAGAATAGTGACAGAAGCTTCAGTATTAAACAAGAGAAGTAATAAAACAGAAGGTAATAAACACTGTCAGGATCTCTTGAATTCTAACTGGACTGATGAGTCGAATTCCAGGTCTGTCTCCCAAAAAGCCTGTGCTGATTGGCAGAACCCACAGAAAGCTTTATTACCTTAACTGGTAATTATTTTTCTTAAGAATTGTATTTAATATCTTTCCCTCTCTCTTGAAAGGCCTCTGGAGTGGGGAGACCCTCACTCAAATCTCAGGATGACGTGACCCCCCAAGAACTCACGTAAGACTGTCCTTGCTGTAATTTACATGAGGTTTATTGATAGGAACCAGTGCACTGGGGTCGAGACTCATATCCCACGCAGGGGCAGAGGAGTTTGACCTCGAGAGGCTTGGAGAAGAAGTCTTTAAAGGAAGAAACCAAAACCCAAGGGGGCAGGGATGGCATCATTGGAAAGTGTGGAGAATACCAGTGAAAAATCACAAGGAGAATCTCTCTGTTTCTCAAGATTGTTTAACCTTATGATCCGTTAGTTCCTGGGAGAAACTTCCTGCTTCTCAAGATTGTTCTCTAAGATTTTTCTCTAACTTTATGGTCAGCTAGTTCTTGGGAGAGAGTTGTCTAACCGACTGGTGTAATTGTAGTACTAGGGCCTGACCAGTTTCTTTTTTCTGTTCTAAACTTTTTTCTAGGGGGCAACCATAAAACTTCTACCTTTCATTCCCCAATTCTACTGGCTAGTTCTAATCATAGAACTAAATTTTGGTATCTTTATAATATTGGGTTTTTTTTCTCTTAAAGCATGATATTGTTGGTGTAATATCAAAATCTGAACAGTACTCATTCTTTCTCTAATGTAGGTAACTAATTTATTTAGCACACATGGACCTATAATCAGAAGCAGAAGCAAAATTACGAAGGTTCCCATAAAGAAAGATATCAGAGTAATCATCTAAGGAGATCTACTAAGTCAGCTTTCAAACTATCCCTGATGTGCTTCTCTTTCTCTCTGTCTTTTGTCTAACCTTTCTGTAAGTTTACTTATGGAGTCTTTAATTACTCCTGAATGGTCTATATAGAAGCAACATTTTTCTTTTACTGTAGCACACAAACCTCCTTCTTTAAGGACTATTAGGTCTAATCTTTTCTTATTCTGAAGGACTATCTCTGAGAGGGAGTTTAGGGAACCTTGGACGTCAGTCAAAAAGTCTTTTTCATTCTTTCTATATCTAAATCAATGGCAGTTCTGAATTTTCCATTAGCCTTGTGCTGCAAGGAAATAGCAGACGTCCTTGTAGCTTCCCTTGCAGCACCTAGACTCAGCCTTAAGATAGTACTAAGTAATTCTCAACTCTCTTTTGTGTCTTACTAAGTCTTTGACATCAGGATTCCAATCTGGACACTATCTGAATCTACACACAAAGGTCATGACTGTCTTTTAGAACTTCTAAACTTATACAGGTTGTGATCCCTGAGGCATAGTCCCAAGAAGTGTTAGGAGTACTAATGCACCTAATGCCTTCATAGTATGGGGATGTTACATCATTTGCCATAGAAATCAAACCTACCCCACACCTATGATTGGGGTACCTATCTCGATGGAACCCTGGACAAACATGAAATTTTTGATTCTAAAGCACACTCCTCAAGTGAGCATTACAGCAACCTCCCAGTCATGTCTCTGATGTATCCACTTATTTGATGTGCAGATCTAGGAAGCTTTTTGAAGATTTCAGTGTCCCAGCTCCCAATCCCAACAGCTAGTATGCTACGCAGCTGGTGAGGGCTGAGACTTGACAGCTGTCAGAGTGGTTAGCAGCAAGAGGTATGTTCCTTTTCAGCGAGGCTCGAGTGTCTGGGCCCAGTGTCATTGTATGTAGCTGAGTCTCTGACTTGGAACTGGTGAGATGTCTCAGGTGTCCCCGGGGCATAGGCTGCTGCCAGCTGTGACCAGATTTCTTTCTGTATCACCTGTAGGTCTTTTAGCCTGGCATGCAAATCATTATAACTATTACATGTTGGTTTAATAACATCATCTAATAGAGTCAGAGGAGCTGAGGCCCGATATAAGATCTCAAAGAGAGTAAGACTGAAAATGGAAGGGATATTTCTTCCTCTGAACAGAGCAAGAGGGAAGGAGTGCCACCCAGTCTGCGTCAGTCTCCATGGTCAATTTGGTCAGGGTCTCTTTTAGAATTCTATTTATTAACTGAACCTGTCCTGAACTTTGATCTGTAATATAATGTAATTTCCAATCGACCTTTAAACACCTGGCCACACCCTGCCTTACCTTGAGAACGAAAGCAGAGCCATTGTCTGACCCAGTTACCTTGGGCACTCCAACAGGGGGAAATTTTTTTTCTAGTATCTTCTTGATGACTACCGAGGACATCTCTTGCTTGGTGGAGAAAGCTTTTTTCTATTTTTGAAAGCATATCTACAAGCACTAGGAGATACTTGTAACCATATGTTTTTAGTGAAGCTTATTTTGACTTTATATTAAACTTTTTAGGTCTTTTTGCCCTGTTTGTTTGTTAAGCATTTACTTGTTGACATATTTTATATTTTTTACTGTCTCTCTGGCTAAATCTTAAAGTCTATTATATCTATTTTAACTATTTGGATAGACTTTTTATCTCTTAAATGAGTCTATTTGTGTATTTGGCAAAGTGAGTCTTCAGTTTGTTCTCTGGGGAGTATAGCTTTTATATCCAGTGTGCCATTGTTCTTCCTCTTTTAAGCAATTTGTACCTTTTCTTCTGTTATACATTCTAAGTGAGGCCATCACTTAGTCCAATCCCAGTTCTCAGTGGCTGTCTCTCGCAGGCCTTTAACTAGGATAGGCTGCTGCATAGCCATTTTTCAAGCCACTTGATCTGTCTCATTATTACCCCATGACACTGGATCTTTTCCCTCCTGATGTCCTCGGTAATAAATAATACTCACAGTTGCTGGCTTTATCAGGGGCGTCCAAGAAATGGTAAAGGCATCTGTGGCTCTGATGTGCTGGGGGGTAGAGGTTTGTCTATCCCAGATGACATTTGTGTTGTCCGCCATGGCAGCACCCACTCATCTCTGACCTTTATGAAGAGTTTTCTCGTCTCTAGACAAGGTAGCCTCAGCTTTCATTGGAGTCGATCAGTCAGTCATAGAAGACTTCTCTCCACCCATGAGCTTCTGCCAGTGCTTGACCCTCGTGCTGTGGTGGCTCCAGGTCAGGATTGGGCAGTAAGGTGACCAGATTGCCCCCAAAAGGCAGAGAATCTATTCCATGACAGCTGACCAGTGTTCCCATCCTCTGGGACATTAAAGGCAAAACATCAGCCACTCGACCATAGTTTAAGTACTGGATTGGGTGATAATTGTTAGTGCCCAGCTGGCAGAAGTGGTGTGTTAAGGGCAGAACGGCACTAAGCCACACATCTCCCAGCATCAGGTACTGGTGCACTGAGACAGGTCTTAAGCGCCACAAACACAGTCTGCAGATATGCATACATATGGCCTCACCCAGCCATTTCAGCCCACACAAGCCATTTTGGAGAGCAAATTACTCATGAGCAAGGGCAATCAGGGATAACCATGAACTAGTGGGTTACCCGGCCCATGCCAAGGTCCACGGTTCTTTGGGTAGTCCATGAGTATTGTTTGTTGTCAGTAGCCCCCTGTACCCAAGGTCTTTTGATGGACACTGGCCAACTGGGGTGTAGGAGCACAGAGTGTTGGGTCCCTGTATGTACAAAACATTGGGTTGGCTTCTCCTCTATCTTGGGGCAGTCTCTGACCTAGTGAAGTTTTTTTCTTATAATAGGCACACTGATCTTTAGCCGGGAATTTTCTTCTGTTGCCAGGTACTGTCTTCCTAGTCTCTCTAATTACTGTGGCCAGTATAAGTTTTTTATACTGTCTTTTATCGTTCTTTAGCTCTTTAGCTTCCTCTTCTTTTTGTCTCTTTTCCTCCTTGTTTTCTGCTCTTTTTGCCTTCTTTCTTTTACCCTGAACCACACTTCAACCTTACTTTCTCTGTAACTTACACTAACTCAGCGACGTAGCTTAACCCTTTGAGTTTTTGCAACTTTTTCTTCATATCTTTTTTTACTTTAGCCAAATTAGTGGGGCGTTTTTCAGTCCCTCAAAGACCCACCATGCGAGGCTGGTATAAGACTTGTAGCATTCCCTACCTTCAGGCATATTGAAGTCAACAGGCAGAAGTGAGGGCCTTCTATCTATGTCTGGAACATTGTTTCTGGCCTCTAGTGGGATTCTACATTTCCTTGGTAGTAAGGAGGACCTGTAACAGCTACTAACAAGCAACCCAAGTGGGATGGTGAGAAAACAAAAAAAAGAGTCAAGAAAATAGAGGTCTGAAAGAGGAAAATAGCATTTAGTCACACAGAAAGGCAATCAAAAGATTAACAGACAAAAAACAGAAGTGCGCACAAAACAAAAAACAAGCAGCCACCAAGAGATCACCACAAAACTGAACTGATTCAGATGGAAGTTTCTGTGAGCTCACCAAAGACAGATGAAGAGGAGCATATCTCAAATAATGGTTAAGTCAAAGGCACCCTCTGGAGGGGCCAGACGACACAAACACCAGCCACTCTGAGGAGCAAAAAGTCTGCCATGGTCCTTTCTTTTTTTTTTTTTTTTTCATTTTTTTCATCTTTATTAACTTGAGTATTTCTTTTTTTTTTTTTACATTTTATTTTTTTTTTAATAAATTGAGTATTTCTTATATACATTTCGAGTGTTATTCCTTTTCCCAGTATCCGGGCAAACATCCCCCTCCTCCTCCCCTTCCTTATGGGTGTTCCCCTCCCAACCCTCCCCCCATTGCCGCCCTCCTCCCCCAGTCTAGTTCACTGGGGGTTCAATCTTAGCAGGACCCAGGGCTTCCCCTTCCACTGGTGCTCTTACTAGGATATTCATTGCTACCTATGAGGTCAGAGTCCAGGGTCAGTCCATGTATAGTCTTTAGGTAGTGGCTTAGTCCCTGGAAGCTCTGGTTGCTTGGCATTGTTATACATATGGGGTCTCGAGCCCCTTCAAGCTCTTCCAGTTCTTTCTCTGATTCCTTCAACGGGGGTCCTATACTCAGTTCAGTGGTTTGCTGCTGGCATTCACCACTCTATTTGCTGTATTCTGGCTGCGTCTCTCAGGAGCGATCTACATCCGGCTCCTGTCGGTCTGCACTTCATTGCTTCATCCATCTTGTCTAATTGGGTGGCTGTATATGTATGGGCCACATGTGGGGCAGGCTCTGAATGGGTGTTCCTTCAGTCTCTGTTTTAATCTTTGCCTCTCTCTTCCCTGCCAAGGGTATTCTTGTTCCCCTTTTAAAGAAGGAGTGAAGCATTCACATTTTGATCATCCGTATTGAGTTTCATTTGTTCTAGGCATCTAGGGTAATTCAAGCATTTGGGCTAATACCCACTTATCAATGAGTGCATACCATGTATGTCTTTCTGTGATTGGGTTAGCTCACTCAGGATGATATTTTCCAGTTCCAACCATCTGCCTACGAATTTCATAAACTCGTTGTTTTTGATAGCTGAGTAATATTCCATTGTGTAGATGTACCACATTTTCTGCATCCATTCCTCTGCTGAAGGGCATCTGGGTTCCCTCCAGCTTCTGGCTATTATAAATAAGGCTGCAATGAACATAGTGGAGCACGCGTCTTTTTTATATGTTGGGGCATCCTTTGGGTATATGCCCAAGAGAGGTATAGCTGGATCCTCAGGCAGTTCAATGTCCAATTTTCTGAGGAACCTCCAGACTGATTTCCAGAATGGTTGTACCAGTCTGCAATCCCACCAACAATGGAGGAGTATTCCTCTTTCTCCGCATCCTCGCCAGCATCTGCTGTCACCTGAGTTTTTGATCTTAGCCATTCTCACTGGTGTGAGGTGAAATTTCAGGGTTGTTTTGATTTGCATTTCCCTTATGACTAAAGATGTTGAACATTTCTTTAGGTGTTTCTCAGCCATTCGGCATTACTCAGCTGTGAATTCTTTGGTTAGCTCTGACCCCCATTTTTTAATAGGGTTATTTGTCTCCCTGCGGTCTAACTTCTTGAGTTCTTTGTATATTTTGGATATAAGGCCTCTATCTGTTGTAGGATTGGTAAAGATCTTTTCCCAATCTGTTGGTTGCCAATTTGTCCTAACCACAGTGTCCTTTGCCTTACAGAAGCTTTGTAGTTTTATGAGATCCCATTTGTCGATTCTTGATCTTAGAGCATAAGGCATTGGTGTTTTGTTCAGGAAATTTTTTCCAGTGCCCATGTGTTCCAGATTCTTCCGTAGTTTTTCTTCTATTAGTTTGAGTGTATCAGGTTTGATGTGGAGGTCCTCGATCCACCCGGACTTAAGCTTTGTACAGGGTGATAAGCATGGATCAATCTGCACCCTTCTACATATGGACCTCCAGTTGAACCAGCACCATTTGCTGAAAATGCTATTTTCTTTCCATTGGATGGCCCTGGCTCCCTTGTCAAAAATCAAGCGACCATAGGTGTGTGGGTTCATTTCTGGGTCTTCAATTCTATTGCATTGGTCTATCTGTCTGTCTCTGTACCAATACCATGCAGTTTTTATCCCTATTGCTCTGTAATACTGCTTGAGCTCAGGGATAGTGATTCCCCCTGTAGTCCCTCCATTGCTGAGGATAGTTCTAGCTATCCTGGGTTTTTTGTTATTCCAGATGAATTTGCAAATTGTTCTGTCTAACTCTTTGAAGAATTGGATTGGTATTTTGATGGGGATTGCATTGAATCTGCAGATCGCTCTTGGTAAAATGGCCATTTTTACTATATTAATCCTGCCAATCCATGAGCATGGGAGATCTTTCCATCTTCTGAGGTCTTCTTCAGTTTCTTTCCTCAGTGTCTTGAAGTTCTTATTGTACAGATCTTTTACTTGCTTGGTTAAAGTCACACCGAGGTACTTTATATTATTTGGGTTTATTATGAAGGGTGTCGTTTCCCTAATTTCTCTCTCGGCTTGTTTCTCTTTTGTGTAGAGGAAGTCTACTGATTTATTCGAGTCAATTCTATACCCAGCCACTTTGCTGAAGTTGTCTATCAGCTTTAGTAGTTCTGTAGTGGAACTTTTGGGATCACTTAAATAAACTATCATATCATCTGCAAATAGTGATATTTTGACCTCCTCCTTTCCGATATGTATCCCCTTGACCTCCTTTTGTTGTCTGATTGCTCTGGCTAGAACTTCAAGAACTATATTGAATAAGTAGGGAGAGAGTGGGCAGCCTTGTCTAGTCCCTGATTTTAGTGGGATTGTTTCAAGCCTCTCTCCATTTAGTTTAATGTTAGCAACTGGTTTGCTATATATGGCTTTTACCATGTTTACGTATGGGCCTTGAATTCCTATTCTTTCCAGGACTTTTATCATGAAGGGGTGTTGAATTTTGTCAAATGCTTTCTCAGCATCTAATGAAATGATCATGTGGTTCTGTTCTTTCAGTTTGTTTATATAATGGATCACGTTGATGGTTTTCCGTATATTAAACCATCCCTGCATGCCTGGGATGAAGCCTACTTGATCATGGTGGATGATTGTTTTGATGTGCTCTTGGATTCGGTTTGCCAGAATTTTATTGAGTATTTTTGCGTCGATATTCATAAGGGAAATTGGTCTGAAGTTCTCTTTCTTTGTTGTGTCTTTGTGTGCTTTAGGTATAAGAGTAATTGTGGCTTCATAGAAGGAATTCGGGAGTGACCCATCTGTTTCAATTTTGTGGAATAGTTTGGATAATATTGGTATGAGGTCTTCTATGAAGGTTTGATAGAATTCTGCACTAAACCCGTCTGGACCTGGGATCTTTTTGGTTGGGAGACCTTTAATGACTGTTTCTATTTCCTTAGGAGTTATGGGGTTGTTTAACTGGTTTATCTGTTCCTGATTTAACTTTGGTACCTGATATTTGTCTAGGAAATTGTCCATTTCCTGTAGATTTTCAAGATTTGTTGAATATAGGCTTTTATAGTAAGATCTGATGATTTTTTGAATTTCCTCTGAATCTGTAGTTATGTCTCCCTTTTCATTTCTGATTTTGTTAATTTGGAAACACTCTCTGTGTTCTCCTGTTAGTCTGGCTAAGGGTTTCTCTATCTTGTTGATTTTTCAAAGAACCAACTTTTGGTTCTGTTGATTCTTTCTATGGTCCTTTTTGTTTCGACTTGGTTGATTTCAGCTCTGAGTTTGATTATTTCCTGCCTTCTACTCCTCCTGGTTGTATTTCCTTCTTTTTGCTCTAGAGCTTTTAGGTGTGCTGTCAAGCTGCTGACATATGCTCTTTCCTGTTTCTTTCTTCAGGCACACAGCGCTATGAGTTTTCCTCTTACCACAGCTTTCATTGTGTCCCATAAGTTTGGGTATGTTGTACCTTCATTTTCATTAAATTCTAAAAAGTTTTTAATTTCTTTCTTTATTTCTTCCTTGACTAGGTTATCATTGAGTAGAGCGTTGTTCAATTTCCACTTGTATGTGGGCATTCTTCCCTTATTGTTATTGACGACCAGTTTTAGGCTGTGGTGGTCTGATAGCACGCATGGGATTATTTCTATCTTTCTGTACCTGTTGAGGCCCGTTGTTTCACCAATTATATGGTCAATTTTGGAGAAAGTACCATGAGGAGCTGAGAAGAAGTTATATCCTTTTGCTTTAGGATAGAATGTTCTATAAATATCCGTTAAGTCCATTTGGCTCTTGACTTCTCTTAGTCTGTCTATGTCTCTGTTTAATTTCTGTTTCCATGATCTGTCCATTGACGAGAGTGGGGTGTTGAAATCTCCTACTATTATTGTGTGAGGTTCAATGTGTGTTTTGAGCTTTAGTAAGGTTTCTTTTACGTATGTAGGTGCCCTTGTATTTGGGGCATAGATATTTAGGATTGAGAGTTCCTCTTGGTTGATTTTTCCTTTGATGAATATGAAGTGTCCTTCCTTATCTTTTTTGATGACTTTTAGTTGAAAATTGATTTTATTTGATATTTGGATGGCTACTCCAACTTGCTTCATCTGACCATTTGCTTGGAAAGTTGTTTTCCAGCATTTCACTATGAGGTAGTGTCTGTCTTTGTCTCTGAGGTGTGTTTGTAGGTTCAGAATTTTAATCAGGTATTATTATCATGGTGTGATTGGCTTTGAGGTAGAAATCATGCTGAAGAAGTTACCATGAGTTCTATATCTGCATTAGCACACAACAGGATTAAAGAATGAGCCACTGGGCATGGGCTAAATTTTGAAACCTCAAAGTCCATCTCCAGTGTTTATGTGTCTGTTGTCCACATCTTACAACATCATTCTTTTGAAAGAGCGTACCACAAAACGGGGAGCCGCGTCTCTCGCTCCAATCGCGGGGTGGGGTGCCCCCAGGAATCACATGTAGCCAGTTTGATGTAACAGCAGGAGGTAGCTTTTATTAACGAGATCCCTATTAGCGGGATCCCGGGTCGATACATATCTCACACGGGAGACAGAGGAATCGACCCCGAGCCTCCAAACTCGGGAGTTTATATAGGGGAGGTTAGGGGCATTCTCGAGGTTACACATGATTGGTGAATTCAAATGGTGCATAGTTACTTTCGGCGTGAAATTACATCAGCAAGGAGTACGTGCTATCTAGCAGCTCAGCAGTGCGGGTATGGTGGCTCATCTCACTCAGGGGGGTGACTCACTTCTGGGGAGTGAAGGAAGGGGAGGCGGTGGCTACCGATTGTCAGTGTCCTTGGGGCTGATAGCTGGTCCAGCAAGTCCTATCTCTGGCTCTCCCTCAGGTACGTCCGGCCCTGCACATCCGGACTCTGACAATGAGTAACCTTTTTAAAACTCTAGTTCTGCATTCCCTTCTTCTTTTTTTGTGAATAGTTCTAATCTTAGAACTACATGGAGAACTCAGCTTCATCTAGCATAAATAGCTTGGTATTGTTGTTTTAACATGAGGATTCTAATCTGGACACTATGCAAGCCTATCCATCAAGGTCATGACTAGCTTTTAGAACTTCTAAGCTTATACAGACTGTGATCCCTGAGGCACAGTCTCAAGAAGTATTAGCAGTACTAACGTATGTAATGTTATATCATTTGTAATGGAAATCAAGCATATCCCACACCTATCTTGATAGAACTCAGGACAAACATGACTAAATTTACCTCTAGGTCCCAGCTCTCAGCCCCAACAGCTAGTACACGGCTGGTGAGGGCTGAGAATTGACAGCTGTCAGGGTGGTCAGCAGTACCAGGTACAGTCCTTTCCAGCGAGGCTTGCGTGTCTGGGCTCAGTGTAGCTGCAGTCTCCAACCTGGAACTGATGGGATGTCTCAGGGGTCTCCGGGGCATAGGCTGCTGTCAGCTGTGAGCAGATTTCTTTCTGTATCACCTGTAGGTCTTTTAGCCTGACACACAAATTATTATTACTATGGCACTATGACATGTTGGTGCAGTAACATCATCTAATACAGTCAGGGGAGCTGAGGCCCCATATAAGATCTCAGAGGGGGTAAGGGTGAATCTGGAAGGGGTATTTCTTGCTCTGAAGAGAGCAAGAGGTAAGGAGTGTCACCCAGTCTGCACCAGTCTCCATGGTCAATTTAATTTGGTCAGGGTCTCTTTTAAAATTTTATTTATTTACTCTACCTGTCCTGAACTTTGAGGTCTGTAGATACAATGTAATTTTCAATCGACCTCTAAATACTTAGCCATACCCTGGCTTACCTTGGCAACGAAAGTAGGGCCATTGTCTGACCAGATTACCTTGGGCACTCCAGACTGGGGAAGATTTCTTCCAGTATCTTCTTGATGACTATCGAGGCTGTCTCTTGCAGTTGTTGGCTTTACCAGGGCATCCAAGAGATGGTAAAGGCATCTGAAGTGCTGATGTGCTGGGGGGGTAGAAGTTCAGCCATCCCAGATGACATCATGTTGTCCAACATGGCAGCACCCACTTGTCTCTGACCTTCATTCATGAAGAGAACTGTTCCCATCTGTGGACAAGGTCCTTGGCTTTCAGCAGGGGTCAATCAGCCAGTCACAGAGGTCTTTCCTCCACCCATGGGCTTCCGCCAATACTTGATACTCATGCTGTGGTGGCTCCAGGTCCGGATTGGGCAGCAAAGTAACCAGATTGTCCCCAACCGGTGGAGAATCTAGTCCATGGCAGCTGACCAGTGGTCCCATCTTTTGGGACACTCTATTCAAAGGCAAAACATCAGCCACTCTACCACAGTTTAAGTCCTGGATTGGGTGATAATTGTTAGTGTCCGGCTGGCAGGAGTGATGTGTTCCAGGCAGAACAGGACTAAGTCACACATCTCCTAGCCTCAGGTACTGGTGCACTGAGACAGGTCTTAAGCTCCACATACACAGTCTGTAGATATCCATACACATGGCCTCACCCAGCCATTTTAGCCCATACAAGCCATTTTGGAGAGCAATTTTCTCATGAGCAAGGGACAGGGGCAGTCAGGGATGACTATGAACTAGTGGGTTACCCGGCCCACACCAAGGTCCACTGTTCTTCGGGCAGTCCATAGTATTGTTCGTTGCCAGTAGCCCCTTGCACTCAAGGTCTTTGGATATTGGCCCACTGGGGGGGGGGGATAGGCTCACAGAGCATTGGGTCCCTGTATCTACACTTCCCTTCTATCTCTGTACATAGCCAGCACTCTAGGACTAAGAAGCTCTCCAGTGGCCCCTCTTGTTCTTTCTTGGGCAGTCCCTGACCCAGTGTCCTTTTGCTTTGCATTAGGCACACTGATCTTTAGCCAGGAATTCTCTTCTGTTGCCAGGTACTATCTTCCTAGGTTCCCTAACTACTGTGGCCAGTATATGTCCCTCTCTTGTCTTTTATGTCTTTAGCTCTCTAACTTCCTCTTCTTTTTGTCTCTTTTCTTCCCTAGCTTCCTGCTCTTTTTACCTCTTTTTCAACCTTACTTTCTCTGTAACTTATACTAACTCTCAGAAACTTAACTCTTTAAATTTCTGTAACTTTCTCTTTATATCCTTTCGTTATCTTAGCCACATTGGTGGGGCACTTTCCAGACCCTCAGAGACCCACCCTTGGAGCCTGGCGGCAGACCTGGCACTCCCTATCTTAAGCGTATTGAATCCAACAGGCAGAAGTGAGGGCCTTCCATCCGTGTCTGGAACCTTCTTTCTGGCCTCCAGTAGGATTCTGTCTTTGCTCAGTGGTAAAGAAGACCTGTAACAGTTACTAACAAGCATCTCAAATGGGATGCTGAGAAAACAAGAGAATCTTGAGAATAGAGGTCTACCGAAGAGGGCAAACAGCATTTAGTCACACAGCTAAACCAGGAGGACTTTCTTGGACAAAAAGGCCATTGTACAAATAAGCACAAGCTTTGTCTATGAAACGGAAAGGCGAGCAGAGAGGCAGCCGATCTGTTATCGACTATCTCTCTAGACTTAGATTTTCCCTTAAGGAGTATCACTATTCAGTGTCAGCTCCATGGCTTTGCCTCTCAAGAGAACCTGCCTCCAAATGACATTAGGCTTTCAGTAACAACTAATAACAAAAGGATGGAGAGATGGTTAGAACCTGGTTGCTAGATGCCAGGTGGCTGACAAAAGAATCGTAACCAGTTCACCTGGGGCTATCAGGACCTCAGTAACAGCCCTTTTATCAAACTGTCTCACTGCGTTTAAAAGGCCCATGGAAAAGAAAACATTAATCCTGACCTTGGCCACCACCAAAGCCTGAATTCTAAATTTTGACTGGCAAAACAAAACAAAGTTCTTTACAGCTTGTTGTAGATTCTTTGAAACTATTTTAGGGGCTCTTTTTGTCCCCCAACCTGGGGCATTTTGACCATAGGGGCAGGAACTGGCTGCTGTGGGAATAGGATCAAAGGTACTCTCCATGTTAATGATGACCAAGGAGAAAAGTAATTTAGTGCTGTAGACTGACTCCTCCCTTGGAATAAGGCCTGCAGATAAGGCAGGCTTCCTTAAAGAACTTCTCTTAATGAGTGCTCTCCTTCTGTGAGCAAATGTCAGAAATTCCTTTCTTGTTCTTGTTTTCCTTATAGTCCTCTTCCACCTTGCTCTCAGCCTTTTCAGATAGTTCCTCCTGTAGCATTTCTAATGTAGCCTGTCCCTTTAAGGTTCTTTACTCCCAAGCAAAATTTAAATCTTTCTCCAGCTTATCACAGCTGGCTGTGAGCACAAGCACACATAAAACACTATACTTTAAAAATTAACTTTGGCTATCAACCAACACACCGCCACTAGAGCGGGGTCCACAAAATTAAGTTCCTTACTCACTAAGCATTAAGGGGACCAAGTAAAACTCTTCGGCGAACAGAGCAAACAGTTTCATGATTTCAAACACAGTCGTCGGTCAAAGATTTTAAACACGGTCATCAGTCCAAATTCAAACACGAAACAAAAGTCTAAAAGACACTGGACAATATCACAGAAAACAATCCAGATAAACAAGACCAAGACAAAGCATCCTATAACCAATTTCCACAGATGCCTGGTACCTTCAGTACCTGGCCCAAACTGCAGCTTAACCTTAGCTGCTTCTGGGATACCAAACACAGAAACAGAATACAGACAATAGACACTAACACATCGAAGTACACTTGTCCATGCCTATACTTAAATAGGCAGCCGAACGCGACCTCCGAAGTCAAGCCACGGTCAGATCTTTTTGACTGTCAGTTGCCGGGTCCTCCCGACAAAATTCGGCATGTGGAACGTCTCCCAGAGGGTGCGGAGTCGGGGCGTCCCCCTTCTGCTTAGTCTGTAGTGGGTAGGAATACTCTTCTACCCAAGTGCACTCTTGGGTGGGGAAACCTCTTCCACCCTCATGCACTCTCAACCTGAGTGCACTCTCGGGTGGGGAACTTCCACCCTCATGCACTCTCAAGCTAATCTTAAGTGCACTCTCGGGTGAGGAAACCTCTTCCACCCTCATGCACTCTCAAACTTTAAAACAGTACCGAAAAACCCGATTTACAGCGTGCAACACACACCCACATGCACACACACTCTCAGCGGCCGCTTTCTAGCACTCACACCTACGTACCTCCAAGTGGCATTCGGGATTCCAGGGGGTCAGGCTCCGATCTCGGTGGGACCTCCAAATGAAAAAGCGTACCCCTAAACGGGGAGCCGCGTCTCTCGCTCCAATCGCAGGGTGGGGTGCCCCCAGGAATCACGAGTAGCTGGTCTTGATGTAACAGCAGGAGGTAGCTTTTATTAACGAGATCCCTATTAGCGGGATCCCGGGTCGATACATATCTCACACCGGAGACAGAGGAATCGACACCGAGCCTCCAAACTCGGGAGTTTATATAGGGGAGGTTAGGGGCATTCTCGAGGTTACACATAATTGGTGAATTCAAATGGTGCACAGTTACTTTCGGCGCAAAATTACATCAGCAAGGAGTACGTGCTATCTAGCAGCTCAGCAGTGCGGGTATGGTGGCTCATCTCACTCAGGGGGGTGACTCACTTCTGGGGAGTGAAGGAAGGGGAGGGGGTGGCTATGGATGGTCAGTGTCCTTGGGGCTGATAGCTGGTCCAGCAAGTCCTATCTCTGGCTCTCCCTCAGGTACGTCTGGCCCTGCACATCCGGACTCTGACAATGAGTAACCTTTTAAAAACTCTAGTTCTACAAAATCACATTTTTTGATAGTGATGGAGGACTTGAAGAAAGACATAAAGAACTCCCTTAGAGAAATACAGAAAGCACATGGAAACAAGTAGAAGATTTTAGAGAGGAGACACAAAAATCACTGAAACAATTACAGGAAAATACCACCAAACAGGTGAAGGAATTGAAAATGGAATTAGAAACAACAGGGAAAGCACAAAGGGAGACAACACTGGATATAGAAAACCTAAGGAAGAGACAAGGAACTATAGATACAAGCATCACCAACAGAATTCAAGAAATAGAAGAGAGACTCTCAGGGGCAGAAGATACAATAGAAAACATCAACAAAACTGTCAAAGATAATGTAAAAGGCAAAAAGCTCCTAGCCCAAAGCATGCAGGAAATCCAGGACACAATGAGAAGATGAAACCTAAGGATAATAGATATAGAAAAAAAGTGAAGACTCCCAACTTAAAGGGCCAGTAAATATATTCAACAGAACTATAGAAGAAAACCTCCCTAACCTAAAGAAAGTGATGCCCATAAACATGCAAGAAGCCTACAGAATATCAAATAGATTGGACCAGAAGAGAAATTCCTCCTGTGACATAATAGTTAAAACAGCAAATGCACGAAACAAAGAATGTTAAAATCACTAAGGGTAAAAGGTCAAGAGACATATAAAGGCAGACATATAAGAATTACACCAGACTTCTCAGTAGATACTTTGAAAACCAGAAGATCCTGGAAAGATGTCATACAGAAGTTAAGAAAACAAAAATGCCAGCCCAAGATACTGTCTGTATCCAGCAAAACTCTCAGTTAACAAAGATGGAGAAACCAAGATATTCCATGAAAAAAACAAATTTACACAATATATTTCTACAAATCCAGCCCTACAAAGGATAATAGACAGAAAACTACAACACAAGGAGAGTAAGTACACTGTACAGAAAGCAAGAATATAATTTCTTTGCAATGAAAACAAAAAGAGAGACAAACAAACGTAATTCCATCTCTAACAACAAAAAGAACAGGAAGTAACAATCACTATTCCTCAATATCTCTCAATATCAACGGATTCAATTCCCCAATAAAAAGACATAGACTAACAGACTGAATACGTAAAGAGGACCCAGCATTTTGCTGCATGCAGGAATCACACCTCAGAGACAAAGACCAATACTACCTTAGAGTGTCTAAGAAGCAATGATCCAAAGAAACAACCTGGATTTGCCATTCTAATATCCAACAAAATGGATTTTCAACAGAGTCATTAAAAAAGATAAGGAAGGACACTTCATATTCATCAAAAGAAAAAATCCACCTAGATGAACTCTCAATCCTAAATATCTATGCTCCAAATGCAGAGGCACCTACATTCATGAAGAAAGCTTACTAAAGCTCAAAGCACACATTGCATCTCACACAGTAATAACAGGAGGTTTCAACACCCCACTCTCATCAATGAACAGACCATGGAAGCAGAAATTAAACAGAGACATAGAGAAACTCACAAAAGTTATGAACCAAGTGGATTTAACAGATATTTATAGAACATTCATTCCTAAACAAAAAGAATTTCTCAAAAATTGACCATATAATGGGTCACAAAACAGGCTTCAACAGACACAGGATGATAGAAAAAAATCCCTCACATCCTATCAGATCACCACGGACTAACACTGGACTTCTATAACAACCATGACAGGAGGCCAACATACACATGGAAGTCGAAAATGCTCTACTCAATTACAACTTGGTCAGGGAAGAAAGAAAGAAAGAAATTAAAGACTACTTGGAATTTAATGAAAATGAAGATACAACATTCCCAAAATCATGAGACTCAATGAAAGCAGTTCTAGGAGGAATATTCATAGCTCTGAGTGCCTGCAAAAGGAAACAGGAGAGAGTATGTGACAGCAGCTTGACAGCACACCTAAATGCTCTAGAAGAAAAAGAAATAAATAAACCCAAGAGGATTAGAAGGCATGAAATAATCAAACTCAGGGCTGAATTCAACCAAGAAGTAACAAAGAGGAATATACAAAGAATCAACAAAACCAGGAGCTGGGGCTGGGGATTTAGCTCAGTGGTAGAGCCCTTACCTAGGAAGCGCAAGGCCCTGGGTTCGGTCCCCAGCTTTGAAAAAAAGAACCAAAAAAAAAAAAAAACAAAAAAAAACCAGGAGCTGGTTCTTTGAAAAAAATCAACTAGATAGATAAGCACTTAGCCAGACTAATTAGAGGTCTCAGAGAGCATATCCAAATTAGCAAAATCAGAAATGAAAAGAGAGACATAACAACAGAATCTGAAGAAAATTAAAAAAGCATCAGATCCTACCACAAAGGCCTATATTAAAAAAAAAACCTGGAAAATATGGAGGAAATGGACAATTTTCTAACAGATAAAAGGTACCAATGTTAAATCAAAAACAAATAAACCATGTAAACAACCCCATAACTACTAAAGAAATAGAAGCAATTATTAAAAGTCTTCCAACCAAAAAGAGCCCAGAACCAGATGGGTTTAGAGCATAATTCTATTAGACCTTCATTGAAGACCTCATATTAATACTGTCTAAACTATTCCACAAAATAGGAAAAAAAAAAGGAGCACTACCAAATTCATATTATGAAGCCACAATTACTCTTATACCTAAACACAAAGACTCAACAAAGAAAGAGAACTTCAGACCAATATCCCTTATGAATATTGACGCAGAAATACTCAGTAAAATTCTTGCAACCCGAATCCAAAAACACATCAAAACAATCATCCATCAAGCTCAAGTAGGATTCATCACAGGTATGCACGGATGGTTTAATGTATGAAAATCCATCATTGTAATCCACTATATAAACAAACTCAAAGATAGGAACCACATGATCATTACATTAGTTACTGAAAAAGCATTTGACAAAATTCAACACCCCTTCGTGATAAAATCCTCGAAAGATCAGGAAATCAAGGCCCTTATCTAAACATAGTAAAAGAAATATACAGCAAATGAGTAGGCAACATCAAATTAAATGGAGAGAAACTTGAAGCTATCAAACTAAAATCAGGGACTAGACAAGGGTGACCACACTCTCCCTACCTATTTAATATAGTACTCAAAGTCCTATCAGAACAATCAGACAATGAAACAAGTCAAAGGGATACAAATTGGAAGGGAAGAAATCAAATTATCCCTATTTGCAGATGACATGATAGTGTACTGAGTGATCCCAAAAGTTCCATTAGAGAACTACTTAACCTGATAAACAACTTCAGCATAGTGTCAGGGTAAAAAATTTAACTCAAATAAAAGCCTTCCTCTACTCAAAGGATAAACAGGCTGAGAAAGAAATTAGGGAAACGACACCCTCCACAATAGTCCCAAATAATATAAAATATCTTGGTGTAACTTAAACCAAGCAAGTGAAAGATCTGTATGACAAGTACTTCAAATCTCTGAAGAAAGAAATTGAGGAATATCTCAGAAGATGAAAAGATCTTCCATGCTCATGGATTGGCAGGATTAATATAGTAAAGATGGCCATTTTGCCAAAAGCAATCTACAGATTCAATTCCATCCCCATCAAAATTCTTACTCAATTCTTTATAGAGATAGGAAGAGCAATTTGCAAATTCATTTGGAATAACAGAAAACGCAGGATAGTGAAAAATGTACTGAACAATAGAAGAACTTCTGAGGGAATCACCATCCCTGACTTCAAGCAGTATTACAGAGAAATAGTCATAAAAAATTGTATGGTATTGGTACAGAGACAGGCAGATAGATTAGTGGAACAGAGTTGAAGACACAGAAATGAACCCACACATCTATGGTCCCTTGATCTTTGACAAAGGAGTTAAACCCATCCAATGGAAGAAAGATAGCATTTTCAACAAATGGTGCTGGTTCAACTGGAGGTTAGCACACAGAAGAATACAAATTGATCCATTCTTATCACCATGTACAAAGCTTAAGTCCAAGTGGATCAAGGACCTCCACATCAAACCAGATACACTCAAACTAGTAGAAGAAAAAGTAGGGAAGTCTCGAACACATTGGCATTGGAGAAAATTTCCTGAACAAAACACCAATGCTCATGCTCTAAGATCAAGAATAGACAATTGGAACTTCATAAAACTTCCAAGCTTCTGTAAGGCAAAAGACATTGCCATTGGGACAAAATGGCAAACAACAGAGTAGGAAAAGATCTTTACCAATCCTACACCTGATAGTGGGCTAATACCCAAAATATACAAAGAACTCAAGAAGGTAGAGTCTAGAGAGCCAAATAACCCTTTCAAAAAGTGGGGAACAGAGCTATAGAAAAAATTCTCAGCTGAGGATTATCGAATGGCTAAAAATCACCTAATGATATGTTCAACATCCTTAGTCATCAGGGAAACTCAAATCAAAACAACCCTGAGATTCCACCTCACACCAGTGAGAATGGCTAAGATAAAAAATTCAGGTGATAGCAGATGCTGGCAAGGATGTGGAGAAAGAGGAACAATCCTCCACTTTTGCTGGGATTGCAAACTTGTATGACCACTCTAGAAATCAGTCTGGAGATTCCTCATAAAATTGGACATTCCAGTACCCAAGGACCCAGCTTAACCTCTCTTGGCATATACCCAAAACATGCTCCAAGTTACAAAAAAAAACATGCTCCACTTTGTTCATAGCAGCCTTCTTTATAATAGCCAGATGATGTAAAGAACCCAGATACCCTTCAACTTAGAATGGATTCACAAAATATGGTACATCTACACAATGAGTACTACTCAGCTATCAAAAACAATGACTTCATGAAATTCATAGGCAAATGGAATGAAGTAGAGAATATCATCCTGAGTGAGGTAACTTAATCACAGAAAATATATTTGATATGCACTCATTGATAAGTGACATTAGCCTAAAACCTCAAATTAGACAAGATGCAATCCACAGACCACAGGAAGTTCAAGAAGAAGGATTACCAAAATGTGTATGCTCTCATTCATTTTTGAAAGGGGAAAATATATATCCATAGGAGGAGATATGGAAACAAAGTTAGGAGACATATATCCATGAAAACTAGATAAGATTGATGAAGCTAAAAAATGCATGCTGAAAGGGACTGGATATAGATCTCTCCTGAGAGACACATCCACAACACGTCCAATACTTACATAGGTCAATGCTAGCAGCAAACCACCGAATTGAGAACAGGACCTCCTTGGCAGGAATTAGAGGAAGTTTTGAAAGAGTTGAAGCAGCTTGGAACCACATTAAAAACAGCAGTGTCAACCAACCAGAGCTTCCAGGTACTAAACAATGACCGGAAGACTATACATGGACTGACTCAGGGTTCCTTGTTGGAGCACCAACAGAAAGGGAAACCCTTTGTCCTGCCAATGTTGGACCCCCACATCAGGGGAATATGTGGGGCTGTAATGGGGAGGTATAGTGGGAATACCCTTATGGGGGAGGGGAAGGAGAAGGGGAAAGAATGGGGGCTTATGAACAGGAAAGCAGGAAGGGGAATAACATTTGAAATGTAATTTAAAATATATATCTAATAAAATATTTTTTTAAAAAAAGAAAGGGTAAACTTGGGTGAACCAAAGTTAAGAGAATGTTGAAGAGAAGAATATAAGCACTGAGCATGACAGGGTAGAGGCACATAGAACTTTGAAACTCTCTTTGTCTATATGCGTCATTTTTCTTCCCTCTCTGTTCTAACTAAATTCTGACTGTTTGGACTTTTATTGTGTCTAAAATGAGGTCTTTCCTTTGTAAGTACAGAAAACAAAGACTGCTGTTGAACGAGAGCCGTCACATTGGGAAGAGGAACAAATAGGTCCAGTCAGCATCTCAGTCCATCTTCAGAGGTATAAAGTGAATTTGAGGTTTAAATAAAGAGTATAGTTTAAGCATAGCTGTACTGTCCCACAAGAGTGTCTAGTCCTTTACATTACTAGTCTCAGTTGCAGTCTCTCCAGTAACATGATCTGACAAGTTGTAATTCTTTCTATGGTCGACCTGTTCCTGACTATGTATATAGCCATAGTGATGCACACTTTCCTTCTTCCAGAAAAGATCCTATAGGAAACTGTAACATCCTGGGGTACATTTTCTCAATAGTCTGATAGATCAAGAGAGTACTACAACAGACTCAAAGGACAGTACAGTTTGACATGGTTTGCACAATTAAGCATCACTTGAGAAGTAGTTACAGGGAGACATTGGGGCCAAGAAACCCACCATACTTGGGTAAAAGTTAATTCAGTATTTTCTAGAATATATATGTGTAAGATCTATGGCTTTAGAGTTTGAAGTAAATGTGGAGAAAAAACTACTCTGCGAAGAATAGACTAGCAAGAGATCAGTGCACTCACTTATACAGCTACAGACTTTAGAAAGGATGAGTAAACCCAAGGGACAGAAAATAGTTATAGATGAATGTCATCTGCATTCCAGTGAGGCAGGCATTTTGATCTTTACTGAAAGTTAACCTTCCTGCAGATAGAGAAGCTCAGAGAAATCCTTCCTATCTTTTGGGAAGAAAAAAAACAGAAACAATGTGTGTGTGTGTGTGTGTGTGTGTGTGTGTGTGTGTGTGTGTGTGTGTGTGGTGATGGTGGTAGTGGCAGTGGGGGCTATGTAGAAAGTTAGAGACCTTGCTACAAAGATGAATTTATTCATTTCTACTGTTCAGCATGTCCAAGCACCATACTTTGAGGCACTGTTTTCTGAGCACTAAAATAACAAATATTTTGTACACAATCATCTGGCCTTGTCAATGTCTTCATCAGTGTTATTGCTGTGAAGAAACACTGTGACCTAGGCATCTCTCTCAAAAGAAAAGAGTTATCTGTGGGCTTGCTTACATTTTCAGAGGTGATCCCAATATCATCACGTGCAGGAACACAGCAGCAGGATGGCAGGTTTGGTAATGGAGATGTGCAGATCTGCACTACCCAAAGAGAAGTAGCTGAGAGCTACATCCTCATCAAAGGATAGCAGAAAGAGAAAAAGATCCTGGACTTGCCATAGACTTTTGAAACTTCCAAGCCTACCCCCAGTGATTTACTTCCTCCAACAAGATTCTATTTCTTATTTCCTTAATCCTTTTAAGTAGTACCTATACCTGGTGATTAACAATTCAAATACATAAACTTAAGGGAGCAATTCATATTCAAATTACCATAGTGACTCTTGATTCTTTAATAGAATTGGGAAACTAAACACATTTTATGCTAGAAACTCTAAAGTAGAAATATCAGGGGCTTGCTGTTATTAGTTTTCTATGTTTCTTTCTCTACAAATTTATTTTAAGTTATTTTGAGTAATTTTGTGTGGATATGAGTTATCAGAAATGAAAGAAACTTACACCTTATATGAATGACTCTAGAAGGTTCACTGGCTCCTTAGGACTTCGTGATTGTGAAGAGTTGGAATGTCAAAGTCTCAGAGCCAAATGATTTTAGGCTATCTTTCATCCTCTTAGTAGCTAGTCAGTGTCTGTGATTTTGTATGACAAATCAGCTGTTTAATGACAATGTAAACCCTCCTGAATATTTTCAATCGATTCAATTTCCTGTGTTGAAAATAATCAAAATCTTCTATTGTTCTCATAATATCTCTTCTTGTTCTGTGTTTTAAATACTCATTTTAGTGAACAAAAAATAATTGAATTATCCCAAAATTAACAAGAATTAAAGACCAATAATTTCTAAAATTAGAAACAGCTTTTCATATTTTGTGGCTATAAAATCCAACTAATAAGAAGAAAATTTAAACTTAGGAAATAACGAATAATTTCAAAAACTCTTCTCATTAAAATTCATGATCACAATTTGATCAATTTCAAAGTATTTCCCTTATATCTGCAGCTTCTCTACTACTCTCAGCCAAAGAGAATCTCATGGCCTCATATTTTATCTATTACCTCTTAAAGCATCTCAGTTCCAGCTTAGAGAATTCCTTTTTTTTTAAGATACTTTATTTACATTTCAAATGTTATCCCCTTTCCTGGTTTCACTTTGGAAATCCCCAATCCCATCCACCCTGCCCCTGATTCTATGAGTGTGCTTCCCTCCCCACCCACCCAGAACCTCCAGCCTCTCCACTGGGCCATTTCCCTGCATAGGAGCAAGGAGCCTTCCCAGGACCAAAGGCTTCTCCTCCCATTGATGTCTAGTACATATGTAGGTAGAGCCTTGGGTCCCTCCACGTGTACTTTTTGATTAGAGGTTTAGTCCCTGGGAGCTTTGGGGAATGGGGGTATGGTTATTTGATATTGTTGTTCTTGCTATGGATTTCAAACGCCTTTGGGTCCTAAAGTCCATTCTCTAACTCTTCCACTGGAGACCCTGTGCTCAGTACAATGATTTAGTGGATCATCTGCCTCAAGTTAGAGTTATACAATATAATTAACTTCCTGCCCAAGGGTACTTGATTGCATTATAGCCTCCCTGTCCAGAATCTTCACTAATCACCTAAGTCCTAAAGACCTTGCCTTTTAGCAAAGACTTATCTTTATTCAGTAACCAATCTCATTAAAAGTCTATAAATATAAGATATTTAATTTTGTATTCATTATTTTTTGTTGCCATCGTGAAGAAAAGCACCTTATGGAAAAAAGTGTTTATTTGGTTTATGGTTTCTGTTGGGGTTCAAGATTCACCGCACAAACCACAAGTACATTGATCTCAGTCAGAGTTATTTTATTGAACAAACACCCTGAGATTGATCCATCAAGGAAGCAGGTTCAGACTTGATAGCTAGCAGCCAAGTCCACAAATATTTGTCAGCGTCAGTTTGTACAGGCTAAAACTGGAAACAAACAGACAAACAAAAAAAGCAGATAAAGAAAAACACAATGAGCTCATACGTTGGTAAACGAAGAACTGCCCGGTGGTTGTCCCTGACTCAAGGTATTTTAGGCATAGCAGTTCATATTCACCTTTACTTTGATGGGTCCTAAGTAACACTTCTAGTTGGGCAATAATTTTCTTTTTTCTTTTTTTTCTTTTTTTTCAGAGCTGGGAACCGAACCCAGGGCCTTGCACTCACTAGGCAAGAGCTCTACCGCTGAGCTAAATCCCCAACCCCCAATAATTTTCTTAAGATTAAGAAACCTCTTAACATCCACAACATAACCCGGTATGTGGCCAGCATGACTCTGCTCTGGGTCAAGTTATTTTTCTGCAACAATGACTAGCAGGCATATCACAGCAACATTAAGAGTTTCAGAAGAACAAGAGAACATCATGCATAGAAACATACAGCAATTACTGGAAGCTGAGAGTTGACAGTTTCAACTGCAAACATGAAGCAGAGACAGAATCCCAAAAGGTGTGAGGATATGAACTTTTAAAACCTACTAGTGGTGACATTACTATGTCCATGTAAGTTTTACCACCTCCCCGAATAGTGCAGCCAAAGTGGTGTGGATTATAAGTTCAAATACCTAAAACTACTAGGGCCATTTCTCACTTAAACTATTACAGCTTGCTGTCTGACTGCCCTGGGCTTGTGGCCATATAACTTCAATATCCCTCTTCCCTTTGTTTTGCATTGTTTTTATCTCAACACATATTAAAATTCCAAAAGTAAGTCCAATCTCATTTGAGACAAATAATTTCTTAATTATAGCCACCGTAAAAAATTAAATACTTCCAACTTACAAAAGCTAAAGTATAACTTCCCACTCCAAAAGGGAGGATGAAGATATTATAAGGAAATCCTGGAACAAAACAAGATTAAAACCCAGAAGGAAAGGTAACAAATGCGATGACAAATTAGTGTCCAGTGTCAAAGTTCATGGCTTTACACTACTAGATTTCCTATTTGAAACACATTGCTACTTTTCTTGTCCTGTCTACTCTCATTTCCAATTAGCAAGGATAATACCTTGCTAGCTATCTCATGGTTTGCCATCTCCAACACACTGAAGGCTTCATCTTCTCAGATACCTGTATTCCTTCTCAGAACCTGTGGGAATCTCCAAGCAGACTTCTCATATTGACTAAAACTCTACTTTATTTTCCCTCAGCTTAGTGGCTCTCTGAAACCATGGAGAAAAAAATGTATAACCCAATAATTCCTTGATCATTCATGTCTTTATGGTCAGTGTGTCATACCTGTAATATGAAAGCCAAGTTTGATTGCCATGGTGCGATAAATCTAGAACCCTTGAATCATTTTTGCAATAGCTTTTGTATGTTGTGGTTTCCTTGTAAAAAAAAGAAATTTTTAGGCCTTTTATTTTTACAAGTTGGAAGATTTAGTGGGTGATGTCTTCTCTTGAATGCACCCTTCTCATTGATTCCATGCTTAATGGTACTAAACTCCTTAACAATTATAGTCTCTTTCACCACATACCTTGGCTGCAATAATTTTTTTTATTCTCCAAACTATATACATTGTATTTCTTTCTGCCTCACTTGCTTTTGTCATTAGGGACATGCATAAGAGAAATCAGTAAGATGTATTGAACAGATTAAATGTTATGCAGTCTTGAAAATTCCTCCACCAAACATAATTGGTGAGACTTTCAGATTTGGCCACGGGGAAATTCTCAGGGAAAAAAAGACAGCCATGTTATTTATCAAAGTATCAGAGGCATGTTTCCGTTACTAATATGTTCCCCTCTGAAACCTCTTGATCTAGGTCTCTACTGTACACATATCTCTTAGTCACCCAAGTCTCTCATTAGAAAATCTCAATATCTTCTGTTTACAATATTCCACCACTTTTTTACCTCAAAGTTCCAAATTCTTCCACACTGTTCTTGAAACAACATGGACAGATTCTTCAGAGAAAAACAACAATCTGTGTACCAATCTATTAGTTAAATTTCTATTCTCCAATAAAATTTGACAAAAATTTGACTCAAAAAATAGTTTATTTTCACTTATTGCTTGAAAATATGAATCCTTCATGTCAGGTGGGAAGCATGGTAGCAAGAGGAAAGCTCAGTAGAGACTAGGATGCTGAGAGATCATATCTTCCACTCTTTGACAACCAATACCAAACAGAGAAAGAACTGGATGTGAGGGAAAGCTATGAATTCCAAAGCCTACCCCTAATGACTTCTTTCACGAGGTCATACCACTGCCTGAAACAACCACACCAAATGCAGACCATGTTTTCAAATATCCAAGAAATAATTCTCACTTAAACCATCAAATCTTTTCAAATATGATGCTAAAACTGGAAATAATTAAGTTAAGATACCATTAGTTTTTATCAACACTGAAGTTGATTATTATCAGATAATATCTAAAACCTAGAATTTCCCCCAATTTACTGTAAGTAGCCTACAGGTATTTCTATCAAGATATTAAAAATGCTTTGACTTATGACTGTTTTTTTCTATCTCTAAAAAGTTCATGTATGAATTTCCACTGTGGAATCTAGACTCAAGTTAGGCTGAATCCATGTGAGTAGAGCCATTCATATTACACATAAATTAAATGATCTCATCCCTTGACCTGAGAACTGTGTTTGTATCAACATTTATCATGGGTAGTTTCTCAATTAGCCCTGTAAAAAATGAATAAAAAGAAATAAAGAAGAAATTGAGAAAAGGAAAGTATAGAAGAGAAAGGTGAAAGACCTAAATCTACATCATATTATTATGCAAAGGTTCATTATTGTACAATGAATATCTGAGATAGAGACCAGAAGTATATCCCCCTGACCTTAATAGTCAAATATTGATATTATTTTTTGTTCTGTCTCATGCGCAAATGCCCTAGGGCTTTTATAAGTGAGAGAACATAGATAAGTTCATATACTTGTTGGTCAAAATATATGTCTTGGAGGCAATTTATAGTCTATATTAACTACATCAGTATTGCTCAGAGAATTTAGATAGATGCATTAAAATGCAACTGCATAAATGTCCACTTTAAATAGTTTTTCTTAGCCAAAATAACGCATACTAATGAATCTGAATATGCATCAATGAAATTGTGTTTAAACAATTCCGAATGCATTTCACTGTTTTACATGGTATTTTTTTATATTAATTTATTGATTAATTTACCTCCCAAACATGCCACCTTCCTAGTCCACCTTCACATAGATTCTTGCCCAATCTGACCTCCTCTTTCCCTGGAGAAGGCACCCCAGTTATTCCTCCTATCCTCCTGCATCGAGTCTCTAAAGGATTAAACACATCTTCTCCCATTAAAGCCAGGTGTGACAGCGCTTTGTGTCCTATTTTCCAGGAGCTCCAGACAAGCCCATGCATGTGCTCAGGTTGGTGACTGGGTCTTCGGGAAATCCTCGTGGTCAAGGTTAGTTGAGACTCTTGGTATTCCTGAAGTGTTGCCATTTCCTCGAGAGCCTACATTTCTTCTCCTAACTTCCATAGGTCTCCTAGACTTTTGGCTAATGTTTGTCTACAGGTATTTGCATCTGTCTCAGTTAGTTGCCTGGGTAGACTCTCTTTTAGGCCTCTAGGCTAGACTCCTGCCTGTAAACACATTGTATCATCATTAACAGTGTGAGAGGTTGGTGCCTGGTCATGGAATGGGCCTCAGAATGAACTAGTCAATGGTCAGCCATTCCTTCAGTCTCTGCTCCATCTTTGTCCCCACATTTCTATTAGTCAGGACCAAATTTGTGTCAGTAGTTTTGTAGGTGAGCTTGGGTCCCCATTCTGGCACTGGGGATCCTATCTGCTGTTGTTGTAAAATTATATAAAAAGGGGGGCTGTATTTTATCCCTACTAGAATCGGCACCATAGTGCCCAAATATATCTGGTAGATATCTTGCAAGAAACACACATCCCAACTCTGTGACGGCTTTGTGTTCCAGCTGCCACATACTCTTAAAACTTAATTCACCACAAGAAAGAACACATAACACAATTACCTCCGATCCAATTAATATGAAATAATTGCCCACCTAAACATACAAAGCTCTATATACATCCATCCTTTAAGAATATTCATAACAACCTGTAAATACACAGAGTGTTATCTTAATGTCAGTCTCCATGTTCTCCCATGGCTACTCTACCATCCTCCAGTCTCCGGTCGTTTCCTTTCCAGTCTCCTCCTCCCTCAAACTTTTCTCCCACCCATCTTTCTTTCTTGTCCAATGAGAGGCCTCATTCTATCCTATACCTGCCTTATCCTTATCCTGTATGTCATCCTTCCGCCTGTCTACTGGAGATGGTCTCCTCAGGGTCCATATCTCTACTGTTGGTCATTTTGGCTAAGGTCACATTTGTTTACTCCTGAGAACTTCCCTCTTCTTGGGTCTTTGGGTCTTCCTAGAGTCCCCCCTACACGCACCTGGGACCCTGGTAGAATATTTCCATTTATTCTCCTGGCCCTCTTGATCTCACTCCTGTCTTTCCCCATGTCTGATACAGTCCCCTGACCCCCAGTCATCTTACACTCCTCTCTCTCCTTGCTCTGCAACTTCATATGGAAGAACAAAATCATGCGGGATAACCAAAATGATTCTGAACAGGGTGGTGTCACAATCTCTGACCTAAAACTATACTATAAAGCAACAGTACTTTGAACTGCATTGTATTGGTATAGAAACAGGCAGGTAAATCAATTGAATTGAGTTGAATACCGAGAAATAAACCCAGAAACCTACAGACACTTGATTTTTGACAAAGAAGTCAAAACCATGCATTTAAAGAAGGAGTGTGTTTTGAACAAATGGTGTTGGTCAAATTAGATGTCTACATGTAGAAGAATGTAAATAAATCCATATTCATATTCCCACATAAAACTAAAGTCCAAAAGGATCAAAGGCCTCAAGGTAAAACGAGGCACTCTTAATATAATAGAAAAGAAAGTGGGAAAGGACTTCGACTGCATTGGCACAAAAGAACATTTCCTAAAGAGAACACCAATGGCTCAGGAACTAATGTCAAGACTTAATAAATGGAACCTCATTAAATTAAATAGCATCTGTAAGGCAAAGAATGCTTAATAAGACAAAATGGTAGCATAGAGATTCTGACAAGATCTTAACTAACCCATCACCAGAGAGAGGACTAATATCTAAAATATTGAAAGAACTCATGGAGTTAGACTACAAAAACAAATAAAAAGTGGGGTATAGAATTAGAATATTATCAACAGAGGAAATGGATCAGGGGAAAGCAAATCAAAAGGACCCTGAGATTCCACCTTATACCAAGCAGAATGGCTAAGATTAAAAACTCAGATGACAGTATATACAAGTGAAGATCTGGAGAAAGAGGAACATTCTGTAATTGATGGTGGGATTACAAACTGTTAAAATCACTCTGGAAATCAAATAAGAATTTGTTAGCAAAATGCATCTAGTTCTACCTAAAAACTCAGATTTAATGCTCATAGGCAAATAGTCTAAAGATGTTTCACCATACCACAAGGGCAAGTGATCCAGTAAGTTCATAGCTTATTTATTTGTAATAACTAGAAACTGGAAGCAATCCAGATATCAACTGCAGAATGGAAACAGAAAATGTGGTATATTTACATAGTAGAATATTATTCAACTATTACATACAAGGACTTGAGAATGCATGGAACTAGAAAACATCTGCCTGGGTGAGGTAATCCAGTTTTCAAAGGACATGCACAGCATATACTCACTGATAAATTTATATTATCCAAAACGATGAGAATAGGCATGATATACCCCAAACACTTGAATGAACTAAATAAGAAGGAAGGCCAAAGTGAGGATGCTTTTATAAAATACCATTGCGTTTATAAAATACCAGAATCTGGGTTATTCATAGAGAACAATCCTGGGTTGTCTCACTGTTCTAATCATTGAGGTTTCACAGATCATGTCATTCATACCTGACATCTTATGAACGCCTTCCTTTTGTGCTCTTAAAAGAAAAAAAAATAATACTGAGGTCAAGAGAGGGAGATTTTATTTGGAGGAGAGAAAAAGAACTGATACTTTGCCTATGAACCACTTTTAAGAGGCATTTGTCATCTGACTGTTCTTGGATGTGGATGTAGTTTTATTCTGTGTGTTGAATTTTCAAATCAGAAATTTAGGGAGACCTTTTACAATAAAAATATGATATACTATCTTATCATTAGACAGTAGCTGTGAAGTCTTCATTCATGTCTCATAAATGCTTAATATGAAAAATGATCATCAAATCACCATGCTATGTTACACTCATCAGAAAGGCAGAGGCAGGAGCAGAGGCATGGCCCAACTTTGGTATGTGACAGAGGTTTCAAGTCAAAGTTTGGAGGTGCAGAATAATGTGTATACATTTGCATGTGGGAGCCAAAGGACAACTTTGAATGTCACTCCTCAAGTGCTTTCTATCTTTGAAACAGGTTTACTCATGGGCCTGGAGTTTCACTAAAAATAATAAACTAACATTCCATTGAGTCCCCTGAGATCTGCTTCTACCTCACTTCCTTCTCTTAATGGGTTTATGAATATAAAACCAAATGCCCAGATATTAGACTAGATTCTGAAGGATCCAACTCAGATCCTCCCTCAATTACATGACAAATATATTGTGAGTTAAGCTACCTCTCTATCCCTTGACTCAAAAGTTTTAATAAAATTTCCAAGACAGGATAGTTTTCAAAGTACCTTCAAAGTATTAACAAAAAAATTGGTATCCTCACCCTCACCAATATATTGAGGCCTGTTCTTTTTTTTTTTTATTAACTTGAGTATTTCTTATATACATTTCGAGTGTTATTCCCTTTCCTGGTATCTTCTTAAGTGGCGCTTAGACCTATATTTCATCATACAGGGAAAAAAATTGCTGGGTTTTCATTATTCTTTTGTATGTGGTGAAATTATATAAAAATTAAGCAAGATATTATGGCCCTTTAAATGATGTGCTTATACTATCAGAGACTTTTCAGAATTAATTTCATTATGCATTTAAGCAGTTTACAAAAGTAATGATTCCAATATATTTACCCTTCTTTGCTGTTGTAAGCCTTTAATTAAACTGACACTGTGAACACAGAAATCACAATTTAAATATTCCAGAGGCTTCACAGCAACTTCCACTTTAATTATAGTTTAATTACCAGAAAGGAATTCACAGTATTACTGCATGATGTAGTAGAGCTCAAGTACTTTATAAAGTGTAGTTGAGTCGCAAATTCTGGGCTCATTTTAGAATAATTAGCACATTGATGTTACTTGTGTAGTTAAAAGGAAATGTTTAAATTTTCCCATTAGATGCACTTTTTATAGGCCCACTCTGTTCTCTAAAGTGAGCAATCTTTCATTCCATAGGAAGCTGGTAGCACCATCTTCCCTGTATTACATCTTCCTTCTTTCATACCTCAGTTTAGAAACCACAGTGTAGGGGAATGTTGGGGCACGGAGGCGGGAAGTGGATTGGTGTGGAGGAACACCATCAGAAAATGGGGAGGAGATGGGATAGAGGGTTCATGGACAGGAAACCTTGAAAGGTGGTAACATTTGAAATATAAACAAAAAATGAAATTAAAAAAAAAACCAAACAAACCTCTAATGCTTAGGCCCACAAGACTTAATCACAGCCCTGGGGCAAATGAAGGAACCTCCAAGGATTTTTCGAGGCAATTTGTTTCAATGATGCAATTACCGTGAGCTCTAGGTCCTTTGTATAATTAAGGCTGAGGTAAAGTAGACTTAAAATCTATGCCTTTAGTGTCCTCAGTTAAAATGCTCATCAAAATTTCACATTCTCACAAGTCTTAATCAATCTCTTTTATAAAAGAGACACCCTGTAGAAAGTAGGTCAGTTTTCATTTGAAGTTTCTGATGTAGGTGGTACACTTTCAATCTTATTGTACAAAATATATTTAAAATTTTATGTTTTATTCCTTATTATATGGTTACATGTGTATGGTTACATGTGAGAATAGATACCCACAGGAGCTAGAAAAAGACATCAGAATCTATGGTGATCGAATTACAAGCTGTTTTGATCTATCAGACCTAGGGATTTGTGATTAATCTCTCTGCAATAGCACCCAACTGCTCTTAACCACTAAGCCATATCTCCCGGCCCAGATCAGATCATATTGCATTCCTATTTCCTTAGATAATTATAGGACTCTGCAATTATTTGTAGTCACTGTCATGTAGAAACTAAGGTTAGTAGGAACAAGTACTACTACAATACTTCACTATCAAACTAACTGAAGTCATAATCTGATCATGAAGAGGTGGGGCGTTTAATTCTAGCCTCCCAGAGTCTGGATTTCTGACATTATAGAACAAAATGGATGACTGCTTAAGGCAGGAGAAGCTCTTTGGTCTATGTACAAAAATCTCAACAGGAAAATCAGAGTTCAATTCACAAACTTTTAAGGTTGTTCAGAAATACATTAAAAATAACAGGTATAATATTCTAATACTAGGAAATATTAATCTAGGATTAATAATAGTTTTACTGCAACAAGACAAAACAAAACAAACAAAATTCACCCCCAAACCAGAGACCTAGTAAATGGGAAGCTGGTAGATCCCGAAGCACTCTTCTCTGTTGTTGCTATTGTCCAACCAATAGATTTCTTCTATAACTTATTTTGACCTGTGAGAATGCTTCATGGAACATTTTGAAATATGAGACCGTATTGAACGGAAGGAAAAATGACCAAAATTTCATTGATTGTCTTATTACTATCATTTACTGATGGCCAGAACAGGTGCTGATGGGTCTTGAGAAAGAAACCTGGGGACAACTGGGAGATTTCTGTCTTTATGGGCCTCAGGTAAGTAAGAGCTTGCTAGTAAAAATCGGCATAGTCTTCACAATAGATAATACTGTCACATCTTCCCCTAGTGAGGAGCATGCCATTAATATCTGTTTATTAAAAGAAAGAGGAACCGTGCTGTGTTCATTGAGGACCCAATACACAGATTTGAGGAATTGTGAGCTAGAAATAATACAAATGTTTTTCAACATGCCTTTTTACCACAACAAAACAAGGACAGCAAAAGTGAATATTGTAACTTTTGTCAGTTACTCTCTACCTTGCAAATAGTGATATTTTGACTTCTTCTTTACCAATCTGTATCCCCTTGACCTCCTTTTGTTGTTTGATTGCTCTGGCTAGAACTTGAAGAACTATATTGAATAAATAGGGAGAGAGTGGGCAGCCTTGTCTAGTCCCTGATTTTAGTGGGATTGCTTCAAGTTTCTCTCCATTTAGTTTAATGTTAGCAACTGGTTTGCTGTAGATGGCTTTTACTATGTTTAGATATGGGCCTTGAATTCCTATTCTTTCCAGGACTTTTATCATGAAGGGGTGTTGAATTTTGTCAAATGCTTTCTCAGCGTCTAATGTGGTTTTGTTCTTTCACTTTGTTTATATAATGGATCACGTTGATGGTTGTCCTTATATTAAACCATCCCTGCATGCCTGGGATGAAGCCTACTTGATAATGGTGGATAATTGTTTTGATGTGCTCTTGGATTCGGTTTGCCAGAATTTTATTGAGTTTTTTTGCGTCGATATTCATAAGGGAAATTGGTCTGAAGTTCTCTTTCTTTGTTGGGTCTTTGTGTGGTTTAGGTATAAGAGTAATTGTGGCTTGGTAGAAGGTATTCGGTAGTGATCCATCCGTTTCAATTTTGTGGAATAGTTTGATAGTATTGGTATGAGGTCTTCTATGAAGGTCTGATAGAGTTCTCCACTAAACCTGTATGGACCTGGGCTCTTTTTGGGAGACCTTTAATGACTGCTTCTATTTCTTCAGGAGTTATGGGGTTGTTTAAATGGTTTATCTGTTCCTGATTTAACTTTGGTACCCGGTATCTGTCTAGGATATTGTCCAATTCCTGCAGATTTTCAAATTTTGTTGAATATAGACTTTAATAGTAAGATCTGGTGATTTTTTGAATTTCCTCTGAATCTGTAGTTATGTCTCCCTTTTCATTTCTGATTTTGTTAATTTGGACACACTCTCTGTGTTCTCTTGTTAGTCTGACTAAGGGTTTATCTATCTTGTTGATTTTCTCAAAGAACCAACTTTTGGTTCTGCTGATTCTTTCTATGGTCCTTTTTGTTTCGACTTGGCTGATTTCAGCTCTGAGTTTGATTATTTCCTGTCCTCTACTCCTCCTGGGTGTATTTGCTTTTTTTTATTCTAGAGCTTTTAGGTGTGCTGTCAAGCTGCTGACATATGCTCTCTCCTGTTTCTTTCTGCAGGCACTCAGAGATATGAGTTTTCCTCTTAGCACAGCTTTCATTGTGTCCGATAAGTTTGGGTATGTTGTACCTTCATTTTCATTAAATTCTAAGAAGTCTTTAATTTCTTTCTTTATTTCTTCCTTGACCAGGTTATCGTTGAGTACAGCATTGTTCAACTTCCACCTATATGTGGGCGTTCTTACCTTATTGTTATTGAAGACCAGCTTTAGGCCATGGTGGTCTGATAGCACACATGGGATTATTTCTATCTTTCTATACCTGTTGAGGCCTGTTTTTTGACCGATTATATGGTCAATTTTGGAGAAAGTACCATGAGGAGCTGAGAAGAAGGTATATCCTTTTGCTTTAGGATAGAATGTTCTATAAATATCTGTTAAGTCCATTTGGTTCATGACTTCTCTCAGTCTGTCTAAGTCTCTGTTTAGTTTCTGTTTCCATGATCTGTCCATTGCTGAGAGTGGGGTGTTGGAATCTCCTACTATTATCGTGTGAGGTTCAATGTGTGTTTTGAGCTTTAGTAAGGTTTCTTTTACGTATGTAGGTGCCCTTGTATTTGGGGCATAGATATTTAGGATTGAGAGTTCATCTTGGTGGATTTTTCCTTTGATGAATATGAGGTGTCCTTCATCATCTTTTTTGATGACTTTTAGTTGAAAATTGATTTTATTTGATATTAGAATGGCTACTCCTGCTTGCTTTTTCTGACCATTTGCTTGGAAAGTTGTTTTCCAGCCTTTCACTGTGAGGTAGTGTCTGTCTTTGTTTCTGAGGTGTGTTTCCTGTAGGCAGCAGAATGCAGGGTCCTCATTGCATATCCAGTTTGTTAATCTATCTCATTTATTGGGGAGTTGAGGCCATTGATGTTGAGAGATATTAAGGAAAAGTGATTATTGCTTCCTATTATATTCATATTTGGATGTGAGGTTATGTTTGTGTGCTTTTTTTTACTTTGTTTTGTTTCAAAACGATTAGTTTCTTGCTTTTTCTAGGGTGTAGCTTGCCTCCTTATGTTGGGCTTTACCATTTATTATCCGTTGTAGTGCTGGATTTGTAGAAAGATATTGTGTAAATTTGGTTTTGTCATGGAATATCTTGGTTTCTCCATCTATGTTAATTGAGAGTTTTGCAGGATACAGTAACCTGGGCTGGCATTTGTGTTCTCTTAGGGTCTGTATGACATCTGTCCAGGATCTTCTGGCTTTCATAGTCTCTGGCAAAAAGTCTGGTGTGATTCTGATAGGTCTGCCTTTATATGTTACTTGACCTTTTTCCCTTACTGCTTTTAATATTCTTCCTTTATTTTGTGCATTTGGTGTTTTGACTATTATGTTTCGGGAGGTGTTTCTTTTCTGATCCAATCTATTTGGAGTTCTGTAGGCTTCTTGCATGCCTATGGGTATCTCTTTTTTTAGGTTAGGGAAGTTTTCTTCTATGATTTGTTGAACATATTTTCTGGTCCTCTGAGCTGGGAGTCTTCACTCTCTCCTATACCTATTATCCTTAGGTTTGATCTTCTGATTGAGTCCTGGATTTCCTCTATGCTTTGGACCAGTAGCTTTTTCCGCTTTACATTATCTTTGACAGTTGAGTCGATGATTTCTATGGAATCTTCTGCTCCTGAGATTCTCTCTTCTATCTCTTGTATTCTGTTGGTGATGCTTGTGTCTATGGCTCCTTGTCTCTTCCTTTGGTTTTCTATATCCAGGGTTGTTTCCATGTGTTCTTTCTTGATTGCTTCTATTTCCATTTTTAATTCCTTCAATTGTTTGATTGTGTTTTCCTGGAATTCTTTTAGGGATTTTCGTAATTCCTCTCTCTAGGCTTCTACTTGTTTAATTATGTTTTCCTGTGTTTCTATAAGGGAGTTCTTTACGTCTTTTTTGAAGTCCTCCAGCATCATGATCAGATATGATTTTGAAACTAAATCTTGCTTTTCTGGTGTGTTTGGATATTCTGTGTTTGCTTTCGTGGGAGAATTGGTCTCCGATGATGCCATGTAGTCTTGGTTTCTGTTGCTTGGGTTCCTGCGCTTGCCTCTTGCCATCAGATTATCTCTAGTGTTACTTTGTTCTGCTATTTCTGACTGTGGCTAGACTGTCCTATAAGCCTGTGTGTCAGGAGTGCTGTAGATCTGTTTTCCTGTTTTCTTTCAGCCAGTTATGGGGACAGAGTGTTCTGCTTTCATGCGTGTAGTTTTTCCTATCTAAAAATCTTCAGCTGTTCCTGTGGGCCTGTGTTTTGAGTTCACCAGGCAGGTTGCTTGGAGCTGGAAGGTTTGTCTTACCTGTGGTCCTGTGGCTCAAGTCTGCTCGTGTGGTGTTGCCTATGAGCTCTCCGTGGCGGCAGCAAGCAGGAAGATCTGCGCCGCCCCTTCCAGGAGCTTCTGTGCACCAGGGTTCCAGATGGCGTTTGGTGTTTTCCTCTGGAGTCGGAGAGGTGGGCAGAGTGTAGTCTCCTCTGGTTTCCCAGGCATGTCTGCATCTCTGAAGGTTTAGCTCTCCCTCCCACGGGATTTGGGTGCAGAGAACTGTTTATCCAGTCGGTCCCTTCAGGCTCCGCGGAATGTGTCTTTTACCAATAATAGCTAGGGATATTTATGATACAGTCACTTATGTCATGCTTGGGAATCACCATCTACCATTTCCATCCTCACGAGTCTTATGCAGTGGGCTCATACCATTTTTTGAAGGATATAAAAAATGACTAGTGTATATTAATTACTTATAATATGGGGATTGATTATTATATTTCAAGATAATTGAAAGCAATGCCACTGAGGGCAAAGTAGTTCCTTTGAAATTTCTTTCTCTAACAGTATTTCTCTCATTATATGTATATATATATATGCATATATATGTATATATATGTATGTATATATGTGTGTATATATAGTTTATTTTCATTTCAAATTTTATTCCCTTTCCTAGTTTCCTTTCCAAAATCCATTCCACCCTTCCGTTGCCTCCATGATGGGGCTTGCCCAACCATACACCCACCCACTCCGACCTCTCACAACCTTAGTATTCTCATGTGTTCTGGCACACATTCAAGAACTGTGTGGTTATTACTAATAAAGCTGCTATGAACATGATAAAGCATGTGTCCTTGTTGTATAGTGGGATGTCTTTTGGGTATATGCCCAAAGGTGGTATAGCAGGTTCTTCAGGTACAACTATTTCCGTTTTTCTGAGGAACTGCCAAATTGATTTCCAGACTGGCTATATAAATTTGCAACCCCATCAGCAATGGAGAAGTGTTCATCTTTCAACACATCTTCACCAACATGTATTGTCACTTGAGCATTTTAATCTTAGCAATTCTAATTTTTATGAAGTAGAATATCAAGGTCATTATGAATTGCATTTCTCTGATGACTAAGGAGTTTGAATATTTAAGTGCTTCTTAATCATTGGGGATTAGTCTCTTGTGAATTCTGTATGTCTCTATATCCCGTTTTTATAGGGTTGTTGTTTTTTCTTTATTGTTTGTTTGTTCTTTTGGGGTTTTTTGTTTGTTTTTTGTTTTTGCTTTTGTTTTTTGTTTTTTTTTCTTTTTTCGCTTAATTTCTTGAGTTCTTTATATATTTTCAGATGTAGGGTTAATAAAGTTTTTTTTTTTTTTTGGTTTGTTTGTTTGTTTCCAATCTCTAGATTGTGAATAAACCCTATTGAATATTTAGAAACTAGAAAAAACCCAGCTGTTCCTTAAGGGAAGAATGGATACAGAATATGTGGTTTATTTATTCCATGGATAACTATTCAGCTATTAAAAATGAGAACATAATGAACTTTGCAGACAAATTTATGGAACTGGGAGGATACCAACAAGGAGGCATCTGGAACAAATACAGCAGAAGTTTGCCTGTTCAGGCCTCAGTGGGAGAAGATTGCTTAATCCTTGAAGAATTTGAGGCCCTCAGGAAATGAGGAGTCCTCTTGGGGGGCACTGTCAAGGAGGCAAGGCACAGAAGGAGTGAGAGGGTGTATCAGAAGGTGGGGTAGTGACTGAAATGTAAAGAAGCAAAGTAAAATAAAGCAAAATTAAATTAAAAATTATACAGCAAAAATTTGGACACTATGTTATTATGATTACTCATTGTCGTGTTATTTATATATGTATATATGTAATATATATACATATGAAGAAAGAAAACCCTAGGTTTGGGTGGCTAGACAGCCAATCTAGCTAAATCAATTATCTCCAGCTGCAGTGTGAAACCGTATCGCAAATTAAATAAATAAGGTGATAATAAATCAAAGCAGGCAGTCAACATCAATCTCTGTCACCAACATTTATATACACAAGCACACGTACACCTATACAAACAAGTACATACACATATTCACATTCACTTGCACACCCATACATATTGAGTCCCTTGTAATTTTCTTTGTTGATTCCTTTGTAATTTTCTTTGATGATTCCTGCCAGTCACTTAAAACTTAAAAGATTTTCCTTATTTCTTCCTAAAAGCGTGTCATGACACATTCTCACTTTCTTTCTAGGTTTATTTTTCTTGCTCATTTCAATTCCTTAAAAATCTGCTGCTCTCTGTCAAAAAGTCTCTCTTATGTTTACCATAAACAAACCTTTATTTGTTGTTTGTTGACTTCATCTTGTTTCATATTTATACATTTTCTTAATATAAAAATCTATGCAAAATTTGAACTGTGCTTTTATATGCATCTGTGCCCATGAGTACATGCTCGTGATACTTCATATGTATGTCCCTACATGTGGAAGACAGAGGTGAATCTTGTGTATTATTCCTCAGTTCTTGTCTACCTAGTTTACTAAGACAATGTATCTTATTCATGTGAAACAATCCAAGTATTCTTGACTAACTAGCAGTAGCAATAAAACCCTAGAGATTTAACTGTCTCTGCTTCCTCAGCCGTATCAGACTTGTGTTATTATTTGGGAGTTGAACTCAGGTTCTTCTCCTTTAACAGAAAACATTGTACTGAAAGCCCCTCCCCCAAGCGGACAGTCTAATTTCTTAAAGTTCTCTACGCTGAAGACTTCATTGGCATCACTGTGACTACTTCTACTCCTATATCTCTTGCTTCTCATGTTTTTGTGCATTCTCTCATATTTGATGCACTTTCTGTGAATTATATGTTATTAGTTTTGTTTGTTTAATTCCTAGAAGCATATTTATAAAGAAGTCATCCATGAAAACTTGAGAACATCTTGGGAAAACAAGGCTCTGTGTTCTAGCTCCTTTCTTTCTTTCTTTCTTTCTTTCTTTCTTTCTTTCTTTCTTCATTTCTTTCTTCCTTTCTTCCTTTCTTTCTTTTTTACTTTTTATTGGATTTTTTTTATTTACTTCGAAGATGATCCCCTTTCCTGGTTTACTGTCCATAAACTCCCTACCCCATATCCCCTTCTCCTTCTTCTATGAAGGTATTCCCCCAACACAATCACCCACACTTTCTTGCCTCTCCACCATGATATTTTTCTACTCTGGGGGATCCAGCCTTGGCAGGACCAAGGGCTTCTCCTCCCAATAGTGCCCAACAAGACCATCCTCTGCTACATATGCAGCTGGAGCCACGGTTCTATAAATGGGTACTCTTTGGATGGTGGTTTAGTCCCTGGGAGCTCTGGTTGGTTGGTATTGCTGTTCTTTTTTGTTTTGTTTTTTTTTAACTTGAGTATTTCTTATATACATTTCGAGTGTTATTCCCTTTCCCGGTTTCCAGGCAAACATCCCCCTCCCCCTCCCCTTCCTTATGGGTGTTCCCCTCCCAACCCTCCCCCCATTGCCGCCCTCCCCCCAAAAGTCTAGTTCACTGGGGGTTCAGTCTTAGCAGTACCCAGGGCTTCCCCTTCCACTGGTGCTCTTACTAGGATATTAATTGCTATCTATGAGGTCAGAGTCCAGGGTAAGTCCATGTATAGTCTTTAGGTATTGGCTTAGTCCCTGGAAGCTCTGGTTGCTTGGCGTTGTTGTACATATGGGGTCTTGAGCCCCTTCAAGCTCTTCCAGTTCTTTCTCTGATTCCTTCAACGGAGGTCCTATTCTCAGTTCAGTGGTTTGCTGCTGGCATTTGCCTCTGTATTTGCTGTATTCTGGCTGTGTCTCTCAGGAGCGATCTACATCCGGCTCCTGTCGGTCTGCACTTCTTTGCTTCATCCATCTTGTCTAATTGGGTGGCTGTATATGTATGGGCCACATGTGGGGCAGGCTCTGAATGGGTGTTCCTTCAGTCTCTGTTTTAATCTTTGCCTCTCTCTTCCCTGCCAAGGGTATTCTTGTTCCCCTTTTAAAGAAGGAGTGAAGCATTCACATTTTGATCATCCGTCTTGAGTTTCATTTGTTCTAGGCATCTAGGGTAATTCAAGCATTTGGGATAATAGCCACTCATCAGTGAGTGCATACCATGTATGTCTTTCTGTGATTGGGTTAGCTCACTCAGGATGATATTTTCCAGTTCCAACCATTTGCCTACGAATTTCATAAAGCCGTTGTTTTTGATAGCTGAGTAATATTCCATTGTGTAGATGTACCACATTTTCTGTATCCATTCCTCTGTTGAAGGGCATCTGGGTTCTTTCAAGCTTCTGGCTATTATAAATAAGGCTGCGATGAACATAGTGGAGCACGTGTCTTTTTTATATGTTGGGGCATCTTTTGTGTATATGCCCAAGAGAGGTATAGCTGGATCCTCAGGTATTGCTGTTCTTATGGGGTTGCAAAACCCTTTAGCTCCTTCAATCCTTTCCCTAACTCCACCGATATAGACCTTGTTCTGAGTTCAATGGTTGCCTGCAAGCATTCCTGTCTGTATTACATGCACTGACTGAGCCTCTCAGGAGACAGCTGTATCAGACTCCTGTCAGCACACACTTCTTGGCATCAGCAATATTGTTTTGTTTGGTGGGTGTATGTATATGGGCTGAATCCCCAGGTGGGGCGGGCTTTGAATGGTCATTTCTTCAGTCTCTGCTCCAAAGTTTGTCTCCATGTCTCCTCCTATGAATATTTTTGTTCCCCCTTTTAAGAAGAACTGAAGAATCCATGCTTTAGTCATCCTTCTTCTTGAGCTTCATGTGGGCTGTGGATTGTATCTTGGGTAATCCGAGCTTTTGGACAAATATCCACTTATCAGTGAGTGTACACCATATTTGATTTTCTGTGATTGGGATATTTCACGCAGGATGATATTTACTATTTCCATCCATTTCTCTATGAATTTCATGAAGTCATTGCTTTCAATAGCTGATTAATACTTCATTGTGTAAATGTACCACATTTTCTGTATCCACTCCTCTGTTGATGGACATCTGGGTTCTTTCCAGCAATACCCAAATTCCTTTACTCCTGGACAAAATGTTCTTTACTCTTCTTTTAAAACCATGACCTTTCATGGCTTCAAAAACTACACACCTGGAAGACATACAATTCATATAATCAGTGCTGAGCTTTGGTTTTATGCTCAAAATATTTTTAAATAATCTCCTTTTAAACAATTCAACGTACACAAACACACACACACACACACACACACACACACACACACACAGACACTTCAAGCTGCCAAATATGGACTTTGCTCTGTGCCCTAATGTGTTTGGAATAAACAAGTAGATAATTTTAATTTCTCAATTATGGAGATTTTTTCTTTTCTATTTTCTTTTTATTTATTTATTATTGTATATGCACATTCATAAATATGTGCAATGGTATATATGGGAAAGTCAGAGAACTATGATCATAAATGCATTCAACTACACCTGACCTTAACATGAGTACTAGAGATGTGACATCAGTTCCTCATGCTTTCATGGAAGACATTTTACCCACAGTGCCCAATGCCTTTCAAATAATTTCATAGACCCTTCATCTTACACAGTGGAATAATTTTGTAGGCAACAGCATAATTTTATGTTTTCCTTTGTAGATTTGAACTCCTTCTTACACACTATTTTCTGAAGGTAATTTAAACAACATAGATTTTTCTATGAATCATATTCTCACAGGTTACCCAACATGAATCTATGCTGTACCTACTTCTATTACGAATGTTAATTATGTTCACCCCCAAATTGTTTCCACGAGAGGGTCTGCACATAGCTTCTGGGAACCTGGCCCCATAGTTTGATTGGTAAATAAAATGCGAGCAGCCAATAGCTCCTGAAGACAGATGGAGGTGGAACCTTAGGATACCAGGGCTTAGGACTAGGAGAAGAAAGTGGAAATCGTGTTGGTCGAGAAGACAAAGGCAGACATGGCATCAAGAAGCAAAGAAGCACGCTGGACTCTAGGCCTAGAAAGAGCTACCCAGGACATTGCACAAATGAATCCTAAAAGTTCTTAAGAAGTAACTCAGAATTATCAATGGGAGTTAGATTCTAAGAGTAAAGTCTAGGTAGTAGCGAAGTCTATTAAGTTTCTTAAGGCACAGTAAATTGTGTGTGCATGTGTGTGCGTGTGTGTGTGTGTGTGTGTGTGTGTGTGTGTATGTGTGTGTGTGTGTATTATAATTTAAAAACCTAAGTCACTGAAGTGAATACTGACCCCATACCAGGATTTACTACTTGAATATTAATACAGTTTATATGGCCTCTTCCATTGCTCCCTTTCCTCTGAATAAATAACATCAACATTGTACCATTCTTTACTTAAATCTGTTCTTTCCTGTTTGATGTTTCAATATACTATTTCTTTCTTTTCATAGGGAAGTAAACTTTGGGCCAATTCATTTCTCAGAATTTCTGCTGTGCTCTTATCTCAGCTCATTTCATCTTTCATCTCAAATTCTGCAATAAAGCTCCTTAAATTTTCCCCAGAGTCCACTTTTGTTGCCCTGTCACATCTTTACTCTGAGGAATCTAAAATGTACATAAATATATCCTCCCTCTGTTTTTTCTATAAAACAATAACCATTAGAGAGCAGGGGTGGCTTCAGATTCCCACAGTCTAAGCTTGTTAGAAAGCAGGGGTAGGAGGATAACTCAAGTTCACAATTTTAGTGTCAGTTTTGGAAACATAAAGGATGCATGTTTAAAAAAAAAGTACAAAACCAGAACTTAGAATAAAACTGAGTCGCTTTGTATACTTCCTGCCTTTGATTCTGTCAACAGCATCTATGTTTTCCTTTTTGAGTCATCTCACGTTCATCAAGTTTATTCTATCAAAGAACTTTGAAGGCTTCAATTGGGAAGTATTCCTCATAGTCACAGTAACACTTCCATGGGCTTTACTGTCACCTTTATTCAGTTTATCCCTACATTAGCTACTTTCATATTGGTGGAACAAAATACCTGAAAATCTAGTTAAAGAAAGTTTTATTTCAGCTCAAAATTTGAGGTCACAGGCTCTCATTGATAGGAAGACATGGTAGTAGGAACATGATCATCTGTCCATGTTCCACGTGCAACCAGCAAGCAATGAGAAGTAATGTTATACTTTGTTGGCTTTCTTCTTTTATTCTGTACAAGGATCCCATCCATGTTATAGTGTTTCCCAAAACCAAGGTGGTTTTCCTTTTTTTAATTAATGAAATGAAGCTATTCCATACAGACATGCTCAGAGGTATTTCTCAGAAATTGTCAAGTCAATATTAACCATCACAATCATTATTAAGAATATTTAACTTTTCTCTTTTTTTACTTTATCTTTTGAGATGGAATTCATTAGTTTACGTGGTAATTTTTTGCATCTATTAAAATGTATACTTATGAGACACTTTCGTTGGCTCCTATATCTAAAACTTTCTTTATTATTTTTAATTATGACAATGTGAGAATCTCCGTGTGAGAGTTTGTATGCATAATAATTTATACATACAATTTAGTATGTATAATATAATTTCAAATATCTAGTGAGGTCCAAATAGTCAGACCTCTGGGGTATAGAGTTACAAGAGGTCAACAATCAGGTGAGGGGGTTTTAGGAATCAAAACTTGTTTCTTTGCAAGGGTAGTATGTGTTGTTAAAAGCTGGGACATCCCTACAGTTTCTATATCTAAAACAGTGTTTGTCAAGGATAAATGATTTAAAATATCGGCTAGATCACTACACAGGTAAAAAAAATGCAATTCTCCATCATCTATGGTACAACTGGCAGAACAGAAATCTCCCAAATAGGATAAAACTAGGTGTGAGTGAGAAACTATCTGGAAGTATCTGAGCTCAAGGAGCCTTTTCCTTGTAGAGTAGGAAATAATAAATAATGGTTCTTCTTCTTCTTCTCCTTCTTCTCCTTCTTCTTCTTCTTCTTCTTCTCCTTCTTCTTCTTCTTCTTCTTCTTCTTCTTCTTCTTCTTCTTCTTCTTCTTCTTCTTCTTCTTCTTCTGCAGGAGAATGTAGTAGAAAATAGCAGAATAGCATAAAGACATAGAATGAAAACAGAGTATCCAAAATAACTCTATAAACCCCTATTTCATTCTTTGCTCTAGACTGTCGACAGATATTCTGGAGCAATGCAATAAATCATGTTATAATTTGATATCTGTCTTTTTATACCTTATATGCTCTGAACACTGAATACTTGCTAATTTCTAATAGAAGAATTCTCCCCAGCTTCAGAAGTTTACCTTTGGCTTAGCTTAGCTTAATCCTTTACTGAAATTTCTGTCTTTTGTTTATTATATAATTTTCTCTTTAACTAAGTCATTAGTTGCAAGTTCTCTTTACTTTATTGAAGTAAAATCACTTTCGGGTTACTAGAATAGCCTTTAATCAGGAAGTGTTTAACCTGAAAGTGTAGAGATCACTGGAATTAAAAAAAACATACAGAAGAAAAAACAGACAGACAGACAGACAGAAAGAAAGAAAGAAAGAAAGAAAGAAAGAAAGAAAGAAAGAAAGAAAAAAAGAAAGAAGGAAAGAAAGAGAGAAAGAAAGAAAGAAAAGAAAAAAGGAAAGAAAAGACAAGCTGACCATGGTAGCATATGCTCATAATACCAGAACTATGAAGGTGGCCTATACCAGCATAAGAAAACCACTGGCCAGCTATCCTAGAGTTTTCCCATTTGGGTAAAAAATCTATGGTAGACAGCACATAAAAAACAAAGCCTAAGTTTGTCCACTGAATTCAAATTGCATGTGTATGTTTTGTCTGTCTGTCTGTCTCTCTATCTGTCTGTCTGTCTGTCTGTTTCTCTCTCTCTCTCTCTCTCTCTCTCTCTCTCTCTCTGTCACACACACACACACAAACACACACACACACAAAGAATTTCATATACATATATCCTGAATCAGATCTGCAGAGACAGTGTTTGAAATAAGGTCTCCTTTACAAGTCCTGGAGTAATGGACATATGATTGTCAGTAAGAATGAAAAGAAAGTTGTTATTCAAGCCAGTTCAACATCCAAATGTCCAGAGACTAACCTCTAGCTTCACTTATGACTCAGTTTCATGTCATAGTCTCATTTCTTGGTGTTAACAATGTCCATAATTGGACGGGTTTATCCCTTAATTGCTCCATTCAATACCCTTGTGTGCTATTCTTTATTGCCAAATATACTTCATCAATAGAAAGATGTAGTAACAGAAGGTCCTTAAGAAAATATTAGAACAACGTCTTATTTTCTCTATTACCAAACTGATGTTCTTCTATTTATTGTTCTAGTTTGCTTTCTGCTGCTGTGATGAACACCATTACCTAAAGTAAATTTGAAGAAGAAATAATATATCTGAATTATATTTCCAGGTCACAATCAAGCATTGAGTGAATTCAACAAAAAAAAAACAAAAACAAAAACAAAACAAAAACAAAAACAACAACAACAAAAAACCCAAATAGGAACTGAAGCAGAGTGCAAGGAGGAATGCCACTTACTGGCTTGCTTCCAGACATTTTATTAGCTATCCTTTTTATATAGCATCAGACTCCCTAACTAGTGATGTTGCTGCCCACAGTGAACTGAGCCCTCCCATATCATTACTAATAAAGACAACATTTCACAAACATACACAGAGACCAATATGATCCAGTTAAGCAATTATGTGAGGTTCCCTCTTCCCCGGTTAATCTCAGATTTTTATATTAGAAAAGGAAGCTGAATAAGGATAACTTTCTAATTTTATTCAAGATCCATTTTGTGCCAGTTATTTCCATATATTCCATTTATAATTTAAAGATTGTGAAAAACTTCCCATGTTGTATATCTATTGCATTGACTCACTATTACTTTCACCATGAACTCTGTAAAGCATGCTCTCTTCTAAGGTTGTGTTTCACTGAAATCCCCTCTAGAAGAATATGATGATGCATATTGTCTACTTGACAGGATCTAGAATCCACTAGGAGACAAATCTCCAAGAATACCTATGAATGAAATTTTAGATTGGCTTAATTTAGGTGAAGAGAAACTCCCTGTGTTTGGACCATGACATTCCATGGGCTGGGTCCTGGAGTAGACAATCTAAATGTGAGCCCTCACCTTTCTTTGACACCTGGCTGTAAATGCAGTATGAACAACTGCCTCATGATCCCATGGCTATGTTTTCCCAATATGATAGCCTTTGTCCTGAAACCATGTGTCAACATAAATCCTTATTTCTGATATTTACTTTATCAGATATATTTTCTGTATTTTGTCTTGGAAATGAATAAAAAGTATTTAGTAAAAAGAAACATTGTCTTACTGGGAATTTCTTGACCTGTTGTTCCAGTTTCTCCTTGGCCTTCAACAACATTCATTTTTTCTGAGGGGGCATACAATCTAAACCCCAGCATTCCTTATTGCTTTTTGAGGAAAGTTCCTCTATTGTGTACAAATCTTTAAATATAAACTTTTTACCTATATTTATCTCCAACAACCTCCTATACCTTGTACCATCTTTTAACTTTGTTTTTCCAAAATAATTTATATGCCATACTCCTACCAAATATTCAGTACTCTGTGTGGCAGCATGTTCTCTGTATACTACTTCTGGGTTGTCCTTCATATTCCAAAATGTCTCCAAAGAGAACTTCACTTCAATCAGCACCTCCTTCCTTCTCTTATTTCCTATAACCTATCTTATATACATTATATTTACAGTTGGCTTATCTTTATTTCATTCTTCCCCTCCTTGCCAGTTATTTCCTCAACATTACCTGCAAATTTTTGCCTGGGTATATATCCAACTTTTACTGTGTTTTTTTTTTTAACTCAGCAGCTAACTGAGGCTGAAAAAAAATCACATTACATCCCAACTGAGTGTACTTTAAATTTATTATTTGTACTCTAACAAGGTACCTATGTAATTTACTCTTTCACTATCCAAAATGAATCTTTACCCTGGTCTTCATTTTTTTTAAGATTTATTTATTTATTATATATAAGTACACTGTAGCTGTCCTCAGATACAGCAGAAGAGGGCATCAGATCTCATTACAGATGGTTGTGAGCCACCATGTGGTTGCTGGGAATTGAACTCATGACCTCTGGAAGAGCATTCGGGTGCTCTTAACCGCTGAGCCATCTCTCCAGCCCCTGGTCTTCATTTCTTAAAATACTAAAATCATTTCTCCCTGCAACTCCAGCTCCTCTCTTTTCTCAGAAAATGGATGGAAACAATGAATGTCTGCCACCCATGTCACCAAATCTATCAACCCCTGTTCTCTTTTTCTAATCAGGTTTCCCGTATAGGAAGTAAACTCAAATCCTATCCAGGTAGATAGCTCCATTTGTGACCTATGCCCTGTATATTCTGGTCTCTGAAGTGCTTCCTCATTAATTTAATTTCATTGTATCTCTATTGTCTCACCCACATGGGTTTGAAACTGTACCTAATAAGTACTAAACAGAAAGGAAAGATTCTCTGAATTTACATTACTTCCTAGGTACCAGACACTCACCTTCTGCTTTTACGTAAAATGATCAGGATTTTATGGCGTATTTGTTTCCATCTTATCCTTGCTGCAGTTGTTCCTCACTGCCCTAAGTTGCCTTTGTCTATCAATCTGACTAATTAATACTTCTAAGCTTTCACCTTATTCTCTTTTTGGCACTGGCTACACTGGATGACTGCATAGTTTTTAATTAAGTTATTTATTTATTTTTACATCAAAGGTGTTGACCCCTTTCCATTCGCCCTTTATAGAGTCTCTCCTCAATCCCCACTATTTGCATCTTTAAGCAAATACAATCACTTGTGTAAAATATTTCTCTGTTAATTATTACTGTGTGTACATCTATGCTTCCATGTGTATTTGTGCGATTTAGATGTAGTAGTCTATGTGCTGCATTAAAAATGTGGAGGACAGAGGACTAATTTGTGGATTTGGTTCTTTCTTCACATATTTTTCTGAATTCTGGGGATGAAATTCAAGTTACCAGGCCTGTGTGGCAAGTGCCTTTTTCTTTCCAACCACGAGCATACAATTACCCATGCATTTACTACTAGTTTTGTGGCAGTTTTTATTTTCTAACCACTGACTTGTACAGCTGCACAAGGATCAAATTTGAAAGACTTCTAACCAACAATCACAGCCCTTGTGAATTTCCCATTCTTTCTTTGTGTGCAAGTACTTGTGTGAGTGCGTGCACATGTGCATTCACCTGTCTGTGGAGGACAAAGGAGCAATCTAGCTGACATTCAGCAGCTTTGATTCACCTTGTTTTGTTAGTTAAGGATTTTCATGAGCCTCAAATTCACCAAGTAGACTAGACTGACTGGCTACTGAATTTCATGGAAGTATAAGTCTATTTATTATAACCTGTTTTAAGCTCCCTCTCCTCAGAAGTACAGCATTATAATACTGTGAAATATTAACGAAATTCTTTCTTTTCTGCAAAAGAGTATTACATCAGTTTCTCAGTCCTTAAGTAATTACAGTTAGCCTTTTTATATATTAAGCAAAGGATCTGTCTCCATGTAACTTTCCACTAATTATCCATTTATTATAATGGGAACGGTGTTTGAGTGTGTCTGTGTTCACTTAGGTATAGATGTACATGTGAGTGGCTGCACATGCACATGCACATTCATTCATGTGATAGAGATCAACTTTCAGAATTGTTCATCATGAGCTCTAGTCACCTTATTTGGGGAGAAAATTTCTCACTTTGTTACGTAGCTTGGCAGTTTAGCTATATTGTTTACAAGAAAACCCCCAGGACTTCACATGTCTCTGCACTTCTATGACTAAGATTACAAGTATGAATTACCATTCCCAGCTTTTTACATGGGTTTGGTTCCAGATCAGACATGAATCTTCATATGTATGTAGGTGACAGTGGATACTAGCTGAAGATACAGAAAAAACTCAACAATGTACCTTATAGTAAGCACGGAAGTCCTTGTGTTAAAAAATAAGCACTAAGGGAACCAGGAATGTTAAACACACAGAATTGTCTCTTCAAAGGGAGAGAGTTATAACCTGTTTTAAGCCAAAAATTTTGGAAAATGATATAGTTAATAGTCTGGCAAACTTTACATTATCTTTATAGCTAAAACCACACCAGATAATCCCCCAGATCTTGGTCATGAGCTTGTTTTCTCAGTTAATCTAGCAAAATTATCTTTTGATTTATGCCACTTATACTTTACAGAGTGATTTGTGTCTTAAGCATTATTTTTTATGTAAGGTTGAGTTAATTTTCACCAAATTTCCAAATAATGCTATGCTTAAATATGTCTAAAACTAAATACTCTGGAAGATTAAAAGAAACCTGCTACTGAGTCTTATTGAACCGAATTGTTGAAACAAATTACCTTCTTACTTCCAACAAGTCTGTTACTGTGGTGGCTATGGTGGTCACAGAGATTGTCATGTTACATAGTTCCCATTTTTCCTTCTGTAACAGCACGGGAAGAATACCTATCCCTCTTATATTATACTAGATATTTAAAGCGACAAATACATACCCAGGTTGTCCATATATTCTGACCAATGCTAGAGTAGAAAACAAACAAGCAAACAAACAATTTCAAAGTTCCTAATCTTTAAGATCTGAACTTTAAGAACGTGTCCAGCACAATAGAGTTTCCAAAATGTGATGGGTTACATAGCAGAATCATCATGTAGTGAATGAATCATACCTCTAACTCTCCCCAGTTCTCCAGCAATCTTCTCCTATCTGTGGTAGATCTTCTTGGTTCTTAAAGCACTACTCTTCAAGATATTTTCCCTATATTTTCTAGATCCTTGCTGCCTTCTTCCAAATTAGTCCTAGTAGTTAGATTAATTTTCAGTTCTCTCCAGACTTCAATGCTAGAAATCATCCCTTGGTGTAATACAGAATGCATCAGTGAGTCCTCATCACCTCCAGATGTGTGATTTTTGCTCAATGAAAAGAGTGAACATCTCCTAGGCAAGACTGTGAGCAATCTTATAAAAATATCAAGTTCGGGGATAAAATTCCACTTCACATGTGTCTATCATTCTTTTTTTTCAATTTCAACTGCGCTATTGCTTTCTTGATTCTAGATCTTCGTATTATTATACATCTAATTTATATTGTGTCATTAATTAGATTTAAAGTACCACAATTTTGGTAATACATTTCCTTTTATAATCTAGATTTATGTCAAATTTGCTATGTAGCCAAAAATGGCTTTGGATTCCTTCCTTTTCCAATTTCTATGATTACAGCCAGGTACTATCAGCCTCATTTATAAGCTGCTGAAGATCAAATCCAGACTCTTATCAATTCTTAGCAATTATTCTACTAAATAAGCTACACGCCAAGCACAGTCATACTTCACTGTTTCTATTTTTCTTTCTTTTCTTTTTTTTTTTTTCGGTTTGGGGTGTTTTATTTTTGTAGCCAGAGTGAATGTATTACAGTACATTTGTTTTTGTTTTTGTTTTTGTTTTTTTTTATTAACTTGAGTATTTCTTGTATACATTTCGAGTGTTATTCCCTTTCCTGGTTTCCGGGCAAACATCCCCCTCCCCATTAGGACAGTACCTTTAACTTAATCAATCAACTGTGATTAATGATTACAAATTGTAAGGATATAACATTATCATTTTCCATATGTCCATCAGCCTTTGATGCAGTTATTAATGGGGACAAGTCTAAGGATTGACTTGAATCTGACTCCACATAAGTTACTTTCAATGCTGGGTTCCCGAAGTTGGGGAGCAAAGAATTAATCAGCACATTGTTTAACAGATGCATAGATGCTAAGTTGGTTTGACTTTTAAATGAAAGAGTTTTGTCCTTCTTAAAACAAAACCACCTGGAGACATGTTGGAAATGTTAATGTATTCTGATCATATTAACTGAAAAGAAGGCCACAGTCTATAATTAAATGTGTTTAGTTAGAATTTTGGATTATTTCTTAAAAATAAATAAGAGAAGGTGGGTAACTGATTGGAGTTCCATCTAAAGATTTTGAAGGAAAGATACAGGCATGCTGCCATTAAGGCTTGTGGAGAAATCTCAGAATTAGGTGAGTTTGTTTGTTCTTCCATATGTTCTTGAAGACTTTGATAGGTTATATTCCTAACTGAAATCTTCCTAAGTCATAAAATAGAAGACAGATCTGTTTTACAAATGCTTACAAATCACAAATCACCTGTGCTGTGTGTGTGTTTGTGTGTGTGTGTGTGTGTGTGTGTGTGTGTGTTCCTGGAGTTGTAAGAATGACATAAATATAGATTGCACACATACTCTCCCTCCAGCTTGTTTGAACAATTCCCTGCTGATACCTCTTCAGTGCCAGTCCATCCCTTCTTCATGCTTATAATCAAGTCTGCAAGGATCAAATATACAAGTTGGAAGAGAGGGAATATATCAGATTATTGAACATAATTTCTAAGATGGAGGAGGTGGTTCTATCGATAAAGTCCTACATTGCAAGCATGAGGACCTGAGTTTGATCACCAGTATCTAAATAATAAAAAAAAAAATTGCATGGTGTGGTATCAGGAGATTTTAATCACAGAACTAGGGAAGGGGAAAGAGGAAAACTATTGATATTAGCTAGCCAAATAGCCTTGCCCACTTGGTGAGGAGCAGGACAATGAAAGAACCTACATAAGAAATGTCCTGAGAAACAACACCTGAGGTTAATTTCTTGCCATTATATGTACATGTACACATGTGTGATCCTGACATCAAACACACACACCCACACCCACACACACACACACACACACACACACACACACACACACACACACACACACACTTGATTTTCCAATCCAAGGTGATATGATAAGATAGACAAGTATATGTTACATTACATGAGTGGCTATCATAATTAAAATTCTTTCGCTATGAAAAAAATTCTGAGCAAATCAACTTGGGAAGGATATGTCTTACATACCCTAATCATCCATCATCAAGAGTAGGCAAGGTTGGAACACAAGCAGAGCAGGAACTAGGAGGCAGGAACTTAAGCAGAGACCATGAAATAATGCTGCATAAAAGTTTGCTTTCTGTGTCTTGCTCCATGTTTTTTCTTATACATTAGGAAACTGGTAAGTAGTGGTGACAGTGTGCACACCAGACTAGGCCCTGACACATGCCTATAATCAAAACGATGCCCCATAGACATGCCCAGTTTGATCAAGGCATTTTGTCAATTGAGGTTTCTCTTTTCAGATGAGAAGAGGTTTCTGCTTCTCTGCTCTACCTTGTGGAAAGGTTGAAAAAAACACACAACAAAATAAAACAAAACAAAACAAAACAACACAAAATAAAACAACCCTGAATAGGAAAATGATCTTAATAGAATAAAGGCCAATGCTAGGTTATTTCTAGATGTGGTGAAGTGAAAATTCAAATGAAAAAACATTTTAAAATGTTGATTAATCAGATTTTAAAATGAAAAAAAACCTTTATCACCTTTAGTGAAAGGAATGCATCAAGGGACCACAGAAATGTGTATCTCACACCAAAATTCTCTAAAATTGGAAATTTAATGGATTCTCTCCTCATTGTGATACTATAGGGAAGGAGTAACATGTTCATTCTTTCATTTAAAAAAAAAGACCTCTCTTTTTTCTTATATGAGGTGACTATGAGTACTATATTAATCAAGGCTTTTCGATAGGAATACACCCAATAGTGTGAATATGTTGTAGGTTTTTTTTTTAGACTGTTTATGCAGTCTGGTCTGAGTAGTCCCAACAATGACTCATTCAAACCCAGAGGCTGAGAATCAGAGAATGGTTTAGTCACTAGGGGTAGATGTCTCTGCAGTCACAATATGGTACTGAAGGCCTAGAAAGTCCCTGGACTGCTGCTGAATCAGTGTGCATTTGAAGACCAAAAGTACTGTTCTAATGTCTAAGAAGATATGAAGCAGTGTCAGGTCGAAGAGTCCATCAAGAATAAGGCAAGCAGTCAAAAGGCAAATTTTCTATCCTTCTTCAATCTGAGCAGGTACCAGATGTCATTCACCTTAGGACAGGTTTAGCCACATTATTTTTTTTTAATTTTTTTTATCTTCATTAACTTGAGTATTTCTTATTTACATTTCGATTGTTATTCCCCTTCCCAGTTTCTGGGCCAACATCCCCCTAACCCTTCCCCTTCTACATGAGTGTTCCTCTCCCCATCCTCCCCCCATGACAGCCCTCCCCCCAACAATCACTTTCACCGGGGGTTCAGTCATGTCAGGACCAAGGGCTTCTTCCCCTTCCACTGGTGCTCTTACTAGGCTATTCATTGCTACCTATGAGGTTTGAGCCCAGGGTCACTCCATGTATAGTCTTTGGGTAATGGCTTAGTCCCTGGAAGCTCTGGTTGCTTGGCATTGTTGTTCATATGTGGTCTCGAGCCCTACAAGCTCTTCCAGTCCTTTCTCTGGTTCATTCAATGGGGGTCCCATTCTCAGTTCAAGGGGTTGCTACTGGCATTCGCCTATGTATTTGCTGAATTCTGGCTGTGTCTCTCAGGAGAGATCTACAACCAGTCCCTGCCAGCCTGTACTTTTTTGCTTCCTCCATCTTATCTAGTTTGGTGGCTGTGTAAGTATGGGCCACATGGTGGCAGGTTCTGAATGGGTGTTCCTTCTGCCTCTGTCCTAAACTTTGCCGCCCTATTCCCTCCCACGTGTATTCTTGTTCCCCTTTTGAAGGAGTGAAGCATTCACAATTTGGTCATTCTTCTTGAGTTTCATGTGTTCTGTGCATCTAGGGTAATTCAAGCATTTGGACTAATAGCCACTTATCAATGAGTGCATACCATGTGTGTTTTTTTGTGATTGGGTTACCTCACTCAGGATGATATTCTCCAGTTCCATCCATTTGCCTATTAATTTCATAAAGTCATTGTTTTTGATAGATAAGTAATATTCCATTGTGTAGATGTGCCACATTTTCTGTATACATTTCTCTGTTGAAGGGCATCTGGGTTCTTTCCAACTTCTGGCTATTATAAATAAGGCCGCTATGAAGATAGTGGAGCATGTGTCTTTGGTATATGCTTGAGCATCTTTTGGGTATATTCCCAAGAGCAGTATAGCTGGATCCTCAGGTAGTTCAATGTCCAGTTTTGTGAGGAACCTCCAGACTCATTTCCAGAATGGTTGTACTAGTCTGCAATCCCACCAACAATGGAGGAGTGTTCCTCTTTCTCCACATCCTCACCAGCATTTGCTGTCACCTGAGTTTTTGATCTTAGCAATCCTCACTGGTGTGAGGTGAAATCTCAGGGTTGTTTTGATTAGCATTTCCCTTATAACTAAAGATGTTGAACATTTCTTTAGGTGTTTCTCAGCCATTTGGCATTTTTCAGCTGTGAATTCTTTGTTTAGCTCTGAAACCCATTTTTAATAGGTATATTTATCTCTCTGTAGTCTAACTACTTGAGTTTTTGTATACTTTGGATATAAGCCCTCTATGAGATGTAGGATTGGTAAAGATCTTTTCCCAATCTGTTAGTTGTCGTTTTGTCCTAACCACAGTGTCCTCTGCCTTACAGAAGCTTTGCAGTTTTATGAGATCCTATTTGTCGATTCTTGATCTTAGAGCATAAGTCATTGGTGTTTTGTTCAGGAAATTTTCTCCAATGCCCACGTGTTCAAGATGCTTCCCCACTTTTTCTTCTATTAGTTTGAGTGTATCTGGTTTGATGTGGAGGTCTTTGAGCCACTTGGACTTAAGGTTTGTACACGGTGATAAGCATGAATCGATCTGCATTCTTCCACATGTTGACCTCCAGTTGAACCAGCACCATTTGCTGAAAATGCTATCTTTTTTCCATTGGATAGTTTTGGCGCCTTTGTCAAAAATCAAGTGACCATAGGTGTGGGTTCATTTCTGGGTCTTCAATTCTATTCCACTGGTCTATCTGTCTGTCTCTGTACCAATACCATGAAGTTTTTATCACTATTGCTCTGTAATACTGCTTGAGTTCAGGGATAGTGATTCCCCCAGAAGTCATTTTATTGTTAAGGATAGTTTTAGGTATCCTGGGTTTTTTGTTATTCCAGACGAATTTGCAAATTGTTCTGTCTAACTCTCTGAAGAATTGGATTGGTATTTTGATGGGGATTGCATTGAATATGTAGATCGCTTTTGGTAAAATGGCCATTTTTCCTATATTAATCCTGCCCATCCAAGAGCATGGGAGAGAAAAATATCTCAAGGGAGTCCCCAGCAGCTTTTTCTTTTCTTTTACTTTACTCCTTATCCAGTCAAATTGTCAGTCAGGATTGACCTTCAGACATATATTTCCTAAATTGGTTTCAATGTTGCCAGTACTGAGGATGACCTTCCTTAAATACTTCCTAAATTTCATTGACCCCAGCCCAAAGGAGGAAATAAAAATAATTTGTAACTTGTTTCCCACATACTACCAAGAAAAAAATCTTTATAAAATTTGATTAACATTACATTTTAATATCTGTGTTTTACTTTTTTTGTGCATATTTGCACTAGAATTAACTTCACAGTTGAAGTCATTTGTATAATAAAATTAAACCAGGTAGGAATGCTATTTGTGAATTTTCTGAGCAATTAGATGAGTGAGATATTGGTGAGACATGATCTGAATTTTTGCACATACATTTTGAAACACAAAGGAATTTTACTCTGTGTTTTGAGATTATACCTGAGACATTTGCAAAGATGAATCCAGAGAACAAACAAGCTATCACCCAACCCTCTTTCTGGAGAGGCAGGGACAGAGAAAACCTATAAGCTTTGCTTCTATTTTCCGAACAATGCTGATGGGAACAGGGATAAGAACCTTCTGCAATCACCTGTCAATAACAGGGCAGCAACATGGAATAAAGCTCCAGTTTTTCTTCTTTGACAGAAACCTACTCAGCAGCCTTCAAAATCATGGGAGGGGAATAAAGGGAATCTGTTTGCATGAGGAAAAACAGTGTTAAGTGATGGATTACATTGGCCACCTCATCTCTTTTGCAATATTTAATTTATAAAAAACATATACAGCAACAAAATTCCCAGGGTTTGCTAGCCAGTCAGGCAATCTTATTTAACTATGTACTCAAAGGGCTAAATCCTCAGGATTTACTTGGTGGATATCTATTGTACTTGAAGAATTCCAGGGGGACTGAAGAACCCTGTCTCAGAATACAAGGTGAATAGTGCTTCAAGAATGGCATCAAAATTTGTCCTCTGCTTTCCACAAAAATACATTTCCATGCATATTGGTATATGACTGAACACACACACACACACACACACACACACACACACACACTCACACACACACAGACTTCTAATAGCTGGAAAAGTGCTAATAACTAAAATTTGTTTTAGTCCATTCTAGCTTCTTTGTAACAAAATAGTCTATAGATGCTTAAAAACAAGGCATTGCTCTCAATCCTCTAGGCTCAGAGTTCAGCATCAAAGGACAAAAGGACTCAGTATCCAGCTGATATCAGATAATAACTTCTGACTATGTCCTCACTTTGTTGACAAAATGAGGTACATTTTCCAGGCTTCCTTTGAATGGCAGTATTCCTATTTATGAGGTTTATAATTTAGTCTCCTAAAATCTCTTACCTCTTTCTACTCAGTGCCAGGTGGAAACTTTCTTCAGCTTCCAGAGTCACTGTTCCAGCTTGTTGTTTGGCACCATTCAGAACACTCTCAGTCATTCCTCTTTAAAAATTTCATTATCTAGAAGTAAGGAGTCCATTAAGGGATTCACTGATAAAATCAGGCACCATCAAGTAAACTCTCTTTTTCACTTTGTTATGCATGCATGTGTGAGCACTGAGTGTGTGTGTGTGTGTTTGTGTTTGTGTGTGTGTGTGTGTTTATGTCTATGTGCAGCTACAAATGGGTATGCTGTACATGCACCTTTGTTACTAGAGATTAATCTCACGTATTATCCTTCGGGTGATTTGCACCTTGTCCTTTAGAGACAGTATTCAATTGGCCAGTGGCTCACAAGGTAAGCTAGCTGGGCTGTCTAGTGAGCTTTAAGGATCTGCCTGTCTTCACTCTCCCAATTCTTGGATTACAAATGATTAACATCGGCTTCAGATTTGTATAAAGGGATTCAGTTTCTTATGTCCATACAGAAATCATTTTATGAGTTGAGCTGGATCCCTTCCCTGATTGCTCTTAGATAATAAACAGTTATTTAAGCGTTTGTGGTTTACTCTATTCCCAGAGTTCACTCAATGTATCTAGGAGAACCTATCCTCTACATGGTGATGAAGATTTGAGAGTCTTGTAATCTTTCTGTCTATTGTGATATTCTGGCAGAAACAGATGTCTAAAATCATAGTATGAATTATGCTTGAGAGAAACAGATAATATACTGGTACATGGGATTCAAGAAATTGATCAGTATTTAATACTGCATATTGCTCTTGGAGAAAAAATAAGTCAGATAATTTGCAATCATTTGTATGGCAGATTTTCAATGATACAGTGCTCTCTCTGGCCTCGGTGTGAGTTTGTACTCAAGCACACATACCAACAAATATATAGCAATTAAATTATTTTTTTAATTATGAAAGAAGTAACACAAACATGATCTGAGAAATAATCTAACTCCTCAATAAATAAAGATGTTACACAAGAATGTCATTAGCAGAGCTGACTCTGTGACACAGCTGGATTCTCAGAAGTACAGACAATTCTGAGAGCACAAGTAAGACAGACAACAACTTCTGCTCACATTCCTGGCCCAAGAGGAAACTGCCAGGACCCCTCTGTACAGGGGAACCAAGGAACAGCCTGGAACAGGATCTTTCTTGTTTCTGCCTGTGCCTTGTGTCACAGTTCTCTGTACCCAGATCACACTGGGAGAAAGCAACTCTCCAGCAGTGCTTGCAGGCTTGCAGGAGGTCGAAGCCACTGTCAGAGATAGCAAGGCCAGCTAACTCCAGAGACAACCAGACAGTGCGAGGCAAGGACAGGAACTTAAGCAACAGAAACCAAGGCCAACTGGCATCCTCAGAACCAAGTCCTCCACCACAGCAAGGCCAGGATACTCCAACACACCAGAAAAACAAGACTTTGATTTAAAAATCACAAACCATGAGGGCTTTAAGAAGGACATAAATAACTTCCTTAAAGAAATTCAGGACAAGTAAGATAAACAGGTCGAAGAAATTAAATAGGAAATACAAAACTCTCTTACAGAATTATAGGAAAGCACATCCAAAAATGTGAAGGAACTAAACAAAATTATACAGGTTATAAAAATGGAAATAAAAATAATCAAGAAATCACAAAAGGAAACAACCCTGTTGATACAAAACCTAGGAGAGAAATCAATGCACATAGATGCAAACATTACCAGCAGAACACAAAGATGGAAGAGAGAATTTCCGGATGAGAATATATCAGAGAAAGCATAGACACAACTATGTTAATGTAAATGCAAAACACAAAGAACTCCTAACCAATATATCTAGAAAATACAGAACACAAAGAGAAATTCAAACCTAAGGATAGAAGGTATAAAAGAGAGCAAAGACTCCCTAATTAAAGGTCCAGTAAATAACTTCAACAAAGTTATAGAAGAAAACTTCCCTAACTTAAAGAAAGAGATGCCCATAAACATAAAAGAAGCCTACAGAACTCCAAATAGATTAGACCAGAAATGAAATTACTCCTGTCACATACTAATCAAAACTTCAAATGCACAAAACAAGGAAAGAATATTAAAAGCAGTAAGGGAAAAACTTCAAGTAACATGTGAATTCAGACCTATAAGAATTACATCAGACTTCTAACCAGAGACAATGAAAGTGAGAAGATCCTCAAATTTTATCATGCAACATCTAAGAGAAAACAAATGCCAGGCATGGCTACTATAGAAAGTAATACTCTAAATCAACATGAATGGAGAAAGCAACATATTCAATGCAAAATCAAATTTAAATTAAATATTCCACAAATGTAGCCCTACAAGCAATAATAGATGGAAAACTCCAAGACAAGTAGGGAAAATAAAATGGAGAAATCAAAAGAAAGTAATTTAATTTCAACTCACCCAAAAGAGGAGAGCCACACAAACATAATTCCAAATCCAACAAAAAAAAATAACAGAAAACAACAATCATAAATTGCTAATATGTCTTCACATCTGTGGACTCAATTTCTCAATAAAAAAACACAGAGTAAGAGAATGGATATATAAAGATGATCAGCATTTTACTGCATAAAAGAAACACACCTCAGTGATAAAGACAGACACTACCTCAGAATAAGAGGCTGGAAAAGAAATTTTCAAGCAAATTGTTCCAAGAAACAAGCTGGAATAATCATTCTAATATCGAATAAAATTTACTATCAACCAAAAGTTGTCAAGAACAATAAGGAAGACCATTTCATATTCATCAAAGGAAAATTCTACCCAGATGCACTCTCAGTCCTGAATATCTGTGCTCCAAATTCAAGGGCACCTATATTCTTAAAAGAAACATTACTAAAGCTCAAAGCACATATTGCATCTCACCCAATAGTAGTGGGATACTTCAACAACACACCCTCAACAATGGACAGACCACGGAAACAGAAACTGAACAGAGACACAGAAAAACTAACACAAGGTTTGAACAAATTTAACAGATATTTATAGAACATTTCATCCTAAAACAAAAGAATATACCTTCTCAGTACCTCATGGTACCTTGTTCAAAATTGACAATAGAATTGGTCACAAATAAAGCCTCAAGAGATACAAGAAGATTGAAATAACCACATGGGTCCTATCAGATCACCACACACTAAGGCAGGTCTTCAATAAAAACAAAAAACAAAATAACAACAACAAAAACAACAACAAAAAGAAAGTCCCCATACACAAAGAAGCCAAAGAGTGCTCTACTCAATGATAACTTGGTAAAGAAAGAAATAAAGAAATTAAAGACCTCTTGGAATTTAATAAAAATGAAGGCCCAACATACACAAACGTTTGTGATGTAATGAAAGTCATGCTTAGAGAAAAACTCATAGGTGTGAATACGCCCAAAAGTAAACTGGAGCGAATATATATAAGCAGCTTGATATCACACTTAAAACTCTAGAATATAAAGAAACAAATGCACCCAAGAGGAGTAGACAGTAGAAAATAATCAAACTCAAGGCTGAAATAAAACAAGTAGAAACAAAAAGAACAATACAGAGAATCAGAAAAAACAGGAGCTGGTTCTTTGAGAAAATCAACAAGACAGATAAACCCTTAGCCAGACTAACAAGAGAGCACACAGGGAATATCCAAAATTACAAAATCAAAAATGAAAAGCAGATATAACAAAACAAACTAAAGAAAGTAAAAAAAAATCATCAGATCCTACTACAAGTGCCTGTACTCTACAAAACTGGAAAATCTGGAAGAAATGTATAGTTTTCTACACAGATAACAGACACGAAAGTTAAATCCTAATTAGATAAACTGTCTAAATAGTCTGAAAACTCCTAAAGATATAGAAACAGTCATTAAAAGTCTCCCAACCAAAAACAAACAAACAAACAAACAAAAAAAAACCCAAGACCGGATGGGTTGAATGCCATATCCTATCATACTTTCATAGAATGTCTCATACTAATACCAGTCAAACTAGTCCACAAAATAAAAAGAAGGAAGACTACCTTATTCCTTCTACTTGAAGCTACATTTATGCTTATAATTAAATCACACAAAGACCCAACAAAGCTAGAAAACTTCACACCAATTTCCCTTATGAATATTGATACAAAAATACTCAATAAAATTGTGAGAAACTGAATCCAAGAACACATCAACATGATCATCATCATTAAGTAAGCTTCACCACAGCGATGAAGGGATGGCTCAGTATTTGGAAATCCATTTAAATAATCCAATAGATGAACAAACTCAAAGGGGGGAACATATGATCATTTCAACAGATGCTGAGAAAGCATTTGACAAAATTAAACAAAATTTCATGTTAAAAGTGATGGAGAAGTCAGGAATTAACAGCCCATAGCTATACATAATAAAAGAAATATACATCAAATTAGTATCCAACATCGAACTAAATGGAGAGAAAGTTGAAACAATCCCAATAAAATCAGGGATTAGAAAAGGCTTCCCACTCTCTCCCTAATTAATCAATATAGTACTCAAAGTCATAGCCAGAACAATAAGACAACAAAAGGAGGTCAAACACATACAAATTGGAAAGGAAGAAATCAAAATATCAGTTTGCTGATGATATAATAGTATACTTAAGTGACCCCAAAATTTAAACCAGGCAACTACTAAGCCAGATCAACAACTTCAGCAAAAGTCTCTGGATATAGAATTAGCTCAAACAAATCAGTAGCCTTCCTCTACTTAAAGGATGAAGAGGCTGAGAAAGAAATTAAGGAAATGACACCATTCCCAATAGTTGCAAACAATATAAAACATCTCAATATGACTATATCCAAGAAAGTGAAAGATCTGTATGACAAGAACTTCAAGTCTCTGAAGAAAGAAATTGAACAAAATCTCAGAAGATCTTTCGATCTCCCATGCTCTTGGAATGGCAGGATTAATATCGTAAAAATGACAATCCTGCCAAAAGCAATTTTCAGAATCAATGCAATCCCCATCAAATATCCAACTAAATTCTTCATAGAGTTAGAAAGAGCAATTTACCAATTAATTTTGAATAGCAAACAGCTTAGGACAGGGAAAACTATCCTTAACAATAAAAGAAATTCTGGGGAAAATTACCATCCCGACCTCAACCTGTATTGCAGAGCCATAGTAATAAAAACTATATGGTATTGGTAGAGAGTCAAGCAGGTAGACCAATGAAATAGAATTGAAGACCCAGGAATGAACCCACACATGCATCTTCCTTAACTAACATGGCGTGTCCACAGGTGGGTTCTGTCCACCCATGCTAGTTAGCAAAGGAATCCAGTTATCACTGATGATCTTTGAAAAAAGAGCTCAAACCATCCAGTGGAGAAGAGAGAGCAATTTCAAATAATTGTTCTGGTTCACCTGATGGTCAGGATGCAAATTGATCCATCCTTATTGTCCTGTACAAAGCTCAAGTCCAAGCGAGTCAAGGATATCGACATCAAATCAAATACACTCAAAATGATAGAAGATAAAGTGGAGTACAGCCTTGGACATAAGAGGGTTTTTTTTTTTTTTTGGTTTTTTTTTTTCTTTTCTTTTTTTCAGAGCTGGGGACCAAACCCAGGGCCTTGCACTTGCTAGGCAAGTGCTCTACCACTGAGCCAAATCCCCAACTCTGAACATAAGAGTTTTGAGTTTTGCCCTGAAGTTATCTGTGTTTTGATGCTAATTCCACTGCCCCAAGGACAGCTGCTTTGTCATGTGCTCAGGAATCCCGTGACTTCACCAGAGCCTTCTCCCCATTGAATCTGTAAAGTACAGGTGAGGGGCAGGTACAGGATAGAAGGAGGCCTGTCATTGGAGGAGAAGAATGGGTGGGAGAGAAGTTTGAACGAAGAGGAGGAGACAGGGAGAGAGAGGAAGAGACAGGAGAGGAGAGGGTGAGAAGCCATGGCAGGTGATGTTAAGATTCTGCTCTGTGTATTTACAGGTTGTTATTAATGTTCTCAAGGGATGGATGTTACAGGGATTTGTAAGTTTAAGTGGAAAATTATATCTTATCAATTGGATCTAAGATTATTGTGTTGTGTGTTCTCTTATGTGAGGGTTTGAGTGTAGGAAAGTGTGCAGCTGGGATGTGTTTCCTCCAAGACATCTAGCAGATATCTTGGGGCACTGTGGTGCCGGACCTAGTGGGGATAATAGACAACTATTCTTTTTATGTTTATATTTTTACAACAACTATGGGCACTTGGGAAATTCCCTAAAAAGAACAATAAAGGCTTATGATTAAAGATCAAGATTCAATAAATGAGACTTCATTATGTTCAACATCCTTAGTAATCAGGGTAATGCAAATCACCATAACCATATGACACCACCTCACACCAGTCAGAATGGCTAAGATCAAATATTCCAGTGACAGCAGATGCTGGTAAGCATGTGGAGAAATAGAACATGCCTCCATTGCTGGCGCAATTGCAAACTGGTACAATTACTCTGGAAATCAATCTGGAGGTTACTGAGAAAATTGGATATACTACTCCCTGAGGACCCAGCTATAGCACTCTTGGGCATATACCCCCAAAATGCGCTAAGATATAACAAAGACAGGTACTATACTATGTTCATAGCAGCCTTATTTATAACAGCCAGAATCTGGAAATTACTCAGATATCTCTCAACAGAAGAATAGATACAGTAAATGTGGAACATTTACACAATGGAGTACTACCAAGCTATTAAAAACAATGACTTCATGAAATTCATAGGCAAATGGATTGAACTATAAAATATCATCCTGAGTGAGGTACCCCAATCACAAAAAACACACATGGTAGGCATTCACTGATAAAAGGATATTGGCCCAAAAGCTCAGATTACCAAAGTTTCAATCCACAGACCAGATGAACTTCAAGAAGAAGGATTAACAAAGTGTGGATGCTTCAGCCCTTCTTAGAAGGAGGAGCAAAAATATTCATAGGAGTAGATATGGCGTTGAAGCTTGGAGCAGACACTGAAGTAATGGCCATTCAAACCCACCCCACCTGGGGACCCAGCCCACATACATATAGGCACCTATCTCATCCAATATTGCTGAGAACAAAAAGTGCATGCTCACAGGAGCCAGATTTAGGTTCCTCCTGAGAGGCTCTACCAGAGCATGGCAAATACAGAGATAAATGATCACAGCCAATCATAAAATTTAGAACAGGGTCCCCACTGATGGAGGTAGAGAAAGGAGTGAAGGAGATGAAGGGGTTTGCAACCCTATAAGAAAAACAATACCAACCAATCAGAGCTCCGGGTGACTAAACAAACATTTAAAGAGTACACATGAACAGTCACATAGCTCCAGCTGTAAATATAGCAGAGGATGGCCTTGTTGGGTGCCAATAAGAGGAGAAGCCCTTGGTCCTGCCAAGGCTGGACTCCCAAGTGCAGGAGAATGTCAGGGCTGTGAGGCAGGAAGGGTTGGGTGGTTGGGTAGGGTAATACCCTCATAAAAGAAAGGAGGGGACCAGTTAGGTTGTTTATTGATGGGAAACTGAGAAAGAAATAACTTTTTAAATATAAATAAAATAAAAAAGTACCCAAAAAAGGAAAATAAATCAATAAATCAATAAATAAGTTTCTGTAAGACAAAGGACACCATAATTAGGACAAAGCACCAACAAACAGATTAGAAAAAGATCTTTACCATTCCGATATCTGATAAAGGACTAATACTCAACACATATACAGAACTAAAGAAGTTAGACTCCTGAGAATCCAATAATCCTATTAAAAATTGGGGACAGAGCTAAACAAAGAATTCTCAGCTGAGGAATTTGAAAGGCTTAGAAGTATCTAAAGAAATGTTCATCATTCTTAGTCATCAGGTAAATGCAAATGAAAACAACCCTGAGATTTCACCTCACAAAAGTGAGAATGGCTAAGATAAGAAACTGAGTTGACAACTGATGCTGGTGAGGATGTAAAGAAGAATACTTCTCCATTGTCACTGGGATTGCTAGCTGGTATAACCACTCTGGAAATCATCTGCAGGTTCTTTTGAAAGTTGCACATAGTAGTACCAGAGGACCCAGCTATAACACTCTTGAGCATATACCCAAAAGTTGCCCCAACATATAACAAGGACACATGCTCTAGTATGTTCATAGCAGCCTTATTTATAATAGACAAAAGTTGGAAATAACCCAAATGACCCTTAACAGAGGAATGGATACAGAAAATATGCTCTCTCCCTACTTATTCAATATAGTTCTTGAAGTTCTAGCCAGAGCAATCAGACAACAAAAGGAGATCAAGGGGATACAGATTGGAAAAGAAGAAGTCAAAATATCATTATTTTGAGATGATATGATAGTATATTTAATTGATTCCAAAAGTTCCATAAGATAACTACTAAACCTTATGAACACTTTCAGCAAAGTGGCTGGGTATAAAATTAACTCAAATAAATCAGTAGCCTTCCTCTACACAAAAGAGAAACAAGCCGAGAAAGAAATTAGGGAAACGACACCATTCATAAAAGTTGCAAATAATATAAAATACCTCGGTGTGACTTTAACCAAGGAAGTAAAAGATCTGTATGATAAGAACTTCAAGCCTCTGAATAAAAGAATTGAAGAAGACCTCAGATGATGGATCTCCCATGCTCATGGATTGGCAGGATTAATATAGGAAAAATGGCCATTTTAACAAAAATGATCTACAGATTCAATGCAATCCCCATCAAAATACAAATCAATTTTTCAGAGAGTTAGACAGAACAAATTGCAAGTTCATCTAGAATAACAAAAAGCCCAGGAGAGCTAAAATTATCCTCAACAATAAAAGGACTTCTGGGGGAATCATTATCCCTAAACTCAAAGAGTATTACAGAGCAATAGTGATAAAAACTGCATGGTATTGGTACAGAGACAGACAGATAGACCAGTGGAATAGAATTGAAGACCCAGAAATAAACCCACACCTATATTCACTTGATTTTTGACAAAGGAACCAAAACCATCCAATGGAAAAAAGATAGCATTTTCAGCAAATGGTGCTGGTTCAACTGGAGGTCAGTATGGAGAGGAATGCATATCAATTCATGCTTATCAACCTGTACAAAGCTTAAGTCCAAGTGGCTCAAAGACCTCCACATCAAACCAGATACACTCAAACTAATAGAAGAAAAAGTGGGGAAACATCTTGAACACGTGGGCACTGGAGAAAATTTCCTGGACAAAACACCAATGGCTTATGCTCTAAGATCAAGAATCGACAAATGGGATCTCATAAAACTGCAAAGCTTCTGTAAGGCAAAGGACACTGTGGTTAGGACAAAACGACAACTAACAGTTGGGAAAAGATCTTTACCATTCCTACAGGTGATAGAGGGCTTATATCCAAAGTATACAAAGAACTCAAGAAGTTAGACTGCAGGGTGACAAATAACCCTATTAAAAATGGGGTTCAGAGCTAAACAACGAATTCACAGCTGAGGAATGTCGAATGGTTGAGAAGCACCTAAAGAAATATTCAATCCCTTTATTCACAAGGAAAATGAAAATAAAAACATCCCTGAGATTTTACCTCACACCAGTCAGAATGGCTTAGTTCAAAAACTCAGGTGACAACAAATGCTGGTGAGGATGCAGAGAAAGAGGAACACTCCTCCATTGTTTGTGGCGTTGCAGAATGGTAGAACCATTCTGGAAATCATTCTGTGGGTTCCTCAGAAAATTGGACATTGAACTACCTGAGGACCCAGCTATAACTCTCTTGGGCATATACCCAAAAGATGCCCCAACAAATGCCAAAGACACGTGCTCCATTATGTTCAGAGCAGCCTTATTTATTATAGCCAGAAGCTGGAAAAAATCCAGATGCCCTTCAACAGATGAATCGATACACAAAATGTGATACAACTACACAATGGAATATTACTCAGCTATCAAAAACAATGACTTTATGAAATTCATAAGCAAATTCAGGGAACTGGAAAATATCTTCCTGAGTGAGGTAACCCAATCACAGAAAAACACACATGGTATGCACTCATTGATAAATGGCTATTAGCCCAAATGCTTGAATAACCCTTGATGGACAGAAAATATGAAACTCAAGAAGGATGACCAAAATGTGAATTCTTCACTCCTTCTTTAAATAGGGAACAAGAATACCCTTGGGAGGTACCAGGGATGCAAAGTTTAGAACAGAGGCAGAAGGAACACCCATTCAGATCCTGCCCCACATGTGGCCCATACATATACAACCACCAAACTAGATAAGATGGATGAAGCAAAGAAGTGAAGGTCAACAGGAACCAGATGTAGATCTCTCCTGAGAGACACACCCAGAATACAGCAAATATATAGGCAAATGCCAGCAGCCAACCACTGAACTGAGAATGGGATCCCCATTGAAGGTATCACAGAAAGGACTGGAAGAGCTTGAAGGGGCTCGAGACTCCATATGAACAACAAGGCCAAGCAACTAGAGCTTCCAGGATCTAAGCCACTACCCAAAGACTATACATGGAGTGACCCTGGGCTCCAACCTCATAGTTAGTAATGAATAGACTAGTAAGAGAACCAGTGAAAGTGGAAGCCCTTGGTCCTTCCAATACAGAATCCCCATTGAAAGTGATCATTGACGGAAGGGTGGTAATGGGGGGATGATGGGGAGGAGAAACCCGTAGAATGGGAAGGGTAGGGGTTAGGGGGATGTTGGCCCAGAAACCGGGAAGGGGAATAACACTCGAAATGTAAATAAGAAATACTCAAGCGAATAAAGATTAAAAAATATTTCTTAGCAATTATTCTCCCAAAAGCACGTGCCATTCATACATGATTTCCTTCCTTAGCACCAAGAGTTGGGGAGGACTATTAAAAAAAAAGAAAAAAGAAAATGTGGTACATTTACACAATGGAGTACACCTCAGCTATTAAAAATAATGACTTCATGAAATTCATAGGCAAATGGTTGGAACTGGAAAATATCATCCTGAGTGAGCTAACCCAAGTGTGTGTGTATGAGCGCGCATGCGCGCGCGCGCACACACACACACACAGACACACACACACAGACACACACACACACACACACACATACACACAGTATATACTCACTGATAAGTGGGTACTAGCCCAACATCATATTACTCAAGATACAATACGCAGACCACATGAAGCTCAAGAAGAAGGACAACCAATGTGCAGACTCTTCAGTCCTTCCTAAAAGGAGAAACAAAAATATTTGTAGGAAAAGTTATGGAGAAAAAATTTTGAACAAAGACTGACAGTATGGCCATTCAGAGCCTGCCCCAACTGGGGATCCAGCCCATATACACAGAGCCATCAAACCCAGATAATATTGCTGATGCCAAGAAGTACATGCTGACAAGAGCCTGATATAGCTGTCTCCTGAGAGGCTTTACCAGAGCATGACGAATACTGAGGTAGATGTTTGCTACCAACCTTGAGCTGAGAAAATGCTCCCCATTGGAGGAGTTAGAGAAAGGATTAAAGGAGCTGGATGTTTTGCAACCCCATAAGAACAATAATACCAACCAAACAGGGCTCCTAGGAACTAAACCACCATCCAAAGGGTACACATGGATAAACCCATGTCTCCAGCTGCATATGTATCGGCGGATGGCCTTGTGGGGCACCAATGGGAGGAGAATCCCTTGGTCTTGCCAAAGCTGGATCTCCACTCTAGTGTAGGGGAATGTCAGTGAAGGGAAACAGGAAGTGGTAGTTGGTTGTGTGGGGGTACACCTTCATAGAAGTGGGAGGAGAGTGAATGCTATAGGTGGGTTATGGATGGGAAACTGGATAAGGGCATAACATTTGAAATGTAATTAAAAATATATCTAATGAAAAAAGAAAGACATAAACAGAAGAGTACTCTGTGCAAACAAAAAGTCATGAACATAAGCTGGAGGTAAAGAAAAAGATTTAACTCGAACTCAGAAGCAATACAAAACAGTAGAGGATTAGAATTTATTGAAGATTTTCTGTGTTCACGGCATGAAGATATCCTTCATGTGATATGTAGGAAAATATACACTTTCATAATGCCTCATAATACTGAAAAATATAGTCAAATTTAAAATCCGCAAAAATTACTAAAAGAGAATGAATTTATAGAAGGGTAATTAAATACTGAGGAAATCCTAAACATAAGAAGTAACTATCTTTGAGCATCATAAATCAGGGAGAGTTGAATAAGTGCGATATGGTTGTAACATTAAATGCTACAAAGACGTATATCTTTGTTGGCTATTTTTATGTAAATTGATACAACTTTCTCAAAAAAATAAAAACAAAGCTAAACACATAAATAAAGAAAACAATAAAAAAATAATCAATCAACAACAACAAAACAATGAGGAAGGATGGCGCCTCAGCTCCTCAGGAATGACAGCAAATTTTGTATTCTGGTCTCCACATTCATGCATGAACATGGATCCAACATGCAAACACACACACACACACACACACACACACACACACAAGGGAGAGAGAGAGAGAGAGAGAGAGAGAGAGAGAGAGAGAGAGCAAAACTAACAAAAACATAATAATCCTTGAGTATTTTTTTATGGAGAAAATAATAATGTAACAGGAATTCGAAGCATGTCCTGGAAGAATTCAAATGGCAAGCAGAAAACCTAGTAGGTGGAGTGTGACATGGATGTTTAGAACAATCTATTCCTATGCAATCAGTCTTGTAGCAGTAGCAGGGTCCCGCATAAAATGCTATACGTCATTGTTGTTATCAAATGTCATGTGTTCTTAACATTTCCCATGTGTGTACTAGTTTGTTATGTGAGGCTCTTATTTGCTGGCTACCACATTATAGCCACATGGTTCAACAATGAATTGCTATTATTGTATCACTTCTGTCATCACTACAAAATTTCTAGATGAGAGGTAAACACATACAGTTAGTCAAATGCCTAGGGACATACACTGAATTTTTATATATTTATGGTTACTCTTTATGTATTAATTTAGCATTTCAGATTTTAATATAGAATTTCCTGTTATTTTTTAAGTCTCTATCAATATGGTGTATTGCTATGTGTTTTTTTTCACAGCATCCTCATCTTCTAAAGACCTGCATTTCTCATGAATTACCAAAGATGTTCCATGAATGTATCTGTCTATCATAATCTTACTTTGCCTTTGTGTATAAAGTTTTAATTCATACAAACATTACAATTTTCATCATCACAGGATCTCATCTCAATAGAGGATCAATCCAGAACAGGGGTAAAAATTAACAAGGGTAATAAATCTGTATCTTTGTGTGTGTGTGTGTGTACATGTGTGTATGTGCATGTGTCTGTGCATGTGTGCATGTGTATGTGCATTTATGTATGCACGTGTGTGCACAAACATATGTGTGCATGAGTATGTGAATCCATATTTGAATACAGACTAACATGTACATTGTGTCATGGTTTACATGTAGTTTCAGAGGACAAACTCATTTGAGAGATGGAAACATAAGTGCTTGGTAACACTTGCCTCACACCCTATTTGAGACAGGTTCCCATCATTGTTTATCCATCCAACTAACTGGCCCACAAGCTTCCAGGGATATTTTAGTTTGGGTCTCTTCTCCCAGCAGGGTCACTTACATCTCAGATGTGTGATACTGTGTCCAGGTTTAAGTGCTTTCAGCAACTGGAAACAGGTTTTCAAGCTTGTTTAGAGTGGCTCATCTACTGAGTCATCACCCTAACTCTGTTATTTTAAAAAAGTCTGAAACATTAAGAACGGTATAGGTGTAAGGTGAGAAAATGGCTTTGTGTAAAATTAGCACAACATCCATTTCTAGAAAACACTGTGAAAAGCAGAGACTTCTGCCCCCTTACAGTGGCAGAGAAGTCTGAGAAGTGCAGAGAAGTGCCTCCAGAAATTTGGGAGGCAGAAGACAACAAGTCAGAGTTTGGTAAGAAAGCTAAATGAGTAAAGTGTCCTGGGTACAACCATGCAGACCTGTAATCTGATAAAGAGAATGTGAAAAAATTAATTCTACGTGTGTAGTTCTGGCATTGAGGAGGTAGGGGCATAGGAATTTCCAGATTCTACTTCCCAGTCAGTTTAGCCAATCAGTGTGTTGTAGGTTTGGTGAGAAGCCATGTTTCAAAAAATAAATGAATATAGAAGGTGGATGAAGAAGGCCTCATATCTGATTCTGATCTCTGGCCTTCACATGACACCTGATACACATGTGCTCACACTCATATAAACACAAGTGAAACAACTCAAAATATATTTTTCTTATTACTAGCTGGTGCCTTATGGTAGACTTAGGGAATGAGGTAGAGTCCAGGTTATAGTTATGAGATATTCATTCACAAATATTCACATGTGTGCCCCTTCATACAAGTTATGTAGAAAATCTTATATGGATGGAGTCAAGACACTCCAAATTATGTTTATGTTCAAAATTTGGTACATATGATGATTCACCTTTACTGTAAAATTGACAGGATTTAGAGTCACCATGGAAATAAATCTCTAGAAACATCTATAAGGCTATAATATGTTACCCATGATGATAAGTTGCACACCCTGGACCTGTGAGCCATCATAAACCCTTCCCCTATTGTACTGTGTCTTATGAGGTGTTAGGACACAGCAATGTGAAAGGTAACCAAAACGATATGCCGACACATTTTAAGGGAGAAATCAATCCTACTCTTATAGAGATAAATATCATTTTCATAAAATTACATGGATCACCAAAAGATTCTTAAATTCCTCCGATTTCTCTGGTCTTTCTTCTTTATGTTCATTTTCCCTTCAGTTTTCTACCATGACTTGAAGCATCATGACACTCACAACTACACCCTGAGCAAATACCAACATCATACCCAAAAGAAACATCTTTTATTTGTTTCCTCAATGTATATGTGAACGTGGAGTGAACTCACAAGCACATGTATGTAAGTGTACTTATATGTGGGTACAATGTGTTTACTAGGGAGGGGCACCTGGGAATAGAGGAAAGTGAGGCTAATAATATCTAGTCTCTACCTGTTCTCTACCTTAGACTGAATTTTTCACTGAACATAAATCTTGCACCCCAAATTTTATCTCCATTTACATAGATAATTTCAAGTGGACCACTCTTCCTGCATAGCTTGTGAATATCCAATCATTGGCCCTTTTGTGTCTACCCTATATGTACAGATGTTTCTGGTTTCCTTTCATTACCATAGAAAGCAGACTTTACTATTTCCTGGCAAGTGCTACACACAGTTGCAGCAGCAATACCCTGTTCTGTCTTCACTCAGAGGATTGGTGCCTTCATGGATATAAGAGGCTGAGAGAAGCTAAGGATTCAAGCTCAATATGTAAGCTGTATAGTCCAGTGTCGCAGAGCTTTCAAGATGTTAAACAGCTCTTTTGAAATATTAATGGCAGTCTACAAAACTAAATAAAAACTTAATACAGAAAAAAACTGAAGAAAAGGAACATTAAATACAAAACTATGTGAGAAATCTATTCTAGAAATAATAAAAACAAATAGAATTTTCCTAGTTAGGACATAAATGATTTATATAAATGTATAATTAAATATAATAATAATAGTGAAGTACTAAATAGTTGATGAAACCTCTACTATGTCCATGTGTGGTATTTCTGATTTCCTCATTATGCACCCTAAATTGGTCATAAAATCCTTTATCGTAAGACAACTCAATGAACACAAAACAGCAAAAGAGAAAGTAAATTTTTCAAAATATCTCAGAGAATGAAAGTGAGGAAGTGGCTCAGTGGATAAGGGAACTTGAGACATATGTTTAGAGAAAAGAAACCAAATCACCAGCATCCACATGCCACATGGAGTATGGTGACAAGATGCTTTTAACATCAATAATGGCATTTCTAAACAGGCAGATCCTGAAAACCTTTTGACCTACTCAGTGAAGCCTGAAATCTTCAAATTAAGAACACAGCCTCAAGAGAAATGGTTGTGTGGTATAGAGTCAGAAACATGATGTCTTCCTCTCACATGCAAGAGCATCCGTTCACACCCATTAAACGTACAGGTTTATGCCATGAACTTGCACATACAAAACAAATAATTCTTCAAAATATATAATAGTAATTAAACTGGGCTCAAATAATTAACAAATGCATTGCTTTAATATCAAATATAAGGGGCTATCTTTGAGTAAAATAATATTTCTTTTTCTCACTAATGAGATTTCCTGTTTGCTTCTATAGATAGAAAAATAGGCACATTGAAATTTGCATATTCCTAACTACAGAACTGCTTGAAGGTATAAATAGTGAACCTTTCTCAAGGTTCCTTAAAGAATTATGATTAATGGTGCTGAATTTGTCGATATATCTCCCTTATAGTTCCATTATACAATTTTGAACCAATATTGTGAAATGAGATTAATTTTCTAAATATTGTGCTTGATATAATCAATAATTATTAAGGCCAAGTAACTTGGTAAAGATGAAACGAATATAACCTAAGTCCACAAATAATCATGAAAACAGGTCTACTTCAGTACTAAATCTACATTTTTAATATCTGATCTCTCTCTCTCTCTCTCTCTCTCTCTCTCTCTCTCTCTCTCTGTGTGTGTGTATGTGTGTGTGTGTGTGTGTGTGTGTGTGTGTGTGTGTGTGTGTGCTTGTGTGCACTCATGTACATTTGTCTGTGTGGAGCATCATGTGTATGTTTACTTGAATTTGATTCTTCAAAATATATGTAAAGTACTGTGCCTTTATCTATTGATCCACCTTACTAGACTGACAAGTTCTACACCTATTCTTGGAATTGTCCTTTTAATCTTCTGAACTTGTCAAATATTATAATTATTTTATAAAATTGAGGTGCAGGTAAATAAATTAATAAATCCATCATTTGCCAAGATATCATCTCTGTTCACAGTTCTAATTTGATTATGTATTTCCTAGAGTCAACTAAGCTCCAAGAAAGAAGCAAGGTGGTCTTTGTTCAGAGAAGAGCAGTAAAGGGCTTTAAAGTATTAGCTTTAAACATTTGTCTCTATTTTTCATTAGATAGAAATCTTTTTATATCTTTATATATTAAATGTTGCTGGACTTAAAAAAACAGTGTTATTTGAGTTATTATAAAAGATTAAAAGATCAGCAAGTAACAGAGCACAAGATCACAAGAAACAGAGATGAATAGCAGGGCTTGGCTCATTTCTCAATTTTCTCATTTTTCAATCCAAGATCAAACCTCATGGAATGGTTTTATTGGCATTCATGATGGGTCTTCCTACCTCATTTAATTCAATCCAGAAGCCTTATGACATACACGGTTGGAGATTCATTTGACTTGTTTCCAAAGTCGTTCTACATGCTGCCGTGAGGATATTATTAACACCTCCAGGTATAGCTTATCTCCATATTGGTGGCCTAGGAAACTAGAATTTTAGTTGTTTGCTCTTTTCTCCTTTTTCTCTCTATGGTTTCACCTTTGGTACTTGATGATTTTCTTAATAGAACAAAGAACCTTGAATCATAATTTCCATTACTTCAGCACTTTAGATGGATTAGAGATTGACAAGTACTCAGTCTTTAGAAGGAGCTATCAATTTAGTCTTCTTCTTTCTGAAATATAGAATGAAAAAGAACAAATATGTGATTTGTTCTTATTCAACATTTGAGTTACAAATTGTTATTAAAACAACAACATAATTATATTGGATTCATTATGTAAAAAAAGAAAAAAGTCTAGTAACTATGAGAATCCATACATTCACTCTAAGCATATGTTTTAGAATAGCCTACATGACTAACAGCTCCTTTCTTGGAGCAAATTTCTCTTTGTTATTCTTAAACTAGAGATTCATGAAGTAAAAAATGAGTTAGAATTACTACAAAACAGATGTGTTTCCCCATTGTTTTCTTCTCTGTGTCCTTTGAAACAGTCTAAGTCTCTTTGTCATGAATCTTACAGGAATCCAATGGCACTTCATTTTTCCCAACTGTCATCCTAATCATATTCCATTCCTCAGAAGATTATGTTCAAATTGTTTTCTTGGGCTCCAACCTCCTACAATTACTTATATTTCAAGTTCCTTGCTTTAAATTATTTAATAATTAATCAAATTAATGAGTAGGTTCTAGTATTGTCGAAAATGTAGAAATAAATCAAACCTTAATTGTGGACTGTGTAACAAAACTACAGAATGTTCAAATCCGTGGTTAATGAAAAGGCTCAGGGCATCAAGTGCTTGCCAAGTAACTTCACATTGCCATTACCCTGTGAAAGTTGGGCGTGGAAATATATCTGTGTAACTTCAGAACTAGAAAAGAGAGATATAAGAGGACTTAGTGCTCACAGTTCAGACAGTCTGGCCAGGATATCTTCCTTTCAGATTTGACAAAAGAACCTAACTTATATAAGAAGATTCAACGAGGGACCCTGCTTTAAATAATGAAATGTTGGGCAAAATAATATATCTTAAATAATAAGGTTCAAAAACACCTCCCTTATTTAATAAAATGTTCAATGAATTATCCGACTTTAACTAGTAAGTTGGAGAATTGTCAAGGAAGATGTCAGGCATGGATCTCTCATCTTCAACACATGTGCACAAACGCTTAAAGCACGTGTTCATCTTTGTATATACACACCAATATATACCATGCTATGCACAGAGACTATAGAGGGAGAAGGAGAGGGAGAGGGAGAGGGGAGAGAGAGAGCGATAGGGAAACAGGCAGAATCAGAGAAAGAGACAGAGACTGAATATCTGAGCCTAATAACCTTCCCCCTCCAAATTTTTGTACTTTTTTTTTTTATTAACTTGAGTATTTCTTATATACATTTCGAGTGTTATTCCCTTTCCCGCTTTCCAGGCAAACATCCCCCTCCCCCCTCCCCTTCCTTATGGGTGTTCCCCTCCCAACCCTCCCCCCATTGCCGCCCTCCCCCCATAGACTAGTTCACTGGGGGTTCAGTCTTAGCAGGACCCAGGGCTTCCCCTTCCACTGGTGCTCTTACTAGGATATTCATTGCTACCTATGGGGTCAGAGTCCAGGGTCAGTCCATGTATAGTCTTTAGGTAGTGGCTTAGTCCCTGGAAGCTCTGGTTGCTTGGCATTGTTGTACTTTTGGGGTCTCGAGCCCCTTCAAGCTCTTCCAGTTCTTTCTCTGATTCCTTCAATAGGGGACCTATTCTCAGTTCAGTGGTTTGCTGCTGGCATTCGCCTCTGTATTTGCTGTATTCTGGCTGTGTCTCTCAGGAGCGATCTACATCCGGCTCCTGTCGGTCTGCACTTCTTTGCTTCATCCATCTTGTCTAATTGGGTGGCTGTATATGTATGGGCCACATGTGGGGCAGGCTCTGAATGGGTGTTCCTTCAGTCTCTGTTTTAATCTTTGCCTCTCCCTTCCCTGCCAAGGGTATTCTTTTTCCTCATTTAAAGAAGGAGTGAAGCATTCACATTTTGATCATCCGTCTTGAGTTTCCTTTGTTCTAGGGATCTAGGGTAATTCAAGCATTTGGGCTAATAGCCACTTATCAATGAGTGCATACCATGTATGTCTTTCTGTGATTGGGTTAGCTCACTCAGGATGATATTTTCCAGTTCCAACCATTTGCCTACGAATTTCATAAACTCGTTGTTTTTGATAGCTGAGTAATATTCCATTGTTTAGATGTACCACATTTTCTGTATCCATTCCTCTGTTGAAGGGCATCTGGGTTCTTTCCATTTTCTGGCTATTATAAATAAGGCTGCGATGAACATAGTGGAGCACGTGTCTCTTTTATATGTTGAGGCATCTTTTGGGTATATGCCCAAGAGAGGTATAGCTGGATCCTCAGGCAGTTCAATGTCCAATTTTCTGAGGAACCTCCAGACTGATTTCCAGAATGGTTTTACCAGTCTGCAATCCCACCAACAATGGAGGAGTGTTCCTCTTTCTCCACATCCTCGCCAGCATCTGCTGTCAATTGAGTTTTTGATCTTAGCCAATCACACTGGTGTGAGGTGAAATCTCAGGGTTGTTTTGATTTGCATTTCCCTTATGACTAAAGATGTTGAACATTTCTTTAGGTGTTTCTCAGCCATTCGGCATTCCTCAGCTATGAATTCTTTGTTTAGCTCTGAACCCCATTTTTTAATAGGGTTATTTGTTTCCCTGCGGTCTAACTTCTTGAGTTCTTTGTATATTTTGGATATAAGGACTCTATATGTTGTAGGATTGGTAAAGATCTTTTCCCAATCTGTTGGTTGCCGTTTTGTCCTAACCACAGTGTCCTTTGCCTTACAGAAGCTTTGCAGTTTTATGAGATCCCATTTGTCGATTCTTGATCTTAGAGCATAAGCCATTGGTGTTTTGTTCAGGAAATTTTTTCCAGTGCCCATGTGTTCCAGATGCTTCCATAGTTTTTCTTCTATTAGTTTGAGTGTGTCTGGTTTGATGTGGAGGTCCTTGATCCACTTGGACTTAAGCTTTGTACAGGGTGATAAGCATGGATCGATCTGCATTCTTCTACATGTTGACCTCCAGTTGAACCAGCACCATTTGCTGAAAATGCTATCTTTTTTCCATTGGATGGTTTTGGCTCCTTTGTCAAAAATCAAGTGACCATAGGTGTGTGGGTTCATTTCTGGGTCTTCAATTCTATTCCATTGGTCTATCTGTCTGTCTCTGTACCAATACCATGCAGTTTTTATCACTATTGCTCTGTAATACTGCTTGAGTTCAGGGATAGTGATTCCCCCTGAAGTCCTTTTATTGTTGAGGATAGCTTTAGCTATCCTGGGTTTTTTGTTATTCCAGATGAATTTGCAAATTGTTCTGTCTAACTCTTTGAAGAATTGGATTGGTATTTTGATGGGGAATGCATTGAATCTGTAGATTGCTTTTGGTAAAATGGCCATTTTTACTATATTAATCCTGCCAATCCATGAGCATGGGAGATCTTTCCATCTTCTGAGGTCTTCTTCAATTTCTTTCCTCAGTGTCTTGAAGTTCTTATTGTACAGATCTTTTACTTGCTTGGTTAAAGTCACACCGAGGTACTTTATATTATTTGGGTCTATTATGAAGGGTGTCGTTTCCCTAATTTCTTTCTCGGCTTGATTCTCTTTTGTATAGAGGAAGGCAACTGATTTATTTGAGTTAATTTTATACCCAGCCACTTTGCTGAAGTTGTTTATCAGCTTTAGTAGTTCTCTGGTGGAACTTTTGGGATCACTTAAATATACTATCATGTCATCTGCAAATAGTGATATTTTGACCTCTTCTTTTCCGATCTGTATCCCTTTGATCTCCTTTTGTTGTCTGATTGCTCTGGCTAGAACTTCAAGAACTATATTGAATAAGTAGGGAGACAGTGGGCAGCCTTGGCTAGTCCCTGATTTTAGTGGGATTGCTTCAAGTTTCTCTCCATTTAGTTTAATGTTAGCAACTGGTTTGCTGTATATGGCTTTTACTATGTTTAGGTATGGGCCTTGAATTCCTATTCTTTCCAGGACTTTTATCATGAAGGGGTGTTGAATTTTGTCAAATGCTTTCTCAGCATGTAATGAAATGATCATGTGGTTCTGTTCTTTCAGTTTGTTTATATAATGGATCACGTTGATGGTTTTCCATATATTAAACCATCCCTGCATGCCTGGGATGAAGCCTACTTGATCATGGTGGATGATTGTTTTGATGTGCTCCTGAATTCGGTTTGCCAGAATTTTGTTGAGTATTTTTGCGTCGATGTTCATAAGGGAATTTGGTCTGAATTTCTCTTCCTTTGTTGTGTCTTTGTGTGGTTTAGGTATAAGAGTAATTGTGGCTTCGTAGAAGGAATTCGGTAGTGCTCCATCTGTTTCAATTTTGTGGAATAGTTTGGATAATATTGGTATGAGGTCTTCTATGAAGTTTGATAGAATTCTGCACTAAACCCGTCTGGACCTGGGCTCTTTTTGGTTGGGAGACCTTTAATGACTGCTTCTATTTCCTTAGGAGTTATGGGGTTGTTTAACTGGTTTATCTGTTCCTGATTTAACTTCGATACCTGGTATCTGTCTAGGAAATTGTCCATTTCCTGAAGATTTTCAAATTTTGTTGAATATAGGTTTTTATAGTAAGATGTGATGATTTTTTGAATTTCCTCTGAATCTGTAGTTATGTCTCCCTTTTCATTTCTGATTTTGTTAATTTGGATGCACTCTCTGTGTCCTCTTGTTAGTCTGGCTAAGGGTTTATCTATCTTGTTGATTTTCTCAAAGAACCAACTTTTGGTTCTGTTGATTCTTTCTATGGTCCTTTTTGTTTCGACTTGGTTGATTTCAGCTCTGAGTTTGATTATTTCCTGCCTTCTACTCCTCCTGGGTGTATTTGCTTCTGTTTGTTCTAGAGCTTTTAGGTGTGCTGTCAAGCTGCTGACACAGGCTCTTTCCTGTTTCTTTCTGCAGGCACTCAGCGCTATGAGTTTTCCTCTTACCACAGCTTTCATTGTGTCCCATAAGGTTGGGTATGTTGTATGTTCATTTTCATTAAATTCTAAAAAATTTTTAATTTCTTTCTTTATTTCTTCCTTGGCCAGGTTATCATTGAGTAGAGCATTGTTCAATTTCCACGTATATGTGGGCATTCTTCCCTTATTGTTATTGAAGACCAGTTTTAGGCCGTGGTGGTCCGATAGCACGCATGGGATTATTTCTATCTTTCTGTACCTGTTGAGGCCCGTTTTTTGACCAATTATATGGTCAATTTTGGAGAAAGTACCATGAGGAGCTGAGAAGAAGGTATATCCTTTTGCTTTAGGATAGAAAGTTCTATAAATATCCGTTAAGTCCATTTGGCTCATGACTTCTCTTAGTCTGTCGACATCACTGTTTAATTTCTGTTTCCATGATCTGTCCATTGATGAGAGTGGGGTGTTGAAATCTCCCACTATTATTGTGTGAGGTGCAATGTGTGTTTTGAGCTTTAGTAAGGTTTCTTTTACGTATGTAGGTGCCCTTGTATTTGGGGCATAGATATTTAGGATTGAGAGTTCATCTTGGTGGATTTTTCCTTTGATGAATATGAAGTGCCTTCCTTATCTTTTTTGATGACTTTTAGTTGGAAATTGATTTTATATGATATTAGAATGGCTACTCCAGCTTGCTTTTTCTGACCATTTGCTTGGAAAGTTGTTTTCCAGCCTTTCAATCTGAGGTAGTGTCTATCTTTGTCTCTGAGGTGTGTTTCCTGTAGGCAGCAGAATGCAGGGTCCTCGTTGCGTATCCAGTTTGTTAATCTATGTCTTTTTATTGGGGAGTTGAGGCCATTGATATTGAGAGATATTAAGGAATAGTGATCATTGCTTCCCGTTATATTCATATTTGGATGTGAGGTTATGTTTGTGTGCTTTCATTCTCTTTGTTTTGTTGCCAAGACGATTAGTTTCTTGCTTCTTCTAGGGTATAGCTTGCCTCCTTATGTTGGGCTTTACCATTTATTATCCTTTGTAGTGCTGGATTTGTAGAAAGATATTGTGTAAATTTGGTTTTGTCATGGAATATCTTGGTTTCTCCATCAATGTTAATTGAGAGTTTTGCTGGATACAGTAACCTGGGCTGGCATTTGTGTTCTCTTAGGGTCTGTATAACATCAGTCCAGGATCTTCTGGCCTTCATAGTTTCTGGCGAGAAGTCTGGTGTGATTCTGATAGGTCTCCCTTTATATGTTACTTGACCTTTTTCCCTTACTGCTTTTAATATTCTTTCTTTATTTTGTGCGTTTGGTGTTTTGACAATTATGTGACGAGAGGTGTTTCTTTTCTGGTCCAATCTGTTTGGAGTTCTGTAGGCTTCTTGTATGTCTATGGGTATCTCTTTTTTTAGGTTAGGGAAGTTTTCTTCTATGATTTTGTTGAAGATATTTACTGGTCCTTTGAGCTGGGAGTCTTCACTCTCTTCTATACCTATTATCCTTAGGTTTGATCTTCTCATTGAGTCCTGGATTTCCTGTATGTTTTGGACCAGTAGCTTTTTCCGCTTTACATTATCTTTGACAGTTGAGTCAATGATTTCTATGGAATCTTCTGCTCCTGAGATTCTCTCTTCCATCTCTTGTATTCTGTTGGTGAAGCTTGTATCTACAGCTCCTTGTCTCTTCTTTTGGTTTTCTATATCCAGGGTTGTTTCCATGTGTTCTTTCTTGATTGCTTCTATTTCCATTTTTAATTCCTTCAACTGTTTGATTGTGTTTTCCTGGAATTCTTTCAGGGATTTTTGCGATTCCTCTCTGTAGGCTTTTACTTGTTTATTAATGTTTTCCTGTGCTTCCCTAAGTGTGTTCATGTCTTTCTTGAAGTCCTCCAGCATCATGATCAAATATGATTTTGAAACTAGATCTTGCTTTTCTGGTGTGTTTGGATATTCCATGTTTGTTTTGGTGGGAGAATTGGGCTCCAATGATGGCATGTAGTCTTGGTTTCTGTTGCTTGGGTTCCTGCGCTTGCCTCTCGCCATCAGATTATCTCTAGTGTTACTTTGTTCTGCTATTTCTGACAGTGGCTAGACTGTCCTATAAGCCTGTGTGTCAGGAGTGCTGTAGACCTGTTTTCCTCTCTTTCAGTCAGTTATGGGGACAGAGTGTTCTGCTTTCAGGCGTGTAGTTTTTCCTCTCTACAGGTCTTCAGCTGTTCCTGTGGGCCTGTGTCTTGAGTTCACCAGGCAGCTTTCTTGCAGCAGAAAATTTGGTCTTACCTGTGGTCCCGAGGCTCAGGTTCGCTTGTGGGGTGCTGCCCAGGGGCTCTCTGCAGCGGCAGCAACCAGGAAGACCTGTGCCGCCCCTTCCGGGAGCTTCAGTGCACCAGGGTTCCAGATGGTCTTTGGCTTTTTCCTCTGGCATCCGAGATGTGTGTGCAGGGAGCAGTCTCTTCTGGTTTCCCAGGCTTGTCTGCCTCTCTGAAGGTTTAGCTCTCCCTCCCACGGGATTTGGGTGCAGAGAACTGTTTATCCGGTCTGTTTCCTTCAGGGTCCAGCGGTGTCTCTGGCAGGTGTCCTGCTGCTCCTGGGCCCTCCCCCACGGGAGCCCAGAGGCCTTATACAGTTTCCTCTTGGGCCAGGGATGTGGGCAGGGGTGAGCAGTGTTGGTGGTCTCTTCCGCTCTGCAGCCTCAGGAGTGCCCACCTGACCAGGCGGTTGGGTCTCTCTCTCACCGGGTCTGCCAAATTTTTGTACTTTGTATTTAGTTGAAGCCTCTGTTTATTCCAGTTTCTCTAATTCTGACATATGTGAGACTCTTATCTAAATTCATTTAAATTTTTCTGTGAATATTTTATGTTCCATGTGGCATTTTTTTAAAAGGACTAGGAATACAGGGTACTCAAGCATCAACTTGGCAATGCTCACTGCTGCAGAGAACTCCCATTAACTTATCAGCCACATCGAGTAAAGAATGTCCTAAGTAGACACTTAGGGAAGAAAACTGAGAGAATATTAGTAAGTGGGTAAGCTAACATATATGAAATCAGAATCATCCCCATATAAATCTCTCTTTCTCTCTTCTAGAGGAGGACATAATGAGTAATAGATGCCTGATCAAATACAAAATTTAATAAGAATTACTGCACTATTCTTTGAAGATCATCATTCAAAATAAACATGTAAGAGATGGAGCCAGATAAACTCTTTTCTGTCTAGATGGGAACACTGTAAATCTGGGTGACATGGCCTTTCTCCTCCATATAAAGCCCTGATTCACAGTCTGCCTCCTTTAGTCCCTACATTTAGCTTAGTCATTATCATCAACACTGGAAGAATGCACATAGATGCATATATTTGTAAACTCTTTGCTGCAACATGATATTCAAAATGGTTTTTTTTTTTTGCTTTTCTTGTGTATAACTATGTTCTACAAAGAACACTGTTCCGGTAGATAGATGAAATATTTATTGACCACCTACAGTGAGTTCAATCTACAGTGAGTTCAATGTTAAGAAATACATGAAGTCAGACTCATACCCATATAAATCTCTCTCTCCTCTGGAGGAAGTAAAGTTATGACTTTTGAATAATGTATTATGTTTTTCTGTCTATATTTTATGATAAATAATGCAATAAAATGTAAGATGTAAAACTAACAGTTTCCCAGTGAGATAGCTCAGTAGGCGAAGGCTCTTTCTTAGAAATATGGAATGCCTTCTCTGCAAGCCATATAAAAGTGGAAAGAAAGAACTAATCCCTCACAGTTGTCTCTCATGTCCTCCACAAGGACACTAAGTCACAACACTCTTTTATGTAGGTTTAGACCTTTCTTATTTATTATATTATATGCTGTAAAATATGATCAGTCCTCAAAACATGAACTGAAATATTTGTAAAAGTATATGTTTATACTAAATATATATTGTTTTCATTCCCATTGATTCTTAACCAAGAAATATAATGTCTACTTACATTGTATTAAGAGTAATTTAGAGAGGACTTAAAGCATAGATGACACATATGGATCACATACAACCTCTGAAATATTTTACAATAGGACTGGAATATCTACATTCTTCAGTGTCTGTCTCCAAGTTGTTCTTGAAGAAATTCTTTGTGGAGGTAGAGGTATGACTCTTTCATTCTTTAGTGCTCTTTTCTGTAACCTGGATATTCTCACCTATTTGGCCTCACTCAACCTTCCTACCTACAATAGCCTCTGTACCTTTTCTCCACTAAACTTGAGATATAACTATGCTTGTCTCTTGTATGTTGTTACTACTATCCCTAAAGATCTTACTTTTCTACTGCTTCTTTTCTTCCTTAGTATATAGACTCATCACCCCGCATTCTGCCTTTACACTTCTGTCTTAATGTCTAAACAATACTAAAATTTACTGGGCCTGGTTATGCCCCATATCTGCCATAAAATTCTTTTGTAAGCTTCTTAACAAGGAGACATAGATATTTATTCTGGAGCTGTCATGGAGGCAATAGGCAAGCAGAGCCAGAATGAAGCCTCCCACACTGCAACTATGTTACTTAGTCTCACAGAATTTGGGATCTTAGAGGTAAAATAAGGCAAAAAAATATAAGCGACTTTGCAACATGGAAAGTTCTTTAGGTTACAAGAGACTTTAAAAGACATCATAAATTAGTTTAAAGAAAGAGGAATTTTCTAGCTCATAAAACAGATCATCTAGGGATTTTCCCCCTAGCAGACAGTGATAATTGACTTGAGAATTTTAAAATGACCTGCCTATTTTTTGTAACATAATCCCCTGGGTTGGTATCCTGGTCTCCATGCAAAAGGAGACAAAGACATGAGTATTAGCCATCATCTCTTTGCGTCCTGACTATATATAGGTAAGCATGTAACCAGACGCCACACATCTGAGCTGCCATGCTTTCTCTATCATGATGAACCATTTCCTTTAACTGTCTATGTAAATAAACTCTTCCTTCATTTCTTGAGAAGATTTGGTTAATATGTTTTATCACCGCACCTAGTACTTAATTCAAGGATCTATTGAGCTCATGAAACAAGGAAGAGAAGCACAAATTTGTGTGAGTATTAAAGAAAATCATCTAAACTATCTTTAAACAGAAACAACACAAACAGTTCATGGGAGCCTACTTTTAAATCACTGATCAGAGAAATTCAGAGAGACTCTCAAATAATGTAAGTGGTCTTAATCTCTGCACTTGGTGAGCAGAAACAGGAAGAAGTTTAAACCATTTTATCTTGGTTTAAACAATGAACTCTGGGGATATATATGTATACACACACACACACACACACACACACACATATATATGTATATATATATTACAGAGTATATATGCTATATATAAAAGTATATATATATACAAATTACTATAGATAATATACAATATGTTTGTATATATATGTGAGTGTATATAATGTATATACATATATATATATATGTATACAAAAATAGTATATATTTTCATTGTACTTGATCGAACCTCAGAACTTGCTGAACATAACACATACTTTGAAAGCAGAACTTGAAAGAATTAACCAAAGATTGAACTAAAAGCATCCTGGGACTAGCATTATTTGAAGCTGCCAAGCAGGTACTAAGGTAGAAAAGTAATCAATAGTTCTAACTAGATATAAACCATAATAATTACCAGCACAGCACAGATATCTTAAAGACTACAAAAGCACTGCTTATATTTTGGAAGCAATTAACAGTTGTCTCCTTATATTCAAGGGCTACTCAATAGAAGGGAAATCATGTTGATTGCTAGAAAACTAGTTAACTACCCACGGTTAATTAGGCCATAGACCCAAGTGGAAAAACTATAATTGCTACTTTCTTTAATCTGAGAATATGACATCTCAAAGTGGTCACCTAAACAAGACCTGAATATCAATTGCCATGCAAGTGTATAGGAAATCTCATATGGTCCAATTCATGGATCACTGTTTCTGAGATTTCTTGATGCTGTAACCCTTTAATATAGTTACTCATGCTGGGCTGACCTCAAACCCTAAATTTATACTTGTTGCTTCTTCATAACTGTAAATTTGCTATTGTTATTAATCATAAAGTAAATACTATTCAAGGTAGACTTTTGCCAAAGGGGTTATGACACACAGATTGAGAACCACTGCTATTGATACAAAATTAGAGTTAAGTAAGTAACAGCTTCTGGGAGAAGTGGAATTAGTTTTCTCCAGGGACAACCCTCAGCCTAGGTTATCCAAAGTCAACAGTAACATTAAACAGACTCATTGGTCTGCAATCATCTATCTATCTATCTATCTATCTATCTATCTATCTATCTCTCTATAATTAGAAATGAGGTTATTAATTTGAGTGAATGTGTGAGTGAGATAAAAAGAGTTGAGGGTGGAGGGAGGCATGAAAAAATATATCATTCTTTTGGTAGTAATTCTCAAAAATATTTTAAAATTAACTTTAACAAATGTTTTACTGACTATATACATATATTAGCTATATATTCTCTTATTTTAGCTTCTGAAGGAAAGTGTCTCCTAAATTGATACAATCACAAAACAAAATAAATCAAAACAAAACAAAAAAACAAAAGAAAACCCAGTGACCCTCATGTACCTCATATAGAATCCTGTAACATTTGTGTAGAATTAATACCCATGTTTCTTTGTATGTTTACTCGTCTCTGAATAACTTGTGGTGTCTAATAAAATGAAAATGCTACATAAATAATTCCTACTCTGAATTGCTTAGGAAATGATGGCATGAAGCATGTCTTATATTTTCAGTTCAAATTCAACCATTGTGGGTACTACACAGAACATTTAAGTTGTGTTGAAAAACGGTATTCATCTATTTTTTTTAAACTCAAAGGTATGTGATTCAAAGATATAAAAAGGCAAATGTACAATAATTAGGTTTTAGTTGAAGGAAAGGTGATAAAATAGACACTAAAAGAAAGAATAAGAGCAAAATCTCTCCTCTGCATAGGAAAAGTATCATGGAAAGAAGACACTACCTCCATAAAGTGCCTTCTTCTTGATTTTTGTGGTTATCATTTTGCTCTTCCCAGGATCATTGTTCAATTCTAACAAGAATACTACGTACTGGTCAGAACAGTCTCTTACTTACATAGACTGTGAAAAACTGTGTTGTTGGTTCCACTGCAGGAGAATGCTCTGAGATGCAGGATGAGCAGGGTTAAAATAGAAGGTCAAACCCCCAGACATCTTTGTGTTTATCACAACCTTCTTTGTTTCTTCCCAAGCAATTGCTCTACAGGCTGTAATTTCTTCTTTGATATCTTGGGAAGTTTTGAAGCACATACTCCAGAGCTTGCATGTTCAATCAAAAGAAAAACATGGTGTCCCTTGACCCCCTTCCACTGTCTTGCTTCTTTTTTTCTCATTATTGTAGCATTTCCTGGTATTGCTTTGAGAATTGTTGTTCTCACCTCACAACCCTCTGAGGTTTATGGCTGTTCTTGACTGTTTCCTTGGTTAGAATTTTAATTTCTTCCACATTGAAAAAATTTTCTCTAAAGAGGATTTCTAGAGACAACTTGGAGACTTGACTCTTGAAATAATTTTTTTTCAGATTCTGTTTATTCTTCAATTTAACAGGTAGCTTAGGAATTTCTGTTTGTTAAGCTCAATCCAGGCAGACTGTCCCATGATTCTCCAGTGGAACTTTCTGCTGCCTCAAGCATATAGCACCACTGTGTGCAAATTTCTCCTTCTTCATTGGAAATGAAAATATAAATTCAGTAAAACTATGACATGAGAAAATGGGAAGATTTAATTATTACACTAGTGAAAGTAGTAAAACTTAGAGACTGCAAGATTTCAGAGATAAATCTTTTCTTTATTGTCTGCCAGACAGCCACACCCCACCCTCCAAAGAAAAGATAATGACAGAAAATTGAACTGGAGATGTTATGAGTTTTTTACGTTATGCAATTCTGAACTAGTATAGTATTACAGTAAGAGCCAGCACTGGCAGTTGGGCTTTTTATATCCCTAGGTAGATGAAGAAGTTGCTATACCTGTTCAGATCTGGAGGGCAGGACAAATTTTCACATCAGGGGATTGTGAAAATGGAAAATGGATAGTGTCTATCAATCAACTAAAAGGACTAGAGTACACCTTCCCTGTACCTCAATAAAATCCAGGCAAGGAAACAATCACTTATAACCTCAATGTTGGGAAAGGTGTGATGAAGATACTTTGGGTCTCACTGGCCAGCAAGTCTACTTGATATGGACACAAAATTTGGAACAGAAACAGAAAGAATGGCCATTCAGAGTTTGTGCCACCTGAAGATCCAGGCAATATACACACAGCCACCAAACTCAACCAATATTGCTGAGGTCAGGAAGTGTTGACAGGAACTTGATAGAACTGTCTCCTGAGAGGCTCTGCCAAGCATGACACAGAGACAAATGCTCACAGCCAACCATTGAACTGAGAATGGGGTCCCCATTGGAGAACTTAGAGAAAGGATTGAAGGAGCTGAAGGGGTTTGTGACCCCATAAGAACAACAATACCAACCAACCAGTGTTCTGAGGGACAAAACCACCATCTGAAAACTACACATTGATAGACCTATTACTCCAGCTGCATATGTAGACGAGGATGGCCTTGTTGATCACCAGAGGGAGGAGAAGTCCTTGGTCCTGCCAAGGCTGGAACCCCCCGTGTAAGTGAATGTCATGGCAGGGAGACAGGAGGGGTTGGTGGTTGGGTGGGGGAAAGGCAATAACATTTGAAATGTAAATATGAAAAATATCCAATAAATAAAAAGGGGGAAGACTGGGTACAGAGAGATACCCTGTCTCAAACATGAAGATGGACAATGAGTGAGGCATCTGACATCAACCACTGGCCTCCAGATTCACACATACATGTGTGTACATGCAGCAAGAAACACAATAGAAACTATACTAGGATACATACATACATACATACATACATACATACATACATACAAAACACAGACACACAGGCACACATATACACATATCACAAACATACACACAGACACACAAACACACACATACTACACATACCACACACACACCACGCACATACATAAATATGCATACACACACACACACATACACACACACACTCACACACATACACACCAGCTATTGAACTAGGGAAACATGCTCTGAATTGTCTCATTAATGCTTGTAAGTCTCCAGTAGCAACTGGCTGCTACAGACATAAATCCTATGAAGGAGTATTGTGGGAGTCTGAATTGGATGGTAGATAGGTCTATTTTAGGGGGGGTACTAATTTGCAGTGACATAAAATCAAATAGTTGTGTTAATCAATTTTTAATGAATTGTTCTTATTTTTTCAATTCTAGCACAGCCATATAGTATATTAAAATGACATTATTTCAGTCTTTTATATATACATATATATTTTTTAATATGTTGAACGTATTTTTTACTCTTATATCATACCATTCCTTTTCATTCATGTTCTCCTTTCTGTTGATCTCAATTCTGACCTAGACAGTTTTAAAGTTCTGTAGGTACATGTGCTGTGGTGTGTGTGTGTGTGTGTGTGTGTGTGTGTGTTTGTGTGTGTGTGTTAGTGTATGTAAGTGCACCAATTGACTCAATTTTCTTAATAAGATCATTTCCAGTTGTACACAAAATAATTTTCTTTTAAAATATTTTCTTTAATTTTTGAGAATTTCATATATGAGTGATAAATTTTCATCATTTACCTTCTCCTCCTTCCAAATTTTTCCATGACCTACCCTACACTCCTTCTCAAATTCAGGGCCTTTGATACTTTATTATTATTATTATGTATATGCATATACATCTATAAATACAGCCTGTTGAGATCATTTAATGCTTCAGGCTAGCCACTTCGAATTGCATACTTTGCATTGCATCATTTACCAGGGAGTTCATCACTGTAACACATTCTCCACATTCTCTCTCCCTCTCCCTCTCCCTCTCCCTCTCTCTCTCTCCCTCTTCCACTGAGGTATGGGGCTGTGAGAAATTTCACAAAGTATTCTCTTTAACTGCTCTAAATATCCTTAACTACACAAGTGTATCTGCCACCACTAATCAAAAAAGCTTCTTTTTGCAGAAGAAGGAGACAATTACAAGAAGCCACATCGAGCCAAACTGCAGAGAACAACTGATTGTGCGTTACCCAGACCAATTGTACATTTACAAGACTACCCTGGCACCAAAGTCTCAGGAAACATTATGTAGAATGAGTGGGAGAAAGCTGTCAGACAGTGCTTTATGCAAATGATATGGAAATTGTATCCATAAAATATCAGTATGGTTTCATTATCAAGATCTGATAAAGGAAAACCCAAATTGATATTGATATTACTTTTTTTTTTTTTGGTGGCTGGAATACTTTGTTTTGTTTGTGTCACATTTCCCTTCATCTGTATTCCATTGTCTGTGTTAACACCCCTAACAAAGACACACACACACACACACACACACACACACACACACACACACAGACAAACACACACACACACACACACAGACAAACACACACACACACACACACACACACACACCAATAAAATCAAAATGAATTAGGCTTGGGATCAAAGCCAACAACGTTCTAAAATTTTTTTCAATGACTAATTTTGTAATGATTTATTCATTTTTTTCCTGGGGTAAATGCAGGTATATAATGCTATGTCTCATGTACAGAGTTGATTAATATGAACAACTTTTGACTGTTTTCTTTTCTCCTCATCTGAGATTCAGGATCTCTCATTACATCTGCAGCTGAGCTATTTATATGACATTCCTGTGGATTTCACTGTCTTTGTATCCCAACCTCTGGGATTGCAGATTCCAGCTTCAACAGAGATATTTCACAGCACCTGTGATTAAACACAAGTGTTAGGGGAAGTTCTTTTACTTGCTCAGCTACTTCAATAACTACAACATCCTTCCTTAAATGAAATGAAATCTAAATTCTTTTTTTTTCATCTAGAATCAGAGGTTTTAATATGTGATCTGCCTGAGTCAGTGAGGATTCACAAAACATCGTTTTTTGCTTGGATCTTTATGGGACTTAAGACATGCAGTTAGTAATAACATAACAATGAAGGGAAGCATAAGGGATATGAAGAAGATAAAATATGCTTTTGAAAACAGTATAAGAATTTCTATTCTTGAACTTTACAGAGGTCACATTTTTTTGATACAGTGACCTAGAAGAAATATGACCCAGATTCTAGGTCAATTTCTTACTAATTTAGCATGGACTTTTATAAAAGTTACCCAAAAAAGCCCATCCTCTAATTTACTTATAATTAGGATTTCTTTTTTTTTTTTTATTAACTTGAGAATTTCTTATATACATTTCGAGTGTTATTCCCTTTCCCGGTATCCGGGCAAACATCCCCTCCCCCCTCCCCTTCCTTATGGGTGTTCCCCTCCCAACCCTCCCCCCATTGACGCCCTCCCCCCCACAGTCTAGTTCACTGGGAGTTCAGTCTTAGCAGGACCCAGGGCTTCCCCTTCCACTGGTGCTCTTACTAGGATATTCATTGCTACCTATGAGGTCAGAGTCCAGGGTCAGTCCATGTATAGTCTTTAGGTAGTGGCTTAGTCCCTGGAAGCTCTGGTTGCTTGGCATTGGTGTACATATGGGGTCTCGAGCCCCTTCAAGCTCTTCCAGTTCTTTCTCTGATTCCTTCAACGGGGGTTCTATTCTCAGTTCAGTGGTTTGCTGCTGGCATTCGCCTCTGTATTTGCTGTATTCTGGCTGTGTCTCTCAGGAGCGATCTACATCCGGCTCCTGTCGGTCTGCACTTCTTTGCTTCATCCATCTTGTCTAATTGGGTGGCTGTATATGTATGGGCCACATGTGGGGCAGGCTCTGAATGGGTGTTCCTTCAGTCTCTGTTTTAATCTTTGCCTCTCCCTTCCCTGCCAAGGGTATTCTTTTTCCTCATTTAAAGAAGGAGTGAAGCATTCACATTTTGATCATCCGTCTTGAGTTTCGTTTGTTCTAGGGATCAAGGGTAATTCAAGCATTTGGGCTAATAGCCACTTATCAATGAGTGCATACCATGTATGTCTTTCTGTGATTGGGTTAGCTCACTCAGGATGATAATTTCCAGTTCCAACCATTTGTCTACGAATTTCATAAACTCGTTGTTTTTGATAGCTGAGTAATATTCCATTGTGTAGATGTACCACATTTTCTGTATCCATTCCTCTGTTGAAGGGCATCTGGGTTCTTTCCAGTTTCTGGCTATTATAAATAAGGCTGCGATGAACATAGTGGAGCACGTGTCTCTTTTATATGTTGAGGCATCTTTTGGGTATATGCCCAAGAGAAGTATAGCTGGATCCTCAGGCACTTCAATGCCCAATTTTCTGAGGAACCTCCAGACTGATTTCCAGAATGGTTTTACCAGTCTGCAATCCCACCAACAATGGAGGAGTGTTCCTCTTTCTCCACATCCTCGCCAGCATCTGCTGTCACCTGAGTTTTTGATCTTAGCCATTCTCACTGGTGTGAGGTGAAATCTCAGGGTTGTTTTGATTTGCATTTCCCTTATGACTAAAGATGTTGAACATTTCTTTAGGTGTTTCTCAGCCATTAGGCATTCCTCAGCTGTGAATTCTTTGTTTAGCTCTGAACCCCATTTTTTAATAGGGTTATTTGTTTCCCTGCGGTCTAACTTCTTGAGTTCTTTGTATATTTTGGATATAAGCCTCTATCTGTTGCAGGATTGGTAAAGATCTTTTCCCAATCTGTTGGTTGCCGTTTTGTCCTAACCACAGTGTCCTTTGCCTTACAGAAGCTGTGCAGTTTTATGAGATCCCATTTGTCGATTCTTGATCTTAGAGCATAAGCCATTGGTGTTCTGTTCAGGAAATTTTTTCCAGTGCCCATGTGTTCCAGATGCTTCCATAGTTTTTCTTCTATTAGTTTGAGTGTGTCTGGTTTGATGTGGAGGTCCTTGATCCACTTGGACTTAAGCTTTGTACAGGGTGATAAGCATGGATCGATCTGCATTCTTCTACATGTTGACCTCCAGTTGAACCAGCACCATTTGCTGAAAATGCTATCTTTTTTCCATTGGATGGTTTTGGCTCCTTTGTCAAAAATCAAGTGACCATAGGTGTGTGGGTTCATTTCTGGGTCTTCAATTCTATTCCATTGGTCTATCTGTCTGTCTCTGTACCAATACCATTCAGTTTTTATCACTATTGATCTGTAATATTGCTTGAGTTCAGGGATAGTGATTCCCCCAGAAGTCCTTTTATTGTTGAGGATAGCTTTAGCTATCCTGGGTTTTTTGTTATTCCAGGTGAATTTGCAAATTGTTCTGTCTGTCTAACTCTTTGAAGAATTGGATTGGTATTTTGATGGGGATTGCATTGAATCTGTAGATTGCTTTTGGTAAAATGACCATTTTTACTATATTAATTCTGCCAATCCATGAGCATGGGAGATCTTTCCATCTTCTGAGGTCTTCTTCAATTTCTTTCCTCAGTGTCTTGAAGTTCATATTGTACAGAACTTTTACTTGCCTGGTTAAAGTCACACCGAGGTACTTTATATTATTTGGGTCTATTATGAAGTGTGTCGTTTCCCTAATTTCTTTCTCGGCTTGTTTCTCTTTTGTATAGAGGAAGGCAACTGATTTATTTGAATAAATTTTATACCCAGCCACTTTGCTGAAGTTGTTTATCAGCTTTACTAGTTCTCTGGTGGAACTTTTGGGATCACTTAAATATACTATCATATCATCTGCAAATAGTGATATTTTGACCTCTTCTTTTCTGATCTGTATCCCCTTGATCTCCTTTTGTTGTCTGATTGCTCTGGCTAGAACTTCAAGAACTATATTGAATAAGTAGGGACAGAGTGGGCAGCCTTGTCTAGTCCCTGATTTTAGTGGGATTGCTTCAAGTTTCTCTCCATTTAGTTTAATGTTAGCAACTGGTTTGCTGTATATGGCTTTTACTATGTTTAGGTATGGGCCTTGAATTCCTTTTCTTTCCAGGACTTTTATCATGAAGGGGTGTTGAATTTCGTCAAATGCTTTCTCAGCATCTAATGATATGATCATGTGGTTTTGTTCTTTCAGTTTGTTCATATAATGGATCACATTGATGGTTTTCCGTATATTAAACCATCCCTGCATGCCTGGGATGAAGCCTACTTGATCATGGTGGATGATTGTTTTGAAATCTAAATTCTTAATGTAGATTAAAATGATAAAAACTAAATTAGCATCTTCCTCGGTTGGACTCTTTTTTCTTTTTATATAAAATATGATTCTATAATACAAGTGCAACTATCATATTCATTATGTGATGGATTATGTGAAGATTGTGAAAAAAACAGGAATAAAAAAAGAACACAATCAAGATTGGTGACATGTGTAAATTGGAATGATGTTTACATATAATGCAAGAAACCCTAGGTTGGATCTCTAGGAACATCTTCACCGGGAATGGTACTGTGTCATCAGAATAATGACATCCATTCTTACATACCAATTTTGAGTAAAACGTGCAATATATGAGATGCTGTCCTTAAACCAAAAACAAACAAAATGTTGGAGCTACCAAGATGATGCAGTAGGTTAAAGTACCTCAAAACTGTTACAATCTAAGTAAGACACATACTACAAAACATTGCTAATCACTTTTGGAGATGAGAGGTCGAGATAATTTTGTACAGTACAGTGGAAAAACAGAAGAGACCTGTTAAAAACAGACTGGAAGGTTAAAATTGGAGGTTATTTTTTAATATCTGTCCAGGCAGAATAAGAATACATGTGTGCGTGCGCGCGCACACACAAACACACACACACACACACACACACACATAAAATATAAAAGGGAAGAAAGAAAAAAGAAAATAAACTCAATTACTTCGGGGTTGGGGATTTAGCTCAGTGTTAGAGCGCATGCCTAGCAAGCGCAAGGCCCTGGGTTTGGTCCCCAGCTCCGAAAAAAAGAAAAAAGAAAAAAAAAAGGAAAAAATAATCAATTACTTCAATCCTGAGACTGCAGGACAGACTGCCGCCTCTGCATACCTCTGCCCACATCCCTGGTCCAAGGCAAAACTGCACAGTGCCTCTGGAGACAGGGATATAGGAACAGACAGTCACCAATACCCGTGATTTTGGTCTGTGCCCAGGACTGAATTGAACTGGTCAAACAGCTCCCTGCACCCAAATCCCACGGGCGAAAGAGCTGGAACCTCAGAAGTGTGGATACTCCTGAGAAGTCAGAGAAGACTACCCTCTTCCCACAGTCCAGACCCAAGAGGGAATTGCATAGTGCTATCTGTGACCACTGGGTGCAAGGACCTAGGAGCAATCAGGGCAAGGACCCTTTGATTCCTGCCCCTGCCTAGAGCTGGAAGACAATTTCCAGAAGCACCACCACACCTGAGAGCAGAGGTAAGATCCACTTTTCTGCTACCAAATGACTTGCCTGGTGGATTAAGGATACAGAAAGGCAGAAGTCCTTGGGGTCCCAGCACTTCCTGTTTCTGACTCTGCAAAGAAGTGAACTGATACCACCCCACAGTTCCCTGCACCCAAATCAGAGCACCTGTTCTCAGGAGAGGCTGAAAGAAAACAGGAAAACAGTTCTCCTGCATTGCTGACACAGAAGCCTACAGCAGGGTCAAGTCACTCTCAGAAACAGCAAGACAAACAGCAGAGACATAGGAATGGCTAGAAACCCAATCATGCACAGGAACATAATCAACAGGAACCAATAATACTTGGCATCAGCAGAGCCCAGTTGTACCACAAAAGAAAATAGTGGATATCCAAACACACTAGAAAAGCAAGATTGAGTTTTAAATTCACATTTTTTGATACTGATGGAGGACTTTAAGAAAGACAAAGAACTCCCTTAAAGAAATGCAGGAAAACACAAGAAAACAAGTAGAAGCTCTTAAAGAAGAAACACAAAAATCCCTGAAAGAATTACAGAAAAACACAAACAAGCAGCTGAACGAATTGAAAATGGAAATAGAAATAATAAAGAAAGCAAAAACGGAGATAACCCTGGATATAGAAAACCTAAGGAAGAGACAAGGAGCTACAGATACGAGCATCACCAACAGAATATAAGAGATAGAAGAGAGAATCAAAGGGGGAGAAGAAGCCATAAAAAAACTGTCAAAGAAAATGTAAAACGTAAAAAGCTCCTAGCCAAAAAATAAAAAAAAAATACAGGAAATTCAAAACACAATGAGAAAATCAAGTGTAAAGACAATATGTATAGAAAAAAGTGAAAACTCCCAACTTAAAGGGCCAGTAAATATATTGAACAAAATTATAGGAGAAAACTCCCCTAAACTAAAGAAAGAGATGCCCATAAACGTACAAGAAGCCTACAGAACTCCAAATAGATTGGACCAGAAGAGAAATTCCTTCCATCGCATAATAGTTAAAACATCAAATGCACAAAACAAAGAAAAAATATTAAAAGTTGTGAGGGAAAAAGGTCAAGTGACATATAAAGACAGATCTATAAGAATTATACCAGACTTATCACCAGAGACTATAAAAGCCAGAAGATCCTAGATGGACGTCATATAGACACTAAGAGAACAGAAGTGTCAGCTCAAGTTACTGTATCCACCAAAACTCTCAATTAACATAGGTAAAGAAACCAAGATATTCCAAGACAAAACCAAGTTTATGCAATATCTTTCTAGAAACCCATCCCTACAAAGGATAATAGGTGTAAAACTCCAAAACAAGGAGAGAAACTACACCATATAGAAAGCAAGAGTATATTTTCCTTTCAATGAAATGAAAAGAGAGACAAACATAATTCCACCTCTAAAAATGAAAATAACAGGGAATAGAAATCACTATTTCTTATTACAGAGCAACAGTGATAAAAGTTGCATGGTATTGGTAACAGAGACAGACAGATAGATAGACCCAGAAATGAACCCACACACCTATGGTCACTTGATTTTGACAAAGGAACCAAAACAATCCAATGGAAAAAAAGATAGCATTTTCAGCAAATGGTGCTGGTTCAACTGGAGGACAGCCTGCAGAAGAATGCAGATTGATTCATGCTTATCACCCTGTACAAAGCTTAAGTCCAAGTGGATCAAGGACCTCCACATCAAACCAGATACACTCAAACTAGGGTTGGGGATTTAGCTCAGTGGTAGAGCACTTACCTACCAAGCGCAAGGCCCTGGGTTTGGTCCCCAGCTCCGAAAAAAAGAAAAGAAAAAAAAAAAGAAGTAACCGCCAGATACACTCAAACTAATAGAATAAAAAGTGGAGAAGCATCTCGAACACATGGGCACTGGAGAAAATTTCCTGAACAAAACACCAATGGCTTATGCTCTAAGATCAAGAATCGACAAATGGGATCTCATAAAACTGCAAAGCTTCTGTAAGGCAAAGGGCACTGTTGTTAGGACAAAACGGCAACCAACAGATTGCGAAAAGATCTTTACCAATCCTACAACTGATAGAGGGCTTATATCCAAAATATACAAAGAACTCAAGAAGTTAGACCACAGGGAGACAAATAAGCCTATTAAAAATGGGGTTCAGAGCTAAACAACGCATTCACAGCTAAGGAATGCCGAATGGCTGAGAAACACCTAAAGAAATGTTCAACCTCTTCATTCACAAAGAAAATGCAAATCAAAACAACCCAGAGATTTCACCTCACACCAGTCAAAATGGCTAAGGTCAAAAACTTAGGTGACAACAAAGGCTGGGGAGGATGTGGAGAAAGAGGAACACTCCTCCATTGTTGGTGGGATGGCAGACTGGTACAACAATTCTGGAAATCAGTCTGCAGGTTCCTCAGAAAACTGGACATTGAACTGCCTGAGGACCCAGCTATAACTCTCTTGGGTATATACCCAAAAGATGCCCCAACAAACAACAAAGACACGTGCTCCACTATGTTCAGAGCAGTCTTATTTATAATAGCCAGAAGCTGGAAAGAACCCAGATGCCCTTCAGCAGAGGAATGGATACAGAAAATGTGGTACATCTATACAATGGAATATTACTCGGTATGTTTGTTCTTTCTACTAAGAAGGACTGAAGCATCCACCTTTTTGTCTTTCTTCTTCTTGAGCTTCATGTAAGCTGTGAATTGTACCTTGGGTATTCCAAGCTTTTGGCTAATATACATGGTATGCATTATATATTCTTTTGTGATTGGGATATCTCTCTCAGGATGATATTTTCTACTTCATTCCATTTGTCTAAGAAAGTAATGACGTCATTGTTTTTAATAGCTGTGTAGGATTCTATTAGGTAAATGTACTGCACTTTCTGTATCCATTCTTCTTTGAACGATATCTGGTTCTTTCCAGTTTTGGGGTATTATAAACAAGGATGCATGAACATAGTGGAACATGTGTCCTAGTTATATATTGGACATTTGCCCAGAAGTGGTGGAGGTGGTCTTCAGGTAGTGCTATGTCCAATTTTCTGAGGAAATGCCAGACTGATTTCCAGAGTGGTTGTCCCACCTGGCAGTCCCACCAAAAATAGAGGAAGTGTTCCTCTTTTCCACATTCTTGTAAGTATCTGCTGTCTCCTGAGTTTTTGATCTTAGCAATTCTGACTGGAATAAAGTAGAATCTCAGGGTTGTTTTGATTTTCATTTCCCTCAAGATCATATCTTTAGTTGCTTCTTGGCCTTTCGTTATTCCACAGATGAAATTTTTTTGTTTAGCTCCGTATCTCTTTTTTTAATAGCAAACAAGGAGCTGGTTCTCTGAGAAAATCAACAAGATAGACAAACTTTTAGCCAGATTAACCAGAGGGCATAGGGACAGTATCCAATTATGAAAATCAGCAGTGAAAAAATAAACATAACAAAAGAAACTGAGGAATCAAAAAGTCATCAGATCCTAGTACAAAAGCCTATTCTCAGCAAAATTGGAAAATCTGGAAGAAAGGACAATTTTCTAAACAGATACCAGGTACCAAAGTTAAGTCAGGATCAGATTAAACTATCTAAACCATCCAATAAGTCCTAAAGAAATAGAAGCTTTCCTTTAGAGATACCCAAACAATAAAAGCCCAGAACCAGATGGGTTTAGTCCAGAATTCTATCAGACCTTCTTAGAAGACATAATACCAATTCTTTCCAAACTATTCCACAAAAGAGAAGATGAAGGAACACAACCCAATTCATTCTGCGAAGCCTCAATTTTGCTTATTCCTAAATCACATGAAGATGCAAGAAAGAAAAGGAACTTCAGACCAATTTTTCTTATGAACATACATGCCAAAATACGCCATTAAATTCTTTCGAACTGAACATCAAAATGATCACCCATCATGTTAAAATAGTCTTCATCCCAGAGAAGCAGGGATGGTTAAATTTAAGGAAAGTCATCAACATAATCCATTACAAAAACAAACCCAAGCAAAACCAAAAAAAAAAACACTTGAACCTCTCTTCAAATGCTGAGAAAGCATTTGAAATTTTTCAACACCCGATCATGATAAAAGTCTTGGAAATACCAGGAATTCAAGACCCATACCTAAACATAGTAAAAACAGTATGTAGCAAATGAGCAGCCAACGTTGAACTAAAAGGAGAGAAACTAGAAACAATCCCACTAAACTCAGGGATGAAACAAAACCTCCCACTGAAACTCAGGGATGAAACAAAGCCCACCTGTTCAACATAGTACTTGATGTCCTATTCGGAGCAATTAGACACCAAAAGAATTTCAAAGGGATACAAATTAGAAAGGAAGAAATTTAAAATCACTATTTGCAATTGATATGATAGCATACTTAAGGAACCCCAAAATTTCCACCAGAGAAGTCCTACTCCTGGTAAACAACTTGAGCAAAGTGACTAGATATAAAATTATCTTAAATAAATCAATAGCTTTCCAATACTCAAAGGATAAATGGGCTGAGAAAAGAATTGGGTAAATGACACACTTTAAAATAATCATAAATAATACAAAATAACTTGGTACGACTCTAGTCAAGCAAGTTAAAGATATTTATGAAAGGATTTTCAAGTCTCTGAAGAAGGAAATTGAAGAACATCTCAGAAGATGGAAAGATCTCCCATGCTCATGCATTGGCAGGATTAAAAGTTTAAAAATGGTCATATTGTCATAAGCAATGCCCATCAAAATTCCAACTCAATCTTCACAGTGTTTGGAATTGCAATTTGCACATTCATTTGGAATAACAAAAAACTGAGGATAACAAAAACTATTCCCCAGAATAAAAGAACTTCTAGGGAATCATCATCACTGACCTCAACATATATAACAGAACAGTAGTGATAAAACTCCATGGCATTGGTATACTGTAGGCAGGTACAGTGGAATAGAATTGAAGACCCAGAAATGAACCCACATACCTATGGTCAGTTGATCTTTGACAAAGGAGCTAAAAACCATCCAGTGGCAAAAAGACAGCATTTTGAACAAATAATGCTGGTTCAACTGGCTATCAGCCTGTAGAAGAAAGCAAATCAATCCATTTTTATCTCCTTGTACAAAGTTGAAGTCGAATTGGATCAAAGACCTCCACATAAAACCAGATAGAGTGACACAAGTAGAAGATAAATTGGGGAAGATTCTTGAACATGTGGCACTGGGGAAAATGTCCTGAACAGAACACAAATGGCTTATGCTTTAAGATCAAGAATTGACAAATGGAACCTCATAAGATTGCAAAACTTCTATAAGTAAAGGACACTGTCATTAGGACAAAATGGCAGCCAACATTCTGCAAAAAGTTTTTATCAATCCTAAATCCTATAGAGGGCTAATATTCAATATATACAAGGAACTCAAGACTCCAGAAATCAAGTAATTCTATTTAAGTAAATTTCTTTTTTCTTTATCATACAAAAATGAATTGATTTATATGACTTACATTATATAATTTTATAACTAGCTGTATAACATTCTCTCAGGGTAAAATCAGCCAAGATAGGAAAACATTATGATGTTCCCTTTGTCTTAGACAAAGTGATTATTTGGATATTCCTTCAGCATATACTTTGATAGAGATCCCCTGGACCAGACATTTTACTGAATGGAAGATGTTCTGGACATTCATCCTTGACTTAGCATAATCACTATGACTCTGGTAATAATAGTAATGGTAGTAAGAATAGAATTTTATATGCACCTGTAAGAGCACAAAACATCTTATATAGACATTCATTTTATCCCACTTGACCTCAGTTGTCAGGGACCGGACTGCTGGACTAAGCAAAGCTACTGCCCTGCCCTGAGCAGATTTCTGAGAAGGGCTTGACCTTTTCAAAGAAAGAACATGTCCCCGGAAGACTGTTGCCTCATTGTCTAATAAGAATATCTTGCAGTTTAATGATTCACCTTATTTCCTTGGGGACTTCCCAGGATACCCCCACCCTAACTTTCAGTTGCTGCTTCAATTCCTGTTTCAAAGCTTTAAATGTTGTACATTTCTCTCAATAAACAGACATTGACAAGGACAGTACTTTGTCTCACTCCTCTTTCTCGCCCTTTCTCCCGCAGGTATGGCTCCCTCTCGGCCCCCACAAATAACTGGGTCCCCATTGGCAGGAGCACTCAGTGTTAAGTTGTTTACAGTTGAGATCCTAGAGTCACAAATAACTCTAAGGGTTCCTCTAAAATTATCCTTTAACATTATTGCAAGACATTAAATTCAGATTATGGTATTGGGTAGTAGATTACTCAGTCCATGAAATTCTTGCTATATAAGGAAGGGGAGGTAAGTTCAATTTCTAAGAACCCAAATAAAAAACAGGTGTAATGTGAGACTGTAATCTAAGCAAAATTCTAAGAAGAGAGGATCATATTGGCTTGGTGAGCAGTCAATGTAACCAAACTAAAATGTTCTAGGGTCAATCTAAATCCCTACCTTTAAAAAAAAAAGCAGGCAGTAAGACAGAGAAAGACAGAGACAAAGAGACAGAGACAGACACACAGAAAGAAGACAATCTAATTAGGCTACCATTTCAGAACCAAACATTTGTATAAGAAAAATTTATATAGAAAACTTACCTCCGGTTAGTTTTTCCACATCCTGCAAGTTATATTATTCTTATATGAAAGTAATCATCCTAAAATTACATAGAGTAAAAGCTACAAGGCTGTTCTCTCCTAAAGAGAAGACAACCACCGTGTCTCCTCTTCTACAGAGCAAAGTAACATATTAATAGAATAATTTGGCTGTACACCATTAACTATCAGAAAGCTAGTCTGTTTACACCCTACCTTTCCTTACTCCAAGTATTCTATTGCAATTTATTATATGAGAATACCAAATAGCAGAAGATATTATCTCAAATTATTTTTTAGACTTAAGATTTGATAAAAAAATATTGCTGGGGACTTAACTTCAGCATTGAGGTATTAGGTGAGACATAGCATTGGAGAAAAGGACAGAGCTTCATGATCTCTCTGGCCTCAAAACTCATTTTACAGTTCTGGAGGCCAGATGCAGACATCCACGGACAGTGTAACCATCTCTTGCTGTACTGTGGCTAAAAGGTGCTGGTTTCTGGTAATAAGCTCTTGCTATTTATAGAAGGGGATTAAGGGGGAAATAGGGCTTGTTACTAGGCTCTATCCTCTATGGCTCAAGGGTCCCTCAGTAGCTGGGCAAAAACGCTCTGAGCTCACTAACTTTTTGTTCACCAGGGACAAAAGGAAAAGAAAGAAAGTCAGGGGCCAGGAGTCACATTTACAGGAAAAAAAAAGCCCCACCACAAATATCTTCTTCTAGATGAAGAAGAGTAAGAAAAGCTCCAATAAACCAACTGTCCTCCCTTCCTTCCTTCCTTCCTTCCTTCTTTCCTTTCTTTCTTTCTTCCATTTTTTCTTTTTTAAAATTTTTCATTAGATGCATTTCCTTACTTACATTTCAAAGGTTATACCCCTGCCCGGCTTCCTGTCCATAAGGCCACAGTTCCACCCCTCTCCCTCCCCATACCAGTATTCCCTCCATTCATTTCCCTTATTGCCACCCCCCATATTCCCCTGCACTGGGGATCCATCCTTGGCAGAAGCAAGAGCTTCCCTTCCCCTGATGCCCCAACAAGGCTATTTTCTGCTGCATATGCAGTTGGAGCTCTGGGTCAATGTACAGTCGTTCGGTAGTGGTTTACTCCCAGGGAACTCTAGTTGTTGGCATTGTTACCTTCATGAGGTTGTAAGCTCTTTAAACTCTTTCAGTACTTCCTCTAATTCCTTCCCAAGGGGGTCCTATTCTCATTTCGGTGCTTTGCTCCTAGCATTGACCTCTATATGTGACATCCTCGGGATGTGACTCTCAGGAGAGATCTATATCCAGTCCTTTCAGCATGCATTTTCTAGCTTCATCATTCTTATCTAGTTTTGATGGCTGTGTTTGTGTGGTCCACATGTGGGGCAGGCTCTGAATGGCCATTCCTTGAGTCGCTGCTCTAAACTTTGCTTCCATATTCCCTCCTATGAATATTTTTCCCCATTTTAAGAAGGATTGGGAGCATCCACATTTTTATCATCCTTGTTCTTGAGCTTCCTGTGGTCTGTGGATTGCATCTTGGGTAATTTGAGTTTTTTGGCTAATATCCACTTACCAATGAGTGCCTATCAAGTGTTAAACCTTTATTTCTATTTTCATTACCTCATATAAATATCAGGTAGACCAATTATAATGATATAATTGATTACATAATTTTTAAAATACTTTTACATTCCTTTAAGTTCATATAAAATTTAAGGAAATAGTTATTATCATAAGTCAATATGTGCCAAGGACCAGCCTCAGCTTGTTTTGGATCATTAAAAAAAACAAAAACAAAAACTTAAAGTCACTCTTGGTGTACAAGCTGGCAGTTCTGGGTTTTGCTCCTGCTGGTTCTCCAGACTGGTTATTAAGATAGCTCAGCTTTTACAAACCAATGCCCAATCTTTTGTTTACTTATTTAATTAATTATTCATTTCGGGTGCCCTTTTGACTATACCATGAATCAGCATTTTATGACCTTAGCCCCTTAATTCTTAGGGAAAAAAAGTAATTTTTTTTTTCGGAGCTGGGGACCGAACCCAGGGCCTTGCGCTTCCTAGGTAAGCGCTCTACCACTGAGCTAAATCCCCAGCCCAAAAAGTAATTTTTTTTAACAAAGCAATTGAGAGCTTTGTTTGACTTTGAAATGTGGGAGGATATCACAGGTGAGGCAGGTACAAGGTAGAATGAAACCTGTCATTGGACAAGAAGGAAGGATGGCCAAGAGAAAAGTTTGAGGAAAGGAAAGGAGACTAGAACAGAAAGGAGAAAGGAATAGACTGCAGAGTAAGAAAATGGAGGTTGATGTTAAGATTCCATGCTGTACCTTTACACGTTGTTATGAATGTTCTTAAGGGACGATATGAACAGGGCTTTGTATGTTTAGATGGGCAATTATATCTTATCAACTGAATTAGAGGTTATTGTGTTGTGTGTTCTTTGTAGCAATTTAAGTGTAAGAGAGTGTGCAGAGGCTAATAACACTGAGCAGTCATGGAATTATGGTGTATATTTCTGCCATGCTGGCAGCCTGCCTTGGGAACTGAATGAGTCAAAAGATTGTAGCCAGGCTCAGAAAGAGGCCTTCGCCAGAGTGACAGAAAATGGAGCAAAGCGGGTGGAGAGGCTTCGCTGACTGAGATGAAGATATCTATCAGATATCTTGGGGCACTGCGGTGCTGGACCTAGTGGGGTAAAAGAAAACCATTTTTATAATTTTACAACATTGAAAGCACAGACAATATGATAACTGGGTGGGATCCTGACCTGAACATGCCATTCTCACCATGCCTGGGCATAAATTTACTCTGTCCCAGGCTGAACTTGAATTCAGGATTTGTCTACCTTTCTATCTTTCTGACAAGCTAGCTGATTAGCACAGCTCCTTTGTTCTTTTAGGTTCATGAAGCCCCTCACATAATCCATATTGTATCATAATACATTTGGACAGCTATGAAATCCTGTTTATATATATTGAACTCAAGTGTTTAGAGTTCTTTCCCATAGACTTAAGGGCAATCCTGAAGGTTTCCACTGATAAGGGCATACGACACACCCTAGCCTTCAGTACTCCTGCTTTTTCTAATTATCATGGGTCATTAACCTTGGCAGAGAGATCGATTCTTGATAAACGTGGCCTGGAGAATATTTTGCAAAGGAGGAATATAAAATAAATTGTGAACCTTATTATACAAACAAGCTTTATGACTAACAACCATCAGTACTCATGGAGGCCTATGTCCTGCTGGCTCTGCTTCATGGATGGGGGTGGGGTGGCAGATGGGAATGTGTCACTGTGTATCTTCCACAGTAGTTATACAAGACTTGGCAAATAAGACTTAAAGAATAACATCAGAGTTGTTTACATGCCTTTTCATTAATAGCATCACTTGTCTATATATTCCATATCTATTATTAGCTCAACAAACTCTAAGTTTAAAACAGTAATTTTATGTAACAATTTAGTGCAGTTTCGTAAAGAGATAAATCACCTTTTTCCCCCCCTTTGGTTAGTTAATTTTCATGGTTATATATATAAACTAGTCAATATTTTAGGTTTTTACCTAGCTACATTCAGTAGCAGTTAGGTAGCTGAGAGAGAGAGAGGGATGAATGCTAGTATTCAGTTCATTTTCTACTCTTTATTCAGTCCAGAAAACCATGTCATAAGATGATGCTCCCCAAATTTTCCAATCTCTAATATTTCTCATTTTTGTGAAAAGTTTTAATTTGAAATAAATAAGAATCCCTCCAGATTTTCCTAACCATGGGCAGGACCTATAGATGCATTCTTGGAAAAAAAAAAAAAAGGCATGGCAGAAGGAAGAACATGCTTTCTCTTTTTAACTTTGTTTTACTCTTCTTGCATAGGTAATTTACTATGTTGTTCTTGCTGACTTTTCATTCATTGGTGTCTATCTAGAATTTCTAGGCTTCCATTATGGACTAAGTATCAGTGGTCTTCAGGCAAACTCTCAGGTTTTTGGTGCCAGATTGGGGCTGCTGAGATAACATATAACTACCTGGTCTAGGTGGGATTTAGCTATTATTTGTATTTTAAGTTAGACTGACCATATATTGTATATATTGTTTACTCTATATGTTCATCCTACTGTTTCTGTTCATCTAAGGAACCCTAGTATACTGAGAGACATAGCTAGAGACTTGGCTTTTTTCTGATTATGTCAAGTTGGCAACTAATATAAATCAGAGGAGTGTTCATGAATTTGCCTCCATCACCCTTTGCCACTCTCTTGTGTCATCCATGAAGTTTTTTCTCCTTCTTCCCACAAAACAAGCACATGAGTGACCATAGCATCCAAGGATATGCTTTGGAAACTTTAGGTTACCTCCTATTTCTACCAGAACTCTGTAAATATTTTAAATTCTCAATCATCATTATTATTCAGGGCAATGTAGACATTTCTTGCTCCATTAGGTCCGTTGTGAGGTTGGGCTAAAACTCAAATGATTTTTTTTTTTATTTTAAGGGAATTATTCTGATCTGATGTGTTGTGTGTTGAGCAAAGACAAAAGACTTGGTTATTGATTTCTGACCTGTGTTGTCTAGTTATATGTAAGGTTAGCTAAGGTTCCAGGTATCCACTAGTTGTTATGTTTTTTTCCCTATGTATAATAGAATATATAGAGAATATATACTAAAGGCGGCACAGATCTTCCTGGTTGCTGCCTCCGTGGAGAGCTCATAAACAACAACCCACGAGCAAACTTGAGCCTCGGGACCACAGGTAAGACCAACTTGCTGCTGCAAGCGACCTGACTGGTGTCCTTGGGACACACAGAGGCAAAATTCCTCTAGGACCGGACACTTCAGGTTTTTAGCAGGAGTCCCAATCTCGCGCTCCCTGCCTCCAGCTCACTGCTCCCAAGACCCGTGGGAGAGAGAGCTCACTGCCTGGACAGGTGGGCACTCCTGAGACTGCAGAGCTGAAGAGACCATCAACACTGCCCACCCCTGCCCACATCCCTGGTCCAAGAGGAAACTGTATACGGCCTCTGGGTTCCCTTGGAAAAGGGCACAGCAGCAGCATGTCCCCAGCGTCTGAGACACCACCTGAACCTGAAGGGACCCACCAGATAAGCAGTTCTCTGCACCCAAATCCCATGGGAAGGAGAGCTAAATCGTCAGAGAGGAGGACCTGCCTGGGAAACCAGAAGAGACTGCAATCTGCACACATTACTGATTCCAGAGGAAAACCCCAAACACCATCTTGATCCCTGGTGCACGGAAGCTCCCGGAAAGGGCGGCGCAGATCTTCCTGGTTGCTGCCCCGACGGAGAGCTCATAAGCAACACCCCACGAGCAAACTTGAGCCTCAGGACCACAGGTAAGACAAAATTTCCATCTCCAAGCGACCTGCCTGGTGAACTCAAGACACAGGCCCACAGGAACAGCTTAAGACCTGTAGATAAGAAAAACTACACGCCCGAAAGCAGAACACTCTGTCCCCATAACTGGCTGAAAGAAAACAGGAAAACAGGTCTACAGCACTCCTGACACACAGGCTTATAGGACAGTCTAGCCACAGTCAGAAATATCAGAACAAAGTAACACTAGAGATAATCTGATGGCAAGAGGCAAACGCAGGAACCCAAGCAACAGAAACCAAGACTACATGGCATCATCGGAGCCCAATTCTCCCACCAAAGCAAACACAGAATATCCAAACACACGAGAAAAGCAAGATCTAGTTTCAAAATCATATTTGTTCATGATGCTGGAGGACTTCAAGAAAGACATGAAGAACTTCCTTAGAGAAACACAGGAAAACATAAATAAACAAGTAGAAGCCTACAGAGAGGAATCACAAAAATCCCTGAAAGAATTCCAGGAAAACACAATCAAACAATTGAAGGAATTAAAAATGGAAATAGAAGCAATCAAGAAAGAACACATGGAAACAACCCTGGATATAGAAAACCAAAGGAAGAGACAAGGAGACATAGATACAAGCATCACCAGCAGAATACAAGAGATAGAAGAGAGAATATCAGGAGAAGAACATTCCATAGAAATCATCGACTCAACAGTCAAAGATAATATAAAGCAGAAAAAGCTACTGGTCTAAAACATACAGGAAATCCAGGACTCAATGAGAAGATCAAACCTAAGGATAATAGGTATAGAAGAGAGTAAAGACTCCCAGCTCAGAGGACCAGTGAATATCTTCAACAAAATCATAGAAGAAAACTTACCTAACCTAAAAAAAGAGATACCCATAGGCACACAAGAAGCTTACAGAACTCCAAATAGATTGGACCAGAAAAGAAACACCTCCAGACACATAATAGTCAAAACACCAAATGCAAAAAATAAAGGAAGAATATTAAAAGCAGTAAGGGAAAAAGGTCAAGTAACATATAAAGGCAGGCCTATCAGAATCACACCAGACTTTTCGCCAGAAATACGAAAGCCAGAAGATCCGGGAAATATGTCATACAGACCCTAAGTGGACACAAATGCCAGCACAAGTTAATGTATCCTGCAAAACTCTCAATTAACATAGATGGAGAAACCAAGATATTCCATGACAAAACCAAATTTACTCAATATCTTTCTATAAATCCAGCACTACATAGGATAATAAATGGTAAAGCCCAACATAAGGAGGCAAGCTACACCCTAGAAAAAGCAAGAAACTAAACGTCTTGCCAACAAAACAAAGAAAAGAAAAGCACACAAAAATAACCTCACATCCAAATATGAATATAACAGGATGCAATAATCACTATTCCTTAATATCTCTCAACATCAATGGTCTCAACTCCCCAATAAAAAGACATAGATTAGCAAACTGGATACGCAATGAGGACCCTGCATTCTGCTGCCTACAGGAAACACACCTCAGAGACAAAGACAGACACTACCTCAGATTGAAAGGCTGGAAATCAACTTTCAAAGCAAATGGTCGGAAGAAGTAAGCTGGAGTAGCCATTCTAACATCAAATAAAATCAATTTTTAACTAAAGTCATCAAAGAAGATAAGGTAGGACACTTCATATTCATCAAAGGAAAAATCCACCAAGATAAACTCTCAATCCTAAATATCTATGCTCCAAATACAAGGGCACCTACATACGTAAAAGAAACCTTACCAAAGCTCAAAACACGCATTGCACCTCACACAATAATATTAGGAGATTTCTACACGCCACTCTCATCAATGGACAGATCATGAAAACAGAAACTAAACAGAGACATAGCCAGACTGAGAAAAGTCATGAACCAAATGGACTTAACAGATATTTATAGAACACTCTATCCTAAAGCAAAAGGATATACCTTCTTCTCAGATCCTCATGGTACTTTCTCCAAAATGGACCATATAATTGGTCAAAAAACGGGCCTCAACAGGTACAGAAAGATAGAAATAATCCCATGCGTGCTATCAGACCACCATGACCTAAAGCTGGACTTCAATAACAATAAGGTAAGAACAAATACATATAGGTGGAAGTTGAACAATGCTGTACTCAACGATAACCTGGTCAAGGAAGAAATAAAGAACGAAATTAAAGACTTCTTAGGATTTAATGAAAATGAAGGTACAACATACCCAAACTTATGGGACGCAATGAAAACTGTGCTAAGAGGAAAACTCATATCTCTGAGTGCCTGCAGAAAGAAACAGGAGAGAGCATATGTCAGCAGCTTGACAGCACACCTAAAATCTCTAGAACAAAAAGAAGCAAATACACCCAAGAGGAATAGAAGACAGGAAATAATCAAACTCAGAGCTGAAATCAGCCTAGTCGAAACAAAAAGGACCGTAGAAAGAATCAACAGAACCAAAAGTTGGTTCTTTGAGAAAATCAACAATATAGATAAACGCTAAGCCAGACTAACGAGAGGAAACAGAGAGTGTGTCCCAATTAACAAAATCAGAAATGAAAAGGGAGACATAACTACAGATTCAGAGGAAATTCAAAAAAATCATCAGATTGTACTATAAAAACCTATATTCAACAAAACTTGAAAATCTGCAGGAATTGGACAATTGCCTAGACAGATACCAGGTACCGAAGTCAAATCAGGAACAGATAAACCAGTTAAACAACCTCATAACTCCTAAAGAAATAGAAGCAGTCATTAAAGTTCTCCCAACCAAAAAGAGCCCAGATACAGACAGGTTTAGTGCAGAATTCTATCAGACCTTCATAGAAGACCTCATACCAATATTATCCAAATTATTCCACAAAATTGAAACAGATGGATTACTACCGAATTCCTTCTATGAAGCTCAATTACTCTTATACCTAAACCATACAAAGACCCAACAAAGAAAGAGAACTTCAGACCAATTTCCCTTATGAATATCGATGCAAAAATACTCAATAAAATTCTGGCAAACCGATCCAAGAGCACATCAAAACAATCATCCACCATGATCAAGTAGGCTTCAGCCCAGGCATGCAGGGATGGTTTAATATACGGAAAACTATCAACGTGATCCATTATATAAACAAAATGAAAAAACAAAACCAAATGATCATTTCATTAGATGGTGAGAAGCATTTGACAAAATTCAACACCCCTTCATGATAAAAGTCCTAGAAAGAATAGGAATTCAAGGCCCATACCTAAATATAGTAAAATCCATATACAGCAAACCAGTTGCTAACATTAAACTAAATGGAGAGAAACTTGAAGCAATTCCACTAATATTAGGGACTAGACAAGGCTGCCAACTCTCTCCATACTTATTCAACATAGTTCTTGAAGTTCTAACCAGAGCAATCAGACAACAAAAGGAGATCAAGGGGATAAAGATTGGTAAAGAAGTCAAAATATCAGTATTTACAGATGATATGATAGTATATTTAAGTGATCCCATAAGTTCCACCAGAGAACTACTAAAGCTGATAAACAACTTCAGCAAAGTGGCTGGGAATAAAATTAACTCAAATAAATCAGTAGCCTTCTTCTACACAAAAGAGAAACAAGTCGAGAAAGAAATTAGGGAAACGACACCCTTCATAATAGACCCAAAGAATATAAAGTTCCCCGGTGTGACTTTAACCAAGCAAGTAAAAGATCTGTACAATAAGAACTTCAAGACACTGAAGAAAGAAATTGAAGAAGACCTCAGAAGATGGAAAGATCTCCCATGCTCATGGTTTGGCAGGATTAATATAGGAAAAATGGCCATTTTACCAAAAGCGATCTACAGATTCAATGCAATCCCCATCAAAATACCAATCCAATTCTTCAAAGAGTTAGACAGAACAATTTGCAAATTCATCTGGAATAACAAAAAACCCAGGAGAGCTAAAACTACGTTCAACATTAAAAGGACTTCAGGGGGAATCACTATCCCTGAACTCAAGCAATATTACAGAGCGATAGTGATAAAAACTGAATGGTATTGGTACAGAGACAGACAGATAGACCAATGGAATAGAATTGAAGACCCAGAAATGAACCCACACACCTATGGACACTTGATTTTTGACAAAGGAGCCAAAACCATTCAATGGAAAAAAGATAGCATTTTCAGCAAATGGTGCTGGTTCAACTGGAGGTCAACATGTAGAAGAATGTAAATTGATCCATGCTTATCACGCTGTACAAAGCTTAAGTCCAAGTGGATCAAGGACCTCCACATCAAACCAGATACACTCAAACTAATAAAAGAAACACTAGGGCAGCAAATCGAACTCATGGGCACTGGAGAAAATTTCCTGAACAAGACACAAATGGCTTATGCTCTAAAATCAAGAATTGACAAATGGGATCTCATAAAACTGCAAAGCTTCTGTAAGGCAAAGGACACTGTGGTTAGGACAAAACGGCAACCAACAGATTGGGAAAAGATCTTTACCAATCCTACAACTGATAGAGGGCTTATATCCAAAATATACAGAGAACTCAAGAAGTTAGACTGCAGGGAGACATATAACCCTATTAAAAAATGGGGTTCAGAACTAAACAAAGAATTCACAGCTGAGGAATGCGGAATGGCTGAGAAACACCTAAAGAAATGTTCAACATCTTTACTCATGAGGGAAATGCAAATCAAAACAACCCTGAGATTTCACCTCACACCAGTGAGAATGGCTAAGATCAAAAACTCAGGTGACAACAAATGCTGGTGAGGATGTGGAGAAAGAGGATCACTCCTCCATTGTTGGTGGGATTGCAGACTGGTAACACCATTCTGGAAATCAGTCTGGGGGTTCCTCAGAAAGTTGGACATTGAACTGCCTGAGGATCCAGCTATACCGCTCTTGGGCATATACCCAAAAGATGCCCCAACATATAAAAAAGACACGTGCTCCACTACCTTCATAGCAGCCTTATTTATTATAGCCAGAAGCTGGAAAGAACCCAGATGCCCTTCAACTGAGGAATGGTTACAGAAAATGTGGTACATCTACACAATGGAATATTACTCAGCTTTCAAAAACAATGACTTTATGAAATTCGTAGGCAAATGATTGGAACTGGAAAATATCCTGAGTTAGGTAACCCAATCACAGAAAAACACACATGGTATGCACTCATTGATAAATGGCTAGTCGCCCAAATGCTTGAATTACCGGAGATGCATAGAACACATGAAACCTAAGACAGATGATCAAAATGTGAATGTTTCACTCCTTCTTTAAAAGGCAGAACAAGAATACCCTTGTCAGGGAATAGAGAGGCAAAGATTAAAACAGAGACTGAAGGAACATCCATTCAGAGCCTGCCCCACATGTGGCCCAGATATATACAGCCACCAAAGTAGACAAGATGGATGAAACGAAGAATGCAGGCCGACAGGAGCTGGATGTGGATCTTTCCTGAGAGACACAGCCATAATACAGCAAATACAGAGGTGAATGCCAGCAGCAAACCACTGAACTGAGAATAGGACCCCTGTTGAAGGAATCAGAGAAAGAACCTGAAGAGCTTGAAGGGGCTCTAGACCCCTTATGAACAACAATGCCAAGCAACTAGAGCTTCCAGGGACTAAGCCATTACCTAAAGACTATACGTGGACTGACCCTGGACTCTGACCTCATAGGTAGCAATGAATATCCTAGTAAGATCACCAGTGGAAGGGGAAGCCCTTGGACCTGATAACACTGAACCCCCAGTGAACGTGATTGTTGGGGGAGGGTGGCAATGGGGGATGGTAGGGAGAGGAACACCCATAAAGAAGGGGAGGGGGAGGGCTTAGGGGGATGTTTGCCCAGAAAACGGGAAAGGGAATAATATTCGAATTGTAATTAAGAAATACTCAAGTTAATAAAAAAAAAAAAGAAAAAGAAATTATAGAAAAAAAGGAATGAATACTAAAAACAAACTCATCACTTGTTTATTCTTGCATAAATAAATTTCATTTTACTAGTCAAATATTCCAGATAAGTGCTACATCTGGACACAATACCAGGAAGAGCTAACCTATTAAAAAAAAATCCCTGATGTGTGTGTGTGTGTGTGTGTGTGTGTGTGTGTGTGTGTGTGTATGAAAGTTGAGTGAGATGCTAAAAGCTAAAAGACATATTGATGACATTAGCATTGTAGGGTGTGTTGTACAACTTGAGTGTGGTGGAAGATGCTACATGCTACAAAACTTTTCTTAAACATAATCCTCAAGCCTCTGAATTTTTTTTTTGCTTCTGCTTCTCTTCCTTGCAAGTATTATGATTATACCATCGTACTGATATGACTGGCTTTCCATAAGCTTTGGGGAGTCAAGCTCAGGTCCTCATGATTGAGCAGGTAACAATTTACACAGAGAGCTATCTCCCTGTCCCTAAATATCTATGCACAGAACAAGAATGGTCATAGAAGACCAACTGAAGGGTGACAATGATAATCTCAGAATGTGACTGTCACTTTTATTGAGACTAGATTTTGATAGTCTAATAATGATTCCCTAAATTCTAATGAGAGTCAATAATAATGATAACAACAACAACAAAAACAATAAAGTGCAATGTGTATCTGTCATATGTCAGTGTCTACAAAACCCCAGGAAACTATCCTCCAGTTACTCTATTTCATTGCTTGAAGTTCATGTTCATTGTATGCAAGAGTACATAAAGTCTAGGTGGAACAGAGAGACGAATTATTATATTGTTAATTTTAGTTTGTAGGATAGAGAATAAACAAAACAAAACAAAAACAAGGAGACCTGTGTGGTATTATTTAGATTAGGCTAACTGGGATAGAAAGACTCACCTTACCTATGAACTCCATCAAGCCATTAGTTAATGACCTAGACTAAATACTTTAGGGAAAGTGACTGAACACCAGCACTCATCTCTCTCTGCTTCCTGACTGCAGAAGTCATCAAAATGTCAAGATGGATCACATTCCTGCAGCTATGCCATTCTTATTATAATTAACACTTTCCCCAGGAACTCTCAGCCTAAATAAACTCTTCTTTATGTTATTTTTGAACTTATTCACAAAAAAGTGACTAATACATTGGTTTTAAATATTTCTTAAACTACAAAAACTTTGTTCTTATTTTACTGAAAAATAAAACAACTTTCTTGTGTCATGACATACTTAAGGGGTGAGGAATTTAACCATATCCTGAAGTGAATTATCTTGTGGTTCACATGGATAAATGATGCTAAGAGGAATATGTGATGCCTTAAAAAAAATCCCTATTGTTACAAAAGTGATTGCAACTGTTATCAAGTGAGTAACGTATAAATTCATTCCTCAAAGTCCAACATTGCAAAGGATAACCCTCTACATTGAAGAATTCTCTAGATAAAAATCAGTTTATGATGCTATGAAATCCTTTTAAGTCCTATGGGCAATACGAATTTGAAGTATCTTTGACTGTGTCTGGCAATTGAGAATCAAGAAAGTCATAGATTAATACAGCAGCATGTGAATTTGTCAAGTCCTAAGCCATTATTCTTCACTATGTGTGAGGCCTTGATTAACACATTCTTGGTATGAAACAGGTTTACTGGCTCATTATTGCTAGGCATGTGTACTTGACAAAGCAGTATTTAGTGTACAGCTTTGCTTTTTAATTCCATATACTTATGGTCAACCACAGCCTAAAACTATTGAGTAAAAACTTTCAGATATAAACAACTGATACATGGTTTATCAGTTAAATACAGTTCTTTTTTGCCTTTATTTTTTTTTTTGCTGTGAAGAAAAAATATCAATTGATCAATCAATCAATTAATCAATAGGACACCTTGACCAAAAGATAGTTGGAAGAAGAAAGGATTTATGTGTGACAATTCTATGTCAAAATCAGGGCAGGAACTCAAGCAATGAGTATGAAGCAATGCTTCCTGATGGTTGTCTGAACCTCCACATTTCAGGCCTAAACGTCCAGGGAATGGTACCAATAACAGTGGGCTGGGCCTTTCTGTATCAGTTAACCATTAAGATTATTTTCCAGAGGTCTGTCTGATCTGGTCAATCCCTAATTAAAACTGCCTACTTCTGTGACTCTAGACTGTGTAAAGTTTATAGATAAAGCTAAGTAAAGCAAAATCCTATAAGCAGTATTGTAATAAAATTTGAAACCATCCCATGCTCATTCATTTAAGACATTAATTGAAATGTTTTTACCAACACTCCTATTTACAGAAATCAACTATGGGGTTTTGGAGCCCATCTCCTACCAGTAATAGAGAAATAGTCTACAGTATGTACTTTTCAAAGAGCAAAAAATTGTTAACAGTGTCTTCTATTGTGATATGGCTTCTATAAATTGAGGGGATGGACATGCTTCATGAAGCTCCCACACCCACACTAGAGATGAGGTTGAAACTGCAAGCTAGGCCTGTAGTTGTTCTCAAATACTGGGCTGTATCCTTTCTCAATTGCTGTATCAAGTGTATGTAAGACAAAGCCTCCTGAATCATTGGAGGGTCACAATCACACAACTGTTTCTGCCTAGTGAAGAAAATATTCAAGAGAATCCAGCCTGTCTATGGACTATAATAACACACCTCAAATGCATGAAAATAAGATGGAAAAAATGAGCCGTTTGGAAATTCATTTGTCAAACACTGCATACTATTATTCTTCTCTAGTATCCAGTTTGTACCATTTTTCTCATCAACGAGGACTAGAGACCATTCACATAATAGCCAATGTCTATGCTTCGGAATAAGTTGTTTTCAGTTCCTTTGATTTAGGCACAGGCATGTAGGACACTCAAAGCAAATGACAAGCAAACAAAGGCCACTGAGAGACTTCCAGGAAAGTGTTTCTGCATTCCTTAAACAAGGCTTAGGAAGAAATGCCTTTTAATGCCCTATTGAGTATTTATAAAATTGGATGTGAAGTCGTGGTGCTCTGCAGCAATTTTGAAACTAATAGAACAATATGAGAGCAAGCAGAACTATTAGTGAAGTGCAGAGAGAAGTCAGGAAAGATATTTGTTGTGACTTAAAGAAAGTTGGATACTTCAAATATGATGATATTTATTATCCAACATTAAAAATTAATTTTCCAGGTTGTAGAGATGTCTAAGTGGGTCATAACCCTTGCTATGCAATCATGATGACCTGAACTCAGATCTAAACTCTCAATTTATTTTTAAGTCCCTGGGATTCTTTACAAGAACAAGAGATTACATTTCACTGGAAAAAAAAAATTCCACAGTCCATTGTGTTCTCTAATCGCAATATGCATTCTTTTGAAGAATGCTGACCCAGAAAGTAGTTTGGAAATTTATCAAGAAATGAACCTCCAAGGTTATCATAATGATTTGGTCATTTTAAACTGGCAGCCACAATAATCTTTCTGTCAGATTTCACATGCATCTTTCAAAGGATTTTGGCATTTGTGTAGCCTGTTTTCTTAACCATTTCCTAACTGTTATGGACATTATGAAGTACCAGAACAGGCATTGAGTCATAGTACTGTCTTTATCTAGCATAACATTCTAGAAGATGATGTATGTCTTAAAAATTATTGCTCAATTAAAATACAAATTGAAACATTGTAGAGGGCCGCAATACGTTCGCCACCACTAGTTGGCGCTGTCTTCCACTGCACCCCACGTGGTAGGTCAGGATAGACTCCGCCATTGCAAGATGGCTCCAACCTTCGCCGCGCCAGCCGGCCTCCCCTTTCAGGTAGTTAACTGTGTGCATGTGCAAGAGTGCCTTCCTGCCAGGTCTTTGCCCATTCTGGGACGTGCCTGATGAGATCATGAGTAAACAACCAATCAGGTGTGGATGCGTGCGCGAGGGTTAAATAGGCGCGCCTGGCTGGCGCGCGGGGCTTCTCCATGAGATAGGAATAAAGTATCACTCATAGCAAGAATTTCTATGTCTCGCGTGCTTCTTGCCGGCGGAAAGTCGCGCGCGGGACATTTGGTGCCGAGAAACCCGGGACAAAAACATCGCCGGCGCTACGAGAGGCCTCCGTTTCACGGAAGAAATTCAGAAGCTATGGAATACAGGTAAAAAACTCTGTGAGACCATGGCTAGCCTTGATCTGCTCCAACTCAGTCCCCTGCCGGACGCGGCAGGTGCCGCTGTGGTTGCTCTGGCAACCCTCGGGCTTTTTCTATTGACCTTTGAGTTTCTAGCTACCACCAAATGGCGTCAGAGGTCGCGTGGGAACTGCCCAGCTGTAACAGCAAAGCGGAGAGCGTTGGGGGGAGGGAGAGACAGTGCGTCAGAAACAGGGTTATATAACGAATTAAAGAGTTTAAAGGGAAAAAGTGCACTTAAGAAAAGAGACCCTCTCGAGGACTTTAGATCCGAGGGAGAGAGAGAGTGGGGAAAAAACGCCCCGGGAGAGAACAAGGGAGGAGATAAACAGAACACAGTATTTTGGGAGAAAAACTTTGTCTTAGTGCTTATGAAAGGTGTAAATAAGCTCCCGCGCCGGCTCTGGGGATGCTGCGGCGTCCGGGCGCTGACGCGACAGCTTTACAGAGTCATACTGATCAGATTTGATAGAGGCAGACCGCCTGAAAATTTATTCAGGAGAATCAAACAAAAGGACATCTCAGTGCCCGTGCACAGCCTGATAGAGTTAATGTAATTGGGTTGTGAGTAAAAATATTCAGGACTGTGTTTCACTTCCATACCATTGGCGAATGTCGGTCGTACTGCTCAGATATCTCTCAGTGTCTTACAGAATTGGGTTTCAACACGTTGGTGGACTAGTCCAGGAATTGAGACAATCCATCGCCCATATCAGCTCCACTCGATGGATAGTCGCCGTGAACACCATCTGGCTTTTTCCCCTCTTTGTCTATTGTTTGTCTCTGGTGCACCAGGATGTCCCCATGTCTGTCAGTGTATGTCTGTGGTTTTTGTTTCTCGTTGTTTAAATGTTTTATGTTTCATGTTCAAAAGAAAAAATGGTAAAAACCTTATCTGCCGGTCGTGCACACCTTGACTTGGTTTTAACTCGTTTCAAAAAGGAACAAATGAATAAAAAACAGTTTCAATCAGGTCTTTGAAGTCCTGTGCCTAGAGTCAGGTGTCTAGATTAGCTGGAGAAGCTGACCAGAAGCTAAGCGTCTACACGAGCTGATCATAAAAGCGCCAACAGCTTCTTCATACAAGAGTTGATAGCTGTTTCTCTTAAAAAAAAAAAAAATCCCTGACTTATTACTTGACTCAACAGGTGACAAGGTGCTTCTCTTAAAATCATAACAAAAGGGTAAAAATGGTGTTTGGTCTAAATATTAAAGATAGGTGTAGCCATTTCAATTTTGTTTCTCATTGGTTTTAAATGTATAAATATGCTCTGCTTGCCTTGGTTGTGGACTATTGGCTTTCAAGTTATTGGATATGGTTAAAAAGGTATAATATTGGTAACAGAAAGTTGACATAAAGCTAGTAATCTGGATGGAGTCATTCTAGATAGCGTGTGACATGGGCCAACCTAGGGAAACAGGTCTAAATTGAGGTAATGTTTTTATGGAATTCTTATGCTAGAAACCAGGCTTCTAAAAGAATTTAGGAAATTGTCCTTTTGTTGAGGTATTGGAGAGAATTGACAGTCAAACTTTACAACATAATAGATAGACTTGGGGTGCCTTGGAGACTAGATTGTTTGTTGGGGGTTGAGTTTTGCTTTCCAAAGCTGTGGCTTGCCCAGAAGTTATCTGTATTTTAATGCTAATTTCCACTGCCCGGAGAACAGCTGCCTAGTCATGTACTCAGAATTCAGGTGACCTCGTGGCTGTGTTCTGGTGTTACAAAGAGAACTTAAAGATTGTGATTTAGGATTGCCAGTGTTACATTGACTAACTCAAACTTATTTTTAATTAAGGAAAAATCAAACAGGTAGAGATTGTTACAGGATTTATAAAGGACTGATGAGGTTTTAGAACTTGTGAGAGCATTACAGCCAGTTTCCTTACTCCAACTGCCATTTCAAGACAGATTTAGAGGATTGATTTTATACAATTTGTTTTCGTCATAACAATTGTGAGTTTTCATTTCGTGAGCTTGCTTATAGTTTTAGAGAGCCCATAAAGTGATATCATTAAGAATGGCTAACAGCCTTATATTATATAATTTTGTTGCTTCTTCAGTGTAAGAAGTTAGAACTTAAATCTTTCAATGTATATGGAAATTTTTATTACAAACCTTTGCTCTCAAACTGAGCTTTAATATTTGGGGAGTAGCTGTTACACTACTCTGGATAAGAATATTTGAAGCTAATTTTAAGCTTCTAAAGATATGTTAATTGGCTAAGTACCTCACCTTACCAGAGGACTTAGGTCTTTGTTATGCACATTGGAGATAAAGCTTCAGCTGTGTTAGTACAGAGTTGTGGACTAGAGTCATGGAAGTATTTTAAATAGAAACCTGGTAAAACATATCTTATTCCAAACAACAGTTAATTGGTTATTACTAAATACTGATATTTGGCCTATTACATATACAAATTTTTCAGACAAAATTGATAATTTTACTCTTTACATGCTTTTGTACTTCCTACATATTTGTGCGTACAACCCATAGGAAATGCGCTTAGTACATTTATAGGTGGTTCATCTAATGAATAGGCTACAGGTATGATTGGATCACTTGTTTATTCTCTTGAATTTCTATTGCTTCAACACAGATTATTAAATTCCATGCTTTAGCCGCTGTTTGTAAATGTTAAAAATCAAGCTTTCACTTCATATACTGATAGTCATTGTGTGGTTTGTGGTTTACAATTGATTTCTATTACTTAATGCTTTATTGGAGACAGGTTTTCTACTTAAAATCAGTGAGTGATTTCAGTGTAAATTGTCTGATAACTCACTGTCCTTTCAGTGCTCTGGCTCAGACAACTAAACAAAACCATAGACCCAGCTCTTTAAAAATGGTAATAGAGTTGATAACACACCCTCACGAAAAGAGGAAGACTCCATTTGTTTACTTTCAACTCCCAGCCTCACCCTGCCAGCTCAGAGATTTCTAGTAAGACTGAATCTGGACAATATTTACAAGATTTGACATTTCTAATTAATGCTTATGTTTAGGTAAATAAAGTTTGTGAGGTGCTAGAGAAATGGCTTAGTGGTTAAGAACACTAAATACTGTTCTTTTATAGGACATTTAAGAACTCAAACTGGATTGCCTGGGCTCCTTAACAAGGGAGGACAAGATTCCAGACAGATTATAGGCCTTACATAAGAACAGTTAGTCAAAAAATCTCATTCTTTATATATCCAATAAAATTATGCTAGAGACAATAATTTGGTATACAAGTTAATTTATAAATACAAGTGCTCAGTGTCCTCAACTTAATCCTCGAGGACTTACCTTAATAAATAATATCTTTACTATATCTTAATAAATAAAAAGGGGGAGTTATCCCTGTATGCTAAATAATGCTCCTTTTATTTCAATTTTAAAATATTTCAATTTTAAAAATTTGGATGCCAAAGTTTATGGCACCCTACAACTAGGCATACTTCTGCCTAGGTGAAATAGAGAGATCCACTTATTGACATGTTCCTGTCCAGATATTTTATATGGGGAAGAGGGAATGTTTGTGTTTTTTCTACAGGATGCTACAAGAGTGTGCCAGCTGCCTGGGTGGTTGCTGAGACTTGCTGATCCTGGTTATTCAGCTCTCCTGGTTCGGGTCCCTGGAGTCATTCCTCTGCCCTGAGAGGAAGATAGAAGATTTCCCTTCATCTTTTGTCATCACAGAGATTTTGCCATTGCTGCAGTCAGTGTTACCGCTGCGTGTTCCCGTCCCACTGTGGCCTATGCTCAGACTCTGTACACTACTGCTTGCTGACTCCAGCTGTTACCCCTGTCCCTTCATTTCCCTGGTGACTTTTGCTGCCTTAACTGGTAACTGGTGTTGCCATTTTACAGACTGTAGCTTCACAGAAAGCCACCTGTGTAAAGCTACAATGACTGGAGAACTCTGTCCTGGTCATACAGATCTCAGAAATTGGTTCCATTGTCTGCTAGTTGTTCCAGAGAAAAATGACTGATCCTGAACTGTCCTGGAAAAGACCTTGACACTTTCGCTGCTATTGTAGCAGCCATTACTGCTGCAGACATTGTGTCTGCAGTGTCTGGAGTTATCCTCCCCCAATCTATTGTTAGACAAGTACAGTGGGTGAACTTTCTGGAGTAGTTACTAACAATTGGAAATTCTAAATTTCATTATAGGAGTGGCTTGACCACGGCCCTTGGTGGCAACAGCTGAGGAGGACCATATGAGGTGCCCACTACTTATCGGGAGTGGCTCTGTCTGATGCAGCCCTATGCTGTGGATCAGTATTCATACCATGGTTGGTTTACAAACTCAGATCTCAACAGTAACATGATAAGGCTGTTATCACTCAAGCGCTTGTGGCCATTGTACAAGGGGCCTCCCCTGGAATTTGGTTATCTTGTTCAGGATTTACTCTGTATCTGAGTTCCCTGCTCCTGCACCCGATGGATCTGTGGGTCCATTGCACTGGGAGGAGAGGGATACTCTCTGTATCTGAGTTCTCTGCTCCTGCACCCCATGGATCTGTGGATCCATTGCACTGGGATTGAGAGAGACTCAGTGTTCCTTTGATCAGCCCTTGCACATCGCTGAGGTTTCCTCATTGCATGCGATAGGGTGATCATTTCTGCTATAAAATTATATAAATTATAAGGGTGAGATGTAGAGGGCCGCAATACGTTCGCCACCACTAGTTGGCGCTGTCTTCCACTGCGCCCCACGTGGTAGGTCAGGATAGACTCCGCCATTGCAAGATGGCTCCAACCTTCGCCGCGCCAGCCGGCCCCCCCTTTCAGGTAGTTAACTGTGCGCATGTGCAAGAGTGCCTTCCTGCCAGGTCTTTGCCCATTCCGGGGCGTGCCTGATGAGATCATGAGTAAACAACCAATCAGGTGTGGATGTGTGCGCGAGGGTTAAATAGGCGCGCCTGGCCGGCGCGCGGGGCTTCTCCATGAGATAGGAATAAAGTATCACTCATAGCAAGAATTTCTATGTCTCGCGTGCTTCTTGCCGGCGGAAAGTCGCGCGCGGGACAAAACATTTCATGTTTTACATTATGCTTTAGATATAGACCTTTGAACTAGATAATGTGAGAGGTTAAAAATGCAATAATTTACCCACCATTTGTTGTACTTCAATGCTTCTTTTGTACGTTTTGTTGTACTGATTCATCCCTAGGGTACTTTAATCTTCACATATGTATTTACCTTCCCAGGTTTGTGACACTGCCTTTTCCTCTCTTCATTGTTCTTTAATCTCCTAAGCTAAGCATTTCATTATTATGACAAATGTTCCAGGAACTGAAAATTAATTTTGATTGATGGGATGGGCTATTTTTAAAATTCAATTAATCTGCTCTTTTAAATGGCTCCTGAATTAAAAAAGAGACACATTATATTTTATTTTTAATTCAACATTTAGATCAGCTCTATCATGCCTAAATAACTCTTCAGACATTCCCATCCTTATCAAAGCTTTGATAACTTCTGAAATACCCTTCAGTGACAATCCTGATTAATACATATTCATATATGGATGACTGTCACTTTCTTGTGTGTGTGTGTGTGTGTGTGTTTGTGTTTTATACATGTGTATGCCTTCTTGTACAAAGATCATGTATATATGTATGACAAGTTTGGAGATGAGAATCAAGCACAGTGCATCTTATTTTCATTATCTATCTATCTATCTATCTATCTATCTATCTATCTATCTATCATCTATCTATCTTTTGAGAATGGTTTTAGAGTTTCCAGACTCAGCTAGTCCATAAGTCCAGGAAATTTTAGGGGTATACTTGTCTCTGTTCCCATTGTAACCATGCATACTGCTAAGGTTACAGGCATGCATAATCTGGTATTTCATAGATGCTCAGTACCAAAAGCCAAGGCATCATATTTTGATTCTGCCCACTGAACCATGTGTCCAATCCTGCCTACTACTGTCTCAACAAAAATAATTGTTGAACACAGCTCTTTACACTATAAGTCAAATCATTTACAGTGAGCCAGACTACTTCTTGAACCTTTCTTGGGCTGCTATTGTGCAGTACATGGAAGAATTGGAGGACTGATAAAATATTTATAATGCCATTCATAATACAACTCTCTAACAATCTATAGACAAAATGAGAGCAATCTCCCATTTCCCCTAGATACCTCTGTTCTACCCTCCCCATGTATAGAGGGGACTTTAATTTAGGAGAGGGAAAGATGAATGAAGAATATTAAAAATGATTGAATAAACATAGAAAATATTTATATTTACTTTGAAAGGCCACCCCACACCACATAAACATTTTAAAATAATTATTTACTGTAGCTAGCCTGTCCAAAAGATACATAATCCTGGTATTTTATTTACAAACTGTAAGACTAGATTTGTCAGGTTTTCTCACTATTCTAAATTGCAAACCAACATATTTCCCTTGTTACATGCATCTCTTGGTTACATGCTCATGTCCATTCCCTCTCATGGTGTGCCTCTCCTTCTTTCTTCTCCTCACATGGTCTCTCGTGAGACCCCTTCCTCAATTATTAAATCCCCCTTTTTCTCTCTACTGCCCAGTCATAGGATCTAACCTTTCATTAACCTTTAAATTGGAGAGCAGTGTTTACATAACAAAATTGGTGTACATAAGAATTCAATTGTCTTGGGGGAAACCAGACATACAGAATTTAGCACTGGGAATACATAGTAACCAAAGTAACAACAGACTAACACTGAACACAAACACACACACACACACACACACACACACACACACGCACACACACAAATAAAGAGAGAGATAGAGAGAGAGAGAGAGAGAGAGAGAGAGAGAGAGAGAGATAGAGAGAATAATTTAAAGGAATAATTATTGCAAATAATTTAAATGAAACTATGTCTCATGGTGATAATGCTTCACCAAATGCTATAGCCTAAATTTAAAATGCCAGTACGAGGCACGGGATATCCTTCAGTCATTGGTCAGGAAGTTTGACAGACTCTTTATAGTATAGGATATTGTCATTACCTTTTATTGCTTCCCAGTAAATAAAGATAAGAACTTATTGTTGAAGACACTATGTATTTGGAACACAAGACTTAAGGAATTGAGTGAGAATTGACCTAGAAAAGACTCCCTGAACATTACCTCTCACAATATCTGATGCAATCTAAGCCACAAATGGAGAAAAGCAAGAAATAGTCTTACTCAGCAATAAAGTCCATGAATTGAACCAATGGCCAGAAGAGCCAGATATCTTCAAAGGCCCAACAGTGGCATTTATATCCTAGGCAAAATTATCTTCATGGATTTTGTCCCAGTCCATGCAATAATGCCTGATAGATGCTATATGTTAAGGCAATGATGTGTGGTTGTGGGTGGCATGGGCATTAGATGAGAACCTACTATAGCCACATTTCTAATTCAGCACAATGTCCAACTCTATTCTGCATGCAAACCCTTATAGCCACAGAATATTGTAGATCTATTTGTGACAAATAAAGAAAATTAAAAAGTCTAAAACATATGTAAATTAAAAGAACAGCTGACACGGGAGTACTCAACCACCATTGACATACCTGCAATAGAAACTCTATACTTCAGGCTATACTTCTCTCTACTGCCCAATCATAGGATCTAACTTTTCATTAACCTTTAAATTGAAGAGCAGTGTTTACATAACAAAATTGGTGTACATAAGAATTCACTTGTCTTGCGGAAACCAGAGATACAGAATTTAGCACTGGGAATACATAGTAACCAAAGTAACACCAGACTAACACTGAACTCACACACAAACATCAAAGAAGACGGCATGGAAAAATTGTAAGATACAAGGAAAAGGATCTCTGTGATGAGAAAATCTCTTTCATGTGTGACAGGGAGGTAATGAAACATTAACAATAAGATCACTTAGACAATACCTGTATTATGACAATATCTGCTGATATAAAAACATGATGGGATAAACCTCATTAACTCTTGGTAAACTGTTGTTGTGTATCTATATATAAAAGTATGGTTGTCTTTTACCGCGCTAGCTTCAGCACTGCAGTGCCCCAAGATATCTGCTAGATATTTCAGCGGAAACACACGCCAATTCTTCGGTGGTGGCTCAGTGTCTCCAGCCACTTTCCTACACTCAAACTGTCACATAAAAGAAAACACAACACAACAACCTTTGTCTCGATTGATAAGATATAATTGCCCACCTAAACATACAAAGCCCAATACACATCCATCCCTTAAGGACATTAATAAAAACCTGTATATACACAGAGCGGAATCTTAACATCAGCCTCCATTGTTATTCTTTGGCTCCTCTCCCTGTCCATCCTGTCTCTTCCTCCTTTCCGTTCCAGGCTCCTCTTCTTCCTTCATACTTTTCTCCTGCCCTTCCTTCCGTCTCATCCAATCCCAGGCCTCCTTGTATCCTGTACCTGCTCCTCACCTGTATTTTACACACTCAATGGGGAGAAGTTTCTGGTGAAGTCACCTGAGTCCTGATTATGTGACTAGGTAGCTGTCCTTGAGGCAGTGAAATTAGCATTAAAATACAGATAACTCCAAGGCAAACCACAAAAATAAATAGCTCTATTCAATTAATTTATAGCAAGAGAGGGAGAATCTGTTTTCTCTTGGTATAAGACTCAACATACATAAGCTAATTCAAAGTGTTAAGGTCTAAACGCATAATCACATAACACACAAGCAGCACTAATGGAATTCAGCAAGTTTTATGTATTCATATGTATGAGTGTTTGTGTGTCTTTGTTCTCTCTCACTCTGTGTGTGTTTGTGCACGCGTTGTGTGTGCCTGTGCGTGTGCGTGTGTGTGTGTGTGTGTGTGTATGTGTGTGTGTGTGTCTGTGTGTGTGTGTGTGTGTGTGTGTGTCTGTGTGTGTGGCCTGTGTTCCACCCTGCCATAGGGGTATTCGGCAAGTCAGCTGGAGAGGCATTTAGTGGTGACCTTGACTGCTTTTATCTGCCATGTGGTGCTGAATTCAGGGAAGTGCCACACATGGCACAGAGCATGAAAGAAAGAAGTATAAGATGGGGATGGGTTGCAAACTGAGGTTCCCATTCTTTTAAGCCTGTAGTTGCCACTGGATAACCACACAGAAGTGTGTGTATGTGGGAGTGGGTATTCACAGGCTATATTGAAGCCAGGATAATTGGGGGCCCTTGGACTTAGGACAACTTCTATCTTAGGGCTGTTGAAATGGGAGCTCCGGCTTAGCTCATTGGTGATTTTAAGTAGTTTGGTGTCAGTTGTCAGTAAGCACACGGAGGACTTCTATGGGAGTCATAGACTATAGATCTTTAGGACATGCCTTCTCTATGCTGTCCACAGTGGTTCTTGATGAAAGAGATAGTCTATGTTTATCCATAAAATTTATTGACTGGCTATCATGGAAAAAATGGATGCATAGCAACTTCTCAGGGTGGCCCAAAGATTAAATACTTTTTGGAATGTGAAATGTTCAGGAAAAGTAGCTTATACAGTAAACATTCAGGACCTCTAGATTCCTCATTAGGATTTAGAACCTCGTTTTCAACTATGTGACCTTTGTAGAGAGCAAGGCACGTGTTCCAGGAAAAGAATCTGGCAGGGAGCAGAAGGGAACCTACAGTCTCACATATGTAACCAAGTTTCTGGAGTCTCAGACCTACTCTACCTTACCAAGTTGCCTACAATGGTCAACTGATCGATGTGTGTGTCAGGGTATAGGGGTGTGTATGTTTGTGTATGTATGTATGTATGTATGTATGTATGTATGTATGTACGTATGTGTAACAATAATAACTGAAAAATAAGCCATGAATTTGAGAAGGGGTCACGATAGAGGTTGAATGTCAAAAAATATATAGTTATTTATGTAGTGGTTCTTATTATTCAAAGGGAACCTCATGGATCACAGGATAGCCTTGTACTTAGAGAGTAGCTTTAATTATTGATCACTATGGTTCTATCTAAGTGTTGGGATTATAGGTAAAATCTATACTCCTGTTTTATATGATCTGGGGTACAATCTAACTCTTTGTGAAAGTGAGTAAACTTCAAAAGAGCAATCATTCCAGCCTTATTAACTTAGTTTGACTGAAAGTATCATGTAGATCCATATGTAAGACAAATTTTTATTTCCTTGAGGGATATTTAGCTTGCTTAAATTACTGTAAATATCATTTGAGTACAATCATTTTTATATTACAAACTGAGTGACAGATTTTACTAAATGCATTCACTCTTCCCTTGGAACTGTAGATGTATATTGGGTGGGTAATATAGGAAAAAACTTCATGTACTTGTCTTCATTTTGAAACTGTCTCCTCTGCCATCTTAAAATATGGGTAGACTCCTGTTTACCTACATGTATAGACATGTTAACCATTTAAGGAGTTGTTTTAATTGTTCTTTTCTATTTTTTCTCCTTTTATTTGAATATATTTTATTTGACCATAACTCCCCTATGCCTTCCTCACTCTCCCTTCTTCTATGAAGGTGTTCCTGCACCCATCCACCCATCCCTTCTCGCTTCCCTGTCCTGACATTCCCTTCCACTGGGGAATCAAACTTGGCAGGACCATGGGCTTCTCCACCCATTGATGCCCAACAATGCCATCCTTTGCTACATATGCAACTGAAGTCATGGCTCTCTCCTCGAGGATGCTTTGGATGGCAGTTTAGTCCCTGGGAGATCTGGTTGGTTGATATTATTGTTCTTATGAGGTTACAAACCCATTCAACTCTTCCAATCCTTTCTCTAAGTCCTACAATGGGGGTCACTTTCTAAATTCAATGGTTGGATGAGAGCATTTGCATCTGTATGTGTCATGCTGTGGCAGAGATGTTTAGGAGATAGCTATATTATGCTATTGTCAACATGCACATCTAGGCATTAGCAATATTTTCTGGGTTTGAAGACTGTATGTGAATGGGCTGTATCCTCAGACAGGGAAGTCTTTGGATGCACTTTCTTTCAGTCTCTGCTCCACCTTTTTCTCTGTATTTTCTCCTATTACTATTTTTGTCCCACCTTCTAATAAGGACTAAAGCACCCACAATTTGGTCATCCTTCTTCTTGAGCTTTAAGTCTTCTGTGGATTGTACTTAGGTAATCTGAGCTTTTGGGCTAATATCCACTTAGGAGTGGGTGCATACCATTTGTGTTTTTCTGTGATTGGGTTACCTCACTTAGAATGATATTTTCTAGTTCAAAGCATTTGCCTATGAATTTCAAGAGGTCATGGATTTTTAAAGCTGAGTAGTACTCCATTGTGTAATTAAACCACACATCTGGATTCTTTCCACCTTATATTATAAATAAGGCAGCTATCAATGTGGTGGAACATGTTACCATGTTTTATATTGGAGCATCTTTTGGGTATATGCTTAGTAGTGGGATAGCTGGTTCCTCAGGTTGTACTATGTCCAATTTTCTGGAAGCCTCCAGACATTTCCAGAATGATTGCACCAACTTGTAGTCACAGCCAAAATAGAGGAATGTTCCTCTTTCTTTATACCCATGTCATCATCAGTTGTCACCTGAGTTTTTTATCTTAATCATTCTTACTGGTGTGAGGTAGAATCTCAGTGTAGTTGTGATTTGCATTTTTCCGATGACTAAGGATTTTGAACATTTATTTAGGTGCTTCTCAGACATTCTATATTCCTCAGTTCAGAAGTTTTTGTTTAGCTCTGTACATGATTTTTTAATAAGGATATTTGATTCTCTGCAGTCTAACTTCACGAGCTCTCTGTATATATTGGATATTAGCCCTTCATTGGACGTAGGATTGGTAAAGATCTTTTCACAATCTGTATGTTGCTATTTTATCTTAATGAGAGTGTCCTTTGCCTTACACAAGTTTTGCAAATTTATGAAGTCTCATTTGTCAATTCATGATCTTAGAGCATAAGCCATTGGTGTTCTGCTTAGGAAATTTTCCCCAGAACCCATGTATTCAAAGCTCTTCCCCACACTATCTTCCATTAGTTTGACTATATCTGGTTTTATGTGGAGGTCCTTGATCCACTTGGATTTAAGCTTTGTACAGGGAAATAAGGATTGATGGATTTACATTTTTCTACATGCTGACAACAAGTTGAACCAACACCATTTGTTGAAAATCCTACCTTTTTTTCCACTGTTTGATTTTAGCAACGTTGTTAAAGATCAAGTGAACATAGGTCTGTAGGTTCATATTTTGTCCTTCAATTCTATTCCATTTGTCTACCTTCCTATCTTTGTACCAGTGCCAAACAGGTTTTGTCACTATTGGTATGTAATATACCCTGTTTGCTAGGATGGTGATTTCCCCACAAGTTCTTTTATCCTTGAGTAAGGTTTTAACTATCCCCTTTTGTATGTTTGTTTGTTTGTTTGTTTGTTTGTTTTTATTCCAAATATATTTGCAAATTGCTCTTTCAAACTCTATGAAGAATTGTAATTTTGGCGGGGACTGCATTAAATCTGTAGATTGCTTTTGGCACGATGGCCATTTTTACAATAGTAATCTACCCAATTTATGTTCATGGGAGATCTTTCCATCTTCTGAGATCTTCTTCAATTTTTCTTCAGAGACTTGAAATTCTTGTCATACAGATTTTTCACTTACTTGGTTAGAGTCTCACCAAGGTATTTTATATTATTTGTGACTCTTGTAGACAGTGTCCTTTCTTTCTCAGCCTGTATATCTTTTGAGTAGAGGAAGCCTATTGATTTCTTTGAGTTAATTTATACCCAGCCACTTTGCTGAAGTTATTTTTCAGGCTTGATTGTTTTCTTCTAGAAGGATTGGAGTCACTTAAATATACTAATATATCTTCTTCAAATAGTGATATTTTGTCTTCTTCTTTTCCAATTTGTATCCCTTTGACATCCATTTGTTTCCTACTTACTCTGGCTAGGACTTCTAGTACTATATTAAATAGACAGAGAGTGGACAGACTTGTCTACTCCGTGATTTTAGTGGGATTTTAGTGGGATTGCTTCTCCATTTAATTTAATGTTGGCTACTGGTTTGCTGAATATTGCTGTTAGTATGTTTAGATATGGGTCTTGCATTCCTTATCTTTCCTAAACTTTTAACATGAAGTAGTGTTTAACTTATCAAATGAGTGCTCAGCATCTAATGAGATGATCATGTAGTTTTCTTTTTCATTGAGTTTGTTTATATATTGGATTACAATGATAGATTTCCATATATTGAATCATCCCTTCATCCCTGGGATAAAACATACTTGATCATGATGAAGGATCTTTTTGATGTATTCTTGGATTCATTTTGCAAAAATTTTATTTAGTATTTTTGCATCGATATTCACAAAGTAAAATGGTCTCATTTTTGTTCTTTATTGAGTCTTTATGAGGTTTAGGTATAAGTGTAACTGTGACTTCAGAAAATGAATTATATAGTGTTCCTTCTGTTTCTATATTGGGGAATACTTTGGGGAGTATTGGTATGAGGTCTTCTATGAAGGTCTAATTGAATTCTGCACTAAATCCATCTGGCCTTGGGCACTTCTCAGTTGGGAGAATTTTAATAACTGCTTCTATAATTTTGGTGCTTTCATCTGTCTCGAAAATCATCTATTTCATTTGGATTAACCAAATTTACTGAGTATAGGCATTTGTAGATCTGATGTTTTTTTGAATTTCCTCAGTTTTTGTTGTTATGTTACCTTTTCATTTTTGATTTTGTTATTTTGGCTACTTCTTCTGTACCCTCTGGTTAATCTGGTTAGTCTGGTTAGTCTGGGTTTATATATCTTGTTGATTTTAAAAAAGAACCAGTTCCTTATTTTGTTGATTCTTGGTATAGTTATTTTTGTTTCTATTTGGTTGATTACAGCCCTGAGTTTGATTATTTCCTGCTATCTAATACTGTTCGGTGTATTTGTTTCTATTTCTTCTAGAAATTATAGGTGTGTATTGTTGTTGTTTTTTCTTGTTTTTTATTTGTTTGTTTCTTTGTTTTTTTGTTATTGAAGACAAGCCTTAGCCTGTGGTGATTTGTTAGGATGCATGGGGTTATTTTTAATCTTGAATATGTGGAGGCCTGTTTATTGACAGATTATATGGTCAATTCAGTAGAAGTTTCCTGTGATGCTGAGAAGAAGATAGATATAGATATAGATATAGATATAGATATAGATATAGATATAGATGATATAGATATAGATATAGATATAGATATAGATATAGATATAGATATAGATAGAGATAGATATAGATATAGATATAGATAGATATAGATATAAATAAAGAAATATATAGATATAGATATAGATATAAATATAGAAATATATATATATAGATATAGATATATTATCGTTGTTTTAGGATGAAATGTTCTATAGATATCTGTGTGGTTTATAACTTCTGTTATTATAACTTCGGTTACAGACTCTGTGTCTCTGTTTAGTTTCTGTTTCCATGGTCTGTCTACTGATGAGAGTGTATATATATATACATCATACATATATATATAAATAGAGAGAGAGACAGACAGACAGACAGACAGACAGAGAGACAGAGAAAGAGACACAGAGACAGAGACAGAGAGAGACAGAGAGTTTGATAATGGAAAAAAACAGTTACTTATGCTTTTGTTGCTAAAGAAACATAGTAGCAGGAACAGAGGGTTATAGGAGTGATGGTAGTAGTAATGTTGAAGCTGGAGGCTTAAGATAGCCTGTGGTCTGCATCCTGATACACTATCATGCCATGTAATAAACTCCAAAAATAAGAAGAAATAGGTCACTATATCATCATCAGTGGCTACTTCAAACTATTGGATCAAAATGACTGTGGTAACTCTACTTAGTGATATATTTATTTTTGTTCTCAAGCTGATGATTAACCACAAAATCTCCCCTTTGTATTAGCAAAAACACTCAAGCAAAAATGCTATTGAAAAAGTTTAAATCACAAAGCCTCTAGCTCTCCGCCATTCTCTGTTTTTTAGACATGCCCCCACACATGTGCCATCTTCCTCCCTGGAAAGAGAATTGATAAAGCAGGCTGCAGCCCTGCAGTCTTCCTTCGCCTTTCAGCATGAAATGCCCTAGTTCTTACAGAAGTGTAAGATCAAGATTAGGCCAAGCACCAGCTTCCTGTCTCAGGTCAAGGCTAGGTCAAGTTCCATTCTCCATCCACAATTCTTGGGAGGAGCAGGGACATTTTTGAAAATCTACAGAATGTACTGACGGACAATCACTTGACCCTATTTTCCCAGATAGAGCTCAAAGGTATGACATATCAGTTTAAACTGCAAACTTGCTGATGTAACCTTTACCTCTTAAAGTCTAAAATCTGTTTGCTATAGCCATTCAGGGTCACCTTCCAGTCACTCACCAGGAAAGGCTGATGGAAGGTGGATGCTGAACTCTTGCATTTGCATAGAACTTCATTCATATGCCTGACATGGGGGGTGGGGTCTTCAGGTAGTTAAAACTCACTTTGAGATAGAAAAATCCCATGCGTGCTATCGGACCACCACGGACTAAAACTGGTCTTCAATAACAATCAAGGAAGAATGCCCACATATACTTGGAAATTGAACAATGCTCTACTCAATGATAACCTGGTCAAGGAAGAAATAAAGAAAGAAATTAAAAACTTTTTAGAATTTAATGAAAATGAAGGTACAACATACCCAAACTTATGGGACACAATGAAAGCTGTGCTAAGAGGAAAACTCATAGCGCTGAGTGCCTGCAGAAAGAAACAGGAAAGAGCATATGTCAGCAGCTTGACAGCACAGCTAAAAGCTCTAAAACAAAAAGAAGCAAATACACCCAGGAGGAGTAGAAGGCAGGAAATAATCAAACTCAGAGCTGAAATCAACCAAGTAGAAACAAAAAGGACCATACAAAGAATCAACAGAAACAAAAGTTCGTTCTTTGAGAAAATCAACAAGATAGATAAACCCTTAGCCAGACTAACGAGAGGACACAGAGAGTGTGTCCAAATTAACAAAATCAGAAATGAAAAGGGAGAAATAACAACAGATTCAGAGGAAATTCAAAAAATCATCAGATCTTACTATAAAAACCTATATTCAACAAAACTTGAAAATCTTCAGGAAATGGACAATTTCCTAGACAGATACCAGGTACCGAAGTTAAATCAGGAACAGATAAACCAGGTAAACAACCCCATAACTCCTAAGGAAATAGAAGCAGTCATTAAAGGTCTCCCAACCAAAAAGAGCCCAGGTCCAGACGGGTTTAGTGCAGAATTCTATCAAACCTTCATAGAAGACCTCATACCAATATTATCCAAACTATTCCACAAATTTGAAACAGATGGATCACTACCGAATACCTTCTACGAAGCCACAATTACTCTTATACCTAAACCACACAAAGACACAACAAAGAAAGAGAACTTCAGACCAATTTCCCTTATGAATATCGACGCAAAAATACTCAACAAAATTCTGGCAAACCGAATCCAAGAGCACATCAAAACAATCATCCACCATGACCAAGTAGGCTTCATCCCAGGCATGCAGGGATGGTTTAATATACGGAAAACCATCAATGTGATCCATTATATAAACAAACAGAAAGAACAAAACCACATGATCATTTCATTAGACGCTGAGAAATCATTTGACAAAATTCAACACCCCTTCATGATAAAAGTACTGGAAAGAATAGGAATTCAAGGCCCATACCTAAACATAGTAAAAGCCATATACAGCAAACCAGTTGCTAACATTAAACCAGATGGAGAGAAACTTGAAGCAATCCCACTAAAATCAGGGACTAGACAAGGCTGCCCACTCTCTCCCTACTTATTCAATATAGTTCTTGAAGTTCTATCCAGAGCAATCAGACAACAAAAGGAGGTCAAGGGGATACAGATCGGAAAAGAAGAAGTCAAAATATCACTATTTGCAGATGATATGATAGTATATTTAAGTGATCCCAAACGTTCGACCAGAGAACTACTAAAGCTGATAGACAACTTCAGCAAAGTGGCTGGGTATAAAATTAACTCAAATAAATCAGTTGCCTTCTTCTATACAAAAGAGAAACAAGCCGAGAAAGAAATTAGGGAAATGACACCCTTCATAATAGACCCAAATAATATAAAGTACCTCGGTGTGACTTTCACAAAGCAAGTAAAAGATCTGTACAATAAGAACTTCAAGACACTGAAGAAGGAAATTGAAGAAGACCTCAGAAGATGGAAAGATCTCCCATGCTCATGGATTGGCAGGATTAATATAGTAAAAATGGCCATTTTACCAAAAGCAATCTACAGATTCAATGCAATCCCCATCAAAATACCAATCCAATTCTTCAAAGAGTTAGACAGAACAATTTTAAATTCATCTGGAATAACAAAAAACCCGGGATAGCTAAAGCTATCCTCAACAATAAAAGGACTTCAGGGGGAATCACTATCCCTGAACTCAAGCAGTATTACTGAGCAATAGTGATAAAAACTGCATGGTATTGGTACAGAGACAGACAGATAGACCAATGGAATAGAATTGAAGACCCAGAAATGAACCTACACACCTATGGTCACTTGATTTTTGACAAAGGAGCCAAAACCATCCAATGGAAAAAAGATAGCATTTTCAGCAAATGGTGCTGGTTCAACTGGAGGGCAACATGTAGAAGAATGCAGATCGATCCATGCTTATCACCCTGTACAAAGCTTAAGTCCAAGTGGATCAAGGACCTCCACATCAAACCAGACACACTCAAACTAATAGAAGAAAAACTAGGGAAGCATCTGGAAAACATGGGCACTGGAAAAAATTTCCTAAACAAAACACCAATGCCTTACGGTCTAAGATCAAGAATCGACAAATGGGATCTCATAAAACTGCAAAGCTTCTGTAAGGCAAAGGACACTGTGGTTAGGACAAAACGGCAACCAACAGATTGGGCAAAGATCTTTACCAATCCTACAACAGATAGAGGCCTTATATCCAAAATATACAAAGAACTCAAGAAGTTAGACCGCAGGGAGACAAATCACCCTATTAAAAAATGGGGTTCAGAGCTAAACAAAGAATTCACAGCTGAGGAATGCCGAATGGCTGAGAAACACCTAAAGAAATGTTCAACATCTTTAGTCATAAGGGAAATGCAAATCAAAACAACCCTGAGATTTCACCTCACACCAGTGAGAATGCCTATGATCAAAAACTCAGGGTACAACAGATGCTGGCGAGGATGTGGAGAAAGAGGAACACTCCTCCATTGTTGGTGGGATTGCAAACTGGTACAACCATTCTGGAAATCAGTCTGGAGGATCCTCAGAAAAGTGAACAATGAACTGCCTGAGGATCCAGCTATACCTCTCTTGGGCATATACCCAAAAGATGCCCCAACATATAAAAAAGACACGTGCTCCACTATGTTCATTGCAGCCTTATTTATAATAGCCAGAAGCTGGAGAACCCAGATGCCCTTCAACAGAGGAATGGATACAGAAAATGTGGTACATCTACACATGGAATATTACTCAGCTATCAAAAACAACGACTTTATGAAATTCATAGGCAAATGGTTGGAACTGGAAAATATCATCCTGAGTGAGCTAACCCAATCACAGAAAGACATACATGGTATGCACTCATTGATAAGTGGCTATTAGCCCAAATGCTTGAATTACCCTAGATGCCTAGAACAAATGAAAATCAAGACGGATGATCAAAATGTGAATGTTTTACGCCTTCTTTAAAAGGGGAACAAGAATACCCTTGGCAGGGAAGAGAGAGGCAAAGATTAAAACAGAGACTGAAGGAACACCCATTCAGAGCCTGCCCCACATGTGACCCATACATATACAGCCACCCAATTAGACAAGATGGATGAAGCAATGAAGTGCAGACCGACAGGAGCCGGATGTAAATCGCTCCTGAGAGACACAGCCAGAATACAGCAAATACAGAGGCAAATGCCAGCAGCAAACCACTGAACTGAGAATAGAACCCCCTTGAAGGAATCAGAGAAAGAACTGGAAGAGCTTGAAGGGGCTCGAAACCCCATATGTACACCAATGCCAAGCAACCAGAGCTTCCAGGGACTAAGCCACTACCTAAAGACTCTACATGGACTGACCCTGGACTCTGACCTCATAGGTAGCAATGAATATCCTAGTAAGAGCACCAGTGGAAGGGGAAGCCCTGGGTCCTGCTAAGACTGAACCCCCAGTGAACTAGACTGTGGGGGGGAGGGCGGCAATGGGGGGAGGGTTGGGAGGGGAACACCCATAAGGAAGGGGAGGGGGGAGGTGGATGTTTGCCCGGAAACCGGGAAAGGGAATAACACTCGAAATGTATATAAGAAATACTCAAGTTAATAAAAAAAAGTTAAATAAATCAATCTATAATATTTAAAAAAGATGAGCTTTTGATTTAAAGAATTTACATAGATTTCAGGAAAACTGAAAAAAGGTAGCTCAATGGAAATTTTTTGAGAGTATGTAGATAGGAGGGAGTGCCTTATAATGCTTTGTCTATTTTTGTTTGTTTTTCCCCAAAAGTTTTTTTTTTTACTAATATATTGTGATTCCTGATTTTCTTTATGAGATTTCTTTTTTTTTTTTTTTTCAAAAAACTTATTTTTTTTTATTAACTTGAGTATTTCTTATATACATTTCGAGTGTTATTCCCTTTCCCGGTTTCCGGGCAAACATCCCCCACACCCTCCCCTTCCTTATGGGTGTTCCCCTCCCAACCCTCCCCACATTGCCGCCCTCCCCCCAACAGTCTAGTTCACTGGGGGTTCAGTCTTAGCAGGACCCAGGGCTTCCCCTTCCACTGGTGCTCTTACTAGGATATTCATTGCTACCTATGGGGTCAGAATCCAGGGTCAGTCCATGTATAGTCTTTAGGTAGTGGCTTAGTCCCTGGAAGCTCTGGTTGCTTGGCATTGTTGTACTTTTGGGGTCTCGAGCCCCTTCAAGCTCTTCCAGTTCTTTCTCTGATTCCTTCAATAGGGGACCTATTCTCAGTTCAGTGGTTTGCTGCTGGCATTCGCCTCTATATTTGCTGTATTCTGGCTGTGTCTCTCAGGAGCGATCTACATCCGGCTCCTGTCGGTCTGCACTTCTTTGCTTCATCCATCTTGTCTAATTGGGTGGCTGTGTATGTATGGGCCACATGTGGGGCAGGCTCTGAATGGGTGTTCCTTCAGTCTCTGTTTTAATCTTTGCCTCTCCCTTCCATGCCAAGGGTATTCTTTTTCCTCATTTAAAGAAGGAGTGAAGCATTCACATTTTGATCATCCGTCTTGAGTTTCGTTTGTTCTAGGGATCTAGGGTAATTCAAGCATTTGGGCTAATAGCCACTTATCAATGAGTGCATACCATGTATGTCTTTCTGTGATTGGGTTAGCTCACTCAGGATGATATTTTCTAGTTCCAACCATTTGCCTAAGAATTTCATAAACTCGTTGTTTTTGATAGCTGAGTAATATTCCATTGTGTAGATGTACCACATTTTCTGTATCCATTCCTCTGTTGAAGGGCATCTGGGTTCTTTCCAGCTTCTGGCTATTATAAATAAGGCTGCGATGAACATAGTGGAGCACGTGTCTCTTTTATATGTTGAGGCATCTTTTGGGTATATGCCCAAGAGAGGTATAGCTGGATCCTCAGGCAGTTCAATGTCCAATTTTCTGAGGAACCTCCAGACTGATTTCCAGAATGGTTTTACCAGTCTGCAATCCCACCAACAATGGAGGAGTGTTCCTCTTTCTCCACATCCTCGCCAGCATCTGCTGTCACCTGAGTTTTTGATCTTAGCCAATCGCACTGGTGTGAGGTGAAATCTCAGGGTTGTTTTGATTTGCATTTCCCTTATGACTAAAGATGTTGAACATTTCTTTAGGTGTTTCTCAGCCATTCGGCATTCCTCAGCTGTGAATTCTTTGTTTAGCTCTGAACCCCATTTTTTAATAGGGTTATTTGTTTCCCTGCGGTCTAACTTCTTGAGTTCTTTGTATATTTTGGAAATAAGGCCTCTATCTGTTGTAGGATTGGTAAAGATCTTTTCCCAATCTGTTGGTTGCCGTTTTGTCCTAACCACAGTGTCCTTTGCCTTACAGAAGCTTTGCAGTTTTATGAGATCCCATTTGTCGATTCTTGATCTTAGAGCATAAGCCATTGGTGTTTTGTTCAGGAAATTTTTTCCAGTGCCCATGTGTTCCAGATGCTTCCCTAGTTTTTCTTCTATTAGTTTGAGTGTGTCTGGTTTGATGTGGAGGTCCTTGATCCACTTGGACTTAAGCTTTGTACAGGGTGATAAGGATGGATCGATCTGCATTCTTCTACATGTTGCCCTCCAGTTGAACCAGCACCATTTGCTGAAAATGCTATCTTTTTTCCATTGGATGGTTTTGGCTCCTTTGTCAAAAATCAAGTGACCATAGGTGTGTGGGTTCATTTCTGGGTCTTCAATTCTATTCCATTGGTCTATCTGTCTGTCTCTGTACCAATACCATGCAGTTTTTATCACTATTGCTCTGTAATACTGCTTGAGTTCAGGGATAGTGATTCCCCCTGAAGTCCTTTTATTGTTGAGGATAGCTTTAGCTATCCTGGGTTTTTTGTTATTCCAGATGAATTTGCAAATTGTTCTGTCTAACTCTTTGAAGAATTGGATTGGTATTTTGATGGGGATTGCATTGAATCTGTAGATTGCTTTTGGTAAAATGGCCATTTTTACCATATTAATCCTGCCAATCCATGAGCATGGGAGATCTTTCCATCTTCTGAGGTCTTCTTCAATTTCTTTCCTCAGTGTCTTGAAGTTCTTATTGTACAGATCTTTTACTTGCTTGGTTAAAGTCACACCGAGGTACTTTATATTATTTGGGTCTATTATGAAGGGTGTCGTTTCCCTAATTTCTTTCTCGGCTTGTTTCTCTTTTGTATAGAGGAAGGCAACTGATTTATTTGAGTTAATTTTATACCCAGCCACTTTGCTGAAGTTGTTTATCAGCTTTAGTAGTTCTCTGGTGGAACTTTTGGGATCACTTAAATATACTATCATGTCATCTGCAAATAGTGATATTTTGACCTCTTCTTTTCCGATCTGTATCCCTTTGATCTCCTTTTGTTGTCTGATTGCTCTGGCTAGAACTTCAAGAACTATATTGAATAAGTAGGGAGAGAGTGGGCAGCCTTGTCTAGTCCCTGATTTTAGTGGGATTGCTTCAAGTTTCTCTCCATTTAGTTTAATGTTAGCAACTGGTTTGCTGTATATGGCTTTTACTATGTTTAGGTATGGGCCTTGAATACCTATTCTTTCCAGGACTTTTATCATGAAGGGGTGTTGAATTTTGTCAAATGCTTTCTCAGCATCTAATGAAATGATCATGTGGTTCTGTTCTTTCAGTTTGTTTATATAATGGATCACGTTGATGGTTTTCCGTATATTAAACCATCCCTGCATGCCTGGGATGAAGCCTACTTGATCATGGTGGATGATTGTTTTGATGTGCTCTTGAATTCGGTTTGCCAGAATTTTATTGAGTATTTTTGCGTCGATATTCATAAGGGAAATTGGTCTGAAGTTCTCTTTCTTTGTTGTGTCTTTGTGTGGTTTAGGTATAAGAGTAATTGTGGCTTCGTAGAAGGAATTCGGTAGGGCTCCATCTGTTTCAATTTTGTGGAATAGTTTGGATAATATTGGTATGAGGTCTTCTATGAAGGTTTGATAGAATTCTGCACTAAACCCGTCTGGACCTGGGCTCTTTTTGGTTGGGAGACCTTTAATGACTGCTTCTATTTCCTTAGGAGTTATGGGGTTGTTTAACTGGTTTATCTGTTCCTGATTTAACTTCGATACCTGGTATCTGTCTAGGAAATTGTCCATTTCCTGAAGATTTTCAAATTTTGTTGAATATAGGTTTTTATAGTAAGATCTGATGATTTTTTGAATTTCCTCCGAATCTGTAGTTATGTCTCCCTTTTCATTTCTGATTTTGTTAATTTGGACACACTCTCTGTGTCCTCTCGTTAGTCTGGCTAAGGGTTTATCTATCTTGTTGATTTTCTCAAAGAACCAACTTTTGGTTCTGTTGATTCTTTCTATGGTCCTTTTTGTTTCTACTTGGTTGATTTCAGCTCTGAGTTTGATTATTTCCTGCCTTCTACTCCTCCTGGGTGTATTTGCTTCTTTTTGTTCTAGAGCTTTTAGGTGTGCTGTCAAGCTGCTGACATATGCTCTTTCCTGTTTCTTTCTGCAGGCACTCAGCGCTATGAGTTTTCCTCTTAGCACAGCTTTCATTGTGTCCCATAAGTTTGAGTATGTTGTATCTTCATTTTCATTAAATTCTAAAAAGTTTTTAATTTCTTTCTTTATTTTTCCTTGACCAGGTTATCATTGAGTAGAGCATTGTTCAATTTCCAAGTATATGTGGGCATTCTTCCCTTATTGTTATTGAAGACCAGTTTTAGGCCGTGGTGGTCCGATAGCACGCATGGGATTATTTCTATCTTTCTGTACCTGTTGAGGCCCGTTTTTTGACCAATTATATGGTCAATTTTGGAGAAAGTACCATGAGGAGCTGAGAAGAAGTTATATCCTTTTGCTTTAGGATAGAATGTTCTATAAATATCTGTTAAGTCCATTTGCCTCATGACTTCTCTTAGTCTGTCGACATCACTGTTTAATTTCTGTTTCCATGATCTGTCCATTGATGAGAGTGGGGTGTTGAAATCTCCCACTATTATTGTGTGAGGTGCAATGTGTGTCTTGAGCTTTAGTAAGGTTTCTTTTACGTATGTAGGTGCCCTTGTATTTGGGGCATAGATATTTAGGATTGAGAGTTCATCTTGGTGGATTTTTCCTTTGATGAATATGAAGTGTCCTTCCTTATCTTTTTTGATGACTTTTAGTTGGAAATTGATTTTATTTGATATTAGAATGGCTACTCCAGCTTGCTTCTTCTGACCATTTGCTTGGAAAGTTGTTTTCCAGCCTTTCACTCTGAGGTAGTGTCTGTCTTTGTCTCTGAGGTGTGTTTCCTGTAGGCAGCAGAATGCAGGGTCCTCGTTGCGTATCCAGTTTGTTAATCTATGTCTTTTTATTGGGGAGTTGAGGCCATTGATATTGAGAGATATTAAGGAATAGTGATTATTGCTTCCCGTTATATTCATATTTGATGTGAGGTTATGTTTGTGTGCTTTCATTCTCTTTGTTTTGTTGCCAAGACGATTAGTTTCTTGCTTCTTCTAGGGTATAGCTTGCCTCCTTATGTTGGGCTTTACCATTTATTATCCTTTGTAGTGCTGGATTTGTAGAAAGATATTGTGTAAATTTGGTTTTGTCATGGAATATCTTGGTTTCTCCATCAATGTTAATTGAGAGTTTTGCTGGATACAGTAATCTGGGCTGGCATTTGTGTTCTCTTAGGGTCTGTATAACATCAGTCCAGGATCTTCTGGCCTTCATAGTTTCTGGCGAGAAGTCTGGTGTGATTCTGATAGGTCTCCCTTTATATGTTACTTGACCTTTTTCCCTTACTGCTTTTAATATTCTTTCTTTATTTTGTGCGTTTGGTGTTTTGACAATTATGTGACGGGAGGTGTTTCTTTTCTGGTCCAATCTATTTGGAGTTCTGTAGGCTTCCTGTATGTCTATGGGTATCTCTTTTTTTAGGTTAGGGAAGTTTTCTTCTATGATTTTGTTGAAGATATTTACTGGTCCTTTGAGCTGGGAGTCTTCACTCTCTTCTATACCTATTATCCTTAGGTTTGATCTTCTCATTGAGTCCTGGATTTCCTGTATGTTTTGGATCAGTAGCTTTTTCGGCTTTACATTATCTTTGACAGTTGAGTCAATGATTTCTATGGAATCTTCTGCTCCTGAGATTCTCTCTTCCATCTCTTGTATTCTGTTGGTGAAGCTTGTATCTACAGCTCCTTGTCTCTTCTTTTGGTTTTCTATATCCAGGGTTGTTTCCATGTGTTCTTTCTTGATTGCTTCTATTTCCATTTTTAATTCCTTCAACTGTTTGATTGTGTTTTCTTGGAATTCTTTCAGGGATTTTTGCGATTCCTCTCTGTAGGCTTTTACTTGTTTATTAATGTTTTCCTGTGCTTCCCTAAGTGTGTTCAGGTCTTTCCTGAAGTCCTCCAGCATCATGATCAGATATGATTTTGAAACTAGATCTTGCTTTTCTGGAGTGTTTGGATATTCCATGTTTGTTTTGGTGGGAGAATTGGGCTCCGATGATGGCATGTAGGGTTGGTTTCTGTTGCTTGGGTTCCTGCGCTTGCCTCTCGCCATCAGATTATCTCTAGTGTTACTCTGTTCTGCTATTTCTGACAGTGGCTAGACTGTCCTATAAGCCTGTGTGTCAGGAGTGCTGTAGACCTGTTTTCCTCTCTTTCAGTCAGTTATGGGGACAGAGTGTTCTGCTTTCGGGCGTGTAGTTTTTCCTCTCTACAGGTCTTCAGCTGTTCCTGTGGGCCTGTGTCTTGAGTTCACCAGGCAGCTTTCTTGCAGCAGAAAATTTGGTCTTACCTGTGGTCCCGAGGCTCAGGTTTGCTCGTGGGGTGCTGTCCAGGGGCTCTCTGCAGCGGCAGCAACCAGGAAGACCTGTGCCGCCCCTTCCGGGAGCTTCAGTGCACCAGGGTTCCAGATGGTCTTTGGCTTTTTCCTCTGGCGTCCGAGATGTGTGTGCAGGGAGCAGTCTCTTCTGGTTTCCAAGGCTTGTCTGCCTCTCTGAAGGTTTAGCTCTCCCTCCCACGGGATTTGGGTGCAGAGAACTGTTTATCCGGTCTGTTTCCTTCAGGGTCCGGCGGTGTCTCTGGCAGGGGTCCTGCCGCTCCTGGGCCCTCCCCCACGGGAGCCCAGAGGCCTTATACAGTTTCCTCTTGGGCCAGGGATGTGGGCAGGGGTGAGCAGTGTTGGTGGTCTCTTCCGCTCTGCAGCCTCAGGAGTGCCCACCTGACCAGGCGGTTGGGTCTCTCTCTCACCGGGTCTGGGAGCAGAGAGCTGCTGCGGGCCGGGATCCGCGGGTGTGGGACTTCCGGTAAACACAGAACGTGCCCGGTTCTAGAGAAATTCTGCTTCCGTGTGTCCCAAGCTCACCAGGCAGCTTTCTTGCAGCAGAAAATTTGGTCTTACCTGTGGTCCCGAGGCTCAAGTTCGCTCGTGGGGTGCTGCCCAGGGGCTCTCTGCAGCGGCAGCAACCAGGAAGACCTGTGCCGCCCCTTCCGGGAGCTTCAGTGCACCAGGGTTCCAGATGGTCTTTGGCTTTTTCCTCTGGCGTCCGAGATGTGTGTGCAGGGAGCAGTCTCTTCTTGTTTCCCAGGCTTGTCTGCCTCTCTGAAGGTTTAGCTCTCCCTCCCACGGGATTTGGGTGCAGAGAACTGTTTATCCGGTCTGTTTCCTTCAGGGTCCGGCGGTGTCTGTGGCAGGGGTCCTGCCGCTCCTGGGCCCTCCCCCACGGGAGCCCAGAGGCCTTATACAGTTTCCTCTTGGGCCAGGGATGTGGGCAGGGGTGAGCAGTGTTGGTGGTCTCTTCCGCTCTGCAGCCTCAGGAGTGCCCACCTGACCAGGTGGTTGGGTCTCTCTCTCACCGGGTCTGGGAGCAGAGAGCTGCTGCGGGCCGGGATCCTCTTTATGAGATTTCTGTTTGCCAACATGTATGTCTATAAGTCATGTATGTTTCTTGGACATTATTGGCTCCAATTTTTAAAAATTAATTTATTTGTTTTCTTCTATTCATGTTTGTTCATATTATTTTTCCATTAATTAATATATTCATTAGTTTATATCTGAATTGCTGCCCCTTCCCTATCTTCCCTTACACTCTCCCTACTCCTATCCCATCTCTTCCTCTCTGAGAAGGTAGGGAGCCCCTGAGTATCCCCTTATCCTGACCTATCAAGACAGGACTAGGTGTTGCTTCTCCTCTTTCTCCACTGTGGCCATACAAAGCAGCCCAGTTTAGGGAAGAAATTTAACAGACAGGCAACAGCTTTAGGAACAGCTCACATTCCAGTTGTTGGGTAACACACAGGAAGACTGAACTATACATCTGCTATATATATGTGTGGGGGGGGGGGTCTTGGTTAAACCCATGAATATTTCTTTGGTAGCTCAGTCTCTGAGAGTCCCTAAATTTAAACGTTAGTTGACTCTAGTGGACTTCCTCTTTAGTTTCTATCCCCTTTGGGATCCTCATCCAACTCTTCCATAGGCACACCTTAACTCTACCCAATGTTAGTCTGCGTGTCTCTGTGCTGCTGAGTGGAGCCTCTCAGAGAATAGTTTTGCTAGGCTCCTGTCTTCAAGCATAACATAGAATCTTTAAAGGTCTAGGACTGGTGCTTGTACATGGGATGGGCATCAAGTTGGGCTAGTTTTAGTTGCCCATTCCCTCAGTCTCTGTTTCATTCTTAGTCTCAGCATTTCTTATAGACAGGACAAACTTTGAGTCAAATGTTTTGTGGATGGGTTGTTGCTCTTATCCCTCCACAACATGCCTTGTTTCAGAACGTTCCATATCCCCAGAGATATGTGTCTCATCTATGGTCACCTGCATTGAGTCGTCAAAGCCTTCTCCATTCCAAGTCTCTGGTATGTCTTAGAGATGCCTCCCCATGAAGCCAGCCCTGCCAGCTTGAGATATCCATGCATTACTCAAAAGATATTATTTCAATTTGGTTCTGTCATGAAATTCCTTGAATGTTTTGGGTTAGAAACTTTTTTTTTCTTTAACAAATCCATCTTTTTTTATTTTTTATTTTTTTTTTTATTAACTTGAGTATTTCTTATATACATTTCGAGTGTTATTTCCTTTCCCGGTTTCCGGGCAAACATCCCCCTCCCCCCTCCCCTTCCTTATGGGTGTTCCCCTCCCAACCCTCCCCCTATTGCCGCCCTCCCCCCATAGACTAGTTCACTGGGGGTTCAGTCTTAGCAGGACCCAGGGCTTCCCCTTCCACTGGTGCTCTTACTAGGATATTCATTGCTACCTATGGGGTCAGAGTCCAGGGTCAGTCCATGTATAGTCTTTAGGTAGTGGCTTAGTCCCTGGAAGCTCTGGTTGCTTGGCATTGTTGTACTTTTGGGGTCTCGAGCCCCTTCAAGCTCTTCCAGTTCTTTCTCTGATTCCTTCAATAGGGGACCTATTCTCAGTTCAGTGGTTTGCTGCTAGCATTCGCCTCTGTATTTGCTGTATTCTGGCTGTGTCTCTCAGGAGCGATCTACATCCGGCTCCTGTCGGTCTGCACTTCTTTGCTTCATCCATCTTGTCTAATTGGGTGGCTGTATATGTATGGGCCACATGTGGGGCAGGCTCTAAATGGGTGTTCCTTAAGTCTCTGTTTTAATCTTTGCCTCTCTCTTCCCTGCCAAGGGTATTCTTTTTCCTCATTTAAAGAAGGAGTGAAGCATTCACATTTTGATCATCCGTCTTGAGTTTCGTTTGTTCTAGGGATCTAGGGTAATTCAAGCATTTGGGCTAATAGCCACTTATCAATGAGTGCATACCATGTATGTCTTTCTGTGATTGGGTTAGCTCACTCAGGATGGTATTTTCCAGTTCCAACCATTTGCCTATGAATTTCATAAACTAGTTGTTCTTGATAGCTGAATAATATTCCATTGTGTAGATGTACCACATTTTCTGTATCCATTCCTCTGTTGAAGGGCATCTGGGTTCTTTCCAGCTTCTGGCTATTATAAATAAGGCTGCGATGAACATAGTGGAGCACGTGTCTCTTTTATATGTTGAGGCATCTTTTGGGTATATGCCCAAGAGAGGTATAGCTGGATCCTCAGGCAGTTCAATGTCCAATTTTCTGAGGAACCTCCAGACTGATTTCCAGAATGGTTTTACCAGTCTGCAATCCCACCAACAATGGAGGAGTGTTCCTCTTTCTCCACATCCTCGCCACCATCTGCTGTCACCTGAGTTTTTGATCTTAGCCAATCGCACTGGTGTGAGGTGAAATCTCAGGGTTGTTTTGATTTGCATTTCCCTTATGACTAAAGATGTTGAACATTTCTTTAGGTGTTTCTCAGCCATTCGGCATTCCTCAGCTGTGAATTCTTTGTTTAGCTCTGAACCCCATTTTTTAATAGGGTTATTTGTTTCCCTGCGGTCTAACTTCTTGAGTTCTTTGTATATTTTGGATATAAGGCCTCTATCTGTCGTAGGATTGGTAAAGATCTTTTCCCAATCTGTTGGTTGCCGTTTTGTCCTAACCACAGTGTCCTTTGCCTGACAGAAGCTTTGCAGTTTTATGAGATCCCATTTGTCGATTCTTGATCTTAGAGCATAAGCCATTGGTGTTTTGTTCAGGAAATTTTTTCCAGTGCCCATGTGTTCCAGATGTTTCCCTAGTTTTTCTTCTATTAGTTTGAGTGTGTCTGGTTTGATGTGGAGGTCCTTGATCCACTTGGACTTAAGCTTTGTACAGGGTGATAAGCATGGATCGATCTGCATTCTTCTACATGTTGCCCTCCAGTTGAACCAGCACCATTTGCTGAAAATGCTATCTTTTTTCCATTGGATGGTTTTGGCTCCTTTGTCAAAAATCAAGTGACCATAGGTGTGTGGGTTCATTTCTGGGTCTTCAATTCTATTCCATTGGTCTATCTGTCTGTCTCTGTACCAATACCATGCAGTTTTTATCACTATTGCTCTGTAATACTGCTTGAGTTCAGGGATAGTGATTCCCCCTGAAGTCCCTTTATTGTTGAGGATAGCTTTAGCTATCCTGGGTTTTTTGTTATTCCAGATGAATTTGCAAATTGTTCTGTCTAACTCTTTGAAGAATTGGATTGGTATTTTGATGGGGATTGCATTGAATCTGTAGATTGCTTTTGGTAAAATGGCCATTTTTACTATATTAATCCTGCCAATCCATGAGCATGGGAGATCTTTCCATCTTCTGAGGTCTTCTTCAATTTCTTTCCTCAGTGTCTTGAAGTTCTTATTGTACAGATCTTTTACTTGCTTTGTGAAAGTCACACCGAGGTACTTTATATTATTTGGGTCTATTATGAAGGGTGTCGTTTCCCTAATTTCTTTCTCGGCTTGTTTCTCTTTTGTATAGAGGAAGGCAACTGATTTATTTGAGTTAATTTTATACCCAGCCACTTTGCTGAAGTTGTCTATCAGCTTTAGTAGTTCTCTGGTGGAACTTTTGGGATCACTTAAATATACTATCATGTCATCTGCAAATAGTGATATTTTGACCTCTTCTTTTCCGATCTGTATCCCTTTGATCTCCTTTTGTTGTCTGATTGCTCTGGCTAGAACTTCAAGAACTATATTGAATAAGTAGGGAGAGAGTGGGCAGCCTTGTCTAGTCCCTGATTTTAGTGGGATTGCTTCAAGTTTCTCTCCATTTAGTTTAATGTTAGCAACTGGTTTGCTGTATATGGCTTTTACTATGTTTAGGTATGGGCCTTGAATTCCTATTCTTTCCAGGACTTTTATCATGAGGGGTGTTGAATTTTGTCAAATGCTTTCTCAGCATCTAATGAAATGATCATGTGGTTCTGTTCTTTCAGTTTGTTTATATGATTGATCACGTTGATGGTTTTCCGTATATTAAACCAAACCTGCATGACTGGGATGAAGCCTACTTGATCATGGTGGATGATTGTTTTGATGTGCTCTTGAATTCAGTTTGCCAGAATTTTATTGAATATTTTTGCGTCGATATTCATAAGGGAAATTGGTCTGAAGTTCTCTTTCTTTGTTGTGTCTTTGTGTGGTTTAGGTATAAGAGTAATTGTGGCTTCGTAGAAGGAATTCGGTAGGGCTCGATCTGTTTCAATTTTGTGGAATAGTTTGGATAATATTGGTATGAGGTCTTCTATGAAGGTTTGATAGAATTCTGCACTAAACCCGTCTGGACCTGGGCTCTTTTTGGTTGGGAGACCTTTAATGACTGCTTCTATTTCCTTAGGAGTTATGGGGTTGTTTAACTGGTTTATCTGTTCCTGATTTAACTTCGGTACCTGGTATCTGTCTAGGAAATTTTCCATTTCCTGAAGATTTTCAAATTTTGTTGAATATAGGTTTTTATAGTAAGATCTGATGATTTTTTGAATTTCCTCTGAATCTGTAGTTATGTCTCCCTTTTCATTTCTGATTTTGTTAATTTGGATGCACTCTCTGTGTCCTCTCATTAGTCTGGCTAAGGGTTTATCTATCTTGTTGATTTTCTCAAAGAACCAAATTTTGGTTCTGTTGATTCTTTCTATGGTCCTTTTTGTTTCGACTTGGTTGATTTCAGCTCTGAGTTTGATTATTTCCTGCCTTCTACTCATCCTGGGTGTATTTGCTTCTTTTTGTTATAGAGCTTTTAGGTGTGCTGTCAAGCTGCTGACATATGCTCTTTCCTGTTTCTTTCTGCAGGCACTCAGCTCTATGAGTTTTCCTCTTAGCACAGCTTTCATTGTGTCCCATAAGTTTGGGTATGTTGTATCTTCATTTTCATTAAATTCTAAAAAGTTTTTAATTTCTTTCTTTATTTCTTCCTTGACCAGGTTATCATTGAGTAGAGCATTGTTCAATTTCCAAGTATATATGGGCATTCTTCCCTTATTGTTATTGAAGACCAGTTTTAGGCCGTGGTGGTCCGATAGCACGCATGGGATTATTTCTATCTTTCTGTACCTGTTGAGGCCCGTTTTTTGACCAATTATATGGTCAATTTTGGAGAAAGTGCCATGAGGAGCTGAGAAGAAGTTATATCCTTTTGCTTTAGGATAGAATGTTCTATAAATATCTGTTAAGTCCATTTGCCTCATGACTTCTCTTAGTCTGTCGACATCACTGTTTAATTTCTGTTTCCATGATCTGTCCATTGATGAGAGTGGGGTGTTGAAATCTCCCACTATTATTGTGTGAGGTGCAATGTGTGTCTTGAGCTTTAGTAAGGTTTCTTTTACGTATGTAGGTGCCCTTGTATTTGGGGCATAGATATTTAGGATTGAGAGTTCATCTTGGTGGATTTTTCCTTTGATGAATATGAAGTGTCCTTCCTTATCTTTTTTGATGACTTTTAGTTGGAAATTGATTTTATTTGATATTAGAATGGCTACTCCAGCTTGCTTCTTCTGACCATTTGCTTGGAAAGTTGTTTTCCAGCCTTTCACTCTGAGGTAGTGTCTGTCTTTGTCTCTGAGGTGTGTTTCCTGTAGGCAGCAGAATGCAGGTTCCTCGTTGCGTATCCAGTTTGTTAATCTATGTCTTTTTATTGGGGAGTTGAGGCCACTGATATTGAGAGATATTAAGGAATAGTGATTATTGTTTCCCTTTATATTCATATTTGGATGTGAGGTTATGTTTGTGTGCTTTCATTCTCTTTGTTTTGTTGCCAAGACGATTAGTTTCTTGCTTCTTCTAGGGTATAGCTTGCCTCCTTATGTTGGGCTTTACCATTTATTATCCTTTGTAGTGCTGGATTTGTAGAAAGATATTGTGTAAATTTGGTTTTGTCATGGAATATCTTGGTTTCTCCATCAATGTTAATTGAGAGTTTTGCTGGATACAGTAACCTGGGCTGGCATTTGTGTTCTCTTAGTGTCTGTATGACATCAGTCCAGGATCTTCTGGCCTTCATAGTTTCTGGCGAGAAGTCTGGTATGATTCTGATAGGTCTCCCTTTATATGTTACTTGACCTTTTTCCCTTACTGCTTTTAATATTCTTTCTTTATTTTGTGCGTTTGGTGTTTTGACTATTATGTGACGGGAGGTGTTTCTTTTCTGGTCCAATCTATTTGGAGTTCTGTAGGCTTCTTCTATGTCTATGGGTATCTCTTTTTTTAGGTTAGGGAAGTTTTCTTCTATGATTTTGTTGAAGATATTTACTGGTCCTTTGAGCTGGGAGTCTTCACTCTCTTCTATACCTATTATCATTAGGTTTGATCTTCTCATTGAGTCCTGGATTTCCTGTATGTTTTGGACCAGTAGCTTTTTCCGCTTTACATTATCTTTGACAGTTGAGTCAATGATTTCTATGGAATCTTCTGCTCCTGAGATTCTCTCTTCCATCTCTTGTATTCTGTTGGTGAAGCTTGTATCTACAGCTCCTTGTCTCTTCTTTTGGTTTTCTATATCCAGGGTTGTTTCCATGTGCTCTTTCTTGATTGCTTCTATTTCCATTTTTAATTCCTTCAACTGTTTGATTGTGTTTTCCTGGAATTCTTTCAGGGATTTTTGCGATTCCTCTCTGTAGGCTTCTACTTGTTTATTAATGTTTTCCTGTGTTTTCCTAAGTGTGTTCATATCTTTCTTGAAGTCCTCCAGCATCATGATCAAATATGATTTTGAAACTAGATCTTGCTTTTCTGGTGTGTTTGAATATTCCATGTTTGTTTTGTTTGGAGAATTAGGCTCCGATGATGGCATGTAGTCTTGGTTTTTGTTGCTTGGGTTCCTGCGCTTGCCTCTCTCCATCAGATTATCTCTAGTGTTACTTTGTTCTGCTATTTCTGACAGTGGCTAGACTGTCCTATAAGCCTGTGTGTCAGGAGTGCTGTAGACCTGTTTTCCTCTCTTTCAGTCAGTTATGGGGACAGAGTGTTCTGCTTTCGGGCGTGTAGTTTTTCCTCTCTACAGGTCTTCAGCTGTTCCTGTGGGCCTGTGTCTTGAGTTCACCAGGCAGCTTTCTCGCAGCCGAAAATTTGGTCTTACCTGTGGTCCCGAGGCTCAGGTTCGCTCGTGGGGTGCTGCCCAGGGGCTCTCTGCAGCGGCAGCAACCAGGAAGACCTGTGCCGCCCCTTCCGGGAGCTTCAGTGCACCAGGGTTCCAGATGGTCTTTGGCTTTTTCCTCGGGCGTCCGAGATGTGTGTGCAGGGAGCAGTCTCTTCTGGTTTCCCAGGCTTGTCTGCCTCTCTGAAGGTTTAGCTCTCCCTCCCACGGGATTTGGGTGCAGAGAACTGTTTATCCGGTCTGTTTCTTTCCGGTTCCGGTGGTGTCTCAGGCAGGTGTCCTGCTGCTCCTGGGCCCTCCTCCACGGGAGCCCAGAGGCCTTATACAGTTTCCTCTTGGGCCAGGGATGTGGGCAGGGGTGAGCAGTGTTGTTAGTCTCTTCCGCTCTGCAGTGTCAGGAGTGCCCACCTGACCAGGCGGTTGGGTCTCTCTCTCACCGGGTCTGGGAGCAGAGAGCTGCTGCGGGCCGGGATCCGCGGGTGTGGGACTTCCGGTAAACACAGAACGTGCCCGGTCCTAGAGAAATTCTGCTTCCGTGTGTCCCAAGCTCACCAGGCAGCTTTCTTGCAGCAGAAAAGTTGGTCTTACCTGTGGTCCCGAGGCTCAGGTTCGCTCGTGGGGTGCTGCCCAGGGGCTCTCTGCAGCGGCAGCAACCAGGAAGACCTGTGCCACCCCTTCCGGGAGCTTCAGTGCACCAGGGTTCCAGATGGTCTTTGGCTTTTTCCTCTGGCGTCCGAGATGTGTGTGCAGGGAGCAGTCTCTTCTGGTTTCCCAGGCTTGTCTGCCTCTCTGAAGGTTTAGCTCTCCATCCCACGGGATTTGGGTGCAGAGAACTGTTTATCCGGTCTGGGTTAGAAACTTTTAAGATTTGGTATTATCTTTGACTGATGTATTGTTTGTTTATTTCTTCTAATGTATGTTCTAATTTGAGATTCTGTATTCTGTCTCTTGTCATCTGTTGGTGGTGCTTGCATTTGTAGATTTGGTTCTCTTTTGTGAGTCTTTCATCTACAATGTTGCCTGTTTCTATTTTTTTTTAATGATTCTATTTTTTTGCAGGTCTTGGACTTTTTATTAGTTTCTTTTAACTGCTTGATTGCATTTTTTTTCTATTTCTTTAATGGATTCATTTGCTTCCTCTTTAATGGCATTTATATTTTTCATTGTATTTTTCTGAATTTCTTTAATTTATTTATTTTCTCATTATAAGACTATCATTTTCATGAAATGAAAGGTCATAGTCTTGCTCTTCAGGTGTGTTATGATAACCAGAATTTGTTGTTGTAGTAGTACTAGGTTCTGATGTTGCCATATTGCACTACCTTCTGTTGAGTGTGTGGTTGTGCTTGCCTTTAACCATCTAGTTGTCTGTTTTATTGGCTTTCAGGGGAGTCCCAGAGAGGAGCAAGCTTCAGGGATTGTTTCTGTGAGGTGGCACAGGCTTCCAAGGTGCCAGGCATAGCTGTGGGATTAGGTGCAGGATTGCATTTAAAGGTGTGGACCAGAACTTGGAATTCAGAAAAGATGTGGTAGATGTCTTGACTGCTTGCTTTACTGCTCCGGGCAAGTGGGGGTTTGTGGTAGGTGGTGGTGGTGATGATGATGATGATGATGATGATGATGATGATGATGATGATGATAATTACTTAGTCCCTAATGATTTTCTAGTGAGAGAGCAAGAAAGGGTGAAGATCCGCCTGGACAGGTGGGCACTCCTGAGACCGCAGAGCTGAAGAGACCATCAACACTGCCCACCCCTGCCCACATCCCTGGTCCAAGAGGAAACTGTATACGGCCTCTGGGTTCCCTTGGATAAGGGCACAGCAACAGCAGGTCCCCTGCGTCTGAGACACTGCCTGAACCTGAAGGGACCGACCTGATAAACAGTTCTCTGCACCCAAATCCCGTGGGAGGGAGAGCTAAACCTTCAGAGAGGCAGATACGCCTGGGAAACCAGAAGAGACTGCACTGTGCACACATTACTGATTCCAGAGGAAAACACCAAATGCCATCTGGAACCCTGGTGCACGGAAGGTCCCGGAAAGGGCAGCGCAGATCTTCCTTGTTGCTGCCCCGAAGGAGAGCTCATAAGCAACGCCCCACGAGCAAACTTGAGCCTAGGCACCACAGGTAAGACCAACTTTTCTGCTCAAAGCGACCTGCCTGGTGAACTCAAGACACAGGACCACAGGAACAGCTGAAGAACTGTAGATAGAAAAAACTACACGCCCAAAAGCAGAACACTCTGTTCCCATAACTGGCTGAAAGAAAACAGGAAAACAGGTCTACAGCACTGCTGACACACTGGCCTATAGGACAGTATAGCCACTGTCAGAAATAGAAGAAAAAAGTAACACTAGAGATAATCTGATGGCAAGAGGCAAACGCAGGAATCCAAGCAACAGAAACCAAGACTACATGGAATGATCAGAGCACAATTCTCCCACCAAAGCAAAATGGGAATATCCAAACACAGCAGAAAACCAAGATCTAGTTTCAAAATCATATGTGATCATGATGCTGGAGGACTTCAAGAAAGACATGAAGAACTTCCTTACAGAAACACAGGAAACCATTAATAAACAAGTAGAAGCCTACATAGAGTAATCGCAAAAATCCCTGAAAAATTCCAGGAAAACATAAATAAACAAGTGGAGGCCCACAGAGAGGTGTCACAAAAATCCCTGAAAGAATTCCAGGAAAACACAATCAAACAGTTGAAGGAATTAAAAATGGAAATAGAAGCAATCAAGAAAGGACACATGTAAACAACCCTGGATATAGAAAAGCAAAAGAAGAGACAATGAGCCGTAGATACGAGCTTCACCAACAGAATACAAGAGATGGAAGAGAGAATCTCATGAGCAGAAGATTCCATAGAAATCATTGACTCAACTGTCAAAGATAATGTAAAGCGGAAGAAGCTAATGGTCCAAAACATACAGGAAATCCAGGACTCAATGAGAAGATCAAACCAAAGGATAATAGGTATAGAAGAGGGTGAAGACTCCCAGCTCAAAGCACCAGTAAATATCTTCAACAAAATCATAGAAGAAAACTTCCCTAACCTAAAAAAAGAGATACCCATAGGCATACAAGAAGCCTACAGAACTCCAAATAGATTGGACCAGAAAAGAAACACCTCCCGTCACATAATAGTCAAAACACCAAACGCACAAAATAAAGAAAGAATTTTAAAAGCAGTAAGGGAAAAAGGTCAAGTAACATATAAAGGCAGACCTATCAGAATCACACCAGACTTTTCACCAGAGACTATGAAAGCCAGAAGATCCTGGACAGATGTCAAACAGACTCTAAGAGAACCCAAATGCCAGCCCAGGTTACTGTATCCTGCAAAACTCTCAATTAACATAGATGGAGAAACCAAGATATTCCATGACAAAACCAAATTTACACAATATCTTTCTACAAATCCAGCACTACAAAGGATAATAAATGGTAAAGTCCAACATAAGGAGGCAAGCTATACCCTAGAAGAAACAAGAAACTATTTGTCTTGGCAACAAAACAAAGAGAAGAAAAGCACACAAACATAACCTCACATCCAAATATGAATATAACAGGAAGTAATACTCACTATTCCTTAATATCTCTCAACATCAATGGCCTCAACTCCCCAATAAAAAGACATAGATTAACAAACTGGATATGCAACGAGTACCCTGTATTCTGCTGCCTACAGGAAACACACCTCAGAGACAAAGACAGACACTACCTCAGAGTGAAAGGCTGGAAAACAAGTTTCCAAGCAAATGGTCGGAAGAAGCAAGCTGGAGTTGCCATTCTAATATCAGATAAAATCAATTTTCAGCTAAAAGTCATCAAAAAAGATAAGGAAGGACACTTCATATTCATCAAAGGAAAAATCCACCAAGATGAACTCTCAATCCTAAATATCTATGCCCGAAATACAAGGGCACCTACATACGTAAGAGAAACCTTACTAAATCTCAAAACACACATTGCACCTCACACAATAATAGTGGGAGATTTCAACACCCCACTCTCATCAATGGACAGATCATGGAAACAGAAATTAAACAGAGACGTAGTCAGACTAAGAGAAGTCATGAGCCAAATGGATTAACAGATATTTATAGAACATTCTATCCTAAAGCAAAAGGATATACCTTCTTCTCAGCTCCTCATGGTCCTTTCTCCAAAATTGACCATATATTTGGTCAAAAAACAGGCCACAACATGTACAGAAAGATAGAAATAATCCCATGCGTGGTATCAGACCACCACGGCCTAAACCTGGTCTTCAATAACAATAAGAGAAGAACGCCCACATATACGTGGAAGTTGAACAATACTGTACTCAACGATAACCTGGTCAAGGAAGAAATAAAGAAAGAAATTAAAGACTTCTTAGAATTTAATGAAAATGACGGTACAACATACCCAAACTTATGGGAAACAGTGAAAGCTGTGCTAAGAGGAAAACTCATCTCTGCGTGCCTGCAGAAAGAAACAGAAGAGAACATATGTCACCAGTTTGACAGCACACCTAAAAGCTCTAGAACAAAAAGAAGCAAATACACCCAGGAGGAGTAGAAGGCAGGATATAATCAAACTCAAAGCTGAAATCAACGAAGTCGAAACAAAAAGGACCATAGGAAGAATCAACAGAAACAAAAGTTGGTTCTTTGAGAAAATCGACAAGATAGATAAACCCTTAACCAGACTAACGAGAGAACACAGAGAGTGTGTCCAAATTAACAAAATCAGAAATGAAAAGGGAGACATAACTACAGATTCAGAGGAAATTCAAAAAATCATCAGATCTTACTATAAAAGTCCATATTCAACAAAACTTGAAAATCTGCAGGAAATAGACAATGTCCTAGACAGATACCAGGTACCGAAGTCAAATCAGGAACAGATAAACCAGTTAAACAACCCCGTGACTCCTAAGGATATAGAAGCAGTCATTAAAGGTCTCCCAATCATAAAGAGCCCAGATCCAGGCGGGTTTAGTGCAGAATTCTATCAAACCTTCATAGAAGACCTCATACCAATATTATCCAAACTATTCCACAAAATTGAAACAGATGGAGCCCTACCGAATTCCTTCTACGAAGCCACAATTACTCTTATACCTAAACCACACAAAGACACAACAAAGAAAGAGAACTTCAGACCAATTTCCCTTATGAATATCGACGCAAAAATACTCAATAAAATTCTGGCAAACCGAATTCAAGAGCACATCAAAACAATCATCCACCATGATCAAGTAGGCTTCATCCCAGGCATGCAGGGATGGTTTAATATACGGAAAACCATCAACGTGATCCATTATATAAACAAACTGAAAGAACAGAACCACATGATCATTTCATTAGATGCTGAGAAAGCATTTGACAAAATTCAACACCCCTTCATGATAAAAGTCCTGGAAAGAATAGGAATTCAAGGCCCATACCTAAACATAGTAAAAGCCATATACAGCAAACCAGTTGCTAACATTAAACTAAATGGAGAGAAACTTGAAGCAATCCCACTAAAATCAGGGACTAGACAAGGCTGCCCACTCTCTCCCTACTTATTCAATATAGTTCTTGAAGTTCTAGCCAGAGCAATCAGACAACAAAAGGAGATCAAAGGGATACAGATCGGAAAAGAAGAGGTCAAAATATCACTATTTGCAGATGACATGATAGTATATTTAAGTGATCCCAAAAGTTCCACCAGAGAACTACTAAAGCTGATAAACAACTTCAGCAAAGTGGCTGGGTATAAAATTAACTCAAATAAATCAGTTGCCTTCCTCTATACAAAAGAGAAACAAGCCGAGAAAGAAATTAGGGAAACGACACCCTTCATAAGAGACCCAAATAATATAAAGTACCTCGGTGTGACTTTAACCAAGCAAGTAAAAGATCTGTACAATAAGAACTTCAAGACACTGAGGAAAGAAATTGAAGAAGACCTCAGAAGATGGAAAGATCTCCCATGCTCATGGATTGGCAGGATTAATATGGTAAAAATGGCCATTTTACCAAAAGCAATCTACAGATTCAATGCAATCCCCATCAAAATACCAATCCAATTCTTCAAAGAGTTAGACAGAACAATTTGCAAATTCATCTGGAATAACAAAAAACCCAGGATAGCTAAAGCTATCCTCAACAATAAAAGTACTTCAGGGGGAATCACTATCCCTGAACTCAAGCAGTATTACAGAGCAATAGTGATAAAAACTGCATGGTATTGGTACAGAGACAGACAGATAGACCAATGGAATAGAATTGAAGACCCAGAAATGAACCCACACACCTATGGTCACTTGATTTTTGACAAAGGAGCCAAAACCATCCAATGGAAAAAAGATAGCATTTTCAGCAAATGGTGCTGGTTCAACTGGAGGGCAACATGTAGAAGAATGCAGATCGATCCATCCTTATCACCCTGTACAAAGCTTAAGTCCAAGTGGATCAAGGACCTCCACATCAAACCAGACACACTCAAACTAATAGAAGAAAAACTAGGGAAGCATCTGGAACACATGGGCACTGGAAAAAATTTCCTGAACAAAACACCAATGGCTTATGCTCTAAGATCAAGAATCGACAAATGGGATCTCATAAAACTGCAAAGCTTCTGTAAGGCAAAGGACACTGTGGTTAGGACAAAACGGCAACCAACAGATTGGGAAAAGATCTTTACCAATCCTACAACAGATAGAGGCCTTATTTCCAAAATATACAAAGAACTCAAGAAGTTAGACCGCAGGGAAACAAATAACCCTATTAAAAAATGGGGTTCAGAGCTAAACAAAGAATTCACAGCTGAGGAATGCCGAATGGCTGAGAAACACCTAAAGAAATGTTCAACATCTTTAGTCATAAGGGAAATGCAAATCAAAACAACCCTGAGATTTCACCTCACACCAGTGCGATTGGCTAAGATCAAAAACTCAGGTGACAGCAGATGCTGGCGAGGATGTGGAGAAAGAGGAACACTCCTCCATTGTTGGTGGGATTGCAGACTGGTAAAACCATTCTGGAAATCAGTCTGGAGGTTCCTCAGAAAATTGGACATTGAACTGCCTGAGGATCCAGCTATACCTCTCTTGGGCATATACCCAAAAGATGCCTCAACATATAAAAGAGACACGTGCTCCACTATGTTCATCGCAGCCTTATTTATAATAGCCAGAAGCTGGAAAGAACCCAGATGCCCTTCAACAGAGGAATGGATACAGAAAATGTGGTACATCTACACAATGGAATATTACTCAGCTATCAAAAACAACGAGTTTATGAAATTCGTAGGCAAATGGTTGGAACTGGAAAATATCATCCTGAGTGAGCTAACCCAATCACAGAAAGACATACATGGTATGCACTCATTGATAAGTGGCTATTAGCCCAAATGCTTGAATTACCCTAGATCCCTAGAACAAACGAAACTCAAGACGGATGATCAAAATGTGAATGCTTCACTCCTTCTTTAAATGAGGAAAAAGAATACCCTTGGCAGGGAAGGGAGAGGCAAAGATTAAAATAGAGACTGAAGGAACACCCATTCAGAGCCTGCCCCACATGTGGCCCATACATACACAGCCACCCAATTAGACAAGATGGATGAAGCAAAGAAGTGCAGACCGACAGGAGCCGGATGTAGATCGCTCCTGAGAGACACAGCCAGAATACAGCAAATATAGAGGCGAATGCCAGCAGCAAACCACTGAACTGAGAATAGGTCCCCTATTGAAGGAATCAGAGAAAGAACTGGAAGAGCTTGAAGGGGCTCGAGACCCCAAAAGTACAACAATGCCAAGCAACCAGAGCTTCCAGGGACTAAGCCACTACCTAAAGACTATACATGGACTGACCCTGGACTCTGACCCCATAGGTAGCAATGAATATCCTAGTAAGAGCACCAGTGGAAGGGGAAGCCCTGGGTCCTGCTAAGACTGAACCCCCAGTGAACTAGACTGTTGGGGGGAGGGCGGCAATGGGGGGAGGGTTGGGAGGGGAACACCCATAAGGAAGGGGAGGGTGAGGGGGATGTTTGCCCGGAAACCGGGAAAGGGAATAACACTCGAAATGTATATAAGAAATACTCAAGTTAATAAAAAAAAATAAGTTTTTTGAAAAAAAAAAAAAAAAGAAATCTCATAAAGAAAATCAGGAATCACAATATATTAGTAAAAAAAAAACTTTTGGGGAAAAACAAACAAAAATAGACAAAGCATTATAAGGCACTCCCTCCTATCTACATACTCTCAAAAAATTTCCATTGAGCTACCTTTTTTCAGTTTTCCTGAAATCTATGTAAATTCTTTAAATTAAAAGCTCATCTTTTTTAAATATTATAGATTGATTTATTTAACTTTTTTTTATTAACTTGAGTATTTCTTATATACATTTCGAGTGTTATTCCCTTTCCCGGTTTCCGGGCAAACATCCACCTCCCCCCTCCCCTTCCTTATGGGTGTTCCCCTCCCAACCCTCCCCCCAAGGCCGCCCTCCCCCCCACAGTCTAGTTCAATGGGGGTTCAGTCTTAGCAGGACCCAGGGCTTCCCCTTCCACTGGTGCTCTTACTAGGATATTCATTGCTACCTATGAGGTCAGAGTCCAGGGTCAGTCCATGTAGAGTCTTTAGGTAGTGGCTTAGTCCCTGGAAGCTCTGGTTGCTTGGCATTGGTGTACATATGGGGTTTCGAGCCCCTTCAAGCTCTTCCAGTTCTTTCTCTGATTCCTTCAAGGGGGTTCTATTCTCAGTTCAGTGGTTTGCTGCTGGCATTTGCCTCTGTATTTGCTGTATTCTGGCTGTGTCTCTCAGGAGCGATTTACATCCGGCTCCTGTCGGTCTGCACTTCATTGCTTCATCCATCTTGTCTAATTGGGTGGCTGTATATGTATGGGTCACATGTGGGGCAGGCTCTGAATGGGTGTTCCTTCAGTCTCTGTTTTAATCTTTGCCTCTCTCTTCCCTGCCAAGGGTATTCTTGTTCCCCTTTTAAAGAAGGCGTAAAACATTCACATTTTGATCATCCGTCTTGAGTTTCATTTGTTCTAGGCATCTAGGGTAATTCAAGCATTTGGGCTAATAGCCACTTATCAATGAGTGCATACCATGTATGTCTTTCTGTGATTGGGTTAGCTCACTCAGGATGATATTTTCCAGTTCCAACCATTTGTCTATGAATTTCATAAAGTCGTTGTTTTTGATAGCTGAGTAATATTCCATGTGTAGATGTACCACATTTTCTGTATCCATTCCTCTGTTGAAGGGCATCTGGGTTCTTTCCAGCTTCTGGCTATTATAAATAAGGCTGCAATGAACATAGTGGAGCACGTGTCTTTTTTATATGTTGGGGCATCTTTTGGGTATATGCCCAAGAGAGGTATAGCTGGATCCTCAGGCAGTTCATTGTTCACTTTTCTGAGGATCCTCCAGACTGATTTCCAGAATGGTTGTACCAGTTTGCAATCCCACCAACAATGGAGGAGTGTTCCTCTTTCTCCACATCCTCGCCAGCATCTGTTGTACCCTGAGTTTTTGATCATAGGCATTCTCACTGGTGTGAGGTGAAATCTCAGGGTTGTTTTGATTTGCATTTCCCTTATGACTAAAGATGTTGAACATTTCTTTAGGTGTTTCTCAGCCATTCGGCATTCCTCAGCTGTGAATTCTTTGTTTAGCTCTGAACCCCATTTTTTAATAGGGTGATTTGTCTCCCTGCGGTCTAACTTCTTGAGTTCTTTGTATATTTTGGATATAAGGCCTCTATCTGTTGTAGGATTGGTAAAGATCTTTTCCCAATCTGTTGGTTGCCGTTTTGTCCTAACCACAGTGTCCTTTGCCTTACAGAAGCTTTGCAGTTTTATGAGATCCCATTTGTCGATTCTTGATCTTAGACCGTAAGCCATTGGTGTTTTGTTTAGGAAATTTTTTCCAGTGCCCATGTTTTCCAGATGCTTCCCTAGTTTTTCTTCTATTAGTTTGAGTGTGTCTGGTTTGATGTGGAGGTCCTTGATCCACTTGGACTTAAGCTTTGTACAGGGTGATAAGCATGGATCGATCTGCATTCTTCTACATGTTGCCCTCCAGTTGAACCAGCACCATTTGCTGAAAATGCTATCTTTTTTCCATTGGATGGTTTTGGCTCCTTTGTCAAAAATCAAGTGACCATAGGTGTGTGGGTTCATTTCTGGGTCTTCAATTCTATTCCATTGGTCTATCTGTCTGTCTCTGTACCAATACCATGCAGTTTTTATCACTATTGCTCTGTAATACTGCTTGAGTTCAGGGATAGTGATTCCCCCTGAAGTCCCTTTATTGTTGAGGATAGCTTTAGCTATCCTGGGTTTTTTGTTATTCCAGATGAATTTGCAAATTGTTCTGTCTAACTCTTTGAAGAATTGGATTGGTATTTTGATGGGGATTGCATTGAATCTGTAGATTGCTTTTGGTAAAATGGCCATTTTTACTATATTAATCCTGCCAATCCATGAGCATGGGAGATCTTTCCATCTTCTGAGGTCTTCTTCAATTTCTTTCCTCAGTGTCTTGAAGTTCTTATTGTACAGATCTTTTACTTGCTTTGTGAAAGTCACACCGAGGTACTTTATATTATTTGGGTCTATTATGAAGGGTGTCGTTTCCCTAATTTCTTTCTCGGCTTGTTTCTCTTTTGTATAGAGGAAGGCAACTGATTTATTTGAGTTAATTTTATACCCAGCCACTTTGCTGAAGTTGTCTATCAGCTTTAGTAGTTCTCTGGTGGAACTTTTGGGATCACTTAAATATACTATCATGTCATCTGCAAATAGTGATATTTTGACCTCTTCTTTTCCGATCTGTATCCCTTTGATCTCCTTTTGTTGTCTGATTGCTCTGGCTAGAACTTCAAGAACTATATTGAATAAGTAGGGAGAGAGTGGGCAGCCTTGTCTAGTCCCTGATTTTAGTGGGATTGCTTCAAGTTTCTCTCCATTTAGTTTAATGTTAGCAACTGGTTTGCTGTATATGGCTTTTACTATGTTTAGGTATGGGCCTTGAATTCCTATTCTTTCCAGGACTTTTATCATGAGGGGTGTTGAATTTTGTCAAATGCTTTCTCAGCATCTAATGAAATGATCATGTGGTTCTGTTCTTTCAGTTTGTTTATATGATTGATCACGTTGATGGTTTTCCGTATATTAAACCAAACCTGCATGACTGGGATGAAGCCTACTTGATCATGGTGGATGATTGTTTTGATGTGCTCTTGAATTCAGTTTGCCAGAATTTTATTGAGTATTTTTGCGTCGATATTCATAAGGGAAATTGGTCTGAAGTTCTCTTTCTTTGTTGTGTCTTTGTGTGGTTTAGGTATAAGAGTAATTGTGGCTTCGTAGAAGGAATTCGGTAGGGCTCGATCTGTTTCAATTTTGTGGAATAGTTTGGATAATATTGGTATGAGGTCTTCTATGAAGGTTTGATAGAATTCTGCACTAAACCCGTCTGGACCTGGGCTCTTTTTGGTTGGGAGACCTTTAATGACTGCTTCTATTTCCTTAGGAGTTATGGGGTTGTTTAAGTGGTTTATCTGTTCCTGATTTAACTTCGGTACCTGGTATCTGTCTAGGAAATTTTCCATTTCCTGAAGATTTTCAAATTTTGTTGAATATAGGTTTTTATAGTAAGATCTGATGATTTTTTGAATTTCCTCTGAATCTGTAGTTATGTCTCCCTTTTCATTTCTGATTTTGTTAATTTGGACGCACTCTCTGTGTCCTCTCATTAGTCTGGCTAAGGGTTTATCTATCTTGTTGATTTTCTCAAAGAACCAAATTTTGGTTCTGTTGATTCTTTCTATGGTCCTTTTTGTTTCGACTTGGTTGATTTCAGCTCTGAGTTTGATTATTTCCTGCCTTCTACTCATCCTGGGTGTATTTGCTTCTTTTTGTTATAGAGCTTTTAGGTGTGCTGTCAAGCTGCTGACATATGCTCTTTCCTGTTTCTTTCTGCAGGCACTCAGCTCTATGAGTTTTCCTCTTAGCACAGCTTTCATTGTGTCCCATAAGTTTGGGTATGTTGTATCTTCATTTTCATTAAATTCTAAAAAGTTTTTAATTTCTTTCTTTATTTCTTCCTTGACCAGGTTATCATTGAGTAGAGCATTGTTCAATTTCCAAGTATATATGGGCATTCTTCCCTTATTGTTATTGAAGACCAGTTTTAGGCCGTGGTGGTCCGATAGCACGCATGGGATTATTTCTATCTTTCTGTACCTGTTGAGGCCCGTTTTTTGACCAATTATATGGTCAATTTTGGAGAAAGTGCCATGAGGAGCTGAGAAGAAGTTATATCCTTTTGCTTTAGGATAGAATGTTCTATAAATATCTGTTAAGTCCATTTGCCTCATGACTTCTCTTAGTCTGTCGACATCACTGTTTAATTTCTGTTTCCATGATCTGTCCATTGATGAGAGTGGGGTGTTGAAATCTCCCACTATTATTGTGTGAGGTGCAATGTGTGTCTTGAGCTTTAGTAAGGTTTCTTTTACGTATGTAGGTGCCCTTGTATTTGGGGCATAGATATTTAGGATTGAGAGTTCATCTTGGTGGATTTTTCCTTTGATGAATATGAAGTGTCCTTCCTTATCTTTTTTGATGACTTTTAGTTGGAAATTGATTTTATTTGATATTAGAATGGCTACTCCAGCTTGCTTCTTCTGACCATTTGCTTGGAAAGTTGTTTTCCAGCCTTTCACTCTGAGGTAGTGTCTGTCTTTGTCTCTGAGGTGTGTTTCCTGTAGGCAGCAGAATGCAGGTTCCTCGTTGCGTATCCAGTTTGTTAATCTATGTCTTTTTATTGGGGAGTTGAGGCCACTGATATTGAGAGATATTAAGGAATAGTGATTATTGTTTCCCTTTATATTCATATTTGGATGTGAGGTTATGTTTGTGTGCTTTCATTCTCTTTGTTTTGTTGCCAAGACGATTAGTTTCTTGCTTCTTCTAGGGTATAGCTTGCCTCCTTATGTTGGGCTTTACCATTTATTATCCTTTGTAGTGCTGGATTTGTAGAAAGATATTGTGTAAATTTGGTTTTGTCATGGAATATCTTGGTTTCTCCATCAATGTTAATTGAGAGTTTTGCTGGATACAGTAACCTGGGCTGGCATTTGTGTTCTCTTAGTGTCTGTATGACATCAGTCCAGGATCTTCTGGCCTTCATAGTTTCTGGCGAGAAGTCTGGTATGATTCTGATAGGTCTCCCTTTATATGTTACTTGACCTTTTTCCCTTACTGCTTTTAATATTCTTTCTTTATTTTGTGCGTTTGGTGTTTTGACTATTATGTGACGGGAGGTGTTTCTTTTCTGGTCCAATCTATTTGGAGTTCTGTAGGCTTCTTGTATGTCTATGGGTATCTCTTTTTTTAGGTTAGGGAAGTTTTCTTCTATGATTTTGTTGAAGATATTTACTGGTCCTTTGAGCTGGGAGTCTTCACTCTCTTCTATACCTATTATCATTAGGTTTGATCTTCTCATTGAGTCCTGGATTTCCTGTATGTTTTGGACCAGTAGCTTTTTCCGCTTTACATTATCTTTGACAGTTGAGTCAATGATTTCTATGGAATCTTCTGCTCCTGAGATTCTCTCTTCCATCTCTTGTATTCTGTTGGTGAAGCTTGTATCTACAGCTCCTTGTCTCTTCTTTTGGTTTTCTATATCCAGGGTTGTTTCCATGTGCTCTTTCTTGATTGCTTCTATTTCCATTTTTAATTCCTTCAACTGTTTGATTGTGTTTTCCTGGAATTCTTTCAGGGATTTTTGCGATTCCTCTCTGTAGGCTTCTACTTGTTTATTAATGTTTTCCTGTGTTTTCCTAAGTGTGTTCATATCTTTCTTGAAGTCCTCCAGCATCATGATCAAATATGATTTTGAAACTAGATCTTGCTTTTCTGGTGTGTTTGAATATTCCATGTTTGTTTTGTTTGGAGAATTAGGCTCCGATGATGGCATGTAGTCTTGGTTTTTGTTGCTTGGGTTCCTGCGCTTGCCTCTCTCCATCAGATTATCTCTAGTGTTACTTTGTTCTGCTATTTCTGACAGTGGCTAGACTGTCCTATAAGCCTGTGTGTCAGGAGTGCTGTAGACCTGTTTTCCTCTCTTTCAGTCAGTTATGGGGACAGAGTGTTCTGCTTTCGGGCGTGTAGTTTTTCCTCTCTACAGGTCTTCAGCTGTTCCTGTGGGCCTGTGTCTTGAGTTCACCAGGCAGCTTTCTCGCAGCCGAAAATTTGGTCTTACCTGTGGTCCCGAGGCTCAGGTTCGCTCGTGGGGTGCTGCCCAGGGGCTCTCTGCAGCGGCAGCAACCAGGAAGACCTGTGCCGCCCCTTCCGGGAGCTTCAGTGCACCAGGGTTCCAGATGGTCTTTGGCTTTTTCCTCTGGCGTCCGAGATGTGTGTGCAGGGAGCAGTCTCTTCTGGTTTCCCAGGCTTGTCTGCCTCTCTGAAGGTTTAGCTCTCCCTCCCACGGGATTTGGGTGCAGAGAACTGTTTATCCGGTCTGTTTCTTTCCGGTTCCGGTGGTGTCTCAGGCAGGTGTCCTGCTGCTCCTGGGCCCTCCTCCACGGGAGCCCAGAGGCCTTATACAGTTTCCTCTTGGGCCAGGGATGTGGGCAGGGGTGAGCAGTGTTGTTAGTCTCTTCCGCTCTGCAGTGTCAGGAGTGCCCACCTGACCAGGCGGTTGGGTCTCTCTCTCACCGGGTCTGGGAGCAGAGAGCTGCTGCGGGCCGGGATCCGCGGGTGTGGGACTTCCGGTAAACACAGAACGTGCCCGGTCCTAGAGAAATTCTGCTTCCGTGTGTCCCAAGCTCACCAGGCAGCTTTCTTGCAGCAGAAAAGTTGGTCTTACCTGTGGTCCCGAGGCTCAGGTTCGCTCGTGGGGTGCTGCCCAGGGGCTCTCTGCAGCGGCAGCAACCAGGAAGACCTGTGCCACCCCTTCCGGGAGCTTCAGTGCACCAGGGTTCCAGATGGTCTTTGGCTTTTTCCTCTGGCGTCCGAGATGTGTGTGCAGGGAGCAGTCTCTTCTGGTTTCCCAGGCTTGTCTGCCTCTCTGAAGGTTTAGCTCTCCATCCCACGGGATTTGGGTGCAGAGAACTGTTTATCCGGTCTGGGTTAGAAACTTTTAAGATTTGGTATTATCTTTGACTGATGTATTGTTTGTTTATTTCTTCTAATGTATGTTCTAATTTGAGATTCTGTATTCTGTCTCTTGTCATCTGTTGGTGGTGCTTGCATTTGTAGATTTGGTTCTCTTTTGTGAGTCTTTCATCTACAATGTTGCCTGTTTCTATTTTTTTTTAATGATTCTATTTTTTTGCAGGTCTTGGACTTTTTATTAGTTTCTTTTAACTGCTTGATTGCATTTTTTTTCTATTTCTTTAATGGATTCATTTGCTTCCTCTTTAATGGCATTTATATTTTTCATTGTATTTTTCTGAATTTCTTTAATTTATTTATTTTCTCATTATAAGACTATCATTTTCATGAAATGAAAGGTCATAGTCTTGCTCTTCAGGTGTGTTATGATAACCAGAATTTGTTGTTGTAGTAGTACTAGGTTCTGATGTTGCCATATTGCACTACCTTCTGTTGAGTGTGTGGTTGTGCTTGCCTTTAACCATCTAGTTGTCTGTTTTATTGGCTTTCAGGGGAGTCCCAGAGAGGAGCAAGCTTCAGGGATTGTTTCTGTGAGGTGGCACAGGCTTCCAAGGTGCCAGGCATAGCTGTGGGATTAGGTGCAGGATTGCATTTAAAGGTGTGGATCAGAACTTGGAATTCAGAAAAGATGTGGTAGATGTCTTGACTGCTTGCTTTACTGCTCCGGGCAAGTGGGGGTTTGTGGTAGGTGGTGGTGGTGATGATGATGATGATGATGATGATGATGATGATGATGATGATGATAATTACTTAGTCCCTAATGATTTTCTAGTGAGAGAGCAAGAAAGGGTGAAGATCCGCCTGGACAGGTGGGCACTCCTGAGACCGCAGAGCTGAAGAGACCATCAACACTGCCCACCCCTGCCCACATCCCTGGTCCAAGAGGAAACTGTATACGGCCTCTGGGTTCCCTTGGATAAGGGCACAGCAACAGCAGGTCCCCTGCGTCTGAGACACTGCCTGAACCTGAAGGGACCGACCTGATAAACAGTTCTCTGCACCCAAATCCCGTGGGAGGGAGAGCTAAACCTTCAGAGAGGCAGATACGCCTGGGAAACCAGAAGAGACTGCACTGTGCACACATTACTGATTCCAGAGGAAAACACCAAATGCCATCTGGAACCCTGGTGCACGGAAGGTCCCGGAAAGGGCAGCGCAGATCTTCCTTGTTGCTGCCCCGAAGGAGAGCTCATAAGCAACACCCCACGAGCAAACTTGAGCCTAGGCACCACAGGTAAGACCAACTTTTCTGCTCAAAGCGACCTGCCTGGTGAACTCAAGACACAGGACCACAGGAACAGCTGAAGAACTGTAGATAGAAAAAACTACACGCCCAAAAGCAGAACACTCTGTTCCCATAACTGGCTGAAAGAAAACAGGAAAACAGGTCTACAGCACTGCTGACACACTGGCCTATAGGACAGTATAGCCACTGTCAGAAATAGAAGAAAAAAGTAACACTAGAGATAATCTGATGGCAAGAGGCAAACGCAGGAATCCAAGCAACAGAAACCAAGACTACATGGAATGATCAGAGCACAATTCTCCCACCAAAGCAAAATGGGAATATCCAAACACAGCAGAAAACCAAGATCTAGTTTCAAAATCATATGTGATCATGATGCTGGAGGACTTCAAGAAAGACATGAAGAACTTCCTTAGAGAAACACAGGAAACCATTAATAAACAAGTAGAAGCCTACATAGAGTAATCGCAAAAATCCCTGAAAAATTCCAGGAAAACATAAATAAACAAGTGGAGGCCCACAGAGAGGTGTCACAAAAATCCCTGAAAGAATTCCAGGAAAACACAATCAAACAGTTGAAGGAATTAAAAATGGAAATAGAAGCAATCAAGAAAGGACACATGTAAACAACCCTGGATATAGAAAAGCAAAAGAAGAGACAATGAGCCGTAGATACGAGCTTCTTCAACAGAATACAAGAGAGAATCTCATGAGCAGAAGATTCCATAGAAATCATTGACTCAACTGTCAAAGATAATGTAAAGCGGAAGAAGCTAATGGTCCAAAACATACAGGAAATCCAGGACTCAATGAGAAGATCAAACCAAAGGATAATAGGTATAGAAGAGGGTGAAGACTCCCAGCTCAAAGCACCAGTAAATATCTTCAACAAAATCATAGAAGAAAACTTCCCTAACCTAAAAAAAGAGATACCCATAGGCATACAAGAAGCCTACAGAACTCCAAATAGATTGGACCAGAAAAGAAACACCTCCCGTCACATAATAGTCAAAACACCAAACGCACAAAATAAAGAAAGAATTTTAAAAGCAGTAAGGGAAAAAGGTCAAGTAACATATAAAGGCAGACCTATCAGAATCACACCAGACTTTTCACCAGAGACTATGAAAGCCAGAAGATCCTGGACAGATGTCAAACAGACTCTAAGAGAACCCAAATGCCAGCCCAGGTTACTGTATCCTGCAAAACTCTCAATTAACATAGATGGAGAAACCAAGATATTCCATGACAAAACCAAATTTACACAATATCTTTCTACAAATCCAGCACTACAAAGGATAATAAATGGTAAAGTCCAACATAAGGAGGCAAGCTATACCCTAGAAGAAACAAGAAACTATTTGTCTTGGCAACAAAACAAAGAGAAGAAAAGCACACAAACATAACCTCACATCCAAATATGAATATAACAGGAAGTAATACTCACTATTCCTTAATATCTCTCAACATCAATGGCCTCAACTCCCCAATAAAAAGACATAGATTAACAAACTGGATATGCAACGAGTACCCTGTATTCTGCTGCCTACAGGAAACACACCTCAGAGACAAAGACAGACACTACCTCAGAGTGAAAGGCTGGAAAACAAGTTTCCAAGCAAATGGTCGGAAGAAGCAAGCTGGAGTTGCCATTCTAATATCAGATAAAATCAATTTTCAGCTAAAAGTCATCAAAAAAGATAAGGAAGGACACTTCATATTCATCAAAGGAAAAATCCACCAAGATGAACTCTCAATCCTAAATATCTATGCCCGAAATACAAGGGCACCTACATACGTAAGAGAAACCTTACTAAATCTCAAAACACACATTGCACCTCACACAATAATAGTGGGAGATTTCAACACCCCACTCTCATCAATGGACAGATCATGGAAACAGAAATTAAACAGAGACGTAGTCAGACTAAGAGAAGTCATGAGCCAAATGGATTAACAGATATTTATAGAACATTCTATCCTAAAGCAAAAGGATATACCTTCTTCTCAGCTCCTCATGGTCCTTTCTCCAAAATTGACCATATATTTGGTCAAAAAACAGGCCACAACATGTACAGAAAGATAGAAATAATCCCATGCGTGGTATCAGACCACCACGGCCTAAACCTGGTCTTCAATAACAATAAGAGAAGAACGCCCACATATACGTGGAAGTTGAACAATACTGTACTCAACGATAACCTGGTCAAGGAAGAAATAAAGAAAGAAATTAAAGACTTCTTAGAATTTAATGAAAATGACGGTACAACATACCCAAACTTATGGGAAACAGTGAAAGCTGTGCTAAGAGGAAAACTCATCTCTGCGTGCCTGCAGAAAGAAACAGGAGAGAACATATGTCACCAGTTTGACAGCACACCTAAAAGCTCTAGAACAAAAAGAAGCAAATACACCCAGGAGGAGTAGAAGGCAGGATATAATCAAACTCAAAGCTGAAATCAACGAAGTCGAAACAAAAAGGACCATAGGAAGAATCAACAGAAACAAAAGTTGGTTCTTTGAGAAAATCAACAAGATAGATAAACCCTTAACCAGACTAACGAGAGAACACAGAGAGTGTGTCCAAATTAACAAAATCAGAAATGAAAAGGGAGACATAACTACAGATTCAGAGGAAATTCAAAAAATCATCAGATCTTACTATAAAAGTCCATATTCAACAAAACTTGAAAATCTGCAGGAAATAGACAATGTCCTAGACAGATACCAGGTACCGAAGTCAAATCAGGAACAGATAAACCAGTTAAACAACCCCGTGACTCCTAAGGATATAGAAGCAGTCATTAAAGGTCTCCCAATCATAAAGAGCCCAGATCCAGGCGGGTTTAGTGCAGAATTCTATCAAACCTTCATAGAAGACCTCATACAAATATTATCCAAAAAATACCACAAAATTGAAACAGATAGAGCACTACCGAATTCCTTCTAAGAAGACACAATTACTCTTATACCTAAACCACACAAAGACCCAACAAAGAAAGAGAACTTCAGAACAATTTCCCTTATGAATATCGACGCAAAAATACTCAACAAAATTCTGGCAAACCGAATCCAAGAGCACATCCAAACAATCATCCACCATGATCAAGTAGGTTTCATCCCAGGCATGCAGGCATGGTTTAATATACAGAAAACCATCAACGTGATCCATTATATAAACAAACTGAAAGAACAAAACCACATGATCATTTCATTAGATGCTGAGAAAGCATTTGACAAAATTCAACACCCCTTCATGATAAAAGTCCTGGAAAGAATAGGAATTCAAGGCCCATACCTAAACATAGTAAAAGCCATATACAGCAAACCAGTTGCTAACATTAAACTAAATGGAGAGAAACCTGAAGCAATCCCACTAAAATCAGAGACTAGACAAGGCTGCCCACTCTCTCCCTACTTACTCAATATAATTCTTTATGTTCTAGCCAACGCAATCAGACAACAAAAGGAGGTCAAGGGGATACAGATCGGAAAAGAAGAAGTCAAAATATCACTATTTGCAGATGATATGATAGTATATTTAAGTGATCCCAAAAGTTCCACCAGAGAACTACTAAAGCTGATAAACAACTTCAGCAAATTGGCTGGGTATAAAATTTACTCAAATAAATCAGTTGCCTTCCTCTACACAAAAGAGAAATAAGCAGAGAAAGAAATTAGGAAAACGACACCCTTCATAATAGACCCAAATAATATAAAGTACCTTGGTGTGACTTTAACCTATCAAGTTATATATCTGTACAATAAGAACTTCAAGACACTGAAGAAAGAAATTGAAGAAGACCTCAGAAGATGGAAAGATGTCCCATGGTCATGGATTGGCAGGATTAATATAATAAAAATTGCCATTTTACCAAAAGCGACCTCCAGATTCAATGCAATCCCCATCAAAATACCAATCAAATTCTTCAAAGAGTTAGACAGAGCAATTTGCAAATTCATCTGGAATAACAAAAAACCCAGGATAGCTAAAACTATTCTCAACAATAAAAGGAATTAACGGGGAATCACTATCCCTGAACTCAAGCAATATTACAGAGCAATAGTGATAAAAACTGCATGGTATTGGTACAGAGACAGACAGATAGAACAAAGGAATAGAATTGAAGACCCAGAAATGAACCCACACACTTTTGGGCACTTGATTTTTGACAAAGGGGCCAAAACCATCAAAAGGAAAAAAGATAGCATTTTCAGAAAATGGTGCTGGTTCAATTGGAGGTCAACATGTAGAAGAATGCAGATCGATCCATGCTTATCACCCTGTATAAAGCTTAATTCCAAGTGGATCAAGGACCTCCACATCAAACCAGATACACTGAAACTAATAGAAGAAAAACTAGGGCAGAATCTTGAACACATGGGCACTGGAAAAAAGTTTCATGAACAAAACACCAATGGCTTATGCTCTAAGATCAAGAATCGACAAATGGGATCTCATAAAACTGCAAAGCTTCTGTGAGGCAAAGGACACTCTGGTTAGGACAAAACGGCAACCAACAGATTGGGAAAAGATCTTTACCAATCCTACAAGAGATAGAGGGCTTATATCCAAAATATAAAAAGAACTCAAGAAGTTAGACCGCAGGGAGACAAATAACCCTATTAAAAAATGGGGTTCAGAGCTAAACAAAGAATTCACAGCTGAGGAATGCCGAATGGCTAAGAAACACCTAAAGAAATGTTCAACATCTTTACTCATGAGGGAAATGCAAATCAAAACAACCCTGGGATTTCACCTCACACCAGTGAAAATAGCTAAGATGAAAAACTCGGGTGACAGCAAATGCTGGCCAGGATGTGGAGAAAGAGGATCACTCCTCCATTGTTGGTGGGATTGCAGACTGGTAAAACCATTCTGGAAATCAGTCTGGAGGTTCCTCAGAAAATTGGACATTGAACTGCCTGAGGATCCAGCTATACCACTCTTGGACATATCCCCAAAAGATGCCCCAACATATAAAAAAGACACGTGCTCCACTATGTTCATAGCAGCCTTATTTATAATAGCCAGAAGCTGGAAAGAACCCAGATGCCCTTCAACAGAGCAATGGATACAGAAAATGTGGTACATCTACACAATGGAATATTACTCAGCTATCAAAAACAATGACTTTATGAAATTCGTAGGCAAATGATTGGAAGTGGAAAATATCATCCTGAGTTAGGTAACACACAGAAAAACACACATGGTGTGCACTCATTGATAAATGGCGCTAATAGCCATTTGCTTGAATTACCCTAGATGCCTAGAACAAATGAAACTCAAGACTGATGATCAAAATGTGAATGCTTCACTCCTTCTTTAAAAGGGGAACAAGAATACCCTTGGTAGGGAATAGAGAGGCAAAGATTAAAACAGACACAGAAGGAACGCCCATTCAGAGCCTGCCCCACATGTGGCCCATACATATACAGCCATCCAATTAGACAAGATGGATGAAGCAAAGAATTGCAGGCCGACAGGAGCTGGATGTAGATATCTCCTGAGAGAAAGAGCCAGAATACAGCAAATACAGAGGTGAATGACAGCAGCAAACCACTGAACTGAGAATAGGACCCCCGTTGAAGGAATCAGAGAAAGAACTGGAAGAGCTTGAAGGGGCTTGAGACCCCTTATGAACAACAATGCCAAGCAACTAGAGCTTCCAGGGACTAAGTCACTACTTAAAGACTATACATGGACTGACCATAGACTCTGACCTCATAGGAAGCAATGAATATCCTAGTTAGAGTACCAGTTGAAGGGGAAGCCCTGGGTCCTGCTAAGACTGAACCCCCAGTGAACTAGATTGTTGGGGTAGGGCGGCAATGGGGGGAGGATGGGGAGGGAAACACCCACAAAGAAGGGGAGGGGTAGGGATTAGGGGCATGTTTGCCGGCAAACCGGGAAAGGGAATAACACTCGAAATTTAAAAAAGAAATACTCAAGTTAATACAAAAAAAAAAAAAGAAAGAAAGAAAGTGTGAAGATTTGCATTGGTGGAAAGGAGAAGAGGATCTGGGAAGATTTGGAGAAGTGGAAATTTTAGTTAGAATATACTTTATGAAAAATCATTTTTAATAAACAATATTTTTTCCAAAGTATATGAAATAGTGAAATATATAACATAGAATACCTCAATATATTGAGTGTTCTATGTATTCTCTCTAACCAAAAGCTAATGAAATTTAAAATTAACATATGATAGATGAGTGCAAATATCAATTTAATAAAGTGAAAATATAGATTATAGTATAGTTTAGAAGCTTCTAAACAAATTCTCAAAAAGATTTAAATTGTGTTAAATATTCTCAAGTTACTTTTTTCTCTGAGTAGCCAAGAGAAATAAAAATGCCTTGTAAAGAGTTTCTGCTACCTCACCAATTGCTTCAAGTCTCATGTCCTACCCCAACTTTTGGCAGAGACACCCCCAACTCTGACAATGCCAGTTGTTATACTGATTTCAGAGCAAACAATAAAATGTGAAAGCATGAATTCACAGTAGAAAAGGACTTTGGCATGATAACAACACAGAGGGACAGAGGGAGACAGAATGGCAGGGAAGGAGACAGAGAGGAGAACCACCTCATAAAACACAAAGAGAGAAAGATAGAAAAAATAGACATATGAAGACACAGGAAAACAAAAAACATATACATCAATAAAAACATTTGACCCATCATATTTCAGTTAATTTTTTTCAGTGTTTTAGAAAGTAGAAGACTACAAACTAAGAATCTTATAAACAAGAAGCAACATATAATATGAAGAAATAATAGCTACCAAATTTGATAGGGACCAAGTGATCATATATCAAGTACTAATAGTTGTGTCAGCCCACCCTTGACCACTGTTCTTTGTCTTTTTCTGAGCCCTGCTCCTCACCATTCAGATCTTTCCTAGTTTCTAAGAATGCATGCAGAGCCTTTGGCAGCTCCTTTTTACATCTTATCACAGCAGCTTCTATCTTGACAAAGGTCTTTTCATATACCCTATATTTAATTTGGTCTTGCTGCATAAGTTGCTACTTTCACATATTTTAAAAAAAACTTCCCCTTTTGTATTCCTAGTTACACAATTCAAAGAAGGAACAAGCCTGTGATTATTTCATGCCTAACACATCTAAGCAGTCCTTCTGATCTCACGGGTTCATTTATCGTGCTGAAAGTGGATGAAAACTTGTAGCAACCCTACAGTCACTTTGAGAAGTCTTAACAGCCACAATTCTTCCTGGAGGCTATGATTTATCTGAAGCATGTGACTGAATTTATCAATAGGTTATACTATACTTTTTCTTTGATACTTGGATATAAGTACAGCAAGACAAATTTAAAAACAACTTTCCCTTGAGACTTAGTATTCTCTGACAAGTAGCTGCACTTTATATTTTCAGGCATCCAAAAGAAACTATACTTCAGAGAAGGTTTTAGCTCAGTGTCATGGAATGAGTACTTGTCTCATGCAGAGCTCCTGGAATGAATAGGATCTTTTACAGAATTAACTTTTCATTATCTTTCACCTCAGCTATGATTTCACTAATAATCTATTAACTCTGTAAGGCTTTATTCTCTTAAAAATGCAAGGTGAGCACATTAAATATAATAATGTCTATGAAAGTATATCATGCTTAGATATAGGAAAGAGATAGACTAACATCCCGAGAAATGCCCATAGCCCTATGTTTCTTAGTTGATTCCAGATTAAATCAAGTTGACAGTGAAAATTATCGATAAGAACACTAAACCAGTTCATCAGATTGAATCTTTCTTCATGGTAAATGTTTAATTTAGTTGTTCACTTAACATTATACTCATTTGTCCAAAGGGGAGACTCTCTGAGCTTTTCACACCTATGGTTAGTTCCAAGCCATGTGATCTCACTTCAATGGCCAGCACTTACAGTAGCAAAGCCTCTTTCTTCTAGAACTAAGCTATTCTTTAGTCAAATCTCAGAAGGTCTTTACAACAATTTCAGAAAACTTTAGAGAATGTCAGGTAACTATAAGAGATACAGACCTCGGGGGTTGGGGATTTAGCTCAGTGGTAGAGCGCTTGCCTAGCAACCGCAAGGCCCTGGGTTCGGTCCCCAGCTCCGAAAAAAAAGAAAAAAAAAAAGAGAGATACAGACCTCTGTACATGATTACACATATGTAGAAAACAATGAAGAGTGTAATAATGAAATGTTCAGACAGAACTGTTCCTGGTGTTTTGCATTATGTTTTTGATCTCCATTAACAGAAGGTGTATTTGAAAATTGTTTTTATTGCATTTATTCATTTAAATATTGTGTTTGTGTCTGTGAGTGTGTGTGTGTTTGTATGTGCATGCATGCACACACATCAAAGCTAGAAGTATGTCAGAATTGGGCACTTTCTCTCTAACACCATCCACTGTGTCAGTAAAGCTCTGTCTGTTGCACCCAGCCTGAATTACAGACTTGTGTGTGGAATGGTGTTCCCAGCTTCCTTTGGGATTCTAAACTCAGATCTTTATGCTTATGTATGAAAAACTTTACTCTTTCTCCCTTCTTTTTAGTTTGCTTTTTAAAAGTACATGCAGGACATAGTAAATTCAACTGTCTTATTATTACAACACAGAAACAACTTTGTTGACTTATCACCTAGTATTTTTCTTCTTTTAATACTTTAATGAATAAATTTGGCCTGTCAATGCATTTTATTAACCCCCCCACACACACACACCACAGTCTTCAGTTGGCTCAAATAAAGGTGTCTTACTTAGTTAGGGTTTTACTGTTGTCAAAAGACACCATGACCAAGCCAACTCTTATAGGGACAACATTTAATTGGGGTTGGCTTATAGGTTCAGAGGTCCAGTCCATTACCATCACAGTGGGAACATGGCAGTGTCCAGGAAGGCATGATGCAAGAAAAGATAAGAGTTCTACATATCATCTGTAGGCTACTAAGAAAAGACTGGCTTCCAGTCAGAAGGAGAAGGTCTTAAAGCCCACATCCACAGTGACTTACATACTGCAAGGCCATACCTTCAAATAATGCCATTCCTTTGACAATACATATTCAAACTACTATACTATACTCCGTGGCCCACTTAGGTCTTTTCAAACACCTGAGTATATGGTGCCATAAATTGCCATAACATAATGCTTAAACATTTAGGCCAACTTCAAAAATCCCATACACTATGACAGTCTCAATAATGTTAGAAGTCCAAAGTTCAAAAACTCTTCTGAGATTTATCTTATTACTTACCTCTGATATCCAACCCAAGACTGGAAACCAGCTGGCCATACACCAAATATCTCCATGTCTAATGTCAAAGCAGTCTTCAGATATCAAACTCCTTTTTCATTTTTGTTGACTGTGACAAAATTCTTTCTCCTGGGCTGGTTTCTCTTTCAATTAGCAGCTTTTCTTGGAATGTATCCCATGTCCATAGCATCTTTAAAATTTGAGTACTATAAGTCAACCTCACAGATTCTTGTTCCAATATCTGGGATCCAAACATGATCTTCTGGTCTCTTCCAAAGGGTTTGGCTTACTTCTTCAGTTCTGCCCTCTGTGGCACTCTATGGTCTCTTTGACTCAACTCAGGTACTATTGCTGTTATGGATGGCAATCTCATGGTATTGGCATCTCCAATACTCAGGGATCTTCTGTTTCAACTATGCTTCACCAATAGACTCTTATAATGTCTCTTTATAGTGCCAGACCTCAATATCTTCCCATGACCACTTAAGTATTTGTCCATGAACTGTAACTGATACTGCACCTTCACAAATGACTGTCCCTGGTCTTACCTACTCTTCATGTCCCCTCCATATATTCAAAAAGTACTACCTAGGTGATTCTTACAAGTTACCAAGTTCAGCTACAGCATAAGGTACAATCTTCGCTATCTTTGGAACACAAATTTTTTGTCCTTTCAGAAAACTACTGCCAGACTTCACCTCAGTAAGGCTGGTGTCTTTATAATCACCACTAACTTCTTAGCACCGCTAACCACCAACAATTGTTGCAATAGTCCCTTCTGTACTTTAATTCCAGGGAACCATGTAGATAAGGCTGCCTTGTTCTGCTAACGGTTATGGCTGGAACATGTCCCCACCCGCTCAAATCCCCACCCCTTATGCTGTTACAGCTTTTTGTTTTCCAACTTCCTCACTATTTATGCATAGTTGTCCAAGAACTTGTTCTGTATATTAACCTTGAACACAAATATCTAGATGGTTCTGTATCCAGGGATTAAAAGTGTATACTGCCATGCCTGGATCTAATCTTAGCTGGGTGGGATCTTGCCCCAAAATCTCTTAATCTGTTATCGCCTAGGACATAGGATACACCTCTATTGTGCTTCCTGGTGCCCCTCTAATATTTGAACCATATATTTTGTATTTTTCCTTTCTCAGTTTGCTCTTTTTCATTAAAATGTTCTTCCTAAAAGTAAGCTTTAGTAACCACACAACAGAATTTATACCTGGCTATTTTGAGATTTGCCTATCCAAAGCAATTAATCTACATCTTTGCACCTTAACTTCAGGCAGACTCTTCCTACAGTGGCCAAATGCAGCCAGCCAGATTCTTCACCAATATGCCACAAAAACTGTCTCTGTACCAAATACTGAAATTCTCCAATGAAACCATTTTGGCCAGGTCTGCACAGTTAAAATCACTTTTGACAACAAAGTCTTTCACAGTCCTTGTAGCATAGGCCATTAAGCTTCATTTAAAGCACTCCAATACTTTCTAAATCCAAAGTCCCAGAATCCACATTCTTCTAAGCAAAAGCATGATCAGGCCAATCACAACCATAGCCTAGTCCTTTGTGTCAACTTCTGTCTAAATTAGTGTTTTAGGGGACTGGTAAGACGTATCAGAGGTTATGAGCACTGGCTACTCTTCCAGAGGTCTAGAGTTCAGTTCTCATCAACAACATGGTAGCTCACAAACATCTGTAATGGGATCTGGTGTCCTCTTCAGGCAGGCAGAGTATATGCAAAAGGGCACTGATACATTAAATAAATTAAATTGAATTAAATCATTAATAAAAAAAATAAATAAATGAGTGTTTTAGTGCTGTTCATCAGACATCATTATCAAGTCAACTATTATAATGACATTTAATTGGCGGTGGTTTACAGGTTCAGAGGTTTTGTCCACATCATCAAGCCATTCGTAGACATGTAGGAGGGACTGAGAATTATACAACTTTATCTGACGGCCACTAGGAGAATATTGGTTTCCAGGAAACTGGGACACACATACTATAGAGCCCATACCCACAGTGACATACCTACTTCAATAAGACCATAACTGGTTTTAATAGTGCAACTCACTGCATCAAAACTATTCAAATCATTACATCTGTTACTAACCCAGATGGGATGCTGTACACTGTTCAACAAACATGTTGAAACCCACCTTCATGGTACCTCCACCCACAGTTATTTTTCCTATGAAATAACAAGAAAAATGAACCATGCCTAGTGAAGACTTGTTGCTACCTCACTACCAACTTCAATTTTCAAGTCGTTCCTTAGTGTTGGCAAAGATACCCCATGCCCCCACCATGGTTGTTGTCATCCTGCTTTCACAACAATGTTTAATTTATTCTCTCTCCTACCTCTGCCTATGCTACAAGTCAAGGCTGATGAGTAGGAGAAACATAGAGGAAAGAATAAACAAATCTGTCAGGCAGAAAAATAAGAAAATAAAATTTATTATAGATTTTGATGGTCCAATTTGTTACAGAGAATTCAGATATATTAGTGCCTACAGCATTTACAATTCAGAGGCTATTGCTACACAAATGATAAGTGATGTTCCTTTAATTTATTATTTGTCCTATTTACATAGTATGTAATCATTATGAAAAATCATAACCATTTTGTTACTCCTCTAACTGAGCTCCCTCAACTTTTTAGTTTCCTTGCATGCAGTTTTCTCAGGTGGGTGTTCCAGGTGGAATATTTTAACATGAAAAAAAAAAATTCGACATCCTCTATAATAACTATATGTTACATGATGCTGGTAAGTCATTGTACTTGAGCAAGTTGTTCTGTATGGTGTTCCAAAAAATGTCTAGTCTAAAGCAGGACACATAGAGCACAAACTGTTTGTCTTTGTCAGATATTCACTGACCTAAAATTGATAGATCAATAATAAAAAGTAGATGACATAGACTGGCAAATCATATACAATGGTTTAATAGATTGATTGTAGATGATTGATAGTTAATGCATACAATATGGATTCTGACAAACAGATGGATAGTGTGGTAGTTTGAATGAACACTGAGAAGTGACACTATTAGGAATTATGGCTTTTTGGTGGATGTGTAGCCTTGTTAGCAGAAGTATGTCACTGTGATGGTAGGCTTTGTGGTCTCACATATGTGCACAAGTCTGGCAAGTGTGATTCAACCCTTCTGCTGACAGCCTTCAGATCAAGATGAAGAACACTTAGCTCCTTCTCTAATATCATATCTGGCTGAATGCTGTTCCCTGCCATTAGCTTAGTTTCCTTAGCACAGTGTCCTCCTGATTTGGTTATCTATTGATGTCCAGCAACTCCTCTCAAATGAAATGCCTTAAGACAACACATATTTAGTAATTCTCAGGGTCATTATGAATTAAGAATGTGTTATGGCTTAAATGAGGCCTTTGCTTCAAGGGTCTATCACATGACTGCAAACAAAGTCAACCAGGGTTGTGGTGCTATCTCAAGACTCCACAAGCTCATTTATAGGTCTCTTGGCAGAGTTTGGTTCTTGCTGGCTGGTTACCAGAGGATCTCTGGAGTTCTTTACTATGTGTTGCCTTCCTGATGCAGTATATGACTTCCTCAGAACCAGTGGAGATATGGTATTGACTGGCAAGCCAGAAAGGCCATTGAAGTGAATTCTGATCACTATGGCCTCATTCTGTTGGTCAGAATTCACAAGCAAGCCTATTCTTCTCAGGTTGGCAGGGGTGGGTTGTTGGAGTGTAGGAGTGCATGGGAGGATGGGGGTTTATACAAGAAAGAGAACACTAGGAAATCAAGCTGTGGGGATTCCATCTTGGATTTTGGTTTGCCTCTAATTTGTAGGCTAGACCTCCAGTCAATGTTAGAGCTATTGTTATGCTGAATGGAGGGATGCTGAGCCAGAGGCAGAATGTATGGTGGGTGGAAGAGTAAATCAGGTGACTTTGGACAAGTCAAATCGCCTCCTGCCTCTGAGACATCATTTTGTCCTCAGCAAAATGTAAATACTTGGTCACAGGGGGGGCAAATGAGAAAAAGAAAGTGCAAGCTTCAGTTTGTTTTCTGAGGGAGAAAACATAGCTCTCTCCAGCTTGCCGGGACAAACTGCTCTGGGCCTTTTCTGTTGTGTTGATTCGGAGTCTGTCAGTCTGGTATCTTCAAGGATTTTAGTATTTGGCCCCTTGGGGCCAAATAATAAAGAAATATATTAAATAATATATAAATAATTAAGAATTACATGGTTGGGATAAACACGAGAAAGCTGGTTTTGGGAGTCCTTTAAAGTATCTCTAAGGCTTTTTTAAAAACTACCTTTACTTCTTAGGAGCCCGTGGGGGGTTGGCCTAGCTGAGAGAAAACTGGCTGTATGTGGGAAATTTCATGCTCCTGATAATAAAATGGTAATAAAATCTCATCAGGCTCCCGAGGCTTAGAGCAGAGGGGATGTTTATGGTGGAGGGGATTCCCCAACACAGTTGCAGCTGCTTTCCAGGTTGTGAGGTTTTCCAGGCCTACAGGGCAGCTGGGGTTATGGACTCTGTGTACTCCTGCTAGTGCAGTTCCTTTACTCCCATGCTTTCAGAGAAAACACTCAGTTGTCCTGCCCTGGCACCAGGCAGCTTCACTCCAGGCTCCAATTGAATGGTGTCACACAAAGTGGGATTCACAGTCTGCGCTAGGGTGGTTTGCCCCAGGGAAGGTAAACAGCTGGGGAGGACATTTCAGAGGGTGGCAGTGTCCTCCCAAAGTTTATCCAGTGATTGGGGATAGAACTTGGCAGTCAGCCTTTCACAGAGGCATGCTTCTCAGCAGGAAATGTGGGTGGGGCAGAGCAGTCCCAGGATAGAGAGGAAGCTCCTTTGAATCTATATCAGAGGGCCTGGCCTCTTGCAAGAGGGGTACCCGGGACGCCAGGGCAGGGAGCACACTCCAGTGTGTAATCTCATTACCCTCCCTCGCTCTGCCAACCTTGTGCGCACAGTCGCTTACAGCCTACAGCTGCCCGCGCCTAGTGTCCCTCCAGCCCATGAGGTCACCTCCTGCAGAGCCATAACCCATACTGGAGATTTGTGGGTAGCCCAGGAGTAGTTGGGACAGCCCAGACCAGATCAGGCCAACAGTCTCACATTCCCAGGCTGGCTGCTCCACCAAACTACAGCAGTCTTAGAAAACCTAATGAGAACCAGTTTTAGTGGCCGCTGGCAAACTTTCTCAGACTCGCTCATTGGTCAGTGGCCGAGAGCTGTAGCCAATCAGTGTTGTGGTTCCGCCCGCATTGCAGACAGAAGGTCCGCGTGGGCGTCTGGTGGGCACTGAGGCTTGCAGAGACTTGAGGTGTGGAGGGCAGAGCCAGGGAGGAGCGAGCATGTCTTAGGACCTGACAGCCAGGCGGCTGGCACCGCCATCACCGCTATCGCTGCTCCTGGTGTTGGTGCTGCTGTCCGGAGCTGGGGCTCTGCGTCCTGAAGAGCTTTTTCCTTACGGGGAGTCGTGGGGAGACCGACTGCCACAGGAGGGCGACGATGAGAGCTCTGCCTCTGAAGCTAGCAGTACCTCTCCGCTTCTACCTTGTCCAGTTCAGCAACCTCTACATAAGTTCAGCTCCCAGAGGTGCGCGGCTTGGTGTGGGGTCGTAGTTTCTTCCCAGAGTGTGGAGCAGCTAACCTCCATGTTTAACTGTCATCGCCGCTGGGGACCAGGCTTAGCAGTGGCGCTGCAGCTTCTTGATCCCTACTGTGGAGGAAAAAGGATCATTTCAAGGGAGAGCTGGAACCGTCCCTGTCTACTTCGACTTCACAAGCAGAAAGATGAAGTTGAGGCGGCTAGTGCGGTTTGCGTTTAGGGGCGGTGGGAGGCTGTGCATGCAGGCATAGCAATCTTATTAAGGACACGGCGCCCAAGGTGTGCAGTTGTGGAGAAAGATGAGCGGGTTCGAGAGCGGCCGCACCTGTGGGTCGCAGTGCACTTGAGGACTGTCGCTAAAGTTGAGTTGGTTACCCTGGATGTGTCTCAACCTGCAAAGAGCCAAGGGATTCTTCTTGACTCTAGTAGAACTAGGACCTTAGGTGCGTTCGACTGGTGGTTGCCCTTGGGACTTGAGCGACCATGTTTTGCCCTTTTAAAAATGTTTATGTGGGGCGGGATTCACGTGCCACCTCATGAGTGTGAAGAGCAGAGAACAACCAGTTTTTTTTTGTTTTTGTTTTTGTTTTTGTTTTTGTTTTGTTTGTTTTTTAATCCCACCTTCTGTCGGGTCCTAAAACTCAAGTCTTCAGGTTTGACTGCAGAGTACCCTTACCTGCTGAACTGTCTCACCGTCCTGTGGTCTTATTGTAGGTGGGCACCAATGGCATCATCTCCACCCAGGACCTACTCAGGGAGACTTAATATGTCGTTGATGATTTTCCTACTGACTTCCTAGTCATTGCCCCATTCCTGGCTGACATCCACTCGAGTCACAGCAGTGGCCAGATCCTGTATGGAGGACACCTCCTGGGCTGTGCTGAGTCTGGCTGCTTGCTACCTGTGCACAGGCTTCCTGCTGACCGGGTCCAGCTTCCCCCCTACCCACTTCTTCCTGGCCACCTGGGAGCAAGTGGGCCCCTAGGAGGAGGACAGTCTTGGGGCTGCGTGGTCTGGAGAGGTAAGTGAGGGATACTCTGCAGCTGAATAAACAGAAGGGTTGGCCTTGAACCAGAAACTAAGGCATTGGCTAGGAGGCATTCCCTTGATTCTGCTCCTCAACATTAAGAAAATCATTTAGCAAAAAGAGGGAGTAAGGTGCAGATACCAAAGACCCTGAGGGAACTTAAGACAATTTACAGGGTTTTTTCTGTTTTCTGGAATCACCTATGAGTACACAAATATTTCTAATGATATATTCATCTAAAAAAGTTAAAATTTGGGATTTTTTTTTTTTGTATGAGCTGGGTGTGGTGTCACTCGCCTTCAATCCCAGCAGAGTCAGAGAGGCAAACAGATCTCTGTGAGTTCTAGTCGAGACTTGTCTACAAAGTGAGTTCCAGGACAGAATACAGAGAAACCCTGTCTGGAGAAATAAAAAATAACATGTAGGTTCCTGTGTACATTTCTAGTTATTTCTTTAGCATATTGTTGCCATTGACAACAGTGGGTCCACAGTGCCCATATTAGAGTTTCACTTGCTTGTTCTGCTGTATAGTATGCTCTGGTCAGTGTATTTCTGTAACATTTATTACAACCGTATAAAATCTCACCCTTCCTAGTGGTCATTAACTTTGCTCGCATGACGTTTTTACTATAATTAATACTATAAAATGCTTTATAAGGTTTTTTTATTCATGTGTGTGTGTGTGTGTGTGTGTGTGTGTGTGTGTGTGTGTGTGTTTGTCTTTCTCTGTGTTGGTAAGGCCAGAAGAGGGCTTGGGCCCCCTGAAGCTGGAGTTGTTACATACAGGCAGTTGTGAACTGCTTGACTGAGAATGGATACAGAGATTTGAGCTAGCATGCTGAAAGGACTACAAGGTGCTCCTAACTGCTGAGCCACCTCTTCAAAGCCAACACTTTTTAAAGTGTCAAAACACTGCACAGCCTTAGCTGACATCACAGGAAAGTGAGCAAGCATGCCATGAACTTCTTAGTAAGTTCCTTGTAGCTTTCTCCACATTGCCTTTGTAACAGTTTATATGCTTCTGTCTGCAGGAGCCTGCTTTGCAGTCTCCCTGGAGAAAACAACAACTCTGCTCTGGCTTTGGTCTTGGCAACATGTGAAGTGGGTATGGGTGGGTGAGGGTAAATGACCTCATTCCTGGTGTAGGTAGAGACAGAGTCCTCCTGTGAAATTCCACCTGGGTGTATAATGCCATAGACCTGGAACAAATCTGTGTTTGCTTTAACTCCCCTAGAGCCTCTGAGCTACAGAAGTGATGTCTTCCCTAAGAGCTTGCCCATTGTTCCTGTCACTGACAGTGGCTATGTTTGTTCTATGAACTTAAAGGAAGAGACATGTTTTCCTAAAGCCTGCACCAGCAGAGATAGAGAAATAAACATTGTTTGAAGCTACAGTTTTTTACTTGACAGGTTAACATCCAGTTTTGTTTACTGACTAGCCTTGTAATGCCTTGCGTTTGACATCTCAATTACAGTTCAACAGAATACCTTCAACTCAAACACTGCCTCCTTGGGGCAGGCCAGCCAGCTAGAGGGCTAGAGAAGACAGTCCCCACTGTTAAGTTTCATTTGCTCAGTCATTCATTCATACATTCTTTTTAAAACGTTTATCTAATATCATGTATAACAAGCTTATAGTGAAAAAAATAAACTTTTCTAATACAAGAAACTAGGTCGCCAATGCTAATATTTCTATTTTCTTACGGTCTTTTTTAAAAATTTTTCATTTATGAGTAAGAGTGTGGGTGTGCATGCACCTGTGTGCATATCCATGTGTGAACCAGAGGTCAATTTTAAATGTCTTTGCTTGGGAGCCATCTTGTCTTTCTACTCAGGGTCTCTCTGGGACCTGGGGCTCCCCAGTTAGGCTAGGCTTGCTGGCCAGTGAGCCCTAAGGATCTGCTTGTTTTTCTCTCCAGAGCAGAGATTACAAGTGTGCTGCCATGACCTGCTTTTCAGCTGGGTGCTGCCATTCAAATCAGGACTTCATGCATGCACAGCAAGCACTTCATAGGGTGTGCTGCCTTCCCAGCTTCTCCTGTAATGTTAAAAAACTTTATGTCAGAGAGACCCAACCGCCTGGTCAGGTGGGCACTCCTGAGGCTGCAGAGCGGAAGAGACCACCAACACTGCTCACCCCTGCCACATCCCTGGCCCAAAAGGAAACTGTATAAGGCCTCTGGGCTCCTGTGGGGGAGGGCCCAGGAGCGGCAGGACCCCTGTGCCTGAGACACCACCAGAACCAGAAGGAAACAGACCGGATAAACAGTTCTCTGCACCCAAATCCCGTGGGAGGGAGAGCTGAACCTTCAGAGAGGCAGACAAGCCTGGGAAACCAGAAGAGATTGCTCCCTGCACACACATCTCGGACGCCAGAGGAAAAAGCCAAAGACCATCTGGAACCCTGGTGCACTGAAGCTCCCGGAAGGGGTGGCACAGGTCTTCCTGGTTGCTGCCGCTGCAGAGAGCCCATGGGCAGGACCCCACGAGCGAACTTGAGCCCCGGGACCACAGGTAAGACCAACTTTTCTGCTGCAAGAAAGCTGCCTGGTGAGCTTGGGACACACGGAAGCAGAATTCCTGTAGGACCGGGCACGTTCTGTGTTTACCGGTAGTCCCACACCCGCGGATCCCGGCCCGCAGCAGCTCTCTGCCCCCAGACCCTGTGAGAGAGAGACCCAACCGCCTGGTCAGGTGGGCACTCCTGAGGCTGCAGAGCGGAAGAGACCAACACTGCTCACCCCTGCCCACATCCCTGGCCCAAGAGGAAACTGTATAAGGCCTCTGGGCTCCCGTGGGGGAGGGCCCAGGAGCGGCAGGACACCTGCCTGAGACAGCGCCGGAACCTGATAGAAACAGACCAGATAAACAGTTCTCTGCACCCAAATCCCGTGGGAGGGAGAGCTAAACCTTCAGAGAGGCAGACAAGCCTGGGAAACCAGAAGAGATTGCTCCCTGCACACACATCTCGGACGCCAGAGGAAAAAGCCAAAGACCATCTGGAACCCTGGTGCACTGAAGCTCCCGGAAGGGGCGGCACAGGTCTTCCTGGTTGCTGCCGCTGCAGAGAGCCCATGGGCAGGACCCCACGAGCGAACTTGAGCCCCGGGACCACAGGTAAGACCAACTTTTCTGCTGCAAGAAAGCTGCCTGGTGAGCTTGGGACACACGGAAGCAGAATTCCTGTAGGACCGGGCACGTTCTGTGTTTACCGGAAGTCCCACACCCGCGGATCCCGGCCCGCAGCAGCTCTCTGCCCCCAGACCCTGTGAGAGAGAGACCCAACCGCCTGGTCAGGTGGGCACTCCTGAGGCTGCAGAGTGGAAGAGACCAACACTGCTCACCCCTGCCCACATCCCTGGCCCAAGAGGAAACTGTATAAGGCCTCTGGGCTCCCGTGGAGGAGGGCCCAGGAGCGGCAGGACCCCTGTGCCTGAGACACCACCAGAACCAGAAGGAAACAGACCGGATAAACAGTTCTCTCCACCCAAATCCCGTGGGAGGGAGAGCTGAACCTTCAGAGAGGCAGACAAGGCTGGGAAACCAGAAGAGACTGCTCTCTGCACACACATCTCAGACGCCAGATGAAAAAGCAAAAGACCATCTGGAACCCTGGTGCACTGAAGCTCCCGGAAACGGCTGCACAAGTCTTCCTCGTTGCTGCCGCTGCAGAAAGCCCGTGGGTAGCAACCCACGAGCGAACTTGAGCCTCGGGACCACAGGTAAGACCAACTTTTCTGCTGCAAGAAAGCTGCCTGGTGAACTCAAGACACAGGCCCACAGGAACAGCTGAAGACCTGTAGAGAGGAAAAACTACACGCCGGAAAGCAGAACACTCTGTCCCCATAACTGACTGAAAGAGAGGAAAACAGGTCTGCAGCACTCCTGACACACAGGCTTATAGGACAGTCTAGCCACTGTCAGAAATAGCAGAACAAAGTAACACTAGAGATAATCTGATGGCGAGAGGCAAGCGCAGGAACCCAAGCAACAGAAACCAAGACTACGTGGCACCATCGGAGCCCAATTCTCCCATCAAAACAAACATGGAATATCCAAACACACCAGAAAAGCAAGATCTAGTTTCAAAATCATTTTTGATCATGATGCTGGAGGACTTCAAGAAAGACGTGAAGAACTCCCTTCGAGAACAAGTAGAAGCCTACAGAGAGGAATCGCAAAAATGCCTGAAAGAATCGCAAAAATCCCTGAAAGAATTCCAGGAAAACATAAATAAACAAGTAGAAGCCCATAGAGAGGAGACACAAAAATCCCTGAAAGAATTCCAGGAAAACACAATCAAACAGTTGAAGGAATTAAAAATGGAAATAGAAACAATCAAGAAAGAACACATGGAAACAACCCTGGATATAGAAAACCAAAAGAAGAGACAAGGATCTGTAGATACAAGCTTCACCAACAGAATACAAGAGATGGAAGAGAGAATCGCAGGAGCAGAAGATTCCATAGAAATCATTGACTCAACTGTCAAAGATAATGTAAAGCGGAAAAAGCTACTGGTCCAAAACATACAAGAAATCCAGGACTCAATGAGAAGATCAAACCTAAGGATAATAGGTATAGAAGAGAGTGAAGACTCCCAGCTCAAAGGACCAGTAAATATCTTCAACAAAATCATAGAAGAAAACTTCCCTAATCTAAAAAAAGAGATACCCATAGACATACAAGAAGCCTACAGAACTCCAAATAGATTGGACCAGAAAAGAAACACCTCCCATCACATAATTGTCAAAACACCAAACGCACAAAATAAAGAAAGAATATTAAAAGCAGTAAGGGAAAAAGGTCAAGTAACATATAAAGGGAGACCTATCAGAATCACACCAGACTTCTCGCCAGAAACTATGAAGGCCAGAAGATCCTGGACTGATGTCATACAGACCCTAAGAGAACAGAAATGCCAGCCCAGGTTACTGTATCCTGCAAAACTCTCAATTAACATTGATGGAGAAACCAAGATATTCCATGACAAAACCAAATTTACACAATATCTTTCTACAAATCCAGCACTACAAAGGATAATAAATGGTAAAGCCCAACATAAGGAGGCAAGCTATACCCTAGAAGAAGCAAGAAACTAATCGTCTTGGCAACAAAACAAAGAGAATGAAAGCACACAAACATAACCTCACATCCAAATATGAATATAACGGGAAGCAATAATCACTATTCCTTAATATCTCTCAATATCAATGGCCTCAACTCCCCAATAAAAAGACATAGATTAACAAACTGGATACACAACGAGGAACCTGCATTCTGCTGCCTACAGGAAACACACCTCAGAGACAAAGACAGACACTACCTCAGAGTGAAAGGCTGGAAAACGACTTTCCAAGCAAATGGTCAGAAGAAGCAAGCTGGAGTAGCCATTCTAATATCAAATAAAATCAATTTCCAACTAAAAGTCATCAAAAAAGATAAGGAAGGACACTTCATATTCATCAAAGGAAAAATCCACCAAGATGAACTTTCAATCCTAAATATCTATGCCCCAAATACAAGGGCACCTACATACGTAAAAGAAACCTTACTAAAGCTCAAAACACACATTGCACCTCACACAATAATACTGGGAGATTTCAACACCCCACTCTCATCAATGGACCGATCATGGAAACAGAAATTAAACAGTGATGTCGACAGACTAAGAGAAGTCATGAGGCAAATGGACTTAACGGATATTTATATAACATTCTATCCTAAAGCAAAAGGATATACCTTCTTCTCAGCTCCTCATGGTACTTTCTCCAAAATTGACCATATAATTGGTCAAAAAACGGGCCTCAACAGGTACAGAAAGATAGAAATAATCCCATGCGTGCTATCGGACCACCACGGCCTAAAACTGGTCTTCAATAACAATAAGGGAAGAATGCCCACATATACGTGGAAATTGAACAATGCTCTACTCAATGATAACCTGGTCAAGGAAGAAATAAAGAAAGAAATTAAAAACTTTTTAGAATTTAATGAAAATGAAGATACAACATACCCAAACTTATGGGACACAATGAAAGCTGTGCTAAGAGGAAAACTCATAGCGCTGAGTGCCTGCAGAAAGAAACAGGAAAGAGCATATGTCACCAGCTTGACAGCACACCTAAAAGCTCTAGAACAAAAAGAAACAAATACACCCAGGAGGAGTAGAAGGCAGGAAATAATCAAACTCAGAGCTGAAATCAACCAAGTAGAAACAAAAAGTACCATAGAAAGAATAAACAGAACCAAAAGTTGGTTCTTTGAGAAAATCAACAAGATAGATAAACCCTTAGCCAGACTAACGAGAGGACACAGAGAGTGCGTCCAAATTAACAAAATCAGAAATGAAAAGGGAGACATAACTACAGATTCAGAGGAAATTCAAAAAATCATCAGATCTTACTATAAAAACCTATATTCAACAAAATTTGAAAATCTTCAGGAAATGGACAATTTCCTAGACAGATACCAGGTATCGAAGTTAAATCAGGAACAGATAAACCAGTTAAACAACCCCATAACTCCTAAGGAAATAGAAGCAGTCATTAAAGGTCCCCCAACCAAAAAGAGCCCAGGTCCAGACGGGTTTAGTGCAGAATTCTATCAAACCTTCATAGAAGACCTCATACCAATATTATCCAAACTATTCCACAAAATTGAAACAGATGGAGCCCAACCGAATTCCTTCTACGAAGCCACAATTACTCTTATACCTAAACCACACAAAGACACAACAAAGAAAGAGAACTTCAGACCAATTTCCCTTATGAATATCGACGCAAAAATACTCAATAAAATTCTGGCACACCGAATTCAAGAGCACATCAAAACAATCATCCACCATGAACAAGTAGGCTTCATCCCAGGCATGCAGGGATGGTTTAATATACGGTAAACCATCAACGTGATCCATTATATAAACAAACTGAAAGAACAGAACCACATGATCATTTCATTAGATGCTGAGAAAGCATTTGACAAAATTCAACACCCCTTCATGATAAAAGTCCTGGAAAGAATAGGAATTCAAGGCCCATACCTAAACATAGTAAAAGCCATATACAGCAAACCAGTTGCTAACATTAAACTAAATGGAGAGAAACTTGAAGCAATCCCACTAAAATCAGGGACTAGACAAGGCTGCCCACTCTCTCCCTACTTATTCCATATAGTTCTTGAAGTTCTATCCAGAGCAATCAGACAACAAAAGGAGATCAAGAGGATACAGATCGGAAAAGAAGAGGTCAAAATATCACTATTTGCAGATGACATGATAGTATATTTAAGTGATCCCAAAAGTTCCACCAGAGAACTACTAAAGCTGATAAAAAACGTCAGCAAAGTGGCTGGGTATAAAATTAACTCAAATAAATCAGTTGCCTTCCTCTATACAAAAGAGAAACAAGCCGAGAAAGAAATTAGGGAAACGACACCCTTTATAATAGACCCAAATAATATAAAGTACCTCGGTGTGACTTTAACCAAGCAAGTAAAAGATCTGTACAATAAGAACTTCAAGACACTGAGGAAAGAAATTGAAGAAGACCTCAGAAGATGGAAAGATCTCCCATGCTCATGGATTGGCAGGATTAATATAGTAAAAATGGTCATTTTACCAAAAGCAATCTACAGATTCAATGCAATCCCCATCAAAATACCAATCCAATTCTTCAAAGAGTTAGACAGAACAATTTGCAAATTCATCTGGAATAACAAAAAACCCAGGATAGCTAAAGCTATCCTCAACAATAAAAGACTTCAGGGGGAATCACTATCCCTGAACTCAAGCAGTATTACAGAGCAATAGTGATAAAAACTGCATGGTATTGGTACAGAGAAAGACAGGTAGACCAATGGAATAGAATTGAAGACCCAGAAATGAACCCACACACCTATGGTCACTTGATTTTTGACAAAGGAGCCAAAACCATCCAATGGAAAAAAGATAGCATTTTCAGCAAATGGTGCTGGTTCAACTGGAGGGCAACATGTAGAAGAATGCAGATCGATCCATCCTTATCACCCTGTACAAAGCTTAAGTCCAAGTGGATCAAGGACCTCCACATCAAACCAGACACACTCAAACTAATAGAAGAAAAACTAGGGAAGCATCTGGAACACATGGTCACTGGAAAAAATTTCCTGAACAAAACACCAATGGCTTATGCTCTAAGATCAAGAATCGACAAATGGGATCTCATAAAACTGCAAAGCTTCTGTCAGGCAAAGGACACTGTGGTTAGGACAAAACGGCAACCAACAGATTGGGAAAAGATCTTTACCAATCCTACAACAGATAGAGGCCTTATATCCAAAATATACAAAGAACTCAAGAAGTTAGACCGCAGGGAAACAAATAACCCTATTAAAAATTGGGGTTCAGACCTAAACAAAGAATTCACAGCTGAGGAATGCCAAATGGCTGAGAAACACCTAAAGAAATGTTCAACATCTTTAGTCATAAGGGAAATGCAAATCAAAACAACCCTGAGATTTCACCTCACACCAGTGCGATTGGCTACGATCAAAAACTCAGGTGACAGCAGATGCTGGGGAGGATGTGGAGAAAGAGGAACACTCCTCCATTGTTGCTGGGATTGCAGACTGGTAAAACCATTCTGGAAATCAGTCTGGAGGTTCCTCAGAAAATTAGACATTGAACTGCTTGAGGATCCAGCTATACCTCTCTTGGGCATATACCCAAAAGATGCCTCAACATATAAAAAAGACATGTGCTCCACTATGTTCATCGCAGCCTTATTTATAATAGCCAGAAACTGGAAAGAACCCAGATGCCCTTCAACAGAGGAAATGATACAGAAAATGTGGTACATCTACACAAATGGAATATTACTCAGCTATCAAAAACAACGAGTTTATGAAATTCATAGGCAAATGGTTGGAACTGGAAAATATCATCCTGAGTGAGCTAACCCAATCACAGAAAGACATACATGGTATGCACTCATTGATAAGTGGCTATTAGCCCAAATGCTTGAATTACCCTAGATCCCTAGAACAAAGGAAACTCAAGACGGATGATCAAAATGTGAATGCTTCACTCCTTCTTTAAATGAGGAAAAAGAATACCCTTGGCAGGGAAGGGAGAGGCAAAGATTAAAACAGAGACTGAAGGAACACCCATTCAGAGCCTGCCCCACATGTGGCCCATACATATACAGCCACCCAATTAGACAAGATGGATGAAGCAAAGAAGTGCAGACCGACAGGAGCCGGATGTAGATTGCTCCTGAGAGACACAGCCAGAATACAGCAAATACAGAGGCGAATGCCAACAGCAAACCACTGAACTGAGAATAGGTCCCCCGTTGAAGGAATCAGAGAAAGAACTGGAAGAGCTTGAAGGGGCTCGAGACCCCAAAAGTACAACAATGTCAAGCAACCAGAGCTTCCAGGGACTAAGCCACTACCTAAAGACTATACATGGACTGACCCTGGACTCTGACCCCATAGGTAGCAATGAATATCCTAGTAAGAGCACCAGTGGAAGGGGAAGCCCTGGGTTCTGCTAAGACTGAACCCCCAGTGAACTAGTCTATGGGGGGAGGGCGGCAATGGGGGGAGGGTTGGGAGGGGAACACCCATAAGGAAGGGGAGGGGGGAGGGGGAGAGGGATGTTTGCCCGGAAACCGGGAAAGGGAATAACACTTGAAATGTATATAAGAAATACTCAAGTTAATAAAAAAAAAAAAAACTTTATGTCACAGGGTTAGGGTTAGGAGCTAGGGGTTAGGGTTAGGAGTAAGGGGTTAGGGTTAGGGTTGTATATGCAGAGTCATATATATCATATATAATCTCTATCTAAACATAGTCGATATTTGTTAATTCAGAAACTATTTTTACATATTTTCCTTAGATCGGCACTGAAATAGACATAGACTCTGAGCGGAATGCTTTTACTCTGAAAGGCCTCTCTTACATTTAGTAGGAACACCATTGATAACCTTTTGTTGTGGTAATATGGTAGACTCTCCAGCTAGAGCTTCCTCCTAACCCATCCTGATTCAGGGATTCCATTTGGGTAGGTTTCAGTGAGCAAGCAATTTCTCCAGGATAGAAGGCAGAGCATGTATCAGCCTGTGCGCTGGAGGTTAATATACTAGGGGCATGGCAGGCACAGTGTCTTTCAGAAGAGCAGGGTGTTGGGATCTGATGCAGGAGCACTCAAGGTTAGAGACGTTGTCCCCTCTGAGGACTGCAATTGGTTCCTGGAAGTAGGCAGCCTTGAACGATTTGAAGTTGGGGAAGTCTGATGTTTATGTTGTTCCTTTTGTTTTGCTTTGATCCCCCCCTCCCGCCATGCATCTCAGGTTGGCCTCAAACTTCATAATGGAGGATGATCTTGAATCTCTGATCCTTTGATCTGACTGACCTGTGCTGAGATAGTGAGTGTGCAGCATCACAACCTACCCATTTGATGGGAACTGAACCCAGAGTGCAGGCTGAGCCACAGTCTTTCTGGTGAACTTAGTAAGGGTCAACTTCTTAGACAACTGTTAAATAGTCTGTTTGTTCACACCATCAGACTTCTCCTTAAATTTTTAAAATTGTGTTTATGCACATGGGTCATATGCCTACACACCGTTGCATGCAATGCCCGTGGAATACCCTGGACCGGATTATCTATAGTTGTGAGCTGTCATGTGAGTGCTGGGAAATGAACATAGGTCCTCTGGAGGAAGAACCAATGATCTATCTCAACCAGGGAGCCATCCCTCTGCCCGCCACTCCTTACCTTCTTGCAGGACTGTTTTATACTGTCTTCTCAACACAGTCCCACAGGATAAGTACAGTAATTACTGTTTATATCACAGAAGAGAAAATAATTTCCAAATCTGCCTTAAGTGCCAAAGTCACCTTAGAAGACATACTTTTCCCCTTTCTTACAGTTTTCATGCAAGACCCATTTCTGTACATGAATCATAGTTACAGTAGTTACAGTAAAAATTGCTGTGCTTTTTCTGAAGACATCTAATAAATAAGGTTAGCGTTTTAGTGTTCATTGCGGCTTTGGTGCTAGGATAGTTCTTGAAGCCACATTCAAAGGAAGTGTGAACTGGAGTGAAATTGCTGTGAAGGATGCTTCTGATGATAACCTCACTTTGAAATTACTGCTCTGCTGCTCCCAAGGAAAATTCAGCTGAATTAGCCAGCCTCTTGAAACAGAAAAAACAAACAAATAAAAAAAAATTAGAGCAGGAAGCATTTGCACTGAGGCTCCGGGGTCTTGAGGCTGCGGTGGGTCCCAAGTGTTTTAGTGTTTATTTGACATGAAGGTTACAGCCCCAGAGAGATGAGTTTACTACTTAGGATTCTCATTTTATCAGCAATATTTCATTAGAAACGGTCTTTGTCAGTTTCTTTTTGGTGTCCGTGCATGCTGTACCTGTGTCTGTGTGTGTGCCTGCGCATGTGTGCGCACGTGCAGGCACACACAGACATTCATGCCTGGCTCACATTTGTGTGGAGATGCATGTGTGTGCAGACCAGAGCAGAACTTTGAGTGTCATTCCTTAGGCACTCTCCACCGTTTAAAAATTATTTATTTGTTCTGCGTACATGTGCATGCTTTGACACTGTGGTAGTCACAGCACAGCTTCAGAGTCAGCTCTCTGCTAATTCTCCTTCATGGGGTCTGGGAATTGAACTCTGGTTATCAGGCTTCTGAGGTAAGCGCCTTTAACCGGCTGAGCACTCTATCCAGCTCCCTTTCAAATCATTTTCAGGCACACTTCCCTCTGACCCAGTACTCAGCAGCTAATCTAGGATTGATTGCTGGGTGATGAGGCTCATGGAGCTGCCTTCCTTCCTGTGGGACTACAGATCTGGGACTGACAGACACCATGACTGTTTTTGTTCAGTGTGTATTCTAGGGATCAAACTTAGGTCCTCATGCTTGAATAGCAACTCTTCACACTGAACCATTGAACCATTTTCCCACCTCTTCCTTCAATTTTGCAGTTCTGGGACTTAAACACAAGTCCTCATGAAGGTTAGCTAAGTAAGTCCTTCATGAATGAGCAACACCCATAGGCACAGTAATTCATTCATTATACCTTCCAGGTACTTGTGTAGTCAGGCACAAGGCAGAAAACACTTGCAGCAGTGGTCTTGGAAGACACAAGCCCTCAGTCTTCATTTTCTAAGCTGTAGATTGACATGGTAGTGCTGACTTCTTAGGGTTGTCATGAGAATTGACCAAGGCAATGTGTTGTTCCTGCCATGTAACGATCTTGTGGTAGAACTCCTTTATGTAAGGACTTGGTTTTTTTATTTCATTTTATTCTCTGTGTGTGTGTGCATGTATGTGTATGTATATGTTTATGTGCTACATGTGAATATGTATGTCTATGTATTGTGTGTGTATGTAAATAATCTGTTTATGCTGTATATGAAATTGTGTGTCTACATGTTCATGATGTGTATGTATGTCTGCATATTTGCATTATGTGTGTGTTTGTATATGTGTGTGTGTGATGTGTTTGTCTGTGTATGGTTTATGTGTATGATGTGTCTATGTGCATGATGTGTGTGCTTGTGTGTGTCTTTAACGTGTGTTTATATGCATATGGTGCATGCAGGTTGTGTGTGAGTGTATGGTGTTTGTACGGTATGTGCATACTGCATTGAGGCCACTTGTGTGTGCATGATATATATGTGGGGTGTGTGTATGGTAGGTGTGTAGGACATGTATGGTATGTAGTTTTGTATGATTTATGTGTGCACATGCAGAGATTGGGAGGAGATCCTCCCGGTACCAGTTCTCTCCTTTTACATGGGTTCCTGGAACTGAACTCGGATTTCAAGGCAAGGGATTTATTTACCTTTTGAGCCTTCTCTGGGCCTCTCTATAAGTACTTTTTAAATGGAGGGTTTTCCAAATTACTGTTTTGGGTTTTTTCCCCTTTGTTTTTCTTATCTTTTTGTAGGGGAATTTGGTGGGGAAAATTCTGTGGCTTTCTTGTCTTTTAACTTTTCCAAACATCCATATTGTTCTTCAGATATTGCCATAGGCTGAATGGACTTCAGGACATGTTCCGTTCGATGAGGTTTTGAGCACAGGATGTGTTTTCAATTACTCCTGTGGAAGGCTCTTCTGAATACTTTGAAGGCCCTGGGACTGAACTCTTGCTTTGATAGATTTTTTTTTTTATTTTTGAGGTAGATTTTGGCACACACCAATCTCCTTTGCCTCGAAGATTCTGTGATCTCTACATAGTTTTCTTACATCTGGTATAGTAATATTAATATTAGGCACTGGAAATGACATCAGAGGAATAATATCTCTACAGTGTGAAATGTTTCTGCTCTCTTCATTCCCTCCAGGATGTTCACATTGGGTATGACAGAGTGTTCTACCTGGCATGCAAGAATGGCATGGTGCAACTACATTAAAAAAATGAACAAATAAAGTGTTTGTTCATTTAGTTTATCTGAGATTTCTTAAACTGTCACTTCATAGAGCAAAAAGGTTATGGCTGGAAGATCTGAGTAATGATGGGTGCCGATTTTTTTTTGTTTGTTTTGTTTTGTTGTTGTTGTTTTAGTTGTCGTTGTTGCTCTGTGTGTTTTTGGTGTCAGGGGAAGGCTATTGTGTTCTCACTGGGGAGGAGGGTGTTATCTAGAACTGAGTTAGATAGTATGTCGAAGGTTTTTGTTGATGAGGAATTTCATTTGAGTTGGAAGGACCACAGGAATGGGAATTGAGTGTGAGTGGTAGGAGAGCTTGCCCTCTTCTGGGCTGCATCTTGGGAGAAGGATGGGAGTGTGGAGGTTGCTTCAGAAAAGGATGGAAACATTGTATCTGTAGTCAAGAAGCAGAGAAAGATGGGTGTTGTTTCTAAGCTTTCTTTTTTCTTTGTATGCAGTGCAAGCCTGAGCCCAGGGAATTGTGGTGTCTATATTTAGGGTTGGTCTTCCTTCCTTAATTAATCTAATCGAGATACTTTATCAGAGACATGCCTGGTGACTATTTCCTGGATGGTTGTAGATACTGTCAGATTGACAGCTAATAGTATGCATCACAGCTGGTCCCTGGACACTTTAACATGGAATGGTGGGTGTTGAGTTGGTGCAGAGGTGACAGCTGTTGATCAAGAACTTTGGATTTAGCTGGAGCTTTTAATTTATGGAGCTAGAGTTCACAGAAAGGGTATGTGTGTAATGTACCACATGTCAGTGAAGACAGAGAGGATAGAGAATAACTAGATATATGAAAATGGGTTGAAGAAAACTGCTTAGGTGTCCTTGAAGACTACATATGAAGGAGGATACACTATGCCATCGTGAAAGCATTAGGCATTCTCTTGACTCTTCAGTACCGGGGTGAATTTGGAACACCCTAAGCACATCAGTGTCCCCATGGGATGGGGATAAAATAACATACAAAGTGGTTGTTGGTGTTCATACCAAACATCGGAGGCCAGAATCAGTGGCCTTACACCTCCATAGAATGTGTCTTTAAGAAGACTGAGCATTGAACTTTGTCCCCAGGAAGGAATCACCTCATTTCTTATTTTGTTATCATTTTGGTAAGGCTGGATAGACAAATCCCTTGTTGTAAAGATGACATTCTGCTGGTTGATGTTTTACCCTTGTTGGATGGTATGATTGAGAAGCCTTCTGGTTTTCTGTCTGAACAGGAAACTGGAGACCTTGCAGCTGGCAACTCTGACCTGATCCTCTTTGCACTGCTCCCCACCCTGTGATGAGCTCCTCTCCTAGCTGGCACTCTCTCTTTCTCTTTGGGGAAGTTGGGAGGCCATGACTCTTGTACAGGTTTTGGCAGTGCAGCTGAGGGCTTACCTTCAGAACCTGTGTGGAGGACTCTTGGAAAACTTGTATCTGGAAATGTGAGGGCCTTTCCCTTTGGAAAAGAGTCAGACAGAACGTGTCTCTAAGGAGGGGCTCTTCAGGGTCTATGAAGTGGCCTCTTAGCGATTCTGTGTGGAAGTCTGTAGCCCTGACAAGGGGTTCATGTGTGGCAGATTTCAAGCAGGTCAACTCTTCCGGAATGTACTTTGGGATCATAAACTATATTAAAAGGAAGTTTTTGTTGTTTTCTCCTCCGTTATTTGCCTGTTTTAGTGGAGATGAGGAAATGAAAAACTTGCCATCTGAAGTGACTGCTTCACCAAAAGGTGACACAGAAATGACATAGAACAAGTAAGGCACTACATGTGCACATCTCCAGGTTAAAAGTCAGGCTCTCCCATCACAGCCTCCTCACTTCTTCCCAGACCTCCTCCCCACTGCCTTCTGATCTCCACATGTAGACAGCCCTTATCATAGGGAATTTCTCTAAATTTAGAACCTTGGTTCTCCCTTATCTTGTGATGTTGATTGTGGCCATCCTATCAGGAGCCTCCACAATTGGTTATTTAAGGATGGGATTATTAGTTCGACTTTTCATCTCCTACTTGAACTTTGTTGTGACTGAAATAAAGCTTTGGCAGCCTCTGGCCCTACCCTGACTGATGATGGATGACGCATGTTCTTCGTGTACCTGAGTTGAAAACTTAGAGGTTTTGACCTTTCTGGGGAGGTCAAAACAAGGAAGGTAAGCCTACTCTTCCATTTAGAGAATACAGAGGAGCTACAGAGCTTTTTTTTTTTTCTTGAAACCATATTAATATCCGCATTTCTTTGTCTTATTACCCAAACCTCAAAGCTGTATTTTAGCACTATGTGTCAGAAAGGTAAAAGTGACATTTGAGATGTTCTAGAACAAGACAGAAAAAAACACAAGGACACATTCATTCCTTGTATTCAGTTTTGAGGTTCTTGGTGTGTCAGTTTTACCTTGTTTAGCAAAATGAAGAGGTAATGATACCAATAAGTGATTTCTTTTCCTTCTTGTCATCCACCTTCTTTATAAAGCGAGTAGTTGTAAGAGAAATGTCTCCCCAGTTCCCTATTAAATTGTAAAACATATATGATCTAGTGAGAGAAGCCAACTACAGCGTCTAAGACAGTGGAGCATCCCTTAACTAATTCTTTGGTGGAAGAAGGTGGTAATGGCAGAAAAGGTCCCTTTGAAACTCAGTAAACGAAATATCATGGAGTAATTCCACAGTCACCCTGGTGTTAATTCAGACTCCAACTCTCATCTAAGTCTGCCTTGGCTCCCACAGTGTTTATCTTCTTTCATTGGCTGCCACTGTGATGCTACCCCACCCCCACTCTGATGTCCTGGACACTCTCCTTTTTCTGTGGCCTCTGCCACCATGCCTGTCCCCAGTCACTCTCCTAAAATTCCACTCCTGGCTGTTTTCCTCTCCTATAATTCAGGCTCTTGGGGCATAGTTTTTTGGCTCTGTCCTGACTGCAGCATCAAACATAATGTGGTTTAGCGGGTACCCAACCCCAATGAATTACTATTCAGATGGTTTAGTGAGTGGAGGCCAAAGCCAAACCAGACAACCAACAGTAGCCAAATACATACTGGAAAACCAACAAAGTGGGTGCTGAAGGATGGAAGGGGTTCCGCAGGCAATCACAGTCCTCGACCCCCAGGAGTCAGTGCTTGCTGGTTAGGATTTTCTTGGTTCAGGGAAATATGAACACAGCATCAACGCACTTAGTAGGAGTGGGGACCCTTAAACACTGTGTGGAGGCCTTAGTGGAGCTGAGATAGGGAAGGGAGATTGGGTCAGAGCATGTGTCCTGGAATGGCTTCTTTGGTAGTGTTCAGATGACTGACTATTGTAGGGGATGAGCTGTTGGGTCTGGCTGGCTTCCACCATTAATCATTGCCTGACCTTAAGCAAGCCCCTGTGTCTCTTTCTTCATCTGCAATGTGTAAAGAGATTGAAGAGGAAAGGGAATTTAGCTGTGAGATCAGTAACGATGCCTTTTGATCAGCTGCTTCCTGACTGAGTGTTGCCTGCAGTAGGCAATGGGTGGATGCATAGATGGATGGATGCATGTCTTGCTGGATGCATGGATGTTGGATGCATGGATGTTGGATGGATGCATAGCTGGCTGGCTGGATGCATGCTGGCTGGATGCATAGATGGATGGATGGCTGCATAGATGGATGGATGCATGGCTTGCTGGATGCCTGCTAGATGGATGCATAAATGGATGGATGCATGGATGTTGAATGCATGGTTGGATAGATGGATGCATAGATGGATGGTTGCATGGATGGGATGGTTGGATGCATGGATGGATGGGTGCATGGGTGGGTGCATGCATGGATGCTAATATGATATCTGGATGTGAAAGCCGTTGAGGCACAAAATAAAATCTGAGGGTATGGAATGAGCAAGTCAATTTTGCTCCTTGTCCAGAACTCTCAAAAGAGTTTGGACTGGAGAAGCTTACAACCTTAACACTTTTAAATACAGTGTTTTAATGTTATTTATTGAGAATTTCATACATTGATACAGTATATTTCAGTATATCCACTTCACCCCCTGTATTTGTTCTAAGAATCCCTTGAATACAGTGAAGCCTACTCATGGGTGAGGGGCCACCACTGCAGCATGGTCCACTCACTAGGGAACCCCCCCCAAAGTAAACCCTCCCCTAGCAGTTCTCAACTGTCAGAATCTTCTCAGCTGCAGGCAGGGGCTTCAGTGCCCTACCACATTCGTGCTGGACTGTTGAGTGGTTTGCTCTTCTGCTGTACACCAACTGCACTGAGTTTGGGAGTTCAATGACCATATCATGAGCACATGTCATTGTTTTGACCCAATTCCTTCCGACCTTTGGCTCTTAAACTCTTTCCACCTCTTTTCTTTCCAATATTCCCTGAGCATTGAGGGAACTTGATATGGTGGGAGCATCTGTGGCTGAGCTCTCCACAGAGAGTTTAGACTGGTTATGAATGTGTATTAACTACCATCCACTGTATGAAGATCCTCCCTCAATGACCACCGAGAGCTGTGTTAATATATGAGCTTGTAACTGGTATAGTTTGATACTATATATCCGTTTAAGAAAATAGTAGTTATTGTTCACTCCCAGGGCTTATGAGCTTCTCCACCATGGTTTCTTGACCAGATTTACAATGCCAGGCAAAAGTTTCCTCTTGTAGTGCAGACCTTCAATCCACCCAGAAAGTGATTGGTGATCCTCATAACATTCCTGGCATTCATGGCACACCGATGAGGACCTCTTGCCAGGACTATTGTTATAGAGCCCAGAGTAGTCACAGTGGAGTGAGAATAGTCTGCATAGCATCTTCTAGCATCATAAAGGATAGCTAGCAGGGGTGGAAGCTTCCTGCTAAGTACTGTGCAGGCAGGTCTCTGTTATTTCTTCAAGTTTTTTGACCTACTTGTGTGGTGTCATCAGCTCTAGGATCTTACCATCACATTCTGATGGGTAGCCCTGAGCCATGAGAATTGACAACTCTGGTATCATCTCTGTGACATCCTTGACCAACAACTTGAGAGCGAGGTGTCCTACATCTGGCTCTGGCCTTTTTGAGAACTTGTAGCCAATGGAAGGAGAATTACCCACCTTATAAGTCAATTCCCTTTAAACGTCCATTGTAAGATGGCAAGTAGCTTTTCATATGGCTTTTGTATTTTAATGTTCGTGGATGTTTTACCTACCTGTATCTGTGTGAGGCTGTCAGAAGTCCTGGAACTGAAGTTACAAGCAGGGGTGAGTTACCATGGGTGAGTAGGTGCTGGGAATTGAACCCAGGACCTCTGGAAGAGCAGCCTGTGCGCTTAACTCTCCGTCTCTCTGGCCCTTCATATGACTTTTTCAAATATCCTTAGTGTTAGTTAGTTCTTCTTCATCTTCTTCCCTGCAATCCTAAAGATTTTAAACCAGTGTTTCATTTATGCATTATTTAACTATTGATCTAAATTGGTAGAAAAGATTTAAAAAAATAACACATGGTTTACAAAATTATATTTGTAATGTGAAGAGGGGATTCTAAAGGAGATTATGTTCAAAACCAACATGGGGAAATCCTAAAAAGGATCTGGCGTCCGCCCCCTTGTTGGAACACCTTACCTGTGTTCTGACTTTCTTCTTTTGTTTATTTCTTTGTTTAAGGGTGTCTGCAATTCCTTTTTTTCCACAGCTTAACACTTTCCAGGCAGTTCTGGCATCTGATGAATGTGATTCCTATGTCCTCTTTCTCTATCCTGCCAATGGTCTTCACTTTTTGGAACTCGCCCCAAAGAATCCTACAGTGTCCAGCTGCAGCTTCCTGCTAAGGTGGGCTTCTGCCAAGGGGAAGCAGATGACCTGAAGAGAAAAGCCCTGTATTTCAGCCTGACTAACAGTGAGCAATCGGTGAAGAATCTCTACCAGTGACTAATGTGGAGTGTGTGACTGTGCTATGCACTGGAAGGACATTTAGGAGGGACACTATCTCTAGTGGCCAGAAACCATTTGATAATAACCTTTGGTGGCTTCTAAGAAAGGCTCTGGTTCAAAACCAAGAGCTAAGCTGGCCCTCTGGAGCTTCAGGGTCTCCAAGATGTAAAAGATTCTTTCTTTTTCCTGCACTATCTGTCAGGCATAGAAACCAGAACCAGCAGTGATTATATGTTTTTGCAGAACTACTGGGGCTTGCTGTGAAAAACATTGTTCTTGGGGCTACACAAAAATATCCAGTCATAACTAACTGCCTCAGTGGAAGCTTTTCAGGTTAATGATTTCCGGAGAGGAGGCATCATGATTCAGTCTTTCAAACAGGTATTGTTAAGGATTAAATTATGAGTACTATAATGGGGGGGAGGTAGATGAGGCTTTTAGTCGTCTCAGATTTCTCCTGGCATCATCACCTGAAATCATGCTGATTGGTTTACCCACAGCGTTGCCAGAGACAAATCCATTTCTTAGTCTCCCCAGTGGGTTATTCTGCTAGTGCTGCAGTAGGCTATTCTGCAGGTGTCTGTCCAGTTGGTGCTCCTATGAGACTATTGACTTCAGGTGGGCTCTTTTGTCTTTGTATTCTGCAATACAAGCTTAGCCCATAGTAGTTACTTTGTGGCTCCCCATAGTTACTTCTCAGTCAAACTAAAACTAGATCGTGGGCAGATAGAGTGATAGAGCAAAAATTTGCTGATCACTTTATCTGCAGGGCATTGTGATAAAACACTTGCAGATATTATCTTAAAACTCTCTCAACTTATAGGCGGTAAGTATAACTATCTTCCCAGTTTTACAAATAGTCTTACCGAAATTATAAAACGTGCTTATGTCAGAGTTAAATGGCTGAGCCATAGTCAATACAGCTCTGAAGTATGGATACAGGGGTGATCTCTTATGCAGAGTAGATAGGGTGTTTCTTACTTGGATTTCATGTTACCTGGTTGTTTGTATTTTGGTTCATTTTATCAGTCACTCCAGTTACAGCTCATTCTGCCCCTCTCCCACAATTTTGATATTTCTGGAAAGCATCAAAGGAGACAGTGAAGAACCGGAGTGAATGGATGACAGTTTTTGTGTGTGCACGCGCGCGCGCGCGCGCGCGTGTGTGTGTGTGTGTGTGTGTGCATGTGCATGTGCATGCATGTGTGTGAGCATGTGTATGAAGGCCTTTATGGCTCTAGTAGGGAAACACAACTTTCTCCTCACATGCTTTTTGCACACACACACAGTCACACACATGCACATGCACAGCAGCTTCTTATGGCTATGCAGGTGGAGCTGAACTTTCTAAGCGATTTGTCTTTGAACCAAGCGGGACTCATTTGTCGCCGACATAGTTTTCAAGATACAGATTAAAGAAGCCTTTGGCGAATGGAATCACAGTTTCTTAGCAAATTTACTTCATTCCCATTGGGACTCAGTTGTAGCAGGCATGGTTTTCTAGATTTAGGCAGGAGTAGTTTTCTCGAATGGAGCTGAATGCTTAAGCGAATTCTCTTCTTTCCAAGCGGGAATCATTTGTAGCATACGTAGTTTGCAGGATATAGCCTGAGGAAGCGTTTGGCAAATGGAATTGCAGTTTCTGTGCGAATTAAATTTGTTAGAAGTGGCACTCAGTCGCTGCAGGCGTAGTTTTCAAGATTTAGGTAGTGCAAGTTTTAGCAAATGGAGCTGCTGTTTCTAAGCGAACTCTCTTCATTCCAAGCGGGAGTCATTTGAAGCTCGCGTAGTTTTCAAGAAATACACTAAGGAAGCTTTTGGCAAGTGGAATCGCAATTTCTTGGCGAATTAACTTCATTCCAAGTGGGAGTCAACTGCAGCAGGCGTAGTTCTCAAGATGTAGCAGGACAAGTTTTTGCCAATGGAGCTGCAGTGTTTATGCGAATAATCTTCATTCCAAGAGGGATTCATTTGTAGCAGGCGTAATTTTGAGGATATATACTAAGGAAGCATTTGGCCAATGGAATCACAGTTTCTTGGCGAATTTACTTGGATACATTTGGGACTCAGTTGTAGCAGGCATCGTTTTCACGGTATAGGCAGTGCAAGTTTTTGCAACTGGAGCTGCTGTTTCTAAGAAAATTCTCTTTGTTCAAAGCGGGACTCCTTTGCAGCACGTGTAGTTTTTAAGATATAGACTAAGGAAGTGTTTGGCGAATGGAATCGCATGTTTCTTGGGGAATTAACTTCGTTCCAAGTGGGACTCAATTGAAGCAGGCTTACTTTTCCAGATATAGACAGGGCAAGTTTTCTCGATTGGAGCTCCAGTTTCTGAGAGAATTCTCTTCCTTCCAAGCGGGACTAATTTGTAGCAGGCGAAGTTTTCAAGATACAGACAAAGGAAGTGTTTGGGGAATGGAATCAAAGTTTCCTGGCGAATTAACTTCGTTTCAAGTGGGCCTCAGTTGTAGCAGGCATAGTTTTCAAGATATAGGCAGGGGTAAATTTCGAGAATGGAGCTGAAGTTTCTAAGAGATTTGTCTTCGAACCATGCGTGACTCATTTCTTGCTGACATAGTTTTCAAGATACAGATTAAAGAAGCGTTTGGCGAATGGAATCGCAGTTTCTTAGCAAATTTACTTCGTTCCCATTGGGACTCAGTTGCAGCAGGCATGGTTTCCAAGATTTAGTCAGGAGTAATTTTCAGGAATGCAGCTGAAGTGCTTAAGCAAATTCTCTTTGTTCCAAGCTGGAATCATTTGTAGCATGCGTAGTTTTCAGGAAATAGCATGAGGAAGAGTTTGGCAAATGGAATCACAGTTTTTGGCGAATTAAATTTGTTACAAGTCACACTCAGATGCAGCGGGCATAGTTTTCAAGATATAGGAAGTGCAAGTTTTCCCAAATGGAGCTGTAGTCTTTAAAGGAGTTCTCTTCATTCCAAACATTTGTGTTAGGCATAGTTTTCAAGACATAGATTAAGGAAGCGTTTGGCGAATGGAATCGAAGTTTCCTGACGAATTAACTTCGTTACAAGTGGGACTCAGTTGTAGAGGCGTAGATTTCAACATATAGGCACGGCTAGTTTTCCCAAATGGAGCTGCTTTTTCTACTCGAATTCTCTTCGTTCCATCGGGACTCATTTGTCACAGGCGTAGTTTTCACGATACACACTAAGGAAGCGTTTGGCGAATGGAATAGCAATTTCTTGGCGAATTAACTTCGATCCAAGTGGGCCTCAGTTGTAGCAGGCATAGTTTTCAAGATTTAGGCAGGGGTAATACTCACGAATGGAGCTGAAGTTTCTAAATGATTTGTCTTTGAACCAAGGGGGACTCATTTGTCGCCGACCTAGTTTTCAAGATACAGATTAAAGAAGCGTTTGGCAAATGGAATCACAGTTTCTTAGCAAATTTACTTTGTTCCCATTGGGACTCAGTTGTAGCAGGCATAGTTTCAAGATTTAGGCAGGAGTAGTTTTCGAGAATGGAGCTGAAATGCTTAAGCGAATTCTCTTTGTTCCAAGCGGGAATCATTTGTAGCATGAGTAATTTTCAAGAAATACACTAAGGAAGCTTTTGGCGAATGGAATCGCAGTTTCTTGGCGAATTAACTTCGTTCCAAGTGGGAGTCAATTGCAGCAGGCGTAGATCTCAAGATGTAGGCAGGGCAAGTTTTTGCCAATGAAGCTGCAGTGTTTAACCGAATAATATTCGTTCCAAGAGGGATTCATTTGTAGCAGGCGTAATTTTGAGCATATATATTTGGCGAATGGAATTGCAGTTTCTTAGCAAATTTACTTCGTTCCCATTGGGACTCAGTTGTAGCAGGCATGGTTTTCAAGATTTAGGCAGGGTAGTTTTCTCGAATGGAGCTGAAGTGCTTAAGCGAATTCTCTTCGTTCCAAGCGGGAATCATTTGTAGCATGTGTAGTTTTCAGGATATAGCCTGAGGAAACGTTTGGCAAATGGAATTGCAGTTTCTGGGTGAATTAAATTCGTTACAAGTGACACTCAGTCGCTGCAGGCGTAGTTTTCAAGATTTAGGTAGTGCAAGTTTGAGCAAATGGAGCTGCTGTTTCTAAGCGAACTCCCTTCGTTCCAAGCGGGAGTCATTTGTAGTAGGCGTAGTTTTCAGGATATAGACTAAGGAATCGTTTGGCAAATGGAATCACAGTTTCTTGGTGAATTAACCTCGTTCCAAGTGGGACTCAGATGCAGAGGGCATAGTTTTTAAGATATAGGAAGTGCAAGTTTTTCCAAATGGAGCTGTAGTGTTTAAACGAATTCTCTTCGTTCCAAACAGGACTCATTTGTGTCAGGCGTAGTTTTCAAGACATATATTAAGGAAGCGTTTGGCTAATGGAATCGAAGTTTCTTGATGAATTAACTTGGTTACAAGAGGGACTCAGTTGTAGCAGGTGTAGATTTCAACATATAGGCATGGCTAGTTTTCCCAAATGGAGCTGCTTTTTCTAAGCCAATTCTCTTCGTTCCAGCGGGACTCATTTGTCACAGGCGTAGTTATCAAGATACACACTAAGGAAGCGTTTGGCGAATGGAATCACATTTTCTTGGCGAATTAACTTCGTTCCAAGTGGTCCTCGGTTGTAGCAGGCATAGTTTTCAAGATATAGGCAGGGGTAATTTTCACGAATGGAGCTGAAGTTTCTAAGCAATTTGTCTTTGAACCAAGCGGGACTCATTTGTCGCCGACATAGTTTTCAAGATACAGATTAAAGAAGCATTTGGCGAATGGAATCACAGTTTCTTAGCAAATTTACTTCGTTCCCATTGGGACTCAGTTGTGGCACGCGTAGTTTTCAAGATTTAGGCAGGAATAGTTTTCGCGAATGGAGCTGAAGTGCTTAAGCTAATTCTCTTCGTTCCAAGCGGGAATCATTTGCAGCATGCGTAGTTTTCAGGATATAGCCTTGCGCGGAGCCATATTGGATTTGGGCCTAGCCCCTTTCTGACTGCATGGCTCAAAGTGACTAGGTGACTCTGAGCTGTTTGGCCACAGATACTCACCCCTAAGATGACTGCCATAAGTCTTAAGATTGTTGGACAAAGCCTCTCCCATGAATTTACAGCACAGGAAGATAACATTCAAGGGATGCCTCAGCTCGAACAGATACCAGTTATCTCCTCAGTCTACACCCGGTGTCTCCACCACCTGACCTCATCGCCTGACCTCTTTGCCTCCAGACTGCCTATATCCTCATCTCCCCCTCCTTCATGTTTCACAAATGTCACTACCCCTACCTGAAAGCCTAAAAAGCTGTAACGTTCATCCCAATAAACGAGACCTTGACAACAGAACTTTTGCTTGGTCTCCTTCTTCTCTTCACCCCCATTTGGGCCCACAGGTAGAAAGCCTCTTCGGGACCCTGAATAACTTGGTCCCCGCTGGCGGGGACAAGTGGCGCCCGAACACAGGGACCCTGAAGCAAGGCTGACTACAGGACGACGGAGATAAGAGAGCTGCTGCGGGAATCGAGGACTCTTCAGGCTGCATCACTTGTGCGTCGCTGGAGAGGGAGGTAAGGACCGGTCGAATAATTGTCGTCTAATTGCCATGGGGAATGTATGGATTTAGGAGGCTTGTTTCATAGGAGAGATCAAGCGCTCACTCAGGGAGAGAGGATTAAGAGTTAAGAAAAAGGATTTAATCATGTTCTTTTGTTTTATTGATGAAAAGTGTCCCTGGTTAATTTTATGTGAATTTTTTTTGTCTTTGTGTGAGAAACTTGTCCTTGGTTTATTATTGAAGGAGCAGAAATTAATTCCTATAGTTGGAATAAGGTTGGAAAGTGTTTAAATGTCTTATTGTAAGAAAAAGGATCCTAGGCCGTTCCGATTCAGGAGGTAGTGTCTGTGTCTTTGTGTCTTTGTGTTTTGTGCCGGCTAAACTCTGGGTCTCTATTTCCTCACGAGTTCTGGAGTTCTGGAGTTCTGGTTTTGCAGCTGCTCCCATCTCAGGCTGAGAGGGATGATCGTGTCTCAGGAGAGACGCAAATGTGAGCGGTAGATGTGCCAGGGACTCACTGATTGCGCTGCCCTGGGAGACGCCCCAGGAGGTAAGAAGGGACCCCAGGGACGCCTGGGAGATTCCGGTCTGGGTGCCAGTGAGGATTCGGCGATTCTCATGGATTGGAGAAAAGACCCGCATTTCTGGCTGTCTGTATTTCCAGAGTGGCCCTTGTCTGTGTTTCTTAGGTCTTTGTTTTGTGTTACTTGTGACTTTGACAATGAGAAGATTCTGGTTGGGAAGGAGGAGTGGTGTGGAATCTGCTCCCGTTCATCTGTCTTTGCTGAGCTCATGGAAGCTCCAATCTGAATCAGCTCAGTTTTGTGGCAATCTTGTGGCGGCCGCTTGTTTTTTGTTTTGTGCGCACTTTTGTTTTTTTGTCTGTTAATCTTTTGATTGTCTTTCTATGTGACTAAATGCTTTTGCCCTCTTCAGCAGACCTCTATTTTCTGGACTCTCTTCTTGTTTTCTCACCATCCCACTTGGGATGCTTGTTAGTGGCTGTTACAGGAAATCTATAATGCTCACTTGAGTGTGCTTGAGAAACAAGAATTTCAGGTTTGCCCTGGGTTCCTTTGGGATAGGTGTGGGGATAGGCTTGATTTCTATTGCAAATGATATAACATTGCATATGTTAGTACTCCTAACACTTCTTGGGACTGTGCCTCTGGGATCACAACCTGTATAAGTTTAGAAGTTCTAAAAGGCAGTCATGACCTTTGTGTATAGGTTCAGATAGTGTCCAGATTGGAATCCTGATGCTAAAGACTTAGTAAGACACAAAAGAGAGTTGAGAATCACTTAGGGCTATCTTAAGGTGGAGTCCAGCTAGGTGCTGCAAGGGCATCTGCTGTTGCCCTGCAACACAAGGCTTATGGAGATAAAGCTTCAGTTGTGTTAATACAGAATTGTAGGCTAGAGTCTTGAAAGTATTTAAAAAAAAAAAAAGAAACCTGGTAAAACATATCTTATTCCAAACAGCAATTAAATTGGTTATTACAAAATACTGATATTTGGCCTATCACATATACAAATTTTTCAGGCAAAGTTGGTAATTTTACTCTTTGCATGCTTTTGTATTTCCTATAAATTTGTGCATGCAACCCATAGGAAATGAGCTTACTGTATTTATAGGTGGTTCATCTAATGAAAAGGCTACATGTATGATTGGATCACTTGTTTATTCTCTTCAGTTTCCCCTGCTTCAGCACAGATTATTAAATTACTTGCTGTAGCCACTGTTTTAAAAAAAAATCAAGCTTTTAAGTCATATACTGATAGCCAATGTATGGCTTATGGTTTACAGTTGATTAAAAAGTTTCCCTTTTTAGATACTACTAGCCCTCCAATTATACAATTACTTAATGCTATATTAGAGGCAGGTTTTCTACTTGAAATCAGTGAGTGATGATTTCAGTGTGAATGTCTGACAACTCACTGTCCTTTCAGTGCTCTGGCTCACACAACTAAACAAAACCATAGACCCAGCTCTTTGAAAATGATAATGGAGTTGATAACACTCCCTCACAAAAAGAGGAAGACTCCATTTGCTTACTTTCAACTCCCATCCTCACCTTACCAGCTCAGGGATTTCTAGTACGACTGAATCTGGATGCTTATGTTTAGGTAAATAAACCTGGTGAGGGGCTGGAGTGATGGCTTAATGGTTAAGAGCACTAAGTACTGTTCCTTTATAGGCCATTTAAGAACTCAAACTGGATTGCCTGGACCCCTTAGCAAGGAAGGACAATGATACCAGGCAGATTATAGGCCTTACATAGAAACAATTAGTCAAAAATATCTCATTCTTTATATCACCAAAACAATAATGCTGGAAACAATAATTAGGTATACAAGTCAATTTATAAATACAAGTGCTCAGTGTCCTCAATTTAATCCTCAAGGACTTATCTTAATAAATAATATCTTAACAATATCTTAATAAAAAAAAGGAGGGGAGTTATATCCCTGTATGTTATACAATTATTTAATAATGCTCCTTTTATTTCAATTTTAAAATTTGGATGCCAAGGAACTCTGAGCTAAGCCAGAGCTCCCATTTCAGCAGCCCTAAGATAGAAGTTGTCCTCAGCCCAAGGGCCCCCAATTATCCTGGCTTCAATATAGCCTGTGAATACCCACTCCCACATACACACACTTCTGTGTGGTTATCCAGTGGCAACTACAGGCTTAGAAGTAAGGGAACCTCAGCTTTGCACCCTATCCCCATCTTATACTTCTTTCTTTCATGCTCTGTGCCATATGTGGCACTTCCCTGAATTCAGCACCAGACTGCAGATAAAAGCAGACAAGGTCACCACTAAATGCCTCTGCAGCTGACTTGCCGAATACCCCTATGGCAGGGTGGAACACAGGACACACACACACACACACACACACACACACACACACACACACACAAGCGCGCGCGCACACACACAGCACCACACACACAGAGTGAGAGAGAAGACAAACAGACACTCATACATATGAATACATAAAACTTGCTGAATTCCATTAGTGCTGCTTGTGTGTTATGTGATTATGTGTTTAAACCTAAACAATTTGAATTAGCTTATGTATCTTGAGACTTATACCAAGAGAAAACAGATTCTCCCTCTCTTGCTGTCAATTAATTGAATAGAGCTATTTATTTTTGTGGTTTGCCTTGGAGTTATTTGTATTTTAATGCTAATTTCACTGCCTCAAGGACAACTACCTAGTCACATAATCAGGACTCAGGTGACTTCACCAGAAACTTCTCCCCATTGAATTTGTAAAATACAGGTGAGGAGCAGGTACAGGATACAAGGAGGCCTGGCATTGGATGAGACGGAAGGATGGGCAGGAGAGAAGTATGAAGGAAGAAGAGGAGACTGGAACGGAAAGGAGGAAGAGACAGGATGGACAGGGAGAGGAACCAAAGAACAACAATGGAGGCTGATATTAAGATTCCTCTCTGTGTATATACAGGTTTTTATTAATGTCCTTAAGGGATGAATGTGTATTGGGCTTTGTATGTTTAGGTGGGCAATTATATCTTATCAATCGAGACAAAGGTTATTGTGTTGTGTTTTCTTTTATGTGACAGTTTGAGTGTAGGAAAGTGGCTGGAGACACTGAGCCACCACCGAAGAATTGGCATGCGTTTCCGCCGAAATATCTAGCAGATATCTTGGGGCACTGCAGTGCTGAAGCTAGCGAGGTAAAAGACAACCATACTTTTATATATAGATACACAACAACAGTTTACCAAGAGTTAGTGAGATTTATCCCATCATGTTTTTATACCAGCAGATATTGTCATAATACAGGTATTGTTTAAATCATCTTATTGTTAATGTTTCATTACCTCCCTGTCATACATGAAAGAGATTTTCTCATCATGGTGATCCTTGTCCTTGGATCTTACAATTTTTCCATGCCGTCTTCTTTGATGTTCCCTGAGCCTGAAGTATAGAGTTTCTATTGCAGGTATGTCAATGGTGGTTGAGTACTCCATTGTCAGCTGTTCTTTTAATTTACATATATTTTAGACTTTTTAATTTTCTCTATTTGTCACAAATAGATCTACAATTTTCTGTGGCTATAAGGGTTTGCATACAGAATAGAGTTGGACATTGTACTGCTTTAGAAATGTGGCTATAGTAGGTTCTCATCTAATGCCCATGCCACCCACAACCACACATCATTGCCTAAACATATAGTATCAGGCATTATTGCATGGACTGGGACAAAAAACCATGAAGATAATTTTTCCTAGAATATAAATGCCATTGTTTGGCCTTTGAAGATATCTGGCTCATCTGGCCATTGGTTCAATTCATGGACTTTATTGCTGAGTAAGACTATTTCTGGCTTTTCTCCATTTGTGGCTTACATTGCATCAGATATTGTGAGAGGTAATGTTCAGGGAGTATTTTCTAGGTCAATTCTCACTCAATTCCTTAAGTCTTGTGTTCCAAATACATAGTGTCTTCTACAATAAGTTCTTATCTTTATTTACTGGGAAGCAAGAAAATGTAATGACAATATCCTATACTATAAAGAGTCTCTCAAACTTCCTGACCAATAACTGAAGAATGTCCCGTGCCTCGTACTGGCATTTTAAATTTAGGCTATAGCATTTGGTGAAGCATTATCACAATGAGACATAGTTTCATTTAAATTATTTGCAATAATTATTCCTTTAAATTATTCTCTCTCTCTCTCTCTCTCTCTCTCTCTCTCTCTCTCTCTCTCTGTGTGTGTGTGTGTGTGTGTGTGTGTGTGTGTGTGTGTGTGTGTGTGTGTGTGTTCAGTGTTAGTCTGGTGTTACTTTGGTTACTATGTATACCCAGTGCTAAATTCTGTATCTCTGGTTTCCCCAAGACAAGTGCATTCTTATGTACACCAATTTTGTTATGTAAAAACTGCTCTCCAATTTAAAGGTTAATGAAAGGTTAGATCCTATGACTGGGCAGTAGAGAGAAAAAGGGGGATTTGATAATTGAGTAAGGGGTCTCACGAGAGACCATGGGAGGAGAAGAAAGAAGGAGAGGCACACCATGAGAGGGAATGGACATGAGCATGTAACCAAGAGAAGCATGTAACAAGGAAAATATGTTGGTTTGCAATTTAGAATAGTGAGAAAACCTGACAAATCTAGTATTACAGTATGTAAATAAAATACTGGGATTATGTATCTTTTGGACAGGCTAACTACAGTAAATAATTATTTTAAAATATTTATGTCGGGTGGGGTGGCCTGTCAAAGTAAATATAAATATTTTCTATGTTTTTTCAATCATCTTTAATATTCTTCATTCATCCTTCCCTCTCCTAAATTAAAGTCCCCTCTGTACATGGGGAGGGTAGAACACAGGTATCTAGGGGAAATGGGAGATTGCTCTCATTTTGTCTATAGATTGTTAGAGAGTTATATTATGAATGGCATTTTAAATATTTTATCAACCCTCCAATTCTTCCATATACTGCGCAATAGCAGTCCAAGAAAGTTTCTAGAAGTAGTCAGGCTCATTGTAAATGATTTGACTCATAGTGTAAAGAGCTGTGTTCAACAATTATTTATGTTGAGACAGGAGTAGGCAGGATTGGACACATGGTTCAGTGGGCAGAATCAAAACATGATGCCTTGGCTTTTGGTACTGAGCATCTATGAAGACCTAGATTATACAAGTCTGTAACCTTAGCAGTATGCATGGGAGCAAAGGGAGCAGAGACAAGTATACCCCTAAAATTTGCTGGACTTATGGTGTAGCTGAGTGTGGAAACTCTAAAACCATTCTCAAAAGATAGATAGATAGATGATAGGTAGATAGATAGATAGATAGATAGATAGATACATACATACATACATACATACATACATACATACATAGATAATGAAAATAAGATGCGCTGTGCTTGATTCTCATCTCCAAACTTGTCATACATATATACATGAACTTTGTACACGAAGGCATACACATGTATAAAATACAAACACACACACACACACACACACACACACACGCACACACATACACAAGAAAGTAACAGTCACACACATATATATATGTATTAATCAGGATTGTCACTGAAGGGTATTTCAGAAGTTATCAAAGGTTTGATAAGAGTGGGATTTTCTCAAGAGTTATTTAGGCATGGTAGAGCTGATCTAAATGTTGAATTAAAAATAAAATGAAATGTGTCTCTTTTTTAATTCAGGAGCCATTTAAAAGAGCAGATTAATTGAATTTTAAAAATAGCCCATCCCATCAATCAAAATTAATTTTCAGTTCCTGGAACATTTGTCATAATAATGTAATGCTTGGCTTAGGAGATTAAAGAACAATGAAGAGAGGAAAAGGCAGTGTCACAAACCTGGGAAGTTAAATACATATGTGAAGAGTAAAGTACCCTAGGGATGAATCAGTACAACAAAAAGTACAAAAGAAACATTGAAGTCCAACAAATCGTGGGTAAATTATTGCATTTTTAACCTCTCACATTATCTAGTTCAAAGGGCTATATCTATAGCATAATGTAAAATATGAAGTGTTTCAATTTGTATTTTAATTGAGCAATAATTTTTAAGACGTCCATCATCTTCTAGAATGTTATGCTAGATACAGAAAGTACTATGACTCAATGCCTGTTCTGGTACTTCAAAATGTCCATAACAGTTAGGAAATAGTTAAGAAAACAGGCTACACAAATGCAAAAATCCTTTGAAGGATGCATGTGAAATCTGACAGAAAGATTATAGTGGCTGTCAGTTTAAAGTGACCAAATCATTATGATAACCTTGAAGGTTCATTTCCTGATAAATTTCCAAACTTATTTATGGGTCAGCATTCTTCAAAAGAATGCATATTGAGATAAGAGAACACAATGAACTGTGGAATTTTTTTTCCAGTGAAATGTAACCTCTTGTTCTTGGAAAGAATCCCAGGGACTTAAAAATAAATTGTGAGTTTAGATCTTATTTCAGGTCATCATGCTTGCATAGCAAGGGTTATGACCCACTTAGACATCTCTACAACCTGGAAAATTAATTTTTAATGTTGGATAATAAATCTCATCATATTTGAAATATCCAACTTTCATTAAGTCACAGCAAATATCTTTCCTGTCTTCTCTCTGGACTTCACTAATAGTTCTGCTTGCTCTCATATTGCTCTATTAATTTCAAAATTGCTGCGGAGCATCACGACTTCACATAAAATTTTATAAATACTCAATAGGACATTAAAAGGCATTTCTTCCAAAGCCTTGTTTAAAGAATGCAGAAACACTTTCCTGGAAGTCTCTCAGTGGTCTTTGTTTGCTTGTCATTTGCTTTGAGTGTCCTACATGCCTGTGCCTAAATCAAAGGAACTGAAAACAACTTATTCTGAAGCATAGACATTGGCTATTATGTGAATAATCTCTAGTTCTCGTTGGTGAGAAATATGGTACAAACTGGATATTAGAGAAGAATAATAGTATGCAGTGTTTGACAAATGAATTTCTAAACGGTTCATTCTTTCCATCTTCTTTTCATGCATTTGAGGTGTGTTATTGCAGTCCATAGACAGGCTGAATTCTCTTGAATATTTTCTTCACTAGGCAGAAACAGTTGTGTGATTGTGACCCTCCAATGATTCAGGAGGCTTTGTCTTACATACACTTGATACAGCAATTGAGAAAGGATACAGCCCAGTATTTGAGAACAACTACAGGCCCAGCTTGCAGTTTCAACCTCATCTCTAGTGTGGGTGTGGGAGCTTCATGAAGCATGTCCATCCCCTCAATTTATAGAAGCCATATCACAATAGAAGACACTGTTAACAATTTTTTGCTCTTTGAAAAGAAATCAGAATAAGGAAGATGTGGGAGATTGAGAAATTAAGTACTAGACTAAAGATCATAAAACAGGTTGAAAGCATCTTTAAATCATAACAGGAAACCCTCAGAAGAATACAATCTGTAATTTACTATAGTAAAATCAAAAAATGTAGTTCCAGTTAGAATGGTTCCACGGGAGCTTGAGAAATTAAGATGGCAGCTCGTAGGCATATAATATATTGAAATTGGAATCCAGATTCTGCTTATTAATCCTAAATTAAAGCAATGCCATACGATAGGTTGTTTTTTAATTTTATTTGGAAAATTTGATACATTGTAACATTGGTAAATGTTACAATGGCTTTCTGCCTTGAGTTCTGAGGAGGATAATGCTGAGATTACACATTTATTAGAAATGATGGCTATCTTAGTTATACTTTTACAGATTAAAACTGATGATGTTTAGCAATATAGGTTCATTAAAATACAATTTCATGGGCATTATGGCATGAAGGCTATTCCAGATAATTCTTACAATCCTACAGGTTAAGCCTTTATAAAAAGGCCTAACGATGTTTCTTTGTTCAAATAGGCTATAAGTAGAAGTCCTTCAAAAGTACCAAACACTCAGAGAATATGGCATTTAAACATAATTTTATTAATTTAAGTACTTTATTTATATTGAAACTGAAAGATACCTGTTTGATATTAGTGTAGCCATTCTTTTCTTTTTTTTTTCTCTCCATGTTTATTAACTTGGGTATTTCTTATTTACATTTCAATTGTCATTCCCTTTCCTGGTTTCTGGGCCAACATCCCCCTAACTCCTCCTGCTTCCCTTCTATATGGGTGTTCCCCTCTCCATCTCCCAGCCATTACCGATCCCCTAACAATCACTTTAACTGGGGGTTCAGTCTTGGAAGGAACAAGGGCTTCCCCTTCCACTGGTGCTCTAACAAGGCTATTCATTGCTACCTATGCGGTTGGAGGCCAGGGTCAGTCCATGTATACTCTTTGGGTAGTGGCTTAGTACCTGGAAGCTCTGGTTGGTTGGCATTGTTGTTCATATGGGGTCTTGAGCCCCTTCAAGCTCTTTCAGTCCTTTCTCTGATTCCTTCAATGGGGGTCCCGTTCTCAGTTCAGTGGCTTGCTGCTGACATTCGCCTATGTATTTGCCATACTATGTCTGTGTCAACCAGGAGAGATATACAGCAGGTTCCTGTCAGCCTGCACTTCTTTGTTTCATCCATCTTATCTAGTTTGGTGGCTGTATATGTATGGGCCACATGTGGGGCAGGCTCTGAATAGGTGTTCCCTCAGTCTCTATTCTAAACTTTGCCTGCCAAGGGTATGCTTGTTCCCCTTTTAAGGAGTGAAGTATTCGTATTTTGGCCATCCTTCTTGAGTTTCATGTCTTCTGTGCATCTAGGGTAATTCGAGCATTTAGATTAATATCCACTTATCAATGAGTGCATACCATGTGTGTTTTTCTTTGAGTGGGTTTCCTCACTCAGGATGATATTTTCCAATTCCATCCATTTGCCTATGAATTTCATAAAGTCATTGTTTTTGATAGCTGAGTAGTATTCCATTGTGTAGATATCCCACATTTTCTGTATCCATTCCTCTGTTGAAGGGCATCTGGGTTCTTTCTAGCTTCTGGCTCTCATAAATAAGGCTGCTATGTACATAGTGGATCACGTGTCTTTGTTATATGTTGGGGCAACTTTTGGGTATATGCCCAAGCTTTGTACAGGGTGATAAGAATTGATCGAGTGCAACCATTTCTTAAGAAAGAGAATCTTTGAAGCTGTACCATGCTTAGCACCTAGACGTTAGACAATAGACCAGAGAGTACAGAAAGCACATTTCCACCCACTCTCTAGGAAGGTACCCAACCATAAAACAGATGGTATAGATCGTATTTGCTGCAGGGCAATTACAAGGCTAGAAATATCTCTGGGCACCTGACTGACCACTATAGATTGTGCTGCAGGATGAAAAACATATATCAAGTTAGATGTCCTTGGTACTGACATAGCTTTGCTGACATAGCTATAGCTTGTCCTGGGAACACCAGAAGAGAAACATTTGCCAAGTCAGATATCCTTGGTCCTTGCCTGGGAACCCCAGGATGGAAAAACATATATCAAGTCAGACATCCTTGGTACTGAAATGGCTGTGTTGATATGGGTACATCCTTGTCCCAGAAACTCCAGAACAAGAAGCATCTGCCTAGTCATATATCCTTGGCACCAAAATAGCTGAGCTAAAGAAACTGTGTTACCTTAAATGTTTATATAAGCTGTACATTTCTGCTGGTCTGGGCTCTTCATATCCCTCCTGCATGAGGACCATGTCAAGCCCCAGTGCATTGGTATCCCAAAGTAAACCTCTTGTTTTTCCATCAAGACTGAGTCCCGCGTGTTTGTGGGGTGGTTGGTGTCCTCAGGATTGGAGCGAGAGTCTCCTCAGTCTGAGGGTCTTTCAAAACATATCAGATCCCAGCTGTACATCATTAAACTTAGAAGAAGAAGATGATGAGCTCCAAAGAAACTCCATTTAGAGCTGTCTTCATTTGTGGCAAGCCAGCCTCTGGGCAAAGAAAGTGCCCTAACTTAATCGGGAGACAGAATGCCATCCAGAAAAGAAAACAAACAAAACAAAAACAAATGCATGGAACTTGATTGCCAAGCTTTGCCAATACAGGGTAACCAAATCCTTGGTAATTCCTGCTTCACATAAGGTTTGTCAGATACTTTGAAGAAGAGGGCTGAAGACAGTGCTCCAATGTCTTAGAATACTTTGAAGTGGTCTCGACATCCAACTGTCTGCCATTTTCAAAACTTTGAAAGCGTTTGTCTGCACTTCCTACTTAATCAGGAAATATTTCTTCTTAGATGTCTTTTGGGTTTGAATACAAGATAATCATAGTCTCAATAAAAGCTTAAGTTGTTATATTTAAGAAGATTTATTAGACCTATATAGATGGTTTTACGTTGTTAATGCAAGTTAGGATAACATTTGATTTAGATCCAGAACTCTGAACTCACCAGGATAGGATAGATAATAGGATATTTTTCTTAATTACCACATACTATGGACTTGACATTGTAAATATATATCATACCTTATAACTATTATAATTTTTATATTTTTATTCAATTTATATTTGAAAAAGAGACATTTATTGTACTTCAAAGGGGGATTATTGAGAGAATATCTAATGTCTATAAGACTATGGCAGTTGTTAATAATAAATCTGATGGCTTATTATTTATGTGGTAAATAAGAAGTGGGAAATCTAGTTGAAATCATAATTCTGAGATAGAACGCGGCATGAGATTCACCTTGGAAGATGTGAGGAGAGAGATTCATAGTACCTGAACATGGTTAAGTAGGCATGTTACAGAATGTAGGTTAAAATAAGTCAGTTCTTCTAAATTGTGATCTAGTTAGAGAAGAGCCTCACTATATAGTCAAGGTATTTGTAAATATATCTTGAGTCTGAGTCTTAGACTCAGACTTAGAGCATGGCACTGTGTGGAAGAACTGGATCAAACTGCTACATTTTATTGTTCATGAGTTTTAAGCCAAGCTAAGTTTACAGGGCATATTGTCTAAGCACATACTCAAATAATAAATTATAGATGTCATAAGTTGTTAAAAGTTATGATTTCTGTGGTAGAAATCATCCCTCATATTTGAGTTGAGGTCTTGCAGTTGATTTGGTAGACTAACCTGAATTTGATTAAATGAATGTATTTGAATTTAATTGATAAATTATTGATATTTATGTCCATGGAAATGGTAGAAGGGATAACTTTGTATGGTAAACTGTAGAAAAACAGTGAATACATGTCATTACAGCGGATTTAAACTTTTTTCCCCAGATTTCAAGTTGTATTACAAAGCTTACAGTAATAAAAAAAAGCATATTATTGACATAATAGACACATTGATCAATGTAGAGAATTGAAGACTCAGATCCAGATGTAATTCCATACATGTAAAAACACCTTGTTTTTGACAAAGAAAACAAAATTACACACTGGGGAAAAAGTGACCATCTTGTTTTGTTTTGTTTTTTGTTTTCGGAGCTGGGGACTGAACCCAGGGCCTTGTGCTTGCTAGGCAAGTGCTCTACCACTGAGCTAAATCCCCAACCCCAAAAGTCAGCATCTTGACAGACAGATGGTGTGAATAGCAGCATACAGAGAAATGAAAGTAGATCCATATCTCTCACCCTGAACACAAGTCAACTCCAAAGGGATCAAGGACTTCACTCAAATCACTGAAAGACCAAAAGCCCTAAACCTGACCTTTTTTTTCTTTTTTCCTTTTCTCTCTTTCCTTCTTTCTTTCCTTCTTTTTCCTTCTTTCTTTTTTTTTTTTTGACTCCGTATTTGGGAATCCAAAATTCAGTTTTACAGACTGGATGTTTTCCTATCCTGAGTCTCACTGGTCACAGAGCTTCCCACAATGCCTTCTCCCACCACCTCCCACCAGCAGCTGCACAGATGTTGGCTGACCTGCTTCGTGGACACCGGGATACATCCTCAATTTTTCTCTCTACTCATCAAAATGTGAAAGTTCATGGTCTGTAGCTTTCCTGCTATAGATTTCAAAGTGGAAAGACATTTCTCCGATCCTGTCAGGATGCTGGAGTTGTTATGAGTGCCTATGCGGCTCATTTCTCCTGTCCTGTTAGGATGCTGGAGGTGTTGTGAGTGCCTATGAGGTTCATTTGTTTGTTTTCTGGGATTTTCATTTGCATATTTGCTTTCTGAGATAAGGTGTTACAAAGCTCGGCCTGGCCTCAAACACACTGATGTAGCCAAAGATGACCTTGAGCACTTTGCTCCTCCTGCTTCCACCCTCCAAGAGCTAGCAATGTAAGAATCCCATGAATCCTTGCTCTTTGCTTTGGGGACTAAGGAGATGGCCTGGATTGGGATCCTTCTCTCTCAAGTGTTCTTAGCTCAGCTTCCCTGGGCTGGAGTTTGCCAGACAAACCTGCCACCTCAGGGTCAGTCTGCTCACCAGGAGGCTGCATTAGATAACTTGATCACTTTTCTTTCCTCAGGGTTGTTATTAGTTCTTTAAAAATCTACTCGAGTCTCAGCCTGATTGTTCTCCTGTGATCTGAGTTTTTTAAAAAATCAAAAAACAAAAACAAAACAATACAAACAAACAAAAAGCTTAGAGTTTTACATTTCTCTGGGCCTTCAATGAGTATCCCCAAATACAGGCACTTTCTGAGCTCTTAATCTCATGGAGTCCTCATTAGCTCTCAGCTTACTCTGCAGCTGAAGGCAGACTGTAAGAACCAGGGAGTAGTCTGAATGAATGTCATGGAGTCACTGTATGCAATGCTCTCTACTCTGCAGAAGGTTAGCTGCCACTTCTTGGGAAATCATGGGAATGCACTGGGTGGCACATACATAATTAAGTGGCAACTTTTAATTAAGGTTTTGTAGTGAAAATGGTTTTGTGCAACATTAAGAGCTTTTTAATAACTAACTTTGATGCTCTCTTTTCAACCTGAACTTGTCATCCCTGGAAACTGTACAAATATTGACTTTTAACAGCTTTGGTCTTTTGATGATACCAGAGACTCACTTCTTTCTTGTGAATGAATGCTTTGTGAAAAGTCAGGAATCTGTTGAGGTGGCCAGCACTTCTTGCCTCAGGGAGATGATGGTATTCGTTATTCTTCTCATTGCTGTGACAACATATTTGACTAAAGCAATTTATCCATGGTTTGTTTGAGGAGGCCAGTTAGGACACCAGCCTCATGGAGGAGGGGAAGGCAGGGCAGTCAGAGCAGCTCTGGCTATGGTGACAGGAGCCTGAGGCAGCTTACTTCTGGTTCTCTCTGTCTGCTCTGGATTTCTGTTACAAGATGTGATCTTGCAGCTTTTCGTCCTACTTTGGTACTTCCTAGCCATGATGAAGTCTTCTCCCTCTGGAACTAGATAAGGCAAATTGTCCTGCAATTATCCATCCCTTATAAGATATTCATAGCTACCTGTGGGCTATTTAAAGCCACACAGAATCTGGATCATCTTTGTCTTCCTCCATCTTCCTTCCTTCCTCTGTGAATTTAAACTTTTACAATCAATGGTTGCACTCAATGGTCTCAACACAACATTGGTTGAATGTATAAGGGAGAGAAACAGGGTGTGTGTGTGTGTGTGTGTGTGTGTGTGTGTGTGTGTGTGTGTTTCGGCTATTTTGGTGACTGTTGAAACATGAATAGCTTTTCTTACACATTTTGTCAAAAACAAATTTAAGCAAAGATTCTTCTGGTAAGAAGAATGCTCATGCTATTTCCAGTGAAAGATTTAATAATGCCTCAGGTGATAATTGAAAGTATACTATATAAGAAGTGGAGAGATCACTTGGTAGTTGAGAGTGCTTGCAGCTTTTCACTGGACTCTAGTTCAGTTTGTAGCAAACACACTTAGTCGATAGCAAGAGTTTGTGAATTCAACTGTGAAAAATCCAGTGCCCACTTTTGAATTTTTTGAGCGACTGCTCTCATCTGTCCACATCCATATATATGTACCCACAAATGTAGAAAAAAATAAAACTTTTTAAAACTTGTTTCATACAAATATTAAATAAATTAATCTCATTTTTGTCTCCAGTACATATCCTGAGTACTCTGAAAACTCAAATATTATAGTATTTGGGTTAGTTGCTGAAATTGTCTTAATGATCATTAGCTCACTAACAACACTGATATCAGATAGGATCTCCAAAAGAAACCTAGACATTTTTCAGTAGCCAATTCTCACAGATACACAACTAGCATGTATATAAACTATTTGATAAGTAAGTTCAGACTATAACTTTATGAGTTTCAGGAAAACCAATTTATTTGACTGTGTTCATAAAATATAATATTCAGCTCTATATAATCCAATGGTGTCTTCTTAGAGAAAAATCAGAACTTTGTCTCTCTATTATCAATTCGTGTGTGTGTGTGTGTGTGTGTGTGTGTGTGTGTGTGTGTGTGTGTGTGTACAAATGCCATAAAACCCTTGTCTTGTGTTGGTTCCTCAGAAAATTGCTAATGATGAGATTTTCTAAGTAGGGTAATAGTTCTATAAAGTTAGTAATAGTTTTCTTCTAAATTTATTAAACATGTATTCCTGAAAGAAACCTACCAATTTATAAAACAGATCAGTGTGCATTTGTGGACATAGAGGAAGTATATGACATCCCTAGCCCTGTCAATTTGACATGTCCAAGATTCATCCAAAAAAGACGTCTCAATGAAATAACCTGTCTTCAACATCCTGTCTGTAAGAGACTGTTTTGCTCATTGATTTAGAAAGACTCAGTCTATTATTGGTGGCACCAATCTCTCTATAGGTTCACTCAGGATGTATTATAAAGTTAGTTAAGTATGAGCCTGAGCAAACCAGAGTGAGCCCTCAAGCAGCCTGCCTCCATTGTTACTGTTTTAAGAGCCTACTTCAACCTTTCCCTAAATGATGGGGTTTGACTTAAATGTCTAAGCTAGATATACTCTTTCTTTCCCAAGTTGCTTTTAGTTCTAATGTTTTTCATAGCACATAAAGAAAACTAGAAGACTAATTGAGACCAAAAGTTGTGGTACGAACATTTTTTAATATGAATTTCTATCAAGACATACCAAAACTTATAAAAGGCATAGAAAAAAATGAATGCTTATCAAAACAAATAAATAATGTATATTTTCCTTACTGGGATTATAGCTAGATTTGTTTTTTTACACACTCTTTATAGTATAGCCAATGGAACAAGGTACACATTTTAAGCCAAATTTTGAAAAACCTTACTATGTCCATTGGACTATTCACACACTTTGGAGGATATGAATAATTGTAGCCATGTAGGCTTAAAAATGGACCCATGCTAAAGTCAGCTATGTACTGGCATTGGCGGTCTCTCTTCCTATCCTGGTAGAAAGTCTGAGACTCATGACTGTGTGTTTTTCCTAGCCAACGCCTCACTCACAAATGCCAGCTCTACCTCTACAGATCGCCAAAATCACTCTCTTGCCAGTTCATCACCCCATAGCCAGTTCCGGGCACATTCTTGCCAGCCTGCTCTCTCCACTGGTTTCCTCTCCTCTGGAGCTTGGACTTTTGTACAGTCTTCCCATTCAAAACCCTAGCTGAATGCCGCCTGACTATGTTCTTTCCCTCATGCTCATCTATGTCACTGAGAATGGAAAGCTCCAGTACTCTTTATTTAAAATAAACAGATGACACAACCACTTGGTGTGGAATCTATCTTCCTAAACTTACCAATTATTCTATGTTAGAAATCTTCTTGTGGTGGAGGCTGCTACCAGGGCTAACAGTTCCCAGTCTATATCCTGCTTCCTCTCATTCTTGCCTCCCTCTATAAAGCCTGTTTCTTCTTCCTTAGTCCCCTTTTCCTCTCTAGGACACAGAAGATTCACCTCCTCTTTTCATTCAATAATTGACTTCTTTTCATCTTTATTAGCCAATCAATTAATTAAGGGAAATTCCCGTACAAGTAATGGTTCAAATTGAGTAGCTATGGAAAAATATTTATTAATATGTCTGCAAAATTTAGGACAGAGCATCCCTGTATCATGGGAAAAAGAAAGAGTGGTAGAGAAAGATGCATTATGTCTTCCTCTGTCCTCTGTCAGCAAACATACCCATACATTATCATTGTATATATCACACATACACACACACACACACACACACACACACACACACACACACACACTACAAAAGCAGTATGTGTTCAGTCCTTCTTTAAAGGGGGAACAAGAATACCCTTGGCAGGGAATAGAGAGGCAAAGTTTAGAACAGAGGCAAAAGGAACACCCATTCAGAGCCTGCCCCACATGTGGTCCATACATACACAGCCACCAAACTAGATAAGATGGATGAACCAAAGAAATGCAGGCCGACAGGAACCGGATGTAGATCTCTCCTGAGAGACACACCCAGAATACAGCAAATATATAGGCGAATATCAGCAGCAAACCACTGAACTGAGAACAGGACCCCTGTTCTAGGAATCAGAGAAAGACTGGAAGAGCTTGAAGGGGCTCGAGACTCCATATGAACAGCAATGCCAACCAACCAGAGCTTCCAGGGACTAAGCCACTACCCAAAGACTATACATGGACTGACCCTGGATTATAACCTCATAGGTAGCAATGAATAGCCTAGTAAGAGCACCAATGGAAGGGGAAGCCCTTGGTCCTCCCAAGACTGAACACCTAGTGAACGTGATTGTTGGGGGGAGGGTAGTACTGGAGGGAGGATGAGGAGGGGAAGCCTATATAGAAGGGGAGGGGGAAGGGTTAGGTTGATGTTGACCTGGAAACCGGGAAGGGGAATAACAATCAAAACGTAAATAAGAAGTACTCAAGTTAATAAAGATAAAAAAAAAGCAGTATGTGTTATCATAAAGCTAGGTTCTTCTATTTAAAGATTCTACCACATAAATAGTAAACATATATTCAGACATACCCATGCCATACTTTACAGAGAAGATAAAGCCAAGGGCAAGAAATAGATGTATGTAAACTTACCTGTGGGTCCAATATTGTTTTTAATATCAAATATAATCTAGAACTAGATTAAAGATAGTTTTTACCTTAGGGCCAAGGAATATTTGTTAGGACCAAATTGGGATTATCTAAGGATCCAGCTTGCCACTATCATTGGACATGAGGACAAAGGACCATGTTTCTTTCTAACATCCTACCTGTATAATTATGACAAATTACAGATGAAATATCTTTTTTCCTTTGCCTGTTCTTATGCCAAAATATCTGAAAAAGACTACTTAACAAATAAATGGCTTATTTGAGATTAGAGTTGATGATACAGTGCACAGGAGAAGTAATAATACACAGCTAGTAACCCACCCTCTATTGTCAGCAAGTAGAAAGAGATGAATGCTGATGTTGCCTATACATAGGTGGAGTCTTTCCCCATTAATCAATTAAATTCAGAACCCACATTACAGATATTTCCTGAAGTTTGTCTCCTAGGTGATTTTAGATCCTGTCAAGTTGACAACAAAATTAATCACCATGATGTGTATAAATAGCCATGAAAAGAATAAAATAAGAATTTGTGCTTCCAGTATAAAGACCATGCTGCAGGTAGACGTGTTTCTTAAATTAAACTCTTTTCTAAAACCAAAAAAAGGCCTGAAGAGTCAAACCTTTTCTGCCTTCTAACTTTTCTAAAACATACAAGATTAAGTAAATTTTTATGGCAATACAATGATATTTTCTATATGTTACTTGATAAACCCTAATTTTTTCTATTTATGTGAGTATAGTGTTTTTATTATCCACTGTTATTTGTAGAAATTTAGTGTTTACTTAGTGTGCATTCCTTTTGATATAGGTGACTGTAGAAACTAAAGGTTGACATCCAATGTCTTCTTCATTTCTTTCCTACCTTATTTGTTATTTATCTATTTAAAGTTTTACTTCTTTAATTAACAAAATAAAATTACAGAACATACATTTTGGTTATATTTTTTCTTCTCATTGAAATCTACACAAATACTTCAAACCTATCTACAAATCCGTGTTTATGCTTTTTCTAGAACTCTATATTTCCCTTTCACAAGAATATAAAGCCTACCCAAAAATCAACTAAATATAAACACAAAAGTAATAAGACAAAATAATACCCAAACAAACAAAATAAGACAAGGTATACACAGAGACACACAAAGAATTGTAGAGTCAATGATGTGCTGCCCAACACTCCAGAGCATTTTTTTTTATCCTTTCTGGTGAGTGAAAATGATATACCATGATACTCCTTTGGAGAAAATTGGTTTTCACCTTGTCAGCAAGTTTCAATCACCAACAGCTTCTTGCCTGGGGATGAGACTATGTATATATGTTTCCTTCTCCGAGCTAGATTTTTAATCTAGTTTGAGCTTACGCAGAACTTATACAAGCTGTCACAGTTCCTATGACTTCATATGTGTATCTGTATGATTGTGTTTTGAAAATACGGTTTCTTTGAAGTCATCAAATACCTCTGGCTCTTTCATTCTTTCTGCCTCCTCTTCCATATAGATGCCAGACATTTTAGGTAAGGGGTATGATAAAAAAAAAATCTCACTTATGTTAGAGAGCTCAAAATTCCATCACTATCTGAACTCTACATTAGTTCCCATCAACTGAAAGACAGCTTCTCTGATGAAGGCTGAACATGGCACCGATCTACAGGTATAACAACAGTACATTAGCACAAGGAATTTTTAGAACACCAAACAGACTAGACCAGAGAAGAAAATGCGCTTGCCCCATAATAGTCAAAACACTAAACGGACAGAACAAAGAAAGAATATTAAAATCTATTAGGAAAGATGGTCAAGAAACCTATAAAGGCAGGCCTATCAGTATTGCATTTGACTACTCATCAGAAACTCTAAAAGCCAGAGGATCCTGCACAGATGTCTTGAAGACCCTAAGACAATACAGATGCCAACCAAGACTACTGTACCCAGCAAAACTCTCATTCACCGTAGATGGAGGAACCAAGATATTCTTTGACAAAATAAAATTAAAACAGTGTCTTTCTACTAATTTAGCTCCAGGAAGGCTACTAGAAGGAAAACTACAATGCAAGGAGGATGACAACAGCCAAGAAATTACAAGAAATTAATCACCTCATGGCAAACCCAAAAGACAAAATCATATACACATAGTAATACCTCAATCATCAGAATAACAGGAACTAACAATAATTAGTCAATAATAAACTCTCAACATTAATGAACTCAATTCTCCAATTAAATACACAGACTAACAGATTGTATAATTAAACAGGATCCATCATTCTGCTACATATGTGAAACGTACCTAAACAACAGCAACAAAAAAAATTACCTCAGACTAAATGGTTTAAAAAAGGTTTTCCAACCCACCCCCTCTCCCAAAAAAACCCACAAGAAACAAGCAGTAGTAGACATTGTATTATCTACTAAAATTGACTTTTAACCAAAGTTATCAAAAGAGATGTACAAGAACACTTCAGAGTCATCATAAAAAATTCCACCAAGAGGACATCTCCATTCTGAACATCTACTTCCCAAACTGAAAAAAAATCCACCACATTCACATTCACAAACAGAAACAACAACAACAACAACAAACCTCTCCTAAAGTACAAACCACATACTGAACCCCACACGACAAAGTAGAAGAGGAAAAATTCAACATCCCATTCGCATCATTGGACAGTCATTAAAACAGAACCTAAACAGAGACACAGTAAAAGTAACAAATGTTTTTAAACAAATATATTTAACAGATATTCCCAGAAACTTTAACAAAAACCCACAATAGTATATGTTTTTGTCAGCACCTCAGGGATCCTTCTCCAAAATATAATCAGGCACAATGCAAACCTCAACAGATACAAGGGACTGAAATAACACCTTGCATTCTCTCAGACCACCACATATTAAGGCTGAACTTCAACGAAAAACAGAAGAATATGTAGAAAGGCTACATATTCATGGAAATTGAACAACTTTCTACTCAATGATCACCTGGTCAGTAAAGAAATAAAGAAATTGAAGACTTTCTTGAATTCAATCAATTTTAAGTCACAGCACATCCAAACTTAAGGCACTAAGTTAATACAGTGCTAAGAGGAAAATTTACACTACTAAGTGCTCTCATAAAGAAAATGCAGAGATCTAATACTAGCAACTTAACACTATACCTAAAATCTCTAGGAGAAAAAGAAGCAAATATACTCAAGAGGTGTTGAAAGCAGAAAAGTGTCAAACTCAAGATGAAATCAATCAATTGAAAACAAAGAGAACAATAAAAATAATCAACAAAACCAAGAGCTTGTTCTTTGAGAAAATCAAGAGTATTAACAAACACTTAGCAAACTTAGTAAAAAGTAATGGAGATAATATACACATAACAAAATCAGAAATAAAAGGCGAGACATAAGAATAGAAACCTAGAAAATCCAAAATATCATTATCTCTGACTTGTCTAGCCTTTACTCCACAAAACTGGAAAATATAAATGAAATAAATTAATTTCTAGTCATATTTCACATACCAAAGTTATTTCAGGATTAAGTAAACAATCTAAACAACACTGTTTACCCAAAGTAAATAGCAGCTGTCATTACATTTTTCTCATCCCTCCCCCCAAAAATGCATGGGGCCAGATCATTTTAGTGCAGAATTCACCAAATGTTCAAAGAAATACTCCACAAACTATTCCATAAAATAGAAACAGACAGGACACTAATTCATTTTCTGAGGCCTCAGTTCCCTTGATAGCTAAACCACACAAAGAGTCAAAAAAGAGAGAGCACTTCAGACCAATTTCACTTTTGAACTTTGACAAAAAATTACACAATAAAATTCTTGCAAACCAAATCCACACATATCAAAAACATTATGTACTACGATCAAGTAGGCTTCATACCAGAGAGGCAGGGATGGTTCAATATATGAAAATCCATCAACATAATCCACTGTGCAAAAAAAAAAAAGAATAAAAATCAAATGGTCATCTTATTAGATGATGAATAAGCCTTTGATAAACTCAGTCTTGGGGATATCAGTGATTCAAGGCACAAGTCTCACCATAGTAAAAGCAATACACAGCAAGCAAATAATCAAATCAAATAATTGGAAAGAAATGAATAAAATTCCTTCATAATCAGGGACAAAATGATGTTGTGCACTTTCTCCCTATTTATTTACTATATAATTTGAAGTTCTAGCTAGAGGAACATGAAAACAAAAGGAGATGGAGTGGACACACATTTCCAGGGAAGAAGTCAGAGTATCCCTATTTGTGAGTGATTTGATATTATATGGAAATAACCCCCAAATATCTATCAGAAAATTCCTACAGCTTATAAGCATTGTCAAGAAAATGGCCGGATATAAAATTAACTCAAATCAGGAGCTCTACATAGTATAAATGACAAATGAGAATGGAAAGAAATTTAGAACACAGCACCCTTCATCTTAGCCGCAAATAATAGAAAATATCTTGTATCTCTATTCAAACATGGAAAAGATTTGTATGACAAGAACTTCAAGTCCGTGAAAAAAATAATTTTCCACAAGACCATGCTCAAAAAATCAACAAACAACAAAGATATGTAAAAGAAACATAATAATTGCACCTAAAATTTACAAAGCAAACATAAATAATATTTATTCAAAATAGTAAACGAATACTTACTACAATCTTAAGAATATGAGAAATATTTAAAAGAATTATAAAAAGCATGTAACATTGATTAAATGTTTCTAACATATTACTAGTAAGAATTACAGAAAAATTTTCCTGTTTCTGCCTGTGCCCATAGCTGACCCAGTCCCACAGCTCTCTGTACCTAAATTCCATGGATGAGAGAGCTTAACTCTCAGAGGTATGGACAATGCTGAGAGCACAGGGGAGACCACAACTTCTGCTCACATTCCTGACCAAAAAGTAATCCACTTGGAGCCCTCTGGACACAGGAACCTGGGAGCAGACTATGACAGGATCTTTTCAGTTTAGTCATGTACCCAGAGTTGAAAGCCAGTCCTTAGCAGCACTGACACATCTGAGAGAAGAGGTAAGACCACCACTTCTGCTTTGAGGGACCTGACATGAACCCTCAGGACACAAGAACCCAGGAGCAGCCTGGGACAGGATCCTTTTGGTTTCAGACAGTGTCTGGAGCTGACACTGTCCCACAGGTCTCTGTATCCAGATAGCATGGGGAAAGAGGAGGACACTCAGAAGTGCGGACAATCCTGAAAGCACAGGGGAGACCATCACTTCTGCTCACATTCCTGGCCCAACAGGAACCCATCTGGTGCCCTCTGGATACAAGAATCTGGGAGCAGACTGGGAAAGGATCCTTCAGGTTTCTGCCTGAGCCAGGAGCTGACCCTGTGATACATCTCTCTGTACCCAGAGCCTGCTGGGAGAAAGCCTATCTCCAGGTGTGCTGACACAGAAGTTTACAGGATAGTCAAGCTACCATCAGAGACAGCAAGACCACCTAACACTGGAGATAACTAGATGGCAAGAGGCAAGCACAGGAACCGAAGCAACATAATCCAAATCTACTTGTCATCATCAGAGATAAGTTTTCCCACCAAAGCAAATAATGGATATTCCAAGACACCACAAAAGCAAGATTTGGATTTAAAATCACATCTCATGATGACAGTAGAGGACTTTAAGAAGGACATAAAGAGATACAGAAATACAAGAGAATTAAAGAAATACAGGAGAACACAGGTAAACTAATAGAAGCCCTTAAAGAAGAAACACAAAAATCCTTTAAAGAATAACAGGGAAACATAACAAAAATAGTGAAGGAATTAAACAAAACTATCCAGAATCAAAAAATGGAAAGAAAAACATTAAAGAAATCACAAAGGGAGACCATCCTGGAGATAGAAAAGTTAGGAAAGAGATCAGGAGACACAGACACAAGCATCACCAAAAGAATACAAGAAAGAGAAGAGAGAATCTCAGGGGCAGAAGATACCATATAAAACATAGAGACGACCATCAAAGAAAATGTAAAATGAAAAGCCCTTAACCCAAAACATCCAGGAAATCCAGAACAAAATAAGAAGATTGAACCTAAGGATAATATGAATAGAAACTTAAAGGGCCACTAAACATGTTCAACAAAATTAAATAAAACTTCCCTAACCTAAAGAAACAGATGCCCATAAACATACAAAAACTCTTCAGAACTCCAAATAGATTAGACCAGAAGAGTGATTTAAGTAACTCAGAGCCAGAAAGATTAAGCCATGTGTTCACCCTTACCTTTATATTTCTGTTCTGAAACTTTGAATATAAATACATAATCTGGAATAAATAAAAAAAGGAAATTTAAAAAGAGCCATCAGTGTAGTGGAGAAGAGGTTTTTGTAAAGGTGATTTAAGACACAGATCCTGTTGAGTTATACTATGCGAAATGGGAAATCTGCTTAAAGTGGATAGGCAGACCAATATAGACTGTAAAGGAAGAAGGATATATAACATAAATGATGCTTGAGAAAGCTGTAGGAAAACATTTTTTAATCTTTGTACAACAATAGGGATTCAGGTTATTCCTGAGGGAAAATTAAAGAGATTCACAAAATAATACATACTACTGCAATTGCCCTTACTTGATACCCAGGGCGAGAAAATGAGACCATATTATTTTGAGACACCACATTTTAGACAGCAGGACTTGTAGGAATAGAGGTGGAACTACACTGGAAACCTTACTTATGAGGGCTAGCTCTCATAGTATTCAAAGTATTGAAACTGTCAAAGGAGAAAGCAATTAAGAGTGAATATTCATTAAAACAGTAAATAGCTGTAAAGCACATGAACAATAATTATGAGCATGACTTCAAGGATGTTATAGTGGAACTTATTTCTTGAGAAGAGCCAACAGTAATCTAATGTAATTTACGGCCTTCTCAATGGGAGGGCATTTGTACTGAGTACTGTAAAATCAGCCAAACTATAAATGGTGAGATCATGGGTCCTAGATGAGAACCCACTACAGCCAGTTTCCAAGATCAGTATAATTTCTAACTACACTCTACGTACTTAACCTTATACCAACAGAACATGTAGTTTTCAGTTTTCATAAAGGAAGATTCAATTGGCAATTGTTGGAGATTGTATAAGTTACTATTATATTTTGATAAAAACATTTTGGCCCAAGCAACTTATACATGTAGGCATTTATTTGAGCTTATGGTTTCACAATGATGAGATTTCAACACATTATGACAGGTAAACATGGCTATCAGGCAAACATGGTGACTGAAATGTTAAGCTGAGACACCATGTACAGAAAGGAGAGAGAGAAAAACTCAAAATGGCAAGTTTATAAATTCTCCAGTAACTCCTTTAATGATTTTCTTCTTCTAGCAAGGCCACACCTCCTTAGCTGCCCCAAACAATTCCACTAAATGTGGACAAAGTCTTCAAATGCCAAATATAATATTGGGCATTCTCATTTACATCACTACAGAAACTGTTGCTTAAATCCACAACTCATCAGAGAACAACTGAGCATGGTATGCCAAAGTACAACTAGTACATCTACAGTAAGACACTTGTATCTAAGACTCTAAGGAAATATCCAGAAGGGGGAACAGGAAGATTCTAAGAGCCAGATAACCAAGGAACTTCTGAGAGATGGTGTTTTGTAGGAATGACAGGGAGGCTGAATTTACAATATTTTAAAATTATTGCTATTGATGCAAGATATACACAATGATAATAGCAGTTGATATGCCAATGTGAACAAGGGAAGTCTAACATGGCCTCTTTCATAAAAGGCAATTAGTGGACACTGAAAAAAGGCAAATGTCTTCTTCAATTATGAACCATGTACTAGGTGACTGCAATGCCAAATGGCCATCCCTTAATACATATAAGCACTACCAACTAGTAGATAGCCCAGATAAGATTAGCCTGTGGCTATACCTGTCAGAAACTGCCTAGATTGATGAGTGATGTAGGAGGACTCAGGCAGTGGTGACTCACCATTACTAGGCCGGTGAGCCTAGTATATATAAGAAAGTTAGAGGAGCAGAAGCCAGTGACTAAGCCAGTAAGGAGCCTTCTTCAGTGTTTTCTGCTCCAGGTTCCTGCTTTGACTTTCCTCAGTGATGGACAATTGCTGGGAAGCATGACTAGAGCCTTTCCTCAGTAAGTGGTTTTCACTGGAATGTTTTATCACAGAAGAGAAAAGCAAACTAAACTTGTGTGCATGCATTCATACATGAATGCAACTGGCTGTACGGGCAGAAGAGAGTATCCAAATGAATGGACATGGAATTATAAGGTTGTGAACAACATGACCTAGGTACTGGGAACTCAAGGCAGGACCTCTGCAAGTGTAACAAACATTTTTAATTGCTGCGTTATCTTTCAGAGACTCACTGTGAATTGTTATTTACAAAATTAGTAAGTTTTCTTTCATTCACATTTGTGATTTTCTCAAGGTTTTAAATAAAAATGTCTCATTGTTTTTTGTATTTCTCTGTCCATTTCTCTTGTCAGACATACTATCTATGCAGAATGTCTAGAATAATATTTCTTATTTTCTTATATAATATCTGAAAGAATTTGACATAATTAAAATAATGTATTCCTAAGGTATGAGCAAGGCTAACCTTGTTACTTAACAGAGGTACTCTATTTCTTGCTTACCTTTGATATATTATCTATATTACTAATTCTGACAGTCATTTTATAATAAACTTATCCTGCTGTCATGGTTTTAATGTTTTTAAATATTTACCATAAGGAATTTTTATATTCTTTCATTGACATATTCAGTGCTGATCTATGGGGAACGCTTTACCCATGAAGTTTGTTGAATCAGTTGATGTTATTCCTGGTAAGGTGATTGATTTTAATCTCTATACAGTAGATTTTGCCCTACATAAACTTGGTAGTAACTCTGAATACTGTTTTCAAGAAATGAAATTATTTATTTATTCTAGCTTCTGTATTTGACTTACAGTTGATAATAATTTAGGGGATCTTGGGTAAGATACTCACTGGCTATTTGAGCTTCTGTGTTGAAAGATAGCCTCTTGTTTCTTGATTCCTGTAACAAAATCATTTTATCTTTGGCTCAACCACAGCATTAGTGCTACTTTCTGCATAGCACATGCTACTTTCATTTCAATTAAATGTATAATATTTAAGGTACAAATTGAAATTATTTCCATAAAGACCCTTTAAAGGTGTGTTTTTGGGAAAACTTCTGTTATTTTCTGGCCACAGGAAATCTTCGGCATGAAGGTAGGGAAGCAATAAAAGAGAAAGTTCTTTTTACATTTTAAATACAATATTCTTTGAATATAGGCTTTTATCTCCTCAGGAATTTATATTAATTGGACAGCCTGGAGAGAAGTAACAAGTGCCTTTGTTGTAATGTTGAAGTACTACTAGATAAAGGACTGAAGGATTATGTGTATATGAAATTTATCTTTGACACTACCAGTTTTTTTAAAAAATGATACAGAAACTTAGAGCTCATTGATCTTAAACATAGTATGTCCTTAGGTACCAAGTGCTGTTATAGCTGATATAAATCATCAAGAACAGTTCACAAGTACTCAGAATCACTAAAATTCAGAGCATTGTGTGTGTGCAATTGAGATACACTCTCTGCTTTTCCAGGGAATTGTTAATTTCTGTTCTGGAACTTCTCCAGAAGACAGGGCATTAGTATACCAATTGCCTAATCAGCACTTAACACTTAAGAGTCAGACAAACAAACCAAATTAATTTGTCAGAAACTTGAGCTTCCTCATTCTCCAAGCACGTGAACCTATGCAGTAATTGCTAATATTGATTTTCACATTGACAGATCTAGAATCACTTTGGATACAAGCCTCCAAGCAGACCAGTGGAATGTAATCTGCACTGCTAATTCAGGTAATAGGATCCACGTGAACTGTGCACAGCACTACCTATTTGTAACCAACCTAGCATAAGTAAATATAATTTAATATAATGCTTTAACTCTGCAACTATCAAGACAGTGAACAGCCAGAAATTTTAATTCTACATATTGCCAAACCCCTGAAATATCAAAACTTGATAAAGGTATGGATGGTGCAAAGTAGAAACTGTTCTCTCTGGGAAAGGGATTTTCTGCCTGATAAAGGCAAAAGTCCATCACTGATAGGAAAGACAGTGCCCTGACTGGGATTGTTTATATAGATCTTTTTCCATTTACTTAAACTTTAGTCTCATGTCAGATCTCAGAATATGGCCTGGACAGGGCCACTAAATATATGTGTTCCCCTTTCCAATGTTTACGCACTGAAAAAAATGTACCTTTTTCTATTAACATGGCTGTTCTCATTTACTTTATGGGGATGTGTGTCTGAACCTGGTTTCCTAAGGTACATACTATGATCCCAAGTTTGTTAATACAATGCACAGTGTACCTGGAATGAATTTAAAGATGGAGAAACCAAGCAACACACAGGCAGGCATAAATCAGTCTCTGTTTTGTGCATGTGAATGCAATGTGACGGTCATCATGCCTTTCCATCATGATGGACAGTACACTAAACTGTGATGCAGAACAAATCATTTCATTCTTAAATGTTTCTCATAAGGAATTTTGTCACAATGATAAGGAAGGAACTAACACAGTAGGTAATCATGTCTATGTATTTTCATATGTGTACTGTCTAATGTTTTGTTTTCTTGGAATAGGATAAGGGATATTATTGAAAGATACGTATTTTTGTTGTGAAGAAATACTGCCAGTGATAGTTTTGTCTTTAGAATACTATGCTGACTGAGCTTGATTTGTAGGTTCCTTTGGGATTTTAAATGTAATTATTTGTCTCAAAGTTCCTGGGCTTTTTTTTTTTTTTTTTTTTGGTGGCATACAGAGAGAGGAATGTTTCTAAATATGCCCTGATAAATTAAATATGCTGTAAATCACAATTATTTTTAACATTCTAAGATTGATGGCACATGTGAAATGACCTTGAGAAGAAGCAGAGTATCTCAAACTGCCTCTTTTGAAAGACTTTGACCTTGACCCTCAACTCTATGTGATAAAATGTCAGCTCCGAATAATGAGGCTTCTAAGAAGTTTCAGAAAGTTGTGATGTTAACATCACACAACTTTCACAGTTCCTTGAAGTATACTCTGAGTATCAAGGTGACACCTTCAGAGCATCACAAGTCATCACTGTTACACAGTTACCAAGAAGGCAACCCTGTCACCTGATCAGTCACAAGGGACCCTGTGTGTACTAGACACAAATTATGATAAATTTTCTGCGCCCACCTCCCCTATGAATTCCTTTGGTGGGTGAATGTTGAATTCATATGACAATTAATGCTCAGAGATATTATGTGTCCTTCAAGAAGAGAATTAACAGACCAAATACTCAACTTATTTGGCTTGAGATATTGACCTAGTAATACATTTGGTGGCTGCCTCTAACTTGGGAGAGTATAAAAAGGTCACATGTGTGGAGTAAGAGGCCCAGTCCACAGGTCTAATGAGGGACTCCATTCCTTCTGGGGAATATGGAAAAGGAACAGGGACACAGATCCACACAGTCAGCCTCCTCGGCATGGGTATCCCTTTAGGTTTTTAAAAACATCAACTAATAATAAAGTGGAATTCACAACTATAACCAGAGAGGGATTTCAGGGCTTCCCAAGGGATAAATTCGATTTGGATTAGAGATTTTATTAGCAATTCTGAGAAAGGCCCACATTAGGACAATGAACATGATGAGTGTGTTGTGTGGATTTCTGAATGTTAAGGCACACTGCTCCTGTCCTAGTGATGACTAAGGAGAACTGAGTTTCTAGGGATGCTGTCTCTCCTTTACTTTTTTACATATTCAATAACAGAGATTACAGGTCTGCTGAAGTATTCCTTTAATGGGATCCCGATTGGAAAACATAACAGGGGGTGTTAGTGTTATACATGGGGCGTAAGACACACCTTTCACTCTTAACTGGGTCCTGTTGAGATTTATCAGAAACTGTTGCCTTATAGCTGAAAAAGAACAGCTTTAACAATTTGGGTTATCTTGAGGTTTATTTTATTTTTACTTATGAACCTCTGTGGGAGGGTAAAATAAATGTGGGCCTGAAGTAAGAGTAAGCTTCCCAAGGTAGGTGTTGGAAAGCAAAATATGATGAGTTATCTCTCTAGCCCCATCAGCAATTGTTACCTGTGCTGGAAACCTTGCTTCACTTCTGCTGAGAGGCTTCAATGGGACTCTATGGAAGGGACTCATTTCCTTCTTGTGTCCTCAATATTTACCTTGTCTCTCATCTTATATTTTTGTTTATTGAGTTTATATAGAAAATTTGTGGCAGAGGCGAAATCAGAGATATCTGGCCTCAGAAAGCTATAATCACGTGGGGTCAGGCAAGGCTGCTGTCTCCTTTGGAGCTATTGACTTTTGACCATAATCAATGAGACTTTCATTTTAACTTAGTTTCTCTTTCACTAGGGCCCGTTTCCTGCAATTTACCATGCTCTTTGTTACTTGCTTTATTTGCTGAAACATGAAGAAATAATAATATTGAAGGTAATATCCTGGAAACACAGAGGTGGAGCTAATATTTCACTGTCAAAACCCTTGAGATTCCCTTGAGTACTACAGCATACTTTGTTGACTAGACTGCCTTCCATTGTTACCAGAGGTGTTAAGAAATGAGCCTGGGTCCTGAAATTCTTTAAAAAGCTGTATGTATTCCAAAAGGGGATTTAACAAGTAAATGATGAAAACAAGAGAAAGGAGATTATTCCCTGTGAGCACACTAGAAAGAAACAAAAATTAAAGAGGTCAACATCTTTTATAGCCCAAAATTAACTTTTTGAATCTTAGTATTTGGTTTTCATTTACGACATAGAAGTATGAACAGGTATGGATTAATTGTCAAGATGTGTTCCCAATCATCAGCATCTCAGCAGTTCCAGTTTCTCTCCATCTGCCAAACTCTCCCTGTCTAACAGGAATCTCTTAAACTTTTCCTTCTCCTAACTTGAAATTCTTGAGAAATTTCAGTTTCTCAGCATTCATTCTTCCCATGATCTGATCAGCAACCCGTAAGGTCATTAGTTTCTCTTTAGAGCACCTTCATTCCAGGCAGAATAATCTTACTCTGGTGGCTTCGAGGTGTTTACCAGAGATAGTTTGAAAGCTTTGGCACTTTACCTCTGTGCTTTGTTGTCATGCATTGGATATAAGTGTCCATTTTCCGTCATTTTTTAAAACTGTATTCCTATTTTATATCAGTCCAGTAATTTGCAGTAAAAACTTTTTCCAATTTTTACCTACTTCTATTTATTTTATTTTTATGCAACATGTTCAATGAAAACATTCTGCATGTATGTGCACATATTATATATGGGTATATATGTGTATATGTAGAAAATGTTAAATTAATAAAAATGCAGACTGAAAGATTATCTCATTTGGTCTCGTGCTTTTCTAATTTGGAACATGTCATGACTTTGGTCTCCAGTATCACATGATAGTGTTTACGTATAATCTTTTTTTAAAAATTTTTTACTAGATGTATTTCTTTAATTGTATTTCAAACATTATTCCCCTTCCAGGTTTCTTGTCCATAAGCCCCCATTTCCTCCCCTTTCTCTCCCCCATACCAGTATTTCCCCTATACATATACCTAATTGCCCCTCCCCATATTCCTTTGCACTGGGGATCCAACATTGGCAGGACCAAGGGCTTCCCCTTCCCCTGTTACCCCAACAAGGCTATTCTCTGCTACATATGCACTTGGAACCCTGGGTTATTCTATGTACAATCTTTCGGTAGTGGTTTAGTCCCTGGAAGCTCTCGTTGATTGGCATTGTTTTTATGGGATTGCAAGCTCCTTTAACTCTTTCAGTAATTCCTCTAATTTGCCCCAAGGGGGTCTTATTCTCAGTTCAGTGGTTTGCTGCTAACATTGACATCTAAATTGAACATGCTCTGAATGTAACTCTCAGGAGAGATGTAATCTGGTCCCTTTTAAAATGCATTTTCTAGCTTCATCAATGTCATCTAGTTTTGGTGGCTTTATATTTGGGCCACATGTGAGTGGAAAGGCTCTTAGTGGCCTTTCCATCAGTCGTTGCTCTAAATTTTGCTTCCAGATACCTCCTACGGATATTTTTTTCCCTTTTAAGAAGGAGTGGGAACATCCACACTTTGGTCATCCTTCTTCTTGAGCTTCCTGTGGTCTGCAGATTGCATCATGGGTAATTCGAGCTTGTTGGCTAATATCCACTTATCAATGAGTGCATACCAAGTGTGTTTTTCTGTGATTGAGTAACCTCACTCAGGATATTTTATTCTTTACTCCATTTGCCTACAAATTTCATGAAGACATTGTCTTTGATAGCTGAGTAGTACTCCATTGTGCAGGTATACCATGTTTTTTGCATCCATTCCTCTTTTGAAGGGCATCTGGATTCTTTCCAGTTTCTGGCTATTATAAATAGTGCTGCTATGAACATAAAGGAGCATGTATCTTTGTTATATGCTGGAGCATCTTTTGGGTATATGCCCAAGAGTGGTATTGCTGGGTCCTCAGGTAGTGGAATGTCCAGTTTTCTGAGGAACCTCAAGACTGATATCCAGAGTGGTTGCAATCCCACCAAAAATGGAGGAGTTCCACTTTCTCCACGTCCTCGTCAGATTCTGCTGTTATCTGAGTTTTTTATCTTAGCCATTCTGACTGGTGTGAGGTGGAATCTCAGGGTTGTTTTGATTTGCACTTCCCTGACAATTAAGGGTGCTAAACATTTTTTAGGTGCTTTTTGGTCATTCAATAATCCTCAGATGAGAATGTTTTGTTCTGTATCCCATTTTTAATATGGTGATTTGGCTCTCTAGAGTCAAACTTCTTGAGTTCTTTGTATATCTTGGATATCAGCCCTCTACCATATGTAGGATTGGTAAAGATCTTTTCCCAATCTGTTGGTTGCCATTTTGTCCTAGGTCAGTGTCCTTTGCTTTACAGAAGCTTTGCAATTTTATGAGGTCCCATTAGTCTATTCTTGATCTAGGAGCATGAGCCATTGGTTTGTTTTTCAGGAAATTTTCCCCAGTGCCCATGTGTTCGAGACTCTTTCCCATTTTTTAGTTCTATTAGAATGTATCTCATTTGATGTGGAGGACCTTGATCCACTTGGACTTAAGTTTTGAACATGGTGATAAGAACAGATCGATCTTCATTCTTCTACATGCTGACTTCCAGTTGAATCAGGACCATTTCTTGAAAAGGCTACCTTTCTTCCATTGAATGGTTTTAGCTCCTTTGGCAAAGATCAAGTGACTATAGGTGTGTGGGTTCATTTCTGGGTCTTCAATTCTCTTCCACTGATGTATCTGTCTGCCTCTGTACCAATACCATACAGCTTTTATGACTATTGCTCTGTAATACAGCTTGCAGTCAGGAATGGTGATTCCCCCAGAAGTTCTTTTATTGATGAGTATATTTTTTCGCTATCCTGCATTTTTTGTTATTTCAAATGAATTTGCAAATTGCTCTTTCTATCTCTACAAAGCATTGAGTAAGAATTTTGATAGCAATTGCATTGAATCTGTAGATTGCTTTTGGCTAAATGGCCATCATTACTTTATTAATCCCCCCAGTACATGAGCATGGGAGATCTTTCCATCTTCTGAGATCTTCCTCAATTTCTTTCTTCACAGACGTGAAGTTCTTGTCATACAGATTTTTCACTTGCTATGTTAAAGTCACATCAACATATTTTATATTATTTGAGACTATTGTGAAGGGTGGCATTTATTTAATTTCTTTCTCAGCCTGTTTATCCATTCATTAGAGGAAGGCTATTGCTTTGTTTGAGTAAATTTTATACACCAACACTTTACTGAAGTCGTTTATCAGGTTAAGTAGTTCTCTGGTGGAACTTTTGGGGTCTATTAAGTATACTACCATATCATCTGCAAATAGTGATAATTTGATTTCTTCCCTTCCAATTTGTATACCTTTGACCTCCTTTCACTGTCTGATTGCTCTGGCTAGGCTTTCGAGTACCACATTGAAAAAGTGGGGAGAGAGTGGAAGTGGGCAACCTTGTCTAGTCCCTGATTTTTATGGAAATACTTCGAGTTTCTCTCCATTTAGTTTGATTTCAGCTACTGGTTTGTTGTATATGGCTTTAGAATGTATGGATATGGGTCTTGAATTCCTGATCTTTCCAAGATTTTTATCATGAAGTGTTGTTGAATTTTGACCAATGATTTCTCAGCATCAAAGGAAATGATCATGTGGTTCTTATCTTTGAGTTTGTTTATACAGTGGATTACAATGATGGATTTCTGTATATTAATCCATCCCTGCATCCTTGGGATGAAGCCTACTTGATCATGATGGATGATCATTTTGTTGTGTTCATGGATTCTGTTTGCAAGAATTTTATTGAGTATTTTTGCATCAATATTCATAAGGGAAATTGGTCGGAAGTTCTCTTTCTTTGTTGGGTCTTTGTGTGGTTTGAGTATAAGAGTATTTGTGACTTCATAGAAGCAAGTGCTCCTTTTGGTAGTGCTCCATCTGTTTCTATTTTGTGGAATAGTTTGAATAGTATTGGTATGAGGTCTTCTATGAAAGTCTGATAGAATTCTGCACTGAACCCATCTGGACCTGGGCTCTTTTTGATTGGGAGACGTTTAATAACTTCTTCTATTTCTTTAGGAGGTATGGGTTTTTAGATGGTTTATTTGTTCCTGAATTAACTTTGGTACCTGGTATCTGTCTACAAAATCATTCATTTCCTTCAAAATTTCCAGTTTTGTTGGATATAGGTTTTTGTAGTAAGATATGATGATTTTTTTTAATTTCTTCAGATCTGACGATGTATCTCCCTTTTTATTTCTGATTTTGATAATTTGGATGAGCTGTCTGTAACCTCTGGTTAGTCTGGCTAAGTGTTTATCTGTCTTGTTGATTTTCTCAAAGAACCAGCTCCTGGTGTTATTGATTCTTTGTATAGTCCTTTTCGTTTCTACTTGGTTGATTTCAATCCTGAGTTTGATTATTTCCTGCCTTCTACTCTTCTTGGGTTTATTTATTTATTTATTTTTGTTCTAGAGCTTTTAAGTGTGCTGTCAAGCTGCTGACATATGCTCTCTCCTGTTTCTTTTTGCAGGCACTCTGAATTATGAGTTTTCTTCTTAGTACTGGTTTCATTGTATCCCATAAGTTTGGGAATGTTGAATCTTCATTTTTATTAAATTCTAAGAAGTCTTTTATTTCTTTCTTTATTTCTTCCTTAACTAAGTTGTCACTGAGTTCAACTTCCATGTATATGTGGGCTTTCTGTCATTATTGTTGTTATTGAAGACCAGTCTCATTGCATGGTGATCTGATAGGATGCATGGGATTATTTCTATCTTCCTGTATCTATTGAGGCCTGTTGTATGACCAATTATATTGTCACTTTGGAGAAGGTTCCATGAGGTGCTGAGAAGAAGGTATATCCTTTCGTTTTAGGATACAATTTTCTATAAATTTCTGTTAAATCCATTTGGTTCCTAACTTTTGTTCATTTCTCTATGTCTCTGTTTAATTTCTGCTTCCCTCATCTGCCCATTGATGACAGTGGGGTGTTGAAATCTTCTACTGTTATTGTGTGAGGTGCAATGTGTGCTTTGAGCTCTAGTAAGGTTTCTTTTATGAATGTAGGTGCTCCTGCATTTAGAGCATAGAATTTAGGATTGAGAGTTCATCTTGGTGGATTTTTCCTTTGATGAATATGAAGTGTCCGTCCTTCTCTATTTTAATGACTCTTGGTTGAATGTCAATTTTATTTGATATTAGAATGGAAATTCCAGCTTGTTTCTTCAGACCATTTGCTTGTTAGACACTGTAAGGTAGTGTCTGTCTTTGTCTCTGAGTTATGTTTCCTGACTGCAGCAAAATGCTGAGTCTTCTTTACATATCCAATCTTTTAGTCTATGTCTTTTTACTTGGGAATTGTGACCGTTGATGTTGAGAGATATTAAGGAATAGAGATTGTCACTTCCCATTATATTCATTGTTAGAGGTGGAATTATGTTTGTTTGTCTCTCTTTTGATTTCTTTGCAAGGAAATTATAGTCTTTCTTACTGTACGGTATACTTTCTCTCCTTTTATTGGAATTTCCATCTATTATCCTTTGTAGGGCTGGATTTGTAGAAAGATATTGCATAAATTTGGTTTTGTCAGAGAATATCTTGGTTTCTCCATCTATGTTAGATGAAAGTTTTGCTGAATACAATAACTTGGGCAAGCATATTTGTTCTCTTAGGGTCTGTATTACGTCTGTCCAGGATCTGCTGGCTTTCATAGTCTCTGGTTAGAATTCAGGTGTAATTCTTATAGGTCTGTCTTTATATGTCACTTCACCTTTTTCCTTACCTCTTTTAATATTCTTTCTTTGTTTTGTTCATTTGGTATTTTAACTATTATGTGATGACAGGAATTTCTCTTCTGGTCCAATCTATTTGGAATTCTGTAAGCTTCATGTATGTTTATGGGCATCTATTTCTTTAGGTTCAGACAATAAAATATAACCCAGTTTATTGTGACCCTCCTTGCACCCATGGATCTTAGGCCAGTATCAGTCCAGGAGAACAAATGGAGCAGAGATGATGAATTGCATCCTGTAATAATGACACTAGACACAACTGTGAGTAAACAGATCAAATTTACTTGGGATTTACTTTCAAGGAATTTATAGTATTGGGTATGGGGGTTAGGGTAAGAATATCAAGGATGGGCAATGGTTATTGGCTGAAGGCTGAAAAATCCAAGATTCCTCATTAACATGGAGAAGAATTCCAGGAACTCCAGGTATTAGCTAAACAATTTCTGATTGAGAAAAAAATTAAACTGTAATATAAAACTATGTGACATTCTGCAGGTAGAGGTATGTAAGAATTAAGGTGAAGGAAGGGAAAACCCTGCCATTAAATGAAGTCTTCTATTTTGTGCTGAAACCTGAGAGCTATCCAGACAATGATAGACTTAGATTTTTTTTTATAATACGAAGTAAACTAAGATTTTATTGTGAAATTCTCATAGATGGAAAATTCAATTGAATATTTAGTCTATCCATTTTTCATTTTACAATAGTCTTACCACTTACCTTTGTAACATGTATTTCAATTGGTTGTTTAGTGAAAAATAAACCTGTAATACTTGGCTTAATTTTAGATTAATATTTTATCATTAAAGACCCCATAATAAAATGTGTAATCAACAGCTACACCCTAAGCCACCAATTGCAGTATGTTTGACTGCTGCTTAAACCAAAGGAAACAGCCTCTGACCATTGTCACCTTAAAATGCTAGTGTCTACAAGGGACTCTGTTTCCCACAGTAAGACAAAAGCAGTCTAGCATCTGAAAGGTCCTAGTAAACACAACCTTCACACATGCAAAATTTCATGAAATAAGTATATTTTTTCTCCCATCATTCCCATCTAGTGTTCATGTTTTCAGTTAATTTGGGAAATAGAATTTCTACAGATAGGGCAATCAACATTTCCTGCTTTCTAATCTAATATGAGTTATACAGTTGAGAAGAATAAAGGTGATACCTGGAAGTGGAGGCAGGAAGAAGAGGAGTTCAAGGCTACCCTCCTGTACAAGTGAATTTGAGGCCTCTTGAGCTAAGTGAGACACTGTCTCAAAAGAATGGGGGCAGTCTGGGACATGTCTTTAATCCCAGCACTTTTGAGGAAAAGGCAGGTGAATCTGGGGGGTGTGGGCAGCCTGTTGTACATGTTCCAAGCTAGCCAGGGCTACACAGTGAAACACTGTCTCAAAAAAAAGTGGAAAAAAAAGCCAGGTGTGGTGGCAGACACCTTTCATCTCAGCACTCAGATACAGAGACAGGTGGATCCCTGACTTCAAGGCCAGCCTAGTTAACAGTGAAAGTTCCAGGGCAGCCTCTCTGATAGCCAAAATAATAATAATAATAATAATAACAATAATAATAATAATAAATAAAATAAAATTAAAAAACCACACACAACAGAAACATAAATAAAGAAGAAATAGAAAGGATTGTGTGCCCTCAGACTCACCATGAAGAAACAGCAGCACACATTACCAGATCACTGCCTATGAGGAAGCATGTGCTGTTCTCCATCTCAACCACAGATGCATGACAAAAGTGTTGCTGGTGAGGCCACTTCAGATGGTTTGGGCTGGAGATGAAGAACTAGGAAGCACACACTTCATAGAGTTTGACTTCCTTGAACCAATGAGGTTGGTGATATCTCTACACAGCAGAAAGCTTCTAGGTCACTCATTAGACCTGTTACTAGAAAGCAAACCCTGGATGCTGTGCTATTAAGATAGGTCTATAGTGTTCTTGCTGCACACATAAATAGCTGTTGAGTAGACTGCAAAGCTCTATTTCCCTTTAACCATAGGAACTAAAACAATATTTATCACCATACAATTTGATAATACTTCCGATAAGTACAATATTTATTAAACATGTCTTCAGTTTTGTTAAATAGTGTGCAACAAATTACAATATTCTGCAGCCACAAATTATATGCAGAGTAAGAAGAAACTATTAATCCGATAGTGTAATCTTTCATTTATATCTCTACCAAGAAGAACTAGCAAATCAGATCTTACATATAATGTCTCACTAAACTTTATGCATGGAAACTGACAGACACTGGTTGTGCTGTTTGATACGAAATGGCTGAACTTCATCTTCAGAAGACTAAACCCAACATCTATTTTTTTTTCGGAGCCTGGGACCGAACCCAGGGCCTTGGGCTTGCTAGGCAAGCGCTCTACCACTGAGCTAAATCCCCAACTAAACCCAAAATCTAAACATGCCAATATAAACATCAAAACAAAATATATTCTAACAAACCACGGGAAACGATCTGGTATCGGGAAAGAAGCAAGGATTACACACATTATTTTATAAACCAGCACACAAAGTTTTAAAACAGTTCTGAAAATGAAGTTAGCTGTCTTGAGTCAAGGGAATAAAAATAAAAGTCAGTATTGACCATTTACCATCTCTGACCTTGTGAAAACGGTAAGAATCTGTTGTAGTGCAGCTACATACGGTAAAATTCAGCCAGATTGTTTTTTTCACTCGGGTTCAGATTGAGATTCCATTGCTGTGAGAAAAGGACGGTGGCAGATTTTAGCAGCAGCCTCCACCTGACTTCTTGACTGGAGTGCTCTGGATTTTAACATTGGACTTCTCCAAACCACCAGCTGTTGCTCCAGGACCCATTTGCTTTTTAATCTCCGTGGCCATTGTCATGAAAGACTGTTCTACAATCATTGTGTTCTTAGCACTGGTTTCCAAAAATGGAATTCCAAGGGAATCTGCAAATTCCTTTGCCGTTGTGTAGTCTACTACTTTCTTGTCAGGTCACATGTGTTCCCTACCAACAACTTGTTGACATTTTCACTGGCATAGCGATCTATCTCCTGCAGCCACTGTTTAATGTTATTGAAGGACTCCTGGTCGGTCACATCATACACAACTATGATGCCATGGCTTCCTCTGTAATAACTGGAGGTGATTGTTCGAAATCTTTCCTGGCATGCTGTGTCCCATATCTGAAGCTTGATTATTTTCCCTTCTACCTCTATAGTCCATATCTTGAAATCCACACCAATTATGCTGATGTAGCTTTCAATATACGTGACATCTGCAAACCTAAGCAGAAGGCAAGACTTTCCAACCCCAGAATCGCCAATCAGAAGTAACTTAAATAAATAATATTCGGGATTCATGCTGGACATGTCACTGCAGCTGCCTCCGCTGCCACCGCCCTTTCTGACGCAGCTGCCGCCCCAAGCTACTGCACCATGGTTAATGGAAGGGGAGGAATGAGCTAAGCTGTTCCAGTAGAGCAAACGTCAACCCCACACCGACACTTAATACACAATCAGCAGCCGCCGCCACTCAGTGATCGCTTTCACCCAAAAATTAGGCTTTGATCTTAATTAGCAGGGTTTATCCACAGGCTAAATTAAACACTGTCATATATATATAGATGGATAGATAGATAGATAGATAGATAGATAGATAGATAGATAGATAGATGGATGGATGGATGGATGGATGGATGGATGGACGGACGGACGGACAGACAGACAGACAGACAGACAGACAGACAGACAGACAGACAGATAGATAGATAGATAGATTAGTGATAGAGATAGAGGTACATAGATAGATGCTATAGAACGGAATCGGACAATTGATGTGGAATATACACTTAACCCATGTAAAACTTTGATCTTTGATTTCTATGAAATGTCAGAGTCAGATGATATTTGTATAGAAAGTGAAAGGATGAGTAAATGAGTGAACTTTTGTAAATTGTGTTTCTCTAAGTTTACAGCTTAAACTTACCTTTTCCTAAGTTGATTGAAGCTGAGACAAGGCAAATTTTCACATGAAGTATCTCCTTGTATTTTCAAAAGCTTTATGTATGTATGCTGACTATATATGACTTGCAAAGTCATTCAGGTGGCAGATAATGCCTGGGGGGAAGTGAAGACTGTCCTCCTTGACAGCAAAATCTTCTAATGAGTGTTCTTCCTGTTATTGTGAAACAATACAAGTCTCCAGGCCAAATCCTATGTAAATTCCCCTTGTCCCTGGGATGGGATACTATGGAATGGCAACAATGGAGAAGCTCTTGGTCCTGTGAAGGCTCTTTTCCCCAGTGTAGGGGAATGACTGGGTGTTGAGGTGGGAGTGGGTGGTTGGGAAGGAGAGCATCCTCATAGAAGCGGGGGAGGGAGGGATGGTAAAGGGGTAACCAGAAAAGGGATAACATTTGAAATGTAAATACATAAACTATTCAATTTTTTAGAAAAGGAAAAAAGAGAAAGTACTGACTTCTGTTCATTATTTGACCATGCCCTTTATGGGACTCCTCAGTGCTGTGGCTATAATGGTGAGATGCAGGGACAGAAAGGAATGTTCAGCAACTCAGCTGCTTATGTTTCTGCATCCCATCCTTAAAAAGACATCAATCAGTTGGCTTCTTAGTCAATTGATATCAGCTCATGAGGGCATTATGTTACTTCTGAGGAGTAACAGTACAACAAGCAGGCTTAGATGAACTTTCAAGAAAAAAAAACAGTTTATTTTAACAATAAAAACAATAGAACTGGAAAATAACTAAGTGGGAAAGGAGCTTACTAAACAGGCATGAAAGCCTGAGTTCAAATACCTAGCTTGCACAGTTAAATCTGGGCATGATACTGAGGGAGAGTGGAAATAGATAGATTCCTGGGGCTCATTTGCTATTCATACAAGGACAATCATTGAGCTTCCATTTCAGCAGGTGATTCTGTCTCAAAATCTGTAGTGGCTGATATAGTGAAACATAGCTTATGCCCCTTTATTTTTACCTAGTCACTTATAGTCATATACACTTACATATATGCACATATATGCATCAAACAAAAAAGAATAGCTGACCAACACAGTAACAACAGGAAGAATATATCTAAAAACCATGACTTTTGTAATCAGACCTGTTGTGCCAGTATGTGCCATGGCTGATACCTAACCAAACGTCAAGCATAATGGCTGGATCTGTCTTTCCTTCTCACTGGCCATTAGTTTAATTATTTTATTGTAAAATAGAATATATTTGAGAGAAATCTCTTCAACAGTAGTACTCATTCTGCAAACAATTTGCCAAAGTCTATTATGCTCAAATAATGGATAATTTAATACACAACACCCACATACACTTTGCCCATTTATTATACCCTATAATTATATTTCTAGACGTTTGCTTGTATACTTTCTTACTTTATAATGGAAATTAAAGTCTGATGACTGGAGATGATTTAATTTTCTCAAGGAAAGGAACTCCTACCCACTACTACCACAGATAATTTGTTATGGTTTTGGATTGCAGAGTTTATAGAAATATAACATGTTAAAAAAATCTGTTTATATTCAGGGCTGACTATAGGTAGGTGTGTGTGTGTGTGTGTGTGTGTGTGTGTGTGTGTGTGTGTGTGCAATCAAATGGATCAAATAAGCTATCACACACCTTTCACTGTTGTGTTTTCTTCTCCGTCTTTTTAGCTTCTTTAAACTTTAGACTCATTCTTACTCTTTCTTCAAATACATAAAGAGTGTCACTTCACTGTACCTTTGGCCTTTTTAAAATCTCTCACAGACACTAAATAGATTCTTACATTCTTTCCACTAGTCTTTCAAATTTTTAATTATTCAGATCCTATACAAGTGATGATACTTTTATTTTGTAGCTCAGATCATTATCATTGTCTAGTAAAAGCCTGCTTCTTCATATAATTGAAGTCATCATCCATTGACTACTGTTGCCTTCCCTTCTATAGTAATATCTGTATTACTTTTTCTGGGTCTTCAAAATCAATGAGTATTGTTCCTGACTACAAGTGCCTCACAATTTAGAACAGTGTAATTGGTAGGTTTGAGAAGAGATCATTATAAAATTGCCAGGAACATTGGGACATTGAAAGCACAAGTATTACCCTCATCTGCACCTTTTATGGATCTCAAAGTGGCTGGAAGTTTGAAAGGCTTTATAGACCTATTAGACTATATATTCAAGATTCCTGATGTCTTTTTGAAGGAAGTGAAGAACAGACAAGGAAATAGCATAGAAACCTAATTCAAAAGCAACCTGACAATATAGGTCAGAAATACCCTATCAAGAGTAACTGCAGGGCTGGAGAGATGGCTCAGCGGTTAAGAGCACCCGACTGCTCTTCCAGAGGTCCTGAGTTCAATTCCCAGCAACCACATGGTGGCTCACAACCATCTGTAAGGAGACCCGATGCCGCCCTCCCCCCCTCTCCATGTGCTCATGGCCCCGGTTTCTATTCCTCTGCTTCTCTACTCTCTCTGCCTTTCTCTGTCTCTGCTACCCTTGGGGCTCCCCTCCCCATGCCTTGAATAAGCTCTATTTTATACAAAGAAAAACCAACCAACCAACAAACAAACAAACAAAAAAGGAGACCCGATGCCCTCTTCTGGTGTGTCTGAAGACAGCTACAGTGTACTTATATATAATAAATGAATAAATAAATCTTTAAAAAAAAAAAGAGTAACTGCAAACCACAAGGCATCAAAAGTTCTGGTGATTGTTTGCAGCTATTTTTATTTTTATTCAAGACAAAGATTTTTTTGATAACGGGACATGGACATACATTGGTGGGCTCTTTGTCTTGATTGACATGCTTGGCTTATGTATTACTTTGTTTCATCTTATTTTACAATATAATTTGTAGGCATAATATAGTAAATGGGGACTTTTCCCTGAAAGTTCAATTAGAGAATATATTCACTCCAAATCAATCAAGAAAATAAAGATTAGCCTGTATTTCCCAGTTACATACCTGGATGTCTTAAACTAAAACAGAACGTCAACATAAGACTCTTAAGAAGGAACAGTTTACTTCATTATTTGAAATGGAATATCCTGATGAAGGTAGGATCTTCAGTTGCTAAGCACATTGTTAGGAAAAGAGAATGTGTATAAAGTATGTACAGATCATATTTGACCTTACTAAGCACATTGATATGTGTATGTATTTAAATCAAACTATGAAGTCCCATTTTATTAAACAACATTTATATTTGCTTTGAATGCAAAACTTTCATATATAATGATCTTTTAAAATGTTAAAATGATGTAAGTGAATAAAGAATTCTCATATGACCTTAACTATTTCTACTAGATTAGTTCACATATGCATTTGTATTTACATTTTGGTTCCAGAGTCCAAGGACAAGTGCCTCTATCTGAGGTCCACAAACCAGAATAAGACATGTGGTTCCTTGAGAGTCATTGGTTGGGGTGTATGATAGGGAGAGTTAGAAGAAATTTAGTCATTGTGGCTATGATGAGAAGGAACAGAGAAGCTAGTACCCTGTACCCTGTATTCAGAATAGTGACAGAAGCTTCAGTATTAAACAAGAGAAGTAATAAAACAGAAGGTAATAAACACTGTCAGGATCTCTTGAATTCTAACTGAACTGATTAGTCGAATTCCAGGTCTGTCTCCCAAAAAGCCTGTGCTGATTGGCAGAACCCACAGAAAACTTTATTACCTTAACTGGTAATTATTTTTCTAAAGAATTATATTTAATATCTCCCCCTCTCTCTTGAAAGGCCTCTGGAGTAGGGAGACCCTCACTCAAATTTCAGGATGACGTGATCCCCCAAGAACTCACGTAAGACTGTCCTTGCTGTAATTTACACGAGGTTTATTGATAGGAACCAGTGCACTGGTGTCGAGACTCGTATCCCACGCAGGGGCAGAGGAGTTTGACCTCAAGAGGCTTGGAGAAGAAGTCTTTAAAGGAAGAAACCAAAACCCAAGGGGGCAGGGATGGCATCATTGGAAAGTGTGGAGAATATCAGAGAAAAATCACAAGGAGAATCTCTCTGTTTCTCAAGATTGTTTAACCTTATGATCCATTAGTTCCTGGGAGAAACTTCCTGCTTCTCAAGATTGTTCTCTAAGATTTTTCTCTAACTTTATGGTCAGCTAGTTCTTGGGAGAGAGTTGTCTAACCGACTGGTGTAATTGTAGTACTAGGGCCTGACCAGTTTCTTTTTTCTGTTCTAAACTTTTATCTAGGGGGCAACCATAAAACTTCTACCTTTCATTCCCCAATTCTACTGGCTAGTTCTAATCGTAGAACTAAATTTTAGTATCTTTATAATGTTGATTTTTTTCCTTTTAAAGCATGATATTGTTGGTGTAATATCAAAATCTGAACAGTACTCACTCTTTCTCTAATGTAGGTAACTAATTTATTTAGCACACATGGACCTATAATCAGAAGCAGAAGCAAAATTACGAAGGTTCCCATAAGGGAAGATATCAGAGTAGTCATCCAAGGATATCTACTAAGTCAGCTCTCGAACTATCTCTGATGTGCTTCTCTGTCTCTCTGTCTTTTGTCTAACCTTTCTGTAAGTTTACTTATGGAGTCTTTAATTACTCCTGAATGGTCTATATAGAAGCAACATTCTTCTTTTAGTGTAGCACACAAAACTCCTTTTTTAAGGACTATTAGGTCTAATCTTTTCTTATTCTGAAGGACTATCTCTGAGAGGGAGTTTAGGGAACATTAGACGTCAGTCAAAAGTCTTTTTTATTCTTTCTATATCTAAATCAATGGCAGTTCTGAATTTTCCATAAGCCTTGAGCTGCAAGGAAATAGCAGATGTCCTTGTAGCTTCCCTTGCAGCACCTAGACTCAGCCTTAAGATAGTCCTAAGTAATTCTTAACTCTCTTTTGTGTCTTACTAAGTCTTTAGCATCAGGATTCCAATCTGGACACTATCTGAACCTACACACAAAGGTCATGACTGTCTTTTAGAACTTCTAAACTTATACAGGTTGTGATCCTTGAGGCACAGTCCCAAGAAGTGTTAGGAGTACTAACGCACGTAATGCCTTCATAGTATGGGGATGTTACATCATTTGCCATAGAAATCAAACCTAACCCCACACCTATGATTGGGGTACCTATCTTGATGGAACCCAGTGATTCTAAAGCACACTCCTCAAGTGAGCATTACAGCAACCTCCCAGTCATGTCTCTGATGTATCCACTTATTTGATGTGCAGATCTAGGAAGCTTTTTGAAGATCTCAGTGTCCCAGCTCCCAATCCGAACAGCTAGTATGCTACGCAGCTGGTGAGGGCTGAGATTTGACAGCTGTCAGAGTGGTTAGCAGCACCAGGTATGGTCCTTTTCAGCAAGGCTCGAGTGTCTGGGCTCAGTGTCATTGTATGTAGCTGAGTCTCTGACTTGGAACTGGTGAGATGTCTCAGGTGTCCCCGGGGCATAGGCTGCTGCCAGCTGTGACCAGATTTCTTTCTGTATCACCTGTAGGTCTTTTAGCCTGGCATACAAATCATTATAACTATTACATGTTGGTTTTATAACATCATCTAATACAGTCAGAGGAGCTAAGGACCCATATAAGATCTCAAAGAGGGTAAGACTGAATCTAGACGGAATATTTCTTGCTCTGAAGAGAGCAAGAGGGAAGGAGTGCCACCCAGTCTGCGTCAGTCTCCATGGTCAATCTGGTCAGGGTCTCTTTTAGAATTCTATTTATTAACTGTACCTGTCCTGAACTTTGAGGTCTGTAATATAATGTAATTTCCAATCGACCTCTAAACAGCTGGCCACACCCTGCCTTACCTTGACAATGAAAGCAGAGCCATTGTCTGACCCAATTACCTTGGGCACTCCAACAGGGGGAAAATTTTTTTCTAGTATCTTCTTGATGACTACCGAGGACATTTCTTGCTTGGTGGAGAAAGCTTTTTTTTTTATTTTTGAAAGCATATCTACAAGCATTAGGAGATACTTGTTACCATATTTTTTAGTGAAGCTTATTTTGACTTTATATTAAACTTTTTAGGTCTTTTTGCCCTGTTTGTTTGTTAAGCATTTAGTTGTTGGCATATTTTATATTTTTTACTGTCTCTCTGGCTAAATCTTAAAGTCTATTATATATATTTTAACTATTTGGATAAGCTTTTTATCTCTTAAATGAGTGTATTTGTGTATTTGGCAAAGTGAGTCTTCTCTTTGTTCTCTGGGGAGTATAGCTTTTCCATCAAGTGTGCCATTGTTCTTCCTCTTTTAAGCAATTTGGACCTTTTCTTCTGTTGTACATTCTAAGTGAGGCCATCCCTTAGTCCAATCCCAGTTCTCAGTGGCTGTCTCTCGCAGGCCTTTAACTAGGATAGGCTGCTGCATAGCCATTTTTCAAGCCACTTGATCTGTTTTGTTATTACCCCATGACACTGGATCTCTTCCCTCCTGATGTCCTGGGTAATAAATAATACTCACAGTTGCTGGCTTTATCAGGGGCATCCAAGAAATGGTAAAGGCATCTGTGGCTCTGATGTGCTGGGGGTAGAGATTTGTCTATCCCAGATGACATTTGTGTTGTCCACAATGGCAGCACCCACTCATCTCTGACCTTTATGAAGAGAACTTTTCTTGTCTCTAGACAAGGTAGCCTCAGCTTTCATTGGAGTCGATCAGTCAGTCACAGAAGTCTTCTCTCCACCCAGGAGCTTCTGCCAGTGCTTGACACTTGTGCTGTGGTGGCTCCAGGTCAGGATTGGGCAGCAAGGTGACCAGATTGCCCCCAACAGGCAGAGAATCTATTCCATGTCAGCTGACCAGTGTTCCCATCCTCTGGGACATTAAAGGCAAAACATCAGCCACTCGACCATAGTTTAAGTACTGGATTGGGTGATAATTGTTAGTGCCCAGCTGGCAGGAGTGGTGTATTAAAGGCAGAATGGCACTAAGCCACACATCTCCCAGCATCAGGTACTGGTGCACTGAGACAGGTCTTAAGCTCCACAAACACAGTCTGCAGATATCCATACACATGGCCTCACCCAGCCATTTCAGCCCACGCAAGCCATTTTGGAGAGCAAATTTCTCATGAGCAAGGGCAATCAGGGATAACCAGATTACCCGGCCCATGCCAAGGTCCACGGTTCTTTGGGTAGTCCATGAGTATTGTTTGTTGTCAGTAGCCCCCTGTACTCAAGGTCTTTTGATGGACACTGGCCAACTGGGGCGTAGGAGCACAGAGTGTTGGGTCCCTGTATGTACAAAACATTGGGTTGGCTTCTCCTCTATCTTGGGGCAGTCTCTGACCTAGTGACCGTTTTTCTTATAATAGGTACACTGATCTTTCGCCGGGAATTTTCTTCTGCTGCCAGGTACTGTCTTCCTAGTCTCTCTAACTACTGTGGCCAGTATAAGTTTTGTATACTGTCTTTTATCGTTCTTTAGCTCTTTAGCTTCCTCTAATTTTTGTCTCTTTTTCCTCCTAGTTTTCTGCTCTTTTTGCCTTCTTTCTTTTACCCTGAACCACACTTCAACCTTACTTTCTCTGTAACTTACACTAACTTAGCAACGTAGATTAACCCTTCGAGTTTTTGCAACTTTTTCTTCATATCTTTTTTTTTACTTTAGCCAAATTGGTAGGGCGTTTTTCAGTCCCTCAAAGACCCACCATTCGAGCCTGGTATAAGACTTGTAGCATTCTCTACCTTCAGGCGTATTGAAGTCAACAGGCAGAAGTGAGGGCCTTCTATCTATGTCTGGAACATTGTTTCTGACCTCTAGTGGGATTCTATATTTCCTCGGTAGTAAGGAGGACCTGTAACAGCTACTAACAAGCAACTCAAGTGGGATGGTGAGAAAACAAAAAAAAGAGTCCAGAAAATAGAGGTCTGAAAGAGGAAAAATAGCATTTAGTCACACAGAAAGGCAATCAAAAGATTAACAGACAAAAAACAGAACTGGGCACAAAACAAAAAACAAGCAGTCACCACGAGATCACCACAAAACTGAACTGATTCAGACAGAAGTTTCTGTGAGCTCACCAAAGACAGATGAAGAGGAGCAGATCTCAAATAATGGTTAAGTCAAAGGTACCCTCTGGAGGGGCCAGACGACACAAACACCAGCCACTCTGAGGAGCAAAAAGTCTGCCATGGTCCTTTCTTAATCTTCACTGACAAATTGTGTCTTCCATCCCTAACTTTAGTCCAGTCATCTGAAGTCAAACTCAGAGGAGTCCCATAGACAAAGTCACAAGTAACACAAAATAAAAACCTAAGACACACAGACAAAAACTACTCTGGAAATACAGATGTCCGGGAGGGCTGATCTTTTCTCCAATCCAGGAGAATCACCGAATCCTCACCGGCACCCAGATGGAAATCTCCCAGGTGTCCCTGGGTTCCCTCCTCACCTCCTGGGACTTCTCCCAGGGCAGCACAGTCAGTGAGCCCCTGGCAGGTCTACCAATACTCACACTCCCCCACCTCCTCCCAAGACGTGTGCCTCTGCTCTACCCAAGATGGAGCAACTACAAACACCAGTACTCGAGAGTAACTACAGACTCAGAGTTCAGCCTTCACAGAAACATGAAGGCACAACACAAAGACACAGATGTTATCTCACCTCCAAGTCAGTCTACAGAGACAAGGGTGGTCGCCGATCCTGGAAGAGCCCCCAAATGAAAGACCCCTGAAGCAGAAAGACCCTCACTCAAGTCTCAGGATGACATGACCCCCCCCCCAAGAACTCATGTAAAACCATCCTTGCTGTAATTTACACAAGGTTTATTGATAGGAACCAGTGCACTGTGGTCAAGACTCATATCCCAAGCAGGGGCAGAGGAGTTTGATGCCAAGAGGCTGGAAGAAGAAGTATTTAAAGGAAGAAACCACAACCTAAGGGGGTAGGGATGGCATCATTGGAAAGTGTGGAGAATACCAGTAAAAAATCAAAAGGAGAAACTCTCTGTTTCTCAAGATTGTTTAACTTTATGATCCGTTAGTTCCTGGGGAAACTTCCTGCTTCTCAAGATTGTTCTCTAAGATTTTAATCTAACTTTATGGTCAGCTAGTTCCTGGGAGAGAATTGTCAAACCGGCTGGTGTAATTGTAGTACTAGGGCCTGACCAGTTTCTTTTTTCTGTTCTGAACTTTTGTCTAGGGGGCAACATTAAAACTTCTACCTTTCTCTCTCTCTCTCTCTCTCTCTCTCTCTCTCTCTCTCTCTCTCTCTCTCTCTCTCTCTCTCTGTGTGTGTGTGTGTGTGTGTGTTTGTCTCCTCTCCTCTCCCATTCCCCCTTCTTTGTGTGTGTGTGTGTGTGTGTGTGTGTGTGTGTGTGTGTGTGTTGTCAGTGCAATGTTAGCAGAGGCCAGAAAAGTATATCAGAATCCCTGGAACTAGAGTCACAGGCTGATGTGACCTACCAAGTTTGGGTCCTGGAAATCAAACTCCAGTTCTCTGCCACAGCAGTGTGCGCTGTTAACAACCAAGCTATTCCTCTAGTTTTTCTGTTCCATTCTGAGCTACTTCTTCCTACCTAGAGTAACTTTAGTCTCTACTATAAAAATAAACCTCAAAATATATAATAAAAGAAAAAATATAATAAGCCTCTAGGGCATCTCAGCTCTAGAATCTGCTAAGCTGGTAAGTATTATAAAAGATACAGTTTAGGGGTGGAATCTGTATTAAATTAAGGCAAGGATTGGGTAGAGAAAAGAGCAGAATCAAACAATTCCTGCTGTAATTTCTACAGTATCTCTGCAATAATCTCACCTTAAAGTGTTGTCTTTTTTATTCAACATTCATCCTCTCAGTTGGATTGGGATTATTTCCAGAAAACCAAAAATAACCATATAATATGCCATTTCTTCCCTACCATGATGGGAAAGCACCTTTGAACTGTGAGCCAAGGTAAGCCTTTCCTCCCTTAACTTACTTTTCCAGGTATTTTGTTAGAGCAAAAATACATAGAATTACTACAACCTTCATATTAAGGAAAATGTATTCTGGGAAATAGTTTAAAAGTACAAGGAATACTATTCTTGACAGGAAAGGAGAAGCAGTAAGGCCAAATGCTAGCTAGAGGCATTTTTCTTTGTGAAAGGAAAAAAAAAAAAAAAAAAAAAAAGAAGAAGACTAGTAACGTTTGTGAGACTGACCAAAGATACACTCTCTAAGACATTCTCAGCACTTTCAATTTGTGTTCCTTTTTCATGTTTTCAATATAGTGTGAAAAGGCACTTTTACTTTTCATATTTCTAGCTCTGTTTCCTCTGTCTGAAAGAGCAGTGGCAGCATGAAAACAAAAATATAATAGAGAAACAATATGTCAACTGCTTTTAAGCATGCCAGAAATCATTCAAATTGAAATCAGGACATGTGTTAACAGCTTTGATGATTTGTTCTATTTAGTTTTTGCTTTATTGCTTTGCTCCCAGCAACCATTCTATCCCATCTCTGTGCTTGCACCTTTAAAACCACAGAAATTTGGAATAAGTAACTATTTTGCACACAACATTAGGGAAAAAAAATTTGAAGGAGTTGATTGCATCCTTCTAGCATGTTGCTTCTGAGAATGGAACTCAGGTCATCGTGCATGACAGCAAATACCTTTACTGATAAGCTATTTCCCCAACTTGAATATAAACCTATAATTTTTCATTATAAAATTATTGCATAATCTGAGATTTATCTTGTCATTCCCACTATGGTCTAACCAAACTATAATTGTTGTGCAGAAGGGTATCAAATACTTTATAAATTCAGTAGTTTAATAAAGGCTTACAATATGCATTTACATGTGTGTACATTTACCTCAAACAAATTTCTTTCTGGAGATATTTTTTCAGCATTCTTTTATGGTGTAGTAGTATGTACAACATTAAAATTGAATCCAGGAGAGCCTGATAGGTCACTTTCAAACATGTGTCTGCCACCAGGTGTATTTGGCAAGACAGACATGGGGGTAACTCTGGAAACAGAGCTAGCCAACCCTCTGTAGAAGAAATTTAAACCTACAGAATTATCATTTGTAAGTTTGTCCCCCCACCCCCTCAGTGTCAAGAGAAAGGTGATGAATTTAAATTACTAGAGATTCAGCAATGGAAATTCCAAAGGTCGCCTTCAGAACCAATCTCATCTGTGTTCCAGGCTAAGTCGGTGATCAATTCACTTTTCTTGTCTGTGAGCTGTTATAAGACTGGATATCATGTTTTATTTACAACTCCTGGTACTAGAGTGATTGTGACTTGTCACCATTGGGATGTATGATATCTCCATCCTTAGAAGGTTTGATAATTAAATTAGCTGAAATAAGCATATAATAACAACTTCAATGAATGGAATCTATGTTTATATGTCCTTGCCTACTTTCTTACAGAAAGAACAATGACCTAAAGGACCTAATGGGGAGGCTCACTTTTCCTTCCCAGAATATGCACCCACTATTGCAGACCCTACAACATGCCATGAGGTTCAACTGCATCTGTTCATCTTTCTACACCCTAACTAAGGAAGGCATATGTCTTAGTTTGTGTTTTACTGCTGTGCAGAGAAACGACAACAATGAAAATTCTTATAAAAAGCATTTAATTGGGGCTTTTTTGTAGGTTCAGAATTTTAATCAGGTATCATTATCCTGGTGTGATTGGCTTTGAGGTAGATATCATGCTGAAGAAGGTACCATGAGTTCTACATCTGCATTAGCACACAACAGGATTAAAGAATGAGCCACTGGGCCTGGGCTAAATTTTGAAACCTCAAAGTCCATCTCCAGTGACACACATCCTCCAACAAGGACACCCCTCCTAATGTCACTCTCTAAGCATGCAAATATGTGAACCTATAGGAGTTCAACCTTATTCAAGCCACTACAACACAACTATTTCTTTTCTTCTGTCTTTTTATTTAGATATAAAACACGTTTAAATTCTCTGAATAAATGTGATGGCCAATCTTGATTGTTAGGCAGCTGATTAGAGTGTTTGAAGAAGGAAGATAGACACTAAATTTGGGCTATACCTTCTAGTGGCAGCCCAGATAAAAGACATGAGAGAAGAAAAGTTTTCTTTTTTTCCTGTATGACTTTACCTCTGTTTATGTATGCTATTGCTGCAACTCCTCCACTGATATCAGAACCAGCTTCTTTGGATTTCCATAATAGACAAAGTCAGTAGTTCTCTAGACTCTGGTACTAGACTATGACAGAGGAATCATCCAGCCTTATAGATTGAACAACTGCAGGATCCTTGGCTTTTCAATAATGATCTAGTTTGCATCCTATAAGCCAACATACTAAATCCTATATACAAATGTTTGTTCTGTTTTCAGAGCAAACCGATTAACACACTGATGTTTTTAGTTTTCTTGCTTTTTCTAAGACAGCCTTCCTTGTACTACTGCATTCCATGCTTCCTTTTTCCCATTCTCTTTCTCTAGGCAAATACAAGGTTTCTAACTTGCTGCCTTGGTTTTCCCCTTCAAATTCTACTATATGCTCATTAAGCTTCTGTTTGACCCCCATCTTTGCCCTCAACTTTACATTTGTGTCTAGTCTTAAATTATTGTGTTAATAGCCCCCAAAAGAGATACTGGCTTTATAAGTATTATAAGAAGGCTTTGCAAGAACTCCCAAAGAATTTCCGTAATATTTTTTATTGTCTTTTAATTTTTTTAAGCTGGTAAATTAATCTGGTCTTGCATCCCTAGATTCCATCAAGATTAGCAGGAAAGAAAAAAATGGCATGTTAGATTGTTACTAGCATAAAGGTATCAGAGGAAAGTTAGAACTCACAGATATAATAAGATATAGGAACTTCTATACCTTTTGTATGAGTCAGTGAAGTTGAGGATGTCAGCAGTGACATAGAGAAAAGTAATTTTATTGCTTGAGTTTTAGGCCAGAGGCCTGACTGGGAGCAACAACAGATCAGAGTCAGCCAAACTTTCCAAAAGAAAATTAGTGAAAAAAATCAATGATAGAACTAAAAGAGTTTATTGTGCTGTGATACACAGTGAGAACACATCTAATGACTGACTTGCATTTTGAAAAGACAAACAAGGAAAATTGTGGTAATAGAATTGTGAGGGAGGGAGGATCAGCCCTAGCAGTGCTATCAAGTAAGGCTTGACAGATGACCTTTAATAGACTAAATACAAAGTCATAGTGAAAATCAGCAAAAAGAAATGTATTGAAAGTGTCAGGCAGTTTAGAAATGGAAGAAACTAACAAACAGCTCCCCAAAACAGGATATGAAAAACAATAGGTGGCAGGCACCCTAGCTGGATTACAAAGTTTTACAAATGAGGGTTTTAGGAGGAATGGATGCTAATGATCTTGAAGTGTCTGCAAAAAGCAAACTTAGGCTCCTGGTTAGCATGCACATAATATTGCTACCCTTTCCCCTATGAAATTTTCAACTTTCTACACACTTTCACTTCTATACATATTCTTGCATATTACACAGAAAGAGTTATGGGAAAAATAGGCTTCCAGATAAAGCATGGCTCTTCTTTTGAAAGGGGAACTTAGGGGGAAGAGAGATGACCAACCAGGAGTGCAAACATCCTGAGATCACAGCAAAGACTGCCACCTCTGCACACCTCTGCCCACATCACTGGTCCAAGGGGAAACTGCACAGTACCTCTGGACACACGGATATAGGAACAGACAGCCATCTGTAGCCACAGTTCAGATCTGTGCCCAGATCAGATCTGACCCTAACAAACAGCCCCCTGCACCCAAATCCCATGAGGGAGAGAACTGGAACCTCAGAAGTGTGGATACTCCTGAGAAGTCAGAGAAGAATACCCACAGTCCAGACCCAAGAGAAAATTGCATGGTGCCAACTGTGCCTGACAGGTGCAAGGACCAACAGGAGCAATCAGGGGCAGGACGTTTTGATTCTTGCCAGCTCCTAGAGCTGGAAGACAGTCTCCAGGAACACTGCCACAGCTGAGAGCAGAACACCTGTTCTCAGGAATGGCTGAAAGAAAACAGGATAACAGTTCTACAGGAATGCTGACAGAGAGGCCTAGAGAAGGGACAAGTCACTCCCAGAAACAGCAAGACAAGCAAACACCAGAGACACTCCAAGGGCTAGAGGCAAGCACAGAAACCTAATCAAGAGAAACCAAGACTACTTGACATCATCAGAGCCCACTACTACCACCAAAGAAAATACTGAATATCCAAACACACCAGAAAAGGAAGATTTAGATTTAAAATCACGTTTTTTGATAGTGATGGAGGACTTGAAGAAAGACATAAAGAACTCCCTTAGAGAAATACAGGAAAGCACAAGCAAACAAGTAAAAGATTTTAGAGAGGAAACACAAAAATCACTGAAACAATTACAGGAAAACACCACCAAACAGGTGAAGGAATTGAAAATGGAATTAGAAACAATAGGGAAAGCACAAAGGGAGACAACACTGGATATAGAAAAACTAAGGAAGAGACAAGGAGCTAGAGATACAAGCATCACCAACAGAATTCAAGAAATAGAAGAGAGATTCTCAGGGGCAGAAGATACCATAGAAAACATCAACAAAACTGTCAAAGATAATGTGAAAGGCAAAAAGATAGTAGCCGAAAGCATGCAAGAAATCCAGGACACAATGAGAAGATCAAACCTAAGGATAATAGATATAGAAAAAAAGTGAAGACTCACAACTTAAAAGGCCAGTAAATATATTCAACAGAATTTCAGAAGAAAACCTCCCTAACCTAAAGAAAGTTATGCCCATAAACATGCAAGAAGCCTACAGAATTTCAAATAGATTGGACCAGAAGAGAAATTCCTCCTGTGACATAATAGGTAAAACAGCAAATGCACGAAACAAAGAAAGAATGTTAAAATCACTAAGGGTAAAAGGTCAAGAGACATATAAAGGCAGACATATCAAAATTACCTGGCTCCTGACTTCGTAACAAAAGACTGACTATGAGACCTGAATTAATTAGGGAGAAATCCAAGAAGATCAGCCTAAATCTCAAGGATAAAGGCTGAGGAAGCAAAAGGCAGAAGTAAATTGACCACCACCCAGGCGTGGTCCAGGTGTGTCAGTTCCACATGCATCAGCCGGGCTCAGCAGAGGTCATGCAGTGGAGACACTGGGTGTTACTATTTGGTCTTTTCTTCCTGTGCTGTAAATACATGGGAGAGGCCTCTGTCCAACAATACCATGACTTTTACTGTGGCCATACAGTTACAAAGCGGCCAGGCCCAAATCCAATAGGACTCACTACAACAAAGGCCTATATTAAAAAAAAAACCTGGAAACTCTGGAAGAAATGGACAATTTTCTAACAGATACAAGGTACCAATGTTAAATCAAAAACAAATAAACCATGTAAACAACCCCATAACTACTAAAGAAATAGAAGCAATTATTAAAAGTCTTCCAACCAAAAAGAGCCCAGAACCAGATGGGTTTAGTGCAGAATTCTATCAGACCTTAATCGAAGACCTCATATTAATACTGTCTAAACTATTCCACAAAATAGGGAAAAAAAAGGAGCACTACCAAATTCATATTATGAAGCCACAATCACTCTTATACCTAAACACAAAGACTCAACAAAGAAAGAGAACTTCAGACCAATATCCCTTATGAATATTGACGCAGAAATACTCAGTAAAATTCTTGCAACCCGAATCCAAAAACACATCAAAACAAGCATCCATCAAGCTCAAGTAGGATTCATCACAGGTATGCACGGATGGTTTAATGTATGAAAATCCATCATTTTAATCCACTATATAAACAAACTCAAAGATAGGAACCACATGATCATTACATTAGTTACTGAAAAAGCATTTGACAAAATTCAACATCCCTTCATGATAAAATCCTTGAAATCGGGAATTCAAGGCCCTTATCTAAACATAGTAAAAGAAATATACAGCAAATGAGTAGGCAACATCAAATTAAATGGAGAGAAACTTGAAGCTATCACACTAAAATCAGAGAGTAGACAAGGGTGACCACACTCTCCCTACCTATTTAATATAGTACTCAAAGTCCTATCAGAGCAATCAGGCAAGGAAACGAAGTCAAAGGGATACTAATTGGAAGGGAAGAAATCAAATTATCCTTATTTGCAGATGACATGATAGTGTAGTAAGTGATCCCAAAAGTTCCACTAGAGAACTACTTAACCTGATAAACAACTTCAGCATAGTGTCAGGGTAAAAAATTTAACTCAAATAAAAGCCTTCCTCTACTCAAAGGATAAACAGGCTGAGAAAGAAATTAGGGGAACGACACCCTCCACAATAGTCCCAAATAATATAAAATATCTTGGTGTAACTTAAACCAAGCAAGTGAAAGATCTGTATGACAAGTACTTCAAATCTCTGAATAAAGAAATTGAGGAAGATCTCAGAAGATGAAAAGATCTTCCATGCTCATGGATTGGCAGGATTAATATAGTAAAGATGTCCATTTTGCCAAAAGCAATCTACAGATTCAATTCAATCCCCATCAAAATTCTTACTCAATTCTTTATAGAGATAGGAAGAGCAATTTGCAAATTCATTTGGAATAACAGAAAACGCAGGATACTGAAAAATGTACTGAACAACAGAAGAAATTCTGAGGGAATCACCATCCCTGACTTCAAGCAGTATTATAGAGCAATAGTCATAAAAAATCGTATGGTATTGGTACAGAGACAGGCAGATAGATTAGTGGAACAGAGTTGAAGACCCAGAAATGAACCCACACATCTATGGTCCCTTGATCTTTGACAAAGGAGTTAAACCCATCCAATGGAAGAAAGATAGCATTTTCAAATGGTGCTGGTTCAACTGGAGGTTAGCACACAGAAGAATACAAATTGATCCATTCTTATCACCATGTACAAAGCTTAAGTCCAAGTGGATCAAGGACCTCCATATCAAACCAGATACACTCTAACTAGTAGAAGAAATGGTAGGGAAGTCTCGAACACATTGGCATTGGAGAAAATTTCCTGAACAAAACACCAATGCTCATGCTCTAAGATCAAGAATAGACAATTGGAACTTCATAAAACTTCCAAGCTTCTGTAAGGCAAAAGACATTGCCATTAGGACAAAATGGCAAACAACAGAGTAGGAAAAGATCTTTACCAATCCTATACCTGATAGTGGGCTAATACCCAAAATATACAAAGAACTCTAGAAGGTAGAGTCCAGAGAGCCAAATAACCCTTTCAAAAAGTGGGGAACAGAGCTGTAGAAAACATTCTCAGCTGAGGATTATCGAATGGCTAAAAAGCACCTAATGATATGTTCAACATCCTTAGTCATCAGGGAAACGCAAATCAAAACAACCCTGAGATTCCACCTCACACCAGTGAGAATGGCTAAGATAAAAAACTCAGGTGATAGCAGATGCTGGCAAGGATGTGGAGAAAGAGGAACAATCCTCTACTTTTTCTGGGATTGGAAACTTGTATGACCACTCTGGAAATCAGTCTGGAGATTCCTCATAAAGTTAGACATTCCAGTACCCAAGGACCCAGCTAAACCTCTCTTGGCATATACCCAAAACATGCTCCAAGTTACAAAAAAAACATGCTCCACTTTGTTCATAGCAGCCTTCTTTATAATAGCCAGAAGCTGGAAAGAACCCAGATACCCTTCAACTTAGGAATGGATGCACAAAATATGGTACATCTACACAATGGAGTACTACTCAGCTATCAAAAACAATGACTTCATGAAATTCATAGGCAAATGGAATGAAGTAGAAAATATCATCCTGAGTGAGGTAACTTAATCACAGAAAATATACTTGATATGCACTCATTGATAAGTGACATTAGCCCAAAACCTCAAATTACACAAGATGCAATACACAGACCACAGGAAGTTCAAAAAGAAGGATGACCAAAATGTGGATGCTCTCATTCCTTCTTGAAAGGGGAAAATATATATCCATAGGAGGAGATATGGAATCAAAGTTAAGAGACGGCACCACATGAAGCATATATACATACATACATACATATATATATATATATATATATATATATATATATATATATATATACCCATATATCTCCACCAAAACTATAAAAGATTGATGAAGCTAAAAAATGCATGCTGAAAGGGACTGGATATAGATCTCTCCTGAGAGACACATCCACAACATGTCCAATACGTACATAGGTCAATGCTAGCAGCAAACCACCGAATTGAGAACAGAACCTCCTTGGCAGGAATTAGAGGAAGTTTTGAAAGAGTTGAAGCAGCTTGCAATCCAATAAAAACAGCAGTGTCAACCAACCAGAGCTTCCAGGTACTAAACAATGACCGGAAGACTATACATGGACTGACCCAGGGTTCCTTGTTGGAGCACCAACAGAAAGGGAAACCCTTTGTCCTGCCAATGTTGGACTCCCACATCAGGGGAATATGTGGGGCTGTAATGGGGAGGTATAGGGGGAATACTCATATGGGGGAGGGGAAGGGGAGAGAATGGGGCTTATGAACAGGAAAGCAGGAAGGGGAATAACATTTGAAATGTAATTTAAATTATATATCTAATAAAATATTTAAAAAAAGAAAGGTTAAACTTGGGTGAACCAAAGTTAAGCGAATGTTGAAGAGAAGAATATAAGCACTGAGCATGACAGGGTAGAGGCACACAGAACATTGAAACTCTCCTTGTCTACATGTGTCATTTTTCTTCCCTCTCTGTTCTAACTAAATTCTGACTGTTTGGACTTTTATTGTGTCTAACATGAGGTCTTTCCTTTGTAAGTACAGAAAACAAAGACTGCTGTTGAAGGAGAGCCGTCACATTGGGAAGAGGAACAAAGAGGTCCAGTCAGCATCTCAGTCCATCTTCAGAGGTATAAAGTGAAGTTGAGGTTTACATAAAGAGTATAGTTTAAGCATAGCTGTACTGTCCCACAAGAGTGAATAGTCCTTTACATTACTAGTCTCAGTTGCAGTCTCTCCAGTAACATGTTCTGACAAGTTGTAATTCTTTCTATGTTCGACCTGTTCCTCACTATGTATATAACCATAGTGATGCACACTTTCCTTCTTCCAGAAAAGATTCTATAGGAAACTGTAACATCCTGGGGTAAATTTTCTCAATAGTCTGATAGATCAAGGGAGTACTACAACAGACTCAAAGGACACTACAGTTTGACATGATTTGCACAATTAAGCATCACCTGAGAAGTAGAAACAGGGAGACATTGGGGCCAAGAAACCCACCATACTTGGGTAAAAGTTACTTCAGTATTTTCTAGAATATATATATATGTAAGATCTATGGCTCTAGAGTTTGAAGTAAACGTGGAGAAAAAACTACTCTGCGAAGAATAGACTAGCAAGAGATAAGTGCACTCACTTATACAGCTACAGACTTTAGAAAGGATGAGTAAACCCAAGGGACAGAAAATAGTTATAGATGAATGTCATCTGCATTCCAGTGAGGCAGGCATTTTGATCTTTACTGAAAGTTAACCTTCCTGCAGATAGAGAAGCTCAGAGAAATTCTTCCTATCTTTTGGGAAGAAAAAAACAGAAACAGTGTGTGTGTGTGTGTGTGTGTGTGTGTGTGTGTGTGTGGTGATGGTGGTAGTGGCAGTGGGGGCTATGTAGAAAGTTAGAGATCTTGCTACAAAGATGAATTTATTCATTTCTACTGTTCAGCATGTCCAAGCACCATACTTTGAGGCACTGTTTTCTGAGCACTAAAATAACAAATATTTTGTACACCATCATCTGGCCTTGTCAATGTCTTCATCTGTGTTATTGCTGTGAAGAAACACTATGACCAAGGCATCTCTCTCAAAAGAAAAGGGTTATCTGTGGGCTTGCTTACATTTTCAGAGGTGATCCCAATATCATCACATGCAGGAACACAGCAGCAGGATGGCAGGTTTGGTAATGGAGATGTGCAGATCTGCACAACTCAAAGAGAAGTACCTGAGAGCTACATCCTCATCAAAGGATAGCAGAAAGAGAAAAAGATCCTGGACTTGCCATAGACTTTTGAAACTTCCAAGCCTACCCCCAGTGATTTACTTCCTCCAACAAGATTCTATTTCTTATTTCCTTAATCCTTTTAAGTAGTACCTATACCTGGTGATTAACAATTCAAATACATAAACTTAAGGGAGCAATTCATATTCAAATTACCATAGTGACTCTTGATTCTTTAATAGAATTGGGAAACTAAACACATTTTATGCTAGAAACTCTAAAGTAGTAATATCAGGGGCTTGCTGTTATTAGTTTTCTTTGTTTCTCTACAAATTTATTTTAAGTTATTTTGAGTAATTTTGTGTGGATATGAGTTATCAGAAATGAAAGAAACTTACACCTTATATGAATGACTCTAGAAGGTTCACTGGCTCCTTAGAACTTCGTGATTGTGAAGAGTTGGAATGTCAAAGTCTCAGAGCCAAATGATTTTAGGCTATCTTTCATCCTCTTAGTAGCTAGTCAGTGTCTGTGATTTTGTATGACAAATCAGCTGTTTAATGATAATGTAAACCCTCCTGAATATTTTCAATCGATTCAATTTCCTGTGTTGAAAATAATCAAAATTTTCTATTATTCTCATAATATCTCCTCTTGTTCTGTGTTTTAAGTACTCATTTTAGTGAACAAAAAATAAATGAATTATCCCAAAATTAACAACAATTAAGGACCAATAATTTCTAAAATTAGAAACAGCTTCTCATATTTTGTGGCTATAAAATCCAACTAATGAGAAGAAAATTTAAATTTAGGAAATAACGAATTATTTCAAAAACACTTCTCATTAAAATTCATGATCACAATTTGATCAATTTCAAAGTATTTGCCTTATCTCTGCAGCTTCTCTGCTACTCTCAGCCAAAGAGAATCTCATGGCCTCATATTTTATCTATTACCTCTTAAAGCAGCTCAGCTCCAGCAAAGAGATTTCCTTTTTTTTTTAGATACTTTATTTACATTTCAAATGCTATCCCCTTTCCTGGTTTCACCTTTGGAAATCCCCAAAACCATCCACCCTGCCCCTGATTCTATGAGTGTGCTTCCCTCCCCACCCACCCAGAACCTCCAGCCTCTCCAGTGTGCCATTTCCCTACATAGTAGCAAGGAGCCTTCCCAGGACCAAAGGCTTCTCCTCCCATTGATGTCTGACAAGGCCATCCTCTAGTACATATGTAGCTAGAGCCTTGGGTCCCTCCATGTGTACTCTTTGATTAGAGGTTTAGTCCCTGGGAGCTTTGGGGAATGGGGGTATGGTTAGTTGACATTGTTGTTCTTGCTATGGATTTCAAACACCTTTGGGTCCTAAAGTCCAATCTCTAACTCTTCCACTGGAGACCCTGTGCTCAGTACAATGATTTAGTGGATCATCTGCCTCAAGTTAGAGTTATACAAAAGAATTAACTTCCTGCCCAAGGATACTTGATTGCATTATAGCCTCCCTGTCCAGAATCTTCACTAATCTCCTAAGTCCTAAAGACCTTGCCTTTTAGTAAAGACTTATCTTTATTCAGTAACCAATCTCATTAAAAGTCTAAAAATATAAGATATTTAATTTTGTAATCATTATTTTTTGTTGCCATGATAAAACATCATGAAGAAAAGCACCTTATGGAAAAAAGTGTTTATTTGGTTTATGGTTTCTGTTGGGGTTCAAGATTCACCCCACAAACCACAAGTACATTGATCTCAGTCGGAGTTATTTTATTGAACAAACACCCTGAGATTGATCCATCAAGGAAGCAGGTTCAGACTTGATAGTTAGAAGCCAAGTCCACAAATATTTGTCAGCGTCAGTTTATAAAGGCTGAACTGGAAACAAACAGACAAACAAACAAACAAACAAACAAAAAACAGATAAAGAAAAACACAATGAGCTCATACATTGGTACATGAAGCACTGCCCGGTGGTTGTCCCTGACTCAAGCTATTTTAGGCATAACAGTTCATATTCACCTTTACTTTGATGGGTCCTAAGTAACACTTCTAGTTGGGCAATAATTTTCTTAAGATTAAGAAACCTCATAACATCCAGAACATAACAGGGTATGTGGCCAGCATGACTCTGCTCTGGGTCAAGTTATTTTTCTGCATCAATGACTAGCAGGCATATCACAGCAACATTAAGAGTTTCAGAAGGACAAGAGGGCATCGTGCATAGAAACATACAGCAATTACTGGAAGCTGAGAGTTGACAGTTTGAACTGAAAACATGAAGCAGAGACAGAATCCCAAAAGGAGTGAGGATATGAACTTTTAAAACCTACTAGTGGTGACATTATTATGTCCATGTAAGTTTAACCACCTTCCCGAATAGTGTGGCCAAAATGGTGTGAATTATAAGTTCAAATACCTAAATCTACTAGGGCCATTTCTCACTTAAACTATTACATCTTGCTGTCTGACTGCCCTAGGCTTGTGGCCATATAACTTCAGTATCCCTCTTTCTTTTGTTTTGCATTGTTTTTTACCTCAACACATATTAAAATTCCAAAAGTAAGTCCAATCTCATTTGAGACAAATAATTTCTTAATTATAGCCACCATAAAAAATTAAATACTTCCAACTTACAAAAGCTAAAGTATATCTTCCCACTCCAAAAGGGAGGATGAAGATATTATAAGGAAATCCTGAACCAAAACAAGATTAAAACCCAGAAGGAAAGGTAACAAATCCTATGACAAATTAGTGTCTAGTGTCAAAGTTCATGGCTTTACACTTCTAGATTTCCTATTTGAAACACATTGCTACTTTTCTTATCCTGTCTACTCTCATTTCCAATTAGCAAGGATAATACCTTTCTAGCTATCTCATGGTTTGCTATCTCCAACACTCTGAAGGCTTCATCTTCTCAGATACCTGTATTCCTTCTCAGAACCTGTGGGAATCTCCAAGCAGACTTCTCATATTGACTAAAACTCTACTTTATTTTCCCTCAGCTTAGTGGCTCTCTGAAACCATGGAGAAAAAATGTATAACCCAATAATTCCTTGATCATTCATGTCTTTATGGTCAGTGTGTCATACCTGTAATATGAAAGCCAAGTTTGATTGCCATGGTGGGATAAATCTAGAACCCTTGAATCATTTTTGCATCAGCTTTTGTATGTTGTTGTTTCCTTGTAGCAAAACGAAATTTTTAGGCCTTTTATTTTTACAAGTTGGAAGATTTAGTGGGTGATGTCTTCTATTGAATGCACCCTTCTCATTGATTCCATGCTTAATGGTGCTAAACTCCTTAACAATTATAGTCTCTTTCACCACATACCTTGGCTACAATAGTTTTTTTTTATTCTCCAAACTATATACATTGTATTTCTTTCTGCCTCACTTGCTTTTGTCATTAGGGACATGCATAAGAGAAATCAGTAAGATGTATTGAACAGATTAAATGTTATGCAGTCTTGAAAATTCCTCCACCAAACATAATTGGTGAGACTTTCAGATTTGGCCACTGGGAAATTCTCAGGGAAAAAAAGACAGGCAGGTTATTTATCAAAGTATCAGAGGCATGTATCCGTTACTAATATGTTCCCCTCTGAAACCTCTTGATCTAGGTCTCTACTGTACACATTTCTCTTAGTCACCCAGTCTCTCATTAGAAAATCTCAATATCTTCTGTTTACAATATTCCACCACTTTTTTACCTCAAAGTTCCAAATTCTTCCACACTGTTCTTGAAACAACATGGACAGATTCTTCAGAGAAAAACAACAATCTGTGTACCAATCTATTAGTTAAATTTCTATTCTCCAATAAAATATGACAAAAATTTGACTCAAAAATAGTTTATTTTCACTTATTGCTTGAAAATATGAATCCTTCATGTCAGGTGGGAAGCATGGTAGCAAGAGGAAAGCTCAGTAGAGACTAGGATTCTGAGAGATCATATCTTCCACTCTTTGACAACCAATACCAAACAGAGAATGAACTGCATGTGAGGGAAAGCTATGAATTCTCAAGCCTACCCCTAATGACATCTTTCACGAGGTCATACCACTGCCTGAAACAACCACACCAAATGCAGACCATGTTTTCAAATATCCAAGAAATAATTCTCACTTAAACCATCAAATCTTTTCAAATATGATGTTAAAACTGGAAGTAATTAAGTTGAGATACCATTAGTTTTCATCAACACTGAAGTTGATTATTATCAGATAATATCTAAAACCTAGCATTTCCCCCACTTTACTGTAAGTAGCCTACAGATATTTCTATCAAGATATTAAAAATGCTTTGACTTATGACTGTTTTTTTCTATCTCTAAAGAGTTCATGTATGAAATTCCACTGTGGAATCTGAGACTCAAGTTAGGCTGAATCCATGTGAGTAGAGCCATTCATATTACACATAAATTAAATGATCTCATCCCTTGACCTGAGAACTGTGTTTGTATCAACATTTATCATGGGTAGTTTCTCAATTAGCCCTGTAAAAAATAAATAAAAAGAAATAAAGAAGAAATTGAGAAAAGGAAAGTATAGAAGAGAAAGGTGAAAGACCTAAATCTTCATCATATTATTATGCAAGGTTCAATATTGTACAATGAATATCTGAGGTAGAGACCAGAAGTATATCCCCCTGACCTTAATAGTCAAATATTGATATTATTTTTTGTTCTGTCCCATGCGCAAATGCCCTAGGGCTTTTATAAGTGAGAGAATATAGATAAGTTCATATACTTGTTGGTCAAAATATATGTCTTGGAGGCAATCTATAGTCTATATTTAACTACATCAGTATTGCTCAGAGAATTTAGGTAGAGGCATTAAAAGGCAACTGCATAAATGTCCACTTTAAATAGTTTTTCTTAGCCAAAATAACACATACTAATGAATCTGAATATGCATCAATGAAATTGTGTTTAAACAATTCCGAATGCATTTCACTGTTTTACATGGTATTTATTTTATATTAATTTATTGATTTATTTACCTCCCAAACATGCCACCTTCCTAGTCCACCTTCACATAGATTCTTGCCCAATCTGACCTCCTCTTTCCCTCGAGAAGGCACCCCAGTTATTCCTCCTACCCTCCTGCATCGAGTCTCTAAAGGATTAAACATATCTTCTCCCATTAAGGCCAGGTGTGACAGCCCTTTGTGTCCTATTTTCCAGGAGCTCCAGACAAGCCCATGCATGCACTCAGGTTGGTGACTGGGTCTTTGGGAGATCCCCATGATCAAGGTTAGTTGAGACTCTTGGTATTCCTGAAGCGTTGCCATTTCCTCGAGAGCCTACATTTCTTCACCTAACTTCCATAGGTCTCCTAGACCTTTGGCCAATGTTTGTCTACGGGTATTTGCATCTGTCTCAGTTAGTTGCCTGGGTAGACTCTCTTTTAGGCCTCTAGGCTAGACTCCTGCCTGAAAACACATTGTATCATCATTAACAGTGTGAGAGGTTGGTGCCTGGTCATGGAATGGGCCTCAAAATGAACCAGTCAATGGTCAGCCATTCCTTCAGTCTCTGCTCCATCTTTGTCCACACATTTCTATTAGTCAGGACCAAATTTGTGTCAGTAGTTTTGGGTGAGCTTGGGTCCCCATTCTGGCACTGGGGATTCTGGCACTATCTGCTTTTGTTGTAAAATTATTTAAAAAGGGGGGCTGTATTTTATCCGTACTAGAATCAGCACCATAGTGCCCAAATATATCTGGTAGATATCTTGCAAGAAACACACATCCCCAGAGAGGCAGACAAGCCTGGGAAACCAGAAGAGATTGCTCTCTGTACATACATCTCGGACGCCAGGGGAAAACACCAAAGGCCATCTGGAACCCTGGTGCACTGAAGCTCCTGGAAGGGGCAGCACAGGTCGTCCTGGTTGCTGCCACCGCAGAGAGCCCGTGGGCAGCACCCCGTGAGCGAACTTGAGCCTCGGGACCACAGGTAAGACCAACTTGTCTGCTGCAAGAAACCTGCCTGGTGAAATCGGGACACACAGAGGCAGAATTCCTCTAGGACCGGGCACGTCCTGTGTTTACTGGAAGTCCCACACCCGCGGATCCCGGCCTGCAGCAGCTCTCTGCTCCCAGACCCCGTGGGAAAGAGACCTCACCGCCTGGTCAGGTGGGCACTCCTGAGGCTGCAGAGTGGAAGAGACCACCAACACTGCCCACCCCTGCCCACATCCGTGGCGCAAGAGGAAACTGTATAAGGCCTCTGGGCTCCCGTGGGGGAGGGCCCAAGAGCGGCAGGACCCCTGCCTGAGACACCGCCGGAACCTGAAGGAAACAGACCGGATAAACAGTTCTTTGCACCCAAATCCCATGGGAGGGAGAGCTAAACCTTCAGAGAGGCAGACAAGCCTGGGAAACCAGAAGAGACTGCTCTCTGTACATACATCTCGGACGCCAGAGGAAAACACCAAAGGCCATCTGGAACCCTGGTGCACTGAAGCTCGCGGAAGGGGCGGCACAGGTCTTCCTGGTTGCTGCCACCGCAAAGAGCCCGTGGGCAGCACCCCGCGAGCGAAGTTGAGCTTTGGGACCACAGGTAAGACCAACTTGTATGTTGCAAGTGACCTGCCTGGTGAACTCAAGACACAGGCCCACAGGAACAGCTGAAGACCTGTACAGAGGAAAAACTACACGCACGAAAGCAGAACACTCTGTCCCTATAACTGGCTGAAAGAAAACAGTAAAACAGGTCTACAGCACTCCTGACACACAGGCTTATAGGGACAATTTAGCCACTGTCAGAAATAGCAGAACAAAGTAACACTAGAGATAATCTGATGGCGAGAGGCAAGCCCAGGAACCCAAGCAACAGAAACCAAGACTACATGGCATCATCGGAGCCCAATTCTCCCACCAAAACAAACATAAAATGTCCAAACACACCAGAAACGCAAGATCTAGTTTCAAAATCATATTTGATCATGATACTGGAGGACTTCAAGAAAGACGTGAAGAACTCCCTTAGGGAAACACAGGAAAACATTAATAAACAAGTAGAAGCCTCCAGAGAGGAATCGCAAAAATCCCTGAAAGAATCGCAAAAATCCCTGAAAGAATTCCAGGAAAACACAATCAAACAGTTGAAGGAATTAAAAATGGAAATAGAAGCAATCAAGAAAGAACACATGGAAACAACCCTGGATATAGAAAACCAAAAGAAGAGACAAGGAGCTGTAGATACAAGCTTCACCAACAGAATACAAGAGACGGAAGAGAGAATCTCAGGAGCAGAAGATTCCACAGAAATCATTGACTCAACTGTCAAAGATAATGTAAAGCGGAAAAAGCTACTGGTCCAAAACATACAGGAAATCCAGGACTCAATGAGAAGATCAAACCTAAGGATAATAGGTATAGAAGAGTGTGAAGACTCCCAGCTCAAAGGACCAGTAAATATCTTCAACAAAATCATAGAAGAAAACTTCCCTAACCTAAAAAAAGAGATACCCATAGGCATACAAGAAGCCTACAGAACTCCAAATAGACTGGACCAGAAAAGAAACACCTCCCGTCACATAATAGTCAAAACACCAAACACACAAAATAAAGAAAGAATATTAAAAGCAGTAAGGGAAAAAGGTCAAGTAACATATAAAGGCAGACCTATCAGAATCACACCAGACTTTTCACCAGAAACTATGAAGGCCAGAAGATCCTGGACTGATGTCATACAGACCCTAAGAGAACACAAATGCCAGCCCAGGTTACTGTATCCTGCAAAACTCTCAATTAACATAGATGGAGAAACCAAGATATTCCATGACAAAACCAAATTTACACAATATCTTTCTAGAAATCCAGCACTACAAAGGATAATAAATGGTAAAGCCCAACATAAGGAGGCAAGCTATACCCTAGAAGAAGCAAGAAACTAATCGTCTTGGCAACAAAATAAAGAGAATGAAAGCACACAAACATAACCTCACATCCAAATATGAATATAACGAGAAGCAATAATCACTATTCCTTAATATCTCTCAACATCAATGGCCTCAACTCCCCAATAAAAAGACATAGATTAACAAACTGGATACTAAACGAGGACCCTGCATTCTGCTGCCTACAGGAAACACACCTCAGAGACAAAGACAGATATTACCTCAGAGTGAAATGCTGGAAAACAATTTTCCAAGCAAATGGTCAGAAGAAGCAAGCTGGAGTAGCCATTCTAATATCAAATAAAATCAATTTTCAACTAAAAGTCATCAAAAAAAATAAGGAAGGACACTTCATATTCATCAAAGGAAAAATCCACCAAGATGAACTCTCAATCCTAAATATCTATGCCCCAAATACAAGGGCACCTACATATGTAAAAGAAACCTTACTAAAGCTCAAAATACACATTGCACATCACACAATAATAGTGGGAGATTTCAACACCCCACTCTCATCAATGGACAGATCATGGAAACAGAAATTAAACAGAGATGTAGACAGACTAAGAGAAGTCATGAGCCAAATGGACTTAACGGATATTGATAGAACATTCTATCCTAAAGCAAAAGGATATACCTTCTTCTCAGCTCCTCATGGTACTTTCTCCAAAATTGACCATATAACTGGTCAAAAAACGGGCCTCAACAGGTACAGAAAGATAGAAATAATCCCATGCGTGCTATCAGACCACCACGGCCTAAAACTGGTCTTCAATAACAATCAAGGAAGAATGCCCACATATACTTGGAAATTGAACAATGCTCTACTCAGTGATAACCTGGTCAAGGAAGAAATAAAGAAAGAAATTAAAAACTTTTTAGAATTTAATGAAAATGAAGGTACAACATACCCAAACTTATGGGACACAAAGAAAGCTGTGCTAAGAGGAAAACTCATAGCGCTGAGTGCCTGCAGAAAGAAACAGGAAAGAGCATATGTCAGCAGCTTGACAGCACACCTAAAAGCTCTAGAACAAAAAGAAGCAAATACACCCTGGAGGAGTAGAAGGCAGGAAATAATCAAACTCAGAGCTGAAATCAGCCAAGTAGAAACAAAAAGGACCATAGAAAGAATCAACAGAACCAAAAGTTAGTTCTTTGAGAAAATCAACAAGATAGATAAACCCTTAGCCAGACTAACGAGAGGACACAGAGAGTGCGTCCAAATTAACAAAATCAGAAATGAAAAGGGAGACATAACAATAGATTCAGAGGAAATTCAAAAAATCATCAGATCTTACTATAAAAACCTATATTCAACAAAACTTGAAAAACTTCAGGAAATGGACAATTTCCTAGACAGATACCAGGTATCAAAGTTAAATCAGGAACAGATAAACCAGTTAAACAACCCCATAACTCCTAAGGAAATAGAAGCAGTCATTAAAGGTCTCCCAACCAAAAAGAGCCCAGGTCCAGACGGGTTTAGTGCAGAATTCTATGAAATCTTCATAGAAGACCTCATACCAATATTATCCAAACTATTCCACAAAATTGAAACAGATGGATCACTACCGAATAGCTTCTATGAAGCCACAATTACTCTTATACCTAAACCACACAAAGACACAACAAAGAAAGAGAACTTCAGACCAATTTCCCTTATGAATATCGATGCAAAAATACTCAATAAAATTCTGGCAAACCGAATCCAAGAGCACATCAAAACAATCATCCACCATGACCAAGTAGGCTTCATCCCAGGCATGCAGGGATGGTTTAATATACGGAAAACCATCAACGTGATCCATTATATAATCAAACTGAAAGAACAAAACCACATGATCATTTCATTAGATGCTGAGAAAGCATTTGACAAAATTCAACACCCCTTCATGATAAAAGTCCTGGAAAGAATAGGTATTCAAGGCCCATACCTGAACATAGTAAAAGCCATATACAGCAAACCAGTTGCTAACATTAAACTAAATGGAGAGAAACTTGAAGCAATCCCACTAAAATCAGGGACTAGACAAGGCTGCCCACTCTCTCCCTACTTATTCAATATAGTTCTTGAAGTTCTAGCCAGAGCAATCAGACAACAAAAGGAGGTCAAGGGGATACAGATCGGAAAAAAAGAAGTCAAAATATCACTATTTGCAGATGATATGATAGTATATTTAAGTGATCACAAAAGTTCCACCAGAGAACTACTAAAGCTGATAAACAACTTCAGAAAAGTGGCTGGGTATAAAATTAAATCAAATAAATCAGTAGCCTTCCTCTACACAAAAGAGAAACAAGCCGAGAAAGAAATTAGGGAAACGACACCCTTCATAATAGACCCAAATAATATAAAGTACCTTGGTGTGACTTTAACCAAGCAAGTAAAAGATCTGTACAATAAGAACTTCAAGACACTGAAGAAGGAAATTAAAGAAGACCTCAGAAGATGGAAAGATCTCCCATGCTCATGGATTGGCAGGATTAATATAGTAAAAATGGCCATTTTACCAAAAGCAATCCACAGATTCAATGCAATCCCCATCAAAATACCAATCCAATTCTTCAAAGAGTTAGACAGAACAATTTGCAAATTCATCTGGAATAACAAAAAACCCAGGATAGCTAAAGCTATCCTCAACAATAAAAGGACTTCAGGGGGAATCACTATCCCTGAACTCAAGCAGTATTACAGAGCAATAGTGATAAAAACTGCATGGTATTGGTACAGAGACAGACAGATAGACCAATGGAATAGAATTGAAGACCCAGAAATGAACCGACACACCTATGGTCACTTGATTTTTGACAAAGGAGCCAAAACCATCCAATGGAAAAAAGATAGCATTTTCAGCAAATGGTGCTGGTTCAACTGGAGGTCAACATGTAGAAGAATGCAGATTGATCCATGCTTATCACCCTGTACAAAGCTTAAGTCCAAGTGGATCAAGGACCTCCACATCAAACCAGACACACTCAAACTAATAGAAGAAAAACTAGGGAAGCATCTGGAACACATGGGCACTGGAAAAAATTTCCTAAAGAAAACACCAATGGCTTACGCTCTAAGATCAAGAATCGACAAATGTGATCTCATAAAACTGCAAAGCTTCTGCAAGGCAAAGGACACTGTGGTTAGGACAAAACGGCAACCAACAGATTGGGAAAAGATCTTTACCAATCCTACAACAGATAGAGGCCTTATATCCAAAATATACAAAGAACTCAAGAAGTTAGACCGCAGGGAAACAAATAACCCTATTAAAAATGGGGTTCAGAGCAAAACAAAGAATTCACAGCCGAGTAATGCCGAATGGCTGAGAAACACCTAAAGAAATGTTCAACATCTTTAGTCATAAGGGAAATGCAAATCAAAACAACCCTGAGATTTAGTTTATTTTCATTTCAAATTTTATTCCCTTTCCTAGTTTCCTTTCCAAAATCCATTCCACCCTTCCCTTGCCTCCATGATGGGGCTCGCCCAACCACACACCCACCCACTCTGACCTCTCACAACCTTAGTATTCTCATGTGTTCTGGCACACATTCAAGAACTGTGTGGTTATTACTAATAAAGCTGCTATGAACATGATAAAGCATGTGTCCTTGTTGTATAGTGGGACGTCTTTTGGGTATATGCCCAAAGGTGGTAGAGCAGGTTCTTCAGGTACAACTATTTCCGTTTTTCTGAGGAACTGCCAAATTGATTTCCAGACTGGTTATAAAAATTTGCAACCTCATCAGCAATGGAGAAGTGTTCATCTTTCAACACATCCTCACCAACATGTATTGTCACTTGAGCATTTTAATCTTAGCCATTCTAATTTTTATGAAGTAGAATATCAAGGTCATTATGAATTGCATTTCTCTGATGACTAAGGAGTTTGAATATTTAAGTGCTTCTTAATCGTTGGGGATTAGTCTCTTGTGAATTCTGAATGTCTCTATATCCCATTGTTATAGGGTTGTTTTTTCTTTATTGCTTGTTTGTTTGTTCTTTTGGGGTTTTTTTGTTCATTTTTGTTTTTGCTTTTGTTTTTTGTTTGTTTTTTTAGCTTAATTTCTTGAGTTCTTTATATATTGTCAGATGTAGGGTTAATAAAGTTTTTTTTTGGTTTCTTTGATTGTTTGTTTCCAATCTCTAGGTTGTGAATATACCCTATTGAATATTTAGAAACTGGAAACATCCCAGCTGTTCCTTAAGGGAAGAATGGATACAGAATATGTGGTTTATTTATTCCATGGATAACTATTCAGCTATTAAAAATGAGAACATAATGAATTTTGCAGACAAATTTATGGAACTGGGAGGATACCAACAAGGAGGCATCTGGAACAAATACAGCAGAAGTTTGCCTGTTCAGGCCTCAGTGGGAGAAGATTGCTTAATCCTTGAGGGATTTGAGGCCCTCAGGAAATGAGGAGTCCTGTTGGGTGGCACTGTCAAGGAGGCAAGGCACAGGAGGAGTGAGAGGGTGGATCAGAAGGTGGGGTAGTGACTGAAATGTAAAGAAGCAAAGTAAAATAAAGCAAAATTAAATTAAAAATTATACAGCAAAAATTTGGACACTATGTTATTATGATTACTCATTGTCATGTTATTTATATATGTATATATAATATATATATACATATGAAGAAAGAAAACCCTAGGTTTGGGTGGCTAGACAGCCAATCTAGCTAAATCAATTATCTCCAGGTTCAGTGTGAAACCTTATCGCAAATTAAATAAATAAGGTGATAATAAATCAACGCAGGCAGTCAGCATCAATCTCTGTCACCAACATTTATATACACAAGCACACATACACCTATACAAACAAGTACATACACATATTCACATTCACTTGAACACCCATACATATTGAGTCCCTTGTTGATTCCTTTGTAATTTTCTTTGATGATTCCTGCCAGTCACTTAAAACCTCTGTAAGTGTAACTTGATTTTTTTCTATCTACAAAGATAATTGAAATCAACGACACTGAGGGCAAAGTAGTTCCTTTGAAATTTGTTTCTGTAACAATATTTCTCTCATTATATGTATATATATGTATATATATGTATATATGTATGTATATATGTATATATGTATGTATATATATGTGTGTATATATAGTTTATTTTCATTTCAAATTTTATTCCCTTTCCTAGTTTCCTTTCCAAAATCCATTCCACCCTTCCCTTGCCTCCATGATGGGGCTCACCCAACCACACACCCACCCACTCCGACCTCTCACAACCTTAGTATTCTCATGTGTTCTGGCACACATTCAAGAACTGTGTGGTTATTACTAATAAAGCTGCTATGAACATGATAAAGCATGTGTCCTTGTTGTATAGTGGGATGTCTTTTGAGTATATGCCCAAAGGTGGTATAGCAGAGTCTTCAAGTACAACTATTTCCGTTTTTCTGAGGAACTGCCCAATTGATTTCCAGACTGGCTATATAAATTTGCAACCCCATCAGCAATGGAGAAGTGTTCATCTTTCAACACATCTTCACCAACATGTATTGTCACTTGAGCATTTTAATCTTAGCAATTCTAATTTTTATGAAGTAGAATATCAAGGTCATTATGAATTGCATTTCTCTGATGACTAAGGAGTTTGAATATTTAAGTGCTTCTTAATCGTTGGGGATTAGTCTCTTGTGAATTCTGTATGTCTCTATATCCCATTTTTATAGGGTTGTTTTTTCTTTATTGTTTGTTTGTTCTTTTGGGTTTTTCTTTGTTTTTTGCTTTTGCTTTTGTTTTTTTTTTTGTTTGTTTTTTTTTTAGCTTAATTTCTTGAGTTCTTTATATATTGTCAGATGTAGGGTTAATGAAGTTTTGTTTTTTTTTTTTTTTGGTTTGTTTGTTTGTTTGTTTCGAATCTCTAGGTTCTGAATAAACCCTATTGAATATTTAGAAACTGGAAACAACCCAGCTGTTCCTTAAGGGAAGAATGGAGACAGAATATGAGGTTTATTTATTCCATGGAATACTATTCGGCTATTAAAAATGAGAACAGGGGGCTGGAGAGATGGCTCAGCGGTTAAGTACACTGGCTGCTCTTCCAGAGGTCCTGAGTTCAATTCCCAGCAATCACATGGTGGCTCACAACCATCTGTAGTGTGATCCGATGCCCTCTTCTGGTGTGTCTGAGGACAGTGACAGTGTACTTATATAAATAAAATAAATCTTTAAAAAAAATGAGAACATAATGAATTTTGCAGACAAATTTATGGAACTGGGAGGATACCAACAAGGAGGCATCTGGAACAAATACAGCAGAAGTTTGCCTGTTCAGGCCTCAGTGGGAGAAGATTGCTTAATCCTTGAGGGATTGAGGCCCTCAGGAAACGAGGAGTCCTGTTGGGGGGCACTGTCAAGGAGGCAAGGCACAGGAGGAGTGAGAGGGTGGATCAGAAGGTGGGGTAATGACTGAAATGTAAAGAAGCAAAGTAAAATAAAGCAAAATTAAATTAAAAATTATACAGCAAAAATTTGGACGTGGTTATTATGATTACTCATTGTCGTGTTATTTATACATGTATATATAATATATATATACATATGAAGAAAGAAAACCCTAGGTTTGGGTGGCTAGACAGTCAATCTAGCTAAATCAATTATCTCCAGCTTCAGTGTGAAACCTTATCGTAAATTAAATAAATAAGGTGATAATAAATCAAAGCAGGCAGTCAACATCAATCTCTGTCACCAACATTTATATACACAAGCACAAAAACACCTATACAAACAAGTACATACACATATTCACATTCACTTGCATACCCATACATACTGAGTCCCTTTTAATTTTCTTTGTTGATTCCTTTGTAATTTTCTTTGATGATTCCTGCCAGTCACTAAAACTTAAAGATTTTCCTTATTTCTTCCTAAAAGCATGTCATGACACATTCTCACTTTCTTTCTAGGTTTATTTTTCCTGCTCATTTCAATTCCTTAAAAATCTGCTGCTCTCTGTCAAAAATTCTCTCATGTTTACCATAAACAAACCTTTATTTGTTGTTTGTTGACTTCATCTTGTTTCATATTTATACATTTTCTTAATATAAAAATCTATGCAAAATTTGAACTGTGCTTTTATATGCGTCTGTGCCCATGAGTACATGCTCGTGATACTTCAAATGTATGTCCCTACATGTGGAAGACAGATGTGAATCTTGTGTATTATTCCTCAGTTCTTGTCTACCTAGTTTACTAAGACAATGTATCTTATTCATGTGAAACAATCCAAGTATTCTTGACTAACTAGCAGTAGCAATAAAACCCTAGAGATTTAACTGTCTCTGCTTCCTCAGCCGTATCAGACTTGTGTTATTATTTGGGAGTTGAACTCAGGTTCTTATCCTTTAACAGAAAACATTGTACTGAAAGCCCCTCCCCCAAGCGGACAGTCTAATTTCTTAAAGTTCTCTATGCTGAAGGCTTCATTGGCATCACTGTGACTACTTCTACTCCTATATCTCTTGCTTCTCATGTTTCTGTTCATTCTCTCATATTTGATGCACTTTCTGTGAATTATATGTTACTAGTTTTGTTTGTTTATTTCCTAGAAGCATATTTATAAAGAAGTCATCCATGAAAACTTGAGAACATCTTGGGAGAACAAGGCTCTGTGTTCTAGCTCCTTCCTTCCTTCCTTCCTTTCTTTCTTTCTTTCTTTCTTTCTTTCTTTCTTTCTTTCTTTTTTACTTTTTATTGGACATTTTTATTTACTTTGAAGATGATCCCCCTTCCTGGTTTACTGTCCATAAACTCCCTACCCCATCTCCCCTTCTCCTTCTTCTATGAAGGTATTCCCCAACACAATCACCCACACTTTCTTGCCTCTCCACCATGATATTTTTCTACTCTGGGGGATCCAGCCTTGGCAGAACCAAGGGTTTCTCCTCCCATTAGTGTCCGACAAGACCATCCTCTGCTACATATGCAGCTGGAGCCACAGTTCTATACATGGGTACTCTTTGGATGGTGGTTTAGTCCCTGGGAGCTCTGGTTGGTTGGTATTGCTGTTCTTATGGGGATGCAAACCCCTTCAGCTCCTTCAATCCTTTCCCTAACTCCTCCGATATAGACCTTGTTCTGAGTTCAATGGTTGGCTGCAAGCATCCCTGTCTGTATTTCATGCTCTGACTGAGCCTCTCAGGAGACAGCTGTATCAGACTCCTGTCAGCACACACTTCTTGGCATCAGCAATATTGTTTTGTTTGGTGGGTGTATGTATATGGGCTGAATCCCCAGGAGGGGCGGGCTTTGAATGGTCATTTCTTCAGTCTCTGCTCCAAAATTTGTCTCCATGTCTCCTGCTATGAATATTTTTGTTCCCCCTTTTAAGAAGGACTGAAGCATCCATGATTTAGTCATCCTTCTTCTTGAGCTTCATGTGGGCTGTGGATTGTATCTTGGGTAATCCGAACTTTTGGGCAAATACACCATATTTGTACACCATATTTGATTTTCTGTGATCAGGATATTTCACTCAGGATGATATTTACTATTTCCATCCATTTCTCTATGAATTTCATGAAGTCATTGCTTTCAATAGCTGAGTAATACTTCATTGTGTAAATGTACCACATTTTCTGTATCCATTCCGATGTTGATGGACATCTGGGTTCTTTCCAGCAATACCCAAATTCCTTTACTCCTGGACAAAGTGTTCTTTACTCTTCTTTTAAAACCATGATCTTTCATGGCTTCAAAAACTACACACCTGGAAGACATACAATTCATATAATCAGTGCTGAGCTTTGATTTTATGCTCAAATTTTTTTTAAATAATCTCCTTTTAAACAATTCAACGTACACACACACACACACACACACACACACACACACACACAGAGAGAGAGAGAGAGACACACTTCAAGCTGCCAAATATGGATTTTGCTCTGTGCCCTAATGTGTTTGGAATAAACAAGTAGATAATTTTAATTTCTCAGTTATAGAGGTTTTTTCTTTTCTATTTTCTTTTTATTTATTTATTATTGTATATGCACATTCATAAATATGTGCAATGGTATATATGGGAAAGTCAGAGAAATATGATCATAAATGCATTCGACTACACCTGACCTTAACATAAGTACTAGAGATGTGACATCAGTTCCTCATGCTTTCATGGAAGACATTTTACCCACAGTGCACAATGCCTTTCAAATAATTTCATAGACCCTTCATCTTACACAGTGGAATAATTTTGTAGGCAACAGCATAATTTTATGTTTTCCTTTGTAGATTTGAACTCCTTCTTACCCACTATTTTCTGAAGGTAATTTAAACAACATAGATTTTTCTATGAATCATATTCTCACAGGTTACCCAACATGAATCTATGCTGTACCTACTTCTATTACGAATGTTAATTGTGTTCACCCCCAAATTGTTTGCAGGAGAGGGTCTGCACATAGCTTTTGGGAACCTGGCCCCAGAGTTTGATTGGTAAATAAAATGGTAGCAGCCAATAGCTCTTGAAGACAGATGGAGGTGGAACCTTAGGATACCAGGGCTTAGGACTAGGAGAAGGAAGTGGAGATCGTGTTGGTCGAGAAGACAAAGGCAGACATGGCATCAAGAAGCAAAGAAGCATGCTGGACTCTAGGCCAAGAAAGAGCTACCCAGGACATTGCACAAATGAAGCCTAAAAGTTCTTAAGAAGTAACTCAGAATTATCAACGGGAGTTAAATTCTAGGAGTAAAGTCTAGGTAGTAGCCAAGTCTATTAAGTTTCTTAAGGCACAGTAAATGGTGTGTGCGTGCGTGTGTGCATGTGTGTGTGCGTGTGTGTGCGTGTGTGTGTGTGTGTGTGTGTGTGTGTGTGTGTGTGTGTGTGTATTATAATTTAAAAACCTAAGTCACTGAAATGAATACTGACCCCATACCAGGATTTACTACTTGCATATTAATACAGTTTATATGGCCTCTTCCATTGTTCCCTTTCCTCTGAATAAATAACATCAACATTGTACCATTCTTTACTTAAATCTGTTCTTTCCTGTTTGATGTTTCAATATACTATTTCTTTCTTTTCATAGGGAAGTAAACTTTGGGCCAATTAATTTCTCAGAATTTCTGCTGTGCTCTTATCTCAGCTCATTTCATCTTTCATCTCAAATTCTGCAATAAAGCTCCTTAAATTGTTCCCAGAGTCCACTTTTGTTGCCCTGTCACATCTTTACTCTGAGGACTCTAAAATGTACATCAATATATCCTCCCTGTTTTTCCTATAAAACAATAACCATTAGAGAGCAGGGGTGGCTTCAGATTCCCACAGTCTAAGCTTGTTAAAAAGCAGGGGTAGGAGGATAACTCAAGTTCACAATTTTAGTGTCAGTTTTGGAAACATAAAGGATGTATGTTTAAAAAAAAAGTACAAAACCAGAACTTAGAATAAAACTGAGTCGCTTTGTATACTTCCTGCCTTTGATTCTGTCAACAGCATCTATGTTTTCCTTTTTGAGTCATCTCAGGTTCATCAAGTTAATTCTATCAAAGAACTTTGAAGACTTCAATTGGGAAGTATTCCTCATAGTCACAGTAACACTTCCATGGGCTTTACTGTCACCTTTATTCAGCTTATCCCTACATTAGCTACTTTCATATTGGTGGGACAAAATACCTGAAAATCTAGTTAAAGAAGGCTTTATTTCAGCTCAAAATTTGAGGTCACAGGCTCTCATTGCTAGGAAGACATGGTAGTAGGAACATGATCATCTGTCCATGTTCCACGTGCAACCAGCAAGGAATGAGAAGTAATGTTATACTCTGTTGGCTTTCTTCTTTTATTCTGTACAAGGATCCCATCCATGTTATACTGTTACCCAAAACCAAGGTGGTTTTCCTTTTTTAATTAATGAAATCAAGCTATTCCCTACAGACATGCTCAGAGGTATTTCTCAGAAATTGTCAAGCTGACAGTCAATATTAACCATCACAATCATTATTAAGAATATTTAACTTTTCTCTTTTTTTACTTTATCTTTTGAGATGGAATTCATGAGTTTACGTGGTAATTTTTTGCATCTATTAAAATGTATACTTATGAGACACTTTCGTTGGCTCCTATATCTAAAACTTTCTTTATTATTTTTAATTATGACAATGTGAGAATCTCCGTGTGAAAGTTTGTATGCATAATAATTTATATATACAATTTAGTATGTATAATATAATTTCAAATATCTAGTGAGGTCCAAATAGTCAGACCTCTGGGGGCTAGAGTTACAAGAGGTCAACAATCAGATGAGGTGGTTTTACGAATCAAAACTTGTTTCTCTGCAAGGGTAGTATGTGTTCTTAAAATCTGGGACATCTCTACAGCTTCTATATCTAAAACAGTGTTTGTCAAGGATAAATGATTTAAAATATCAGCTAGATCACTACACAGGTTAAAAAAGTGCAATTTTCCATCATCTATGGTACAACTGGCAGAACAGAAATCTCCCAAACAGGATAAAACTAGGTGTGAGTGAGAAACTATCTGGAAGTATCTGAGCTCAAGGAGCCTTTTCCTTGTAGAGTAGGAAATAATGGTCCTTCTTCTCCTTCTTCTTCTCCCTCTCCTCCTCTTCCTCCTCCTCCTCCTCCTCCTCCTCCTCCTCCTCCTCCTCCTCCTCCTCCTCCTTCTTCTTCTTCTTCTTCTTCTTCTTCTTCTTCTTCTTCTTCTTCTTCTTCTTCTTCTTCTTCTTCTTCTTCTTCTTCTTCTTCTTCAGGAGAATGTAGTAGAAAATACCAGAATAGCATAAAGACAGAGAATGAAAACAGAGTATCCAAAATAACTCTATAAACCCCTATTTCATTCTTTGCTCTAGACTGTCGACAGATATTCTGGAGCAATGCAATAAATCATGTTATAATTTAATATCTGTCTTTTTATACCTTATATGCTCTGAACACTGAATACTTGCTAATTTCTAATAGAAGAATTCTCCCCAGCTTCAGAGGTTTACCTTTGGCTTAGCTTAGCTTAATCCTTTACTGAAATTTCTGTCTTTTGTTTATTATATAATTTTCTCTTTAACTACATCATTAGTTGCAAATTCTCTTTAACTTATTGAAGTAAAATCACTTTCGGGTTTCAAGAATAGCCTTTAATCAGTAAGTGTTTAACGTGAAAGTGTAGAGATCACTGGAATTGAAAAAAACATACAGAAGAAAAAATAGACAGACAGACAGACAGACAGACAGACAGACAGAAAGAAAGAAAGAAAGAAAGAAAGAAAGAAAGAAAGAAAGAAAGAGAGAAAGGAAGGAAGAAGAAAAAAGGAAAGAAAAGACAAGCTGACCATGGTAGCATATGCTCATAATACCAGAACTATGAAAGTGGCCTATAGCAGCATAAGAAAACCACTGACCAGCTATCCTAGAGTTTTCCCATTTGGGTAAAAATCTATGGTAGACAGCACATAAAAAACAAAGCCTAAGTTTGTCCACTGAATTCAAATTGCATGTGTATGTTCTGTCTGTCTGTCTGTCTGTCTGTCTCTCTCTCTCTCTTTCTCTCTCTCTCTCTCTCTCTCTCTCTCTCTCTCTCTCTCTCTCTCACACACACACACACACACACACACACAAAGAATTTCATATACATATATTCTGAATCAGATCTGCAGAGACAGTGTTTGAAATAAGGTCTCCTTTACAAGTCCTGGAGTAATGGACATATGATTGTCAGTAAGAATGAAAAGAAAGTTGTTATTCAAGCCAGTTCAACATCCAAATGTCCAGAGACTAACCTCTAGCTTCACTTATGACTCAGTTTCATGTCATAGTCTCATTTCTTGGTGTTAACAATGTCCATAATTGGACGGGTTTATCCCTTAATTGCTCCATTCAATACCCTTGTGCGCTATTCTTTATTGCCAAATATACTTCATCAATAGAAAGATGTAGTAACAGAAGGTCCTTAAGAAAATATTAGAACAAAGTCTTATTTTCTCTATTACTATACTGATGTTCTTCTATTTATTGTTCTAGTGTGCTTTCTGCTGCTGTGATGAACACCATTACCTAAAGTAAATTTGAAGAAGAAATAATATATCTGAATTATATTTCCAGGTCACAATCAAGCATTGAATGAATTCAACAAAAAACAAAAACAAAAACAAAAACAAAAACAAAAACAACAACAACAACAACAACAACAACAACAACAACAAAAAACCCAAATAGGAACTGAAGCAGAGTGCAAGGAGGAATGCCACTTACTGGCTTGCTCCAGACATTTTATTAGCTATCCTTTATATATAGCATCAGACTCCCTAACTAGTGATGTTGCTCTCCACAGTGAACTGAGCCCTCCCATATCATTACTAATCAAGGCAACATTTCACAAACATTTCAAAACCAATATGATCCAGTTAAGCAATTATGTGAGGTTCCCTCTTCCCCGGTTAATCTCAGATTTTTATAATTGAAAAGGAAGCTGAATAAGGATAACCTTCTAATTTTATTCAAGATCCATTTTGTGCCAGTTATTTCCACATATTCCATTTATAATTTAAAGATTGTGAAAAACTTCCCATGTTGTATATCTATTGCATTGACTCACTATTACTTTCACCATGAACTCTGTAAAGCGTGCTCTCTTCTAAGGTTGTGTTTCACTGAATCCCCCTCTAGAAGAATATGATGATGCATATTGTCTACTTGACAGGATCTAGAATCCACTAGGAGACAAATCTCCAAGAATATCTATGAATGAAATTTTAGATTGTGTTAATTTAGGTGAAGAGAAACTCCCTGTGTTTCGACCATGACATTCCATGGGCTGGGTCCTGGAATAGACAATCTAAATGTGAGCCCTCACCTTTCTTTGACACCTGACTGTAAATGCAGTATGAACAACTGCCTCATGATCCCATGGCTATGTTTTCCCAATATGATAGCCTTTGTCCTGAAACCATGTGTCAACATAAATCCTTATTTCTGATATTTACTTTATCGGATATATTTTGTGTATTTTGTCTTGGAAATGGAAAAAAAAAGCATCTAGTAAAAAGAAACATTGTCTTACTGGGAATTTCTTGACCTGTTGTTCCAGTTTCTCCTTGGCCTTCAACAACATTCATTTTTTCTGAGGAGGCATACAATCTAAACCCCAGCATTCCTTATTGCTTTTTGAGGAAAGTTCCTCTATTGTGTACAAATCTTTAAATATAAACTTTTTACCTATATTTATCTCCAACAACCTCCTATACCTTGTACCATCTTTTAACTTTGTTTTTCCAAAATAATTTATATGCCATACTCCTACCAAATATTCAGTACTCTGTGTGGCAGCATGTTCTCTGTATACTACTTCTGGGTTGTCCTTCATATTCCAAAATGTCTCCAAAGAGAACTTCACTTCAATCAGCACCTCCATCCTTCTCTTACTTCCTATAACCTATCTTATATACATTATATTTACAGTTGGCTTATCTTTATTTTCATTCCTCCCCTCCTTGCCAGTTATTTCCTCAACATTACCTGCAAATTTTTACCTGGGTATATATCCAACTTTTACTGTTTTTTTTTTTTAACTCAGCAGCTACCTGAGGCTGAAAAAAAAATCACATTATGTCCCAACTGAGTGTACTTTAAATTTATTATTTGTACTCTAACAAGGTACCTATGTAATTTACTCTTTCGCTATCCAAAATGAATCTTTACCCTGGTCTTCATTTCTTAAAATACCAAAATCATTTCTCCCTGCAACTCCAGCTCCTCACACTTTTCTCTGAAAATGGATGGAAAAAATGAATGTCTGCCACCCATGTCACCAAATCTATCAACCCCTGTTCTCTTTTTCTAATCAGGTTTCCCCTATAGGAAGTAAACTCAAATCCTATCCAGGTAGATAGCTCCATTTGTGACCTATGCCCTGTATATTCTGGTCTCTGAAGTGCTTCCTCATGTAAGTTTTCCTATTTAATTTTATTGTATCTCTATTGTCTCACCCACATGGGTTTGAAACTGTACCTAATAAGTACTAAACAGAAAGGAAAGATTCTCTGAATTTACATTACTTCCTAGGTACCAGACTCTCACCTTCTGCTTTTTCTAAAATGATCAGGATTTTATGGCATATTTATTTCCATCTTATCCTTGCTGCAGTTGTTCCTCACTGCCCTAAGTTGCCTTTGTCTATCAATCTGACTAATTAATACTTCTAAGCTTTCACCTTATTCTCTCTTTGGCACTGGCTACACTTGATGACTGCATAGTTTTTAATTAAGTTATTTATTTATTTTTACATCAAAGGTGTTGATCCCTTTCCATTCGCCCTTTATAGAGTCTCTCCTCAATCCCCACTATTTGCATCTTTAAGCAAATACAATCACTTGTGTAAAATATTTCTCTGTTAATTATTACTGTGTGTACATCTATGCTTCCATGTGTATGTGTGCGATTTAGATGCAGTAGTCTATATGCTGCATTAAAAATGTGGAGGGCAGAGGACTAATTTGTGGATTTGGTTCTTTCTTCACATATTTTTCTGAATTCTTGGGATGAAATTCAACTTACCAGGCCTGTGTGGCAAGTGCCTTTTTCTTTCCAACCATGAGCATACAATTACCCATGCATTTACTACTAGTTTTGTGGCAGTTTTTATTTTCTAACCGCTGACTTGTACAGCTGCACAAGGCTCAAATTTGAAAGACTTCTAACCAACAATCACAGCCCTTGTGAATTTCCCATTCTTTCTTTGTGTGCAAGTACTTGTGTGAGTGCATGCACATGTGCATTCACCTGTCTGTGGAGAACAAATGAGCAATCTAGCTGACATTCAGCAGCTTTTTGATTCACCTTGTTTTGTTAGTTAAGGATTTTCATGAGCCTCAAATTCACCAAGTAGACTAGACTGACTGGCTACTGAATTTCATGGAAGTATAAGTCTATTTATTATAACCTGTTTGAAGCTCCCTCTCCTCAGAAGTACAGCATGTATAATACTGTGAAATATTAACGAAATTCTTTCTTTTCTGCAAAAGAGTATTACATCAGTTTCTCTGTCCTTAAGTAATTACAGTTAGCCTTTTTATATATTAAGCAAAGTATCTGTCTCAGTATAACTTTCCAGTTATTCTCCATTTATTATTAATGGGAATGGTGTTTGAGTGTGTCTGTGTTCACTTAGGTATAGATGTACACGTGAGTGGCTGCACATGCACATTCATTCATGTAGAGGATAGAGATCAACTTTCAGAGTTGTTCGTCGTGAGCTCTAGTCACCTTATTTGGGGAGAAAATTTCTCACTTTGTTATGTAGCTTGGCAGTTTAGCTATATTGTTTACAAGAAAACCCCCAGGACTTCACATGTCTCTGCACTTCTATGACTAAGATTACAAGTATGAATTACCATTCCCAGCTTTTTACATGGGTTTGGTTCCAGATCAGACATGGATCTTCATGTGTATGTAGGTGACAGTGGATACTACCTGAAGATACAAAAAAAACTCAACAATGTACCTTATAGTAAGCACGGAAGTCCTTGTGTTAAAAAATAAGCACTAAGGGAACCAGGAATGATAAACACACAGAATTGTCTCTTCAAAGGGAGAGAGTTATAACCTGTTTTAAGCCAAAAGTTTTGGAAAATGATATAGTTAATAGTCTGGCAAACTTTACATTATCTTTATAGCTAAAACCACACCAGATAATCCCCCAGATCTTGGTCATGAGCTTGTTTTCTCAGTTAATCTAGCAAAACTATCATTTGATTTATGCCACTTATACTTTACAGAGAGATTTGTGTAATAATGTCTTAAGCATTGTTTTGTATGTAAGGTTGAGTTAATTTTCACCAAATTTCCAAATAATGCTATGCTTAAATATGTCTAAAACTAAATACTCTGGAAGATTAAAAGAAACCTGCTACTGAGTCTTATTGAACCGAATTGTTGAAACAAATTACCTTCTTACTTCCAACAAGTCTGTTACTGTGGTGGCTATGGTGGTCACAGAGATTGTCATGTTACATAGTTCCCATTTTTCCTTCTGTAACAGCACGGGAAGAATACCTATCCCTCTTATATTATACTAGATATTTAAAGCGACAAATACATTCCCAGGTTGTCCATATATTCTGACCAATGCTAGAGTAGAAAACAAACAAGCAAACAAACAGTTTCAAAGTTCCTAAACTTTAAGATCTAAACTTTAAGAACGTGTCCAGCACAATAGAGTTTCCAAAATGTGATGGGTTACATAGCAGAATCATCATGTAGTGAATGAATCATACCTCAACTCTCCCCAGTTCTCCAGCAATCTTCTCCTATCTGTGGTAGATCTTCTTGGTTCTTAAAGCACCTCTCTTCAAGATATTTTCCCTATATTTCCTAGATCCTTGCTGCCTTCTTCCAAATTAGTCCTAGTAGTTAGATTAATTTTCAGTTCTCTCCAGACTTCAGTGCTAGAAATCATCCCTTGGTGAAATACAGAATGCATTAGTGAGTCCTCATCACCTCCAGATGTGTGATTTTTGCTCAATGAAAAGAGTGAACGTCTCAGAGGCAAGACTGTGAGCAATCTTATAAAAATATCAAGTTCTGGGATAAAATTCCACTTCACATGTGTCTATCATTCTTTTTTTCAATTTCAACTGCGCTATTGCTTTCTTGATTCTAGATCTTATTATTATTATACATCTAATTCATATTGTGCCATTAATTAGATTTAAAGTACCACAATTATGGTAATACATTTCCTTTTATAATCTAGATTTATGTCAAATTTGCTATGTAGCCAAAAATGGCTTTGGATTCCTTCCTTTTCCAATTTCTATGATTACAGCCAGGTACTATCAGCCTCATTTATAAGCTGCTGAAGATCAAATACAGACTCTTATCAATTGTTAGCAATTATTCTACTAAATAAGCTATACCCCAAGCACAGTCATATTTCATTGTTTCTACTTTTCTTTCTTTTTTTTTTTCAGTTTGGGGTGTTTTATTTTTGTAGCCAGAGTGAATGTATTACAGTACATTTTGTTTTTGTTTTGTTTTTGTTTTTGTTTTTTTTATTAACTTGAGTATTTCTTGTATACATTTCGAGTGTTATTCCCTTTCCCGGTTTCCGGGCAAACATCCCCCTCCTCATTAGGACAGCACCTTTAACTTAATCAATCAACTGTGATTAATGATTACAAATTGTAAGGATATAACATTATCATTTTCCATATGTCCATCAGCCTTGATGCAGTTATTAATGGGGACAAGTCTAAGGATTGACTTGAATCTGACTCCACATAAGTTACTTTCAATGCTGGGTTCCCAAAGTTGGGGAGCAAAGAATTAAGCAGCACATTGTTTAACAGATGCATAGATGCTAAGTTGGTTTGACTTTTAAATGAAAGAGTGTTATCCTCCTTAAAGCAAAACCACCTGGAGACATGTTGGAAATGTTAATGTATTCTGATCATATTAACTGAAAAGAAGGCCACAATCTATAATTAAATGTGTTTAGTTAGAATTTTGGATTATTGCTTAAAAATAAATAAGAGAAGGTGGGTAACTGATTGGAGTTCCATCTAAAGATTTTGAAGGAAAGATACAGGCATGCTGCCATTAAGGCCTGTGGAGAAATCTCAGAATTAGGTGAGTTTGTTTGTTCTTCCATATGTTCTTGAAGACTTTGATAGGTTATATTCCTAACTGAAATCTTCCTAAGTCATAAAATAGAAGACAGATCTGTTTTACAAATGCTTACAAATCACAAATCACCTGTGGTGTGTGTGTGTTTGTGTGTGTGTGTGTGTGTGTGTGTGTGTGTGCGTGTGTGTGTGTGTGTTCCTGGAGTTGTAAGAATAACATAAATATAGATTGCACACATAATCTCCCTCCAGCTTGTTTGAACAATTCCCTGCTGATACCTTTTCATTGCCAGTCCATCCCTTCTTCATGCTTATAATCAAGTCTGCAAGGACCAAATATACAAATTGGAAGAGAGGGAATATATCAGATTATTGAAGATAATTTCTAAGATGGAGGAGGTGGTTCTATCGATAAAGTCCTACATTGCAAGCATGAGGACCTGAGTTTGATCACCAGTATCTAAATAATAAAAAAAAAATTGCATGGTACGGTATCAGGATGTTTTAATCACAGAACTAGGGAAGGGGAAAGAGGAAAACTATTGATATTAGCTAGCCAAATAGCCTCGCCCACTTGGTGAGGAGGAGGACAATGAAAGAACCTACATAAGAAATGTCCTGAGAAACAACACCTGAGGTTAATTTCTTGCCATTACATGTACATGTGCACATGTGTGATCCTGACATCAAACACACACACACACACACACACACACACACACACACACACACACACACACACACACACTTGATTTTCCAATCCAAGGTGATATAATAAGATAGACGAGTATATGTTACATTACATGAGTGGCTATCATAATTTAAATTTTTCGCTATGAAAAAAATTCTGAGCAAACCAACTTGGGAAGGATGTGTCTTACATACCCTAATCATCCATCATCAAGAGTAGGCAAGGTTGGAACACAAGCAGAGCAGGAACTAGGAGGCAGGAACTTAAGCAGAGACCATGAAAGAATGCTGCATAAAAGTTTGCTTTCCGTGTCTTGCTCCATGTTTTTTCTTATACATTAGGAAACTGGTAAGTAGTGGTAACAGTGTGCACACCAGACTAGGCCTTGACACATGCCTACAATCAAAATGATGCCCCATAGACATGCCCAGTTTGATCAAGGCATTTTGTCAATTGAGATTTCTCTTCTCAGATGAGAAGAGGTTTCTGCTTCTCTGCTCTACTTTGTGGAAAGGTTGAAAAAATATACAACAAAGTAAAACAAAACAACACAAAATAAAACAACCCTGAATAAGAAAATGATCTTAATAGAATAAAGGCCAATGCTAGGTTATTTCTAGATGTGGTGAAGGGAAAATTCAAATGAAAAAACATTTAAAAATGTTGATTAATCAGATTTTAAAATGAAAAAAAACCATTATCACCTTTAGTGAAAGGAATACATCAAGGGACCACAGAAATGTGTATCTCACACCAAAATTCTCTAAAATTGGAAATTTAATGGATTCTCTCCTCATTGTGATGCTACAGGGAAGAAGTAACATGTTCATTCTTTCATTTAAAAAAAAGTCTCTCTTTTTTCTTATATGATGTGACTATGAGTACTATATTAATCAAGGCTTTTCTACAGGAATACACCCAATAGTGTGAATATGTTGTAGGTTTTTTTTTTAGACTGTTTATGCAGTCTGGTCTGAGTAGTCCCAACAATGACTCATTCAAACCCAGAGGCTGAGAATCAGTGAGTGGTTTAGTCACTAGGGGTAGATGTCTCTGCAGTCACAATATGGTACTGAAGGCCTAGAAAGTCCCTGGACTGCTGCTGAATCAGTGTGCATTTGAAGACCAAAAGTACTGTTCTAATGTCTAAGAAGATATGAAGCAGTGTCAGGTCGAAGAGCCCATCAAGAATAAGGCAAGCAGTCAAAAGGCAAATTTTCTATCCTTCTTCAATCTGAGCAGGTACCAGATGTCATTCACTTAGGATGGGTTTAGCCATTTTATTTTATTTTTTTTTAATTTTTTTATCTTCATTACCTTGAGTATTTCTTATTTACATTTCGATTGTTATTCCCCTTCCCAGTTTCTGGGCCAACATCCCCCTAACCCTTCCCCTTCTACATGAGTGTTCCTCTCCCCATCCTCCCCCCATGTCAGCCATCCCCCCAACAATCACTTTCACTGGGGGTTCAGTCATGTCAGGACCAAGGGCTTCTTCCCCTTCCACTGGTGCTCTTACTAGGATATTCATTGCTACCTATGAGGTTTGAGCCCAGGGTCACTCCATGTATAGTCTTTGGATAATGGCTTAGTCCCTGGAAGCTCTGGTTGCTTGGCATTGTTGTTCATATGTGGTCTCGAGCCCTTCAAGCTCTTCCAGTCCTTTCTCTGGTTCATTCAATGGGGGTCCCGTTCTCAGTTCAAGGGGTTGCTACTGGCATTCGCCTATGTATTTGCTGTATTCTGGCTGTGTCTCTCAGGAGAGATCTACAGCCAGTTCCTGCCAGCCTGTACTTTTTTGCTTCCTCCATCTTATCTAGTTTGGTGGCTGTGTAAGTATGGGCCACATGGGGGCAGGTTCTGAATGGGTGTTCCTTCTGCCTCTGTTCTAAACTTTGCCTCCCTATTCCCTCCCATGTGTATTCTTGTTCCCCTTTTGAAGGAGTGAAGCATTCACAATTTGGTCATTCTTCTTGAGTTTCATGTGTTCTGTGCATCTAGGGTAATTCAAGCATTTGGACTAATAGCCACTTATCAATGAGTGCATACCATGTGTGTTTTTTTGTGATTGGGTTACCTCACTCAGGATGATATTCTCCAGTTCCATCCATTTGCCTATTAATTTCATAAAGTCATTGTTTTTGATAGATAAGTAATATTCCATTGTGTAGATGTGCCACATTTTCTGTATCCATTTCTCTGTTGAAGGGCATCTGGGTTTTTTCCAACTTCTGGCTATTATAAATAAGGCCGCTATGAAGATAGTGGAGCATGTGTCTTTGGTATAAGCTTGAGCATCTTTTGGGTATATTCCCAAGAGCAGTATAGCTGGGTCCTCAGGTAGTTCAATGTCCAGTTTTGTGAGGAACCTCCAGTCTGATTTCCAGAATGGTTGTACCAAATCCCCAACCCTGGACATAAGTGTTTTGAGGTTTGCCCTGAAGTTATCTGTGTTTTGATGCTAATTCCACTGCCCCAAGGACAGCTGCCTTGTCATGTGCTCAGGAATCCAGTGATTTCACCAGAGCCTTCTCCCCATTGAATCTGTAAATTACAGGTGAGGGGCAGGTACAGGATAGAAGGAGGCCTGTCATTGGAGGAGAAGAATGGGTGGGAGAGAAGTTTGAAGAAAGAGAAAGAGACAGGGAGAGAGAGGAAGAGACAGGAGAGGAGAGGGTGAGAAGCCATGACAGGTGATGGTAAGATTCTGCTCTGTGTATTTACAGGTTGCTATTAATGTTCTCAAGGGATGGATGGTACCGGGATTTGTAAGTTTAAGTGAGAAATTATATCTTATCAAATGGATCTAAGATTATTGTGTTGTGTGTTCTTTCATGTGAGGGTTTGAGTGTAGGAAAGTGTGCAGCTGGGATGTGTTTCCTCCAAGATATCTAGCATATATCTTGGGGCACTGTGGTGCCGGACCTAGTGGGGATAATAGACAACTATTCTTTTTATTTTTAAATTTTTACAACAACATATGGGCACTGGGGAAATTCCCTAAAAAGAACAATAAAGGCTTATGATTAAAGATCAAGATTCAATAAATGAGACTTCATTATGTTCAACATCCTTAGTAATCAGGGTAATACAAATCACCAAAACCATAGGACTCCACCTCACACCAGTCATAATGGCTAAGATCAAATATTCCAGTGACAGCAGATGCTGGTAAGCATGTGGAGAAATAGAACATGCCTCCATTGCTGGTGCAATTGCAAACTGGTACAATTACTCTGGAAATCAATCTGGAGGTTACTCAGAAAATTGGATATACTACTCCCTGGGGACCCAGCAATAGCACTCTTGGGCATATACCCCCAAAATGCGCTAAGATATAACAAAAACAGGTACTATACTATGTTCATAGCAGCCTTATTTATAATAGCCAGAATCTGGAAATTACTCAGATATCCCTCAACAGAGGAATGGATACAGTAAATGTGGAACATTTACACAATGGAGTACTACCAAGCTATTAAAAACAACGACTTCATGAAATTCATAGGCAAATGGATTGAACTGTAAAATATCATCCTGAGTGAGGTACCCCAATCACAAAAAAACACACATGGTAGGCATTTACTGATAAAAGGATATTGGTCCAAATGCTCGGATTACCAAAGGTTCAATCCACTAGCCTTCAAGAAGAAGGATGAATAATATGTGGATGCTTCAGCCCTTCTTAGAAGGAGGAGCAAAAATATTCATAGGAGTAGATATGGTGTTGAAGCTTGGAGCAGACACTGAAGTAATGGCCATTCAAACCCACCCCACCTGGGGACCCAGCCCACATAAATATAGGCACCTATCTCATCCAATATTGCTGAGAACAAAAAGTGCATGCTCACAGGAGCCAGATTTAGGTTCCTCCTGAGAGGCTCTACCAGAGCATGGCAAATACAGAGATAAATGATTACAGCCAATCATAAAATTTAGAACAGGATCCCCATTGATGGAGGTAGCGAAAGGAGTGAAGGAGATGAAGGGGTTTGCAACCCCATAAGAAAAACAATACCAACCAATCAGAGCTCCAGGTGACTAAACAAACATTTAAAGAGTACACATGAACAGTCACATAGCTCGAGCTGTAAATGTAGCAGAGGATGGCCTTGTTGGGTGCCAATAAGAGGACAAGCCCTTGGTCCTGCCAAGGCTGGACTCCCAAGTGCAGGAGAATGTCAGGGCTGTGAGGCAGGAAGGGTTGGGTGGTTAGGTAGGGTAATACCCTCATAAAAGAAAGGAGGGGACCAGTTAGGGTGTTTATTGATGGGAAACTGAGAAAGAAATAACATTTTAAATATAAATAAAATAAAAAAGTACCCAAAAAAAGTAAATAAGTAAATAAATAACAAAGTTTCTTTAAGGCAAAGACAACGTAATTAGGACAAAGCACCAACAAACAGATTAGAAAAAGATCTTTTACCATTCCTACATCTGATAAAGGACTAATACTCAACACATATACAGAACTAAAGAAGTTACACCCCTGAGAATCCAATAATCCTATTAAAAATTGGGGACAGAGCTAAACAAAGAATTCTCAGCTGAGGAATTTGAAAGGCTTAATAGTATCTAAAGAAATGTTCATCATTCTTAGTCATCAGGTAAATGCAAATGAAAACAACCCTGAGATTTCACCTCACAAAAGTGAGAATGGCTAAGATAAGAAACTGAGTTGACAACTGATGCTGGTGAGGATGTAAAGAATAATACTTCTCCATTGTCACTGGTATTGCTAGCTGGTATAACCATTCTGGAAATCATCTGCAGGTTCTTTTGAAAATTACACATAGTAGTACCAGAGGACCCAGCTATAACACTCTTGAGCATATACCCAAATGTTGCCCCAACATATAACAAGGACACATGCTCTAGTATGTTCATAGCAGTCTTAATTATAATAGACAAAAGTTGGAAATAACCCAAATGACCCTTAACAGAGGAATGGATACAGAAAATATGCTCTCTCCCTACTTATTCAATATAGTTCTTGAAGTTCTAGCCAGAGCAATCAGACAACAAAATGAGATCAAGGGGATACAGATTGGAAAAGAAGAAGTCAAAATATCACTATTTGGAGATGATATGATAGTATATTTAAGTGATCCCAAAAGTTCCATAAGAGAACTACTAAACCTGATGAACACTTTCAGCACAGTGGCTAGGTATAAAATTAACTCAAATAAATCAGTAGCCTTCCTCTACACAAAAGAGAAACAAGCCAAGAAAGAAATTAGGGAAACGACACCATTCATAAAAGTTGCAAATAATATAAAATACCTCGGTGTGACTTTAACCAAGCAAGTAAAAGATCTGTATGATAAGAACTTCAAGCCTCTGAAAAAAAGAATTGAAGAAGACCTCAGAAGATGGAAAGATCGCCCATGCTCATGGATTGGCAGGATTAATATAGGAAAAATGGCCATTTTCCAAAAGTGATCTACAGATTCAATGCAATCCCCATCAAAATACAAATCAATTTTTTAGAGAGTTAGACAGAACAAATTGCAAGTTCATCTAGAATAACAAAAAGCCCAGGATAGCTAAAATTATCCTCAACAATAAAAGGGCTTCTGGGGAAATCACTATCCCTGAACTCAAACAGTATTACAGAGCAATAGTGATAAAAACTGGATGGTATTGGTACAGAGACAGACAGATAGACCAGTGGAATAGAATTGAAGACCCAGAAATAAACCCACACCTGTGGTCACTTGATTTTTGACAAAGGAGCCAAAACCATCCAATGGAAAAAAGATAGCATTTTCAGCAAATGGTACTGATTCAACTGGAGGTCAGTATGGAGAAGAATGCATATGGACCTATGCTTATCACCCTGTACAAAGCTTAAGTCCAAGTGGATCAAGGACTTCCACATCAAACCAGATACACTCAAACTAATAGAAGCAAAAGTGGGGAAGCATCTCAAACACATGGGCACTGGAGAAAATTTCCTGAACAAAACACCAATGGCTTATGCTCTAATATCAAGAATCGACAAACGAGATCTCATAAAACTGCAAAGATTCTGCAAGGCAAAGGACACTGTGGTTAGGACAAAACGACAACTAACAGATTGGGAAAAGATCTCTACCATTCCTACAAGTGATAGAGGGCTTATATCCAAAGTATACAAAGAACTCAAGAAGTTAGACTGCATGGAGAAAAATAACCCTAATAAAAATTGGGTTCAGAGCTAAACAAAGAATTCACAGCTGAGGAATGACGAATGGCTGAGAAACACCAAAGAAATGTTCAACCTCTTTATTCACAAGGAAAATGGAAATCAAAACAACCTTGAGATTTTTACCTCACACCAGTCAGAATGGCTAAGTTCAAAAACTCAGGTGACAACAAATGCTGGCGAGGATGTGGAGAAAGAGGAACACTCCTCCATTGTTTGTGGCGTTGCAGACTGGTAGAACCATTCTGGAAATCATTCTGTAGGTTCCTCAGAAAATTGGACATTGAACTACCTGAGGACCCAGCTATAACTCTCTTGGGCATATACCCAAAAGATGCCCCAACAAATAACAAAGACACGTGCTCCACTATGCTCAGAGCAGCCTTATTTATTATAGCCAGAAGCTGGAAAAAACCCAGATGCCCTCCAACAGATGAATCGATACACAAAATGTAATACAACTACACAATGGAATATTACTCAGCTATAAAAAACAATGACTCTATGAAATTCATAAGCAAATGCAGGGAACTGGTAAATATCTTCCTGAGTGAGGTAACCCAATCACAGAAAAACACACATGGTATGCACTCATTGATAAATTGTTATTAGCCCAAATGCTTGAATATCCCTTGATGGACAGAAAACATGAAACTCAAGACGGATGACCAAAATGTGAATTCTTCACTCCTTCTTTAAAAAGGGAACAAGAATACCCTTGGGAGGTACCAGGGATGCAAAGCTTAGAACAGAGGCAGAAGGAACACCCATTCAGATCCTGCCCAACATGTGGCCCATACATATACAGCCACCAAACTAGATAAGATGGATGAAGCAAAGAAGTGCAAGTCAACAGGAACCAGATGTAGATCTCTCCTGAGAGACACACCCAGAATACAGCAAATACATAGGCGAATGCTAGTAGCAAACCACTGAACTGAGAATGGGACCCCCATTGAAGGTATCAGAGAAAGGACTGGAAGAGCTTGAAGGGGCTCGAGACTCCATATGAACAACAATGCCAAGGAACCAGAGCTTCCAGGATCTAAGCCACTACCCAAAGCCTATACATGGGCTCCAACCTCATAGTTAGCAATGAATAGCCTAGTAAGAGTACCAGTGAAAGTGGAAGCCCTTGGTCCTTCAAATACAGAACCCCCAATGAAAGTGATCGTTGAGGGGAGGGTGGTAATGGTGGGATGATGGGGAGGGGAAACCCATATGGAAGGGGAAGGGTAGGGGTTAGGGGGATGTTGGCCCAGAAACCGGGAAGGGGAATAACACTCGAAATGTAAATAAGAAATACTGAAGCGAATAAAGATTAAAAAAAAATATTTCTTAGCAATTATTCTCCCAAAAGCACGTGCCATTCATACATGATTTCCTTCCTTAGCACCAAGAGTTGGGGAGGAGAGAGAGACTATTAAAAGAAAAAGAAAATGTGGTACATTTACACAATGGAGTACAACTCAGCTATTAAAAACAATGACTTCATGAAATTCATAGGCAAATGGTTGAAACTAGAAAATATCATCCTGAGTGAGCTAACCCAAGCTTGTGTGTATAGCCCGCATACGCGCGCACGCGCACGCGCACACACACACACACACACACACACACACACACACACAGTATATACTCACTGATAAGTGGGTATTAGCCCAAAATCATATTACCCAAGATACAATACACAGACCACATGAAGCTCAAGAAGAAGGACAACCAATGTGCAGACTCTTCAGTCCTTCCTAAAAGGGGAAACAAAAATATTTGTAGGAAAAGTAATGGAGAAAAAATTTTGAACAAAGACTGACAGTATGGCCATTCGGAGCCTGCCCCAACTGGGGACCCAACCCTTATACACAGAGCCATCAAACCCAGATTATATTGCTGATGCCAAGAAGTACATGCTGACAAGAGCCTGATATACCTGTCTCCTGAGAGGCTTTACCAAAGCATGACAAATACTGAGGTAGATGTTTGCTACAAACCTTGAGCTGAGAAAGTGCTCCCCATTGGAGGAGTTAGAGAAAGGATTAAAGGAGCTGGATGTTTTGCAACCCCATAAGAACAATAATACCAACCAAACAGGGCTCCTAGGGACTAAACCACCATCCAAAGGGTACACATGAATAAAAACATGTCTCCAGCTGCACATGTATCAGCGGATGGCCTTGTGGGGCACAAATGGGAGGAGAATCCCTTGGTCTTGCCAAAGCTGGATCTCCACTCTAGTGTAGGGGAATGTCAGTGAAGGGAAACAGGAAGTGGTGGTTGGTTGTGTGGGGGTAAACCTTCATAGAAGTGGGGGGAGAGTGAATGCAATAGGGGGGTTATGGATGGGAAACTGGGTAAGGGTATAACATTTGAAATGTAATTAAAAATATATCTAATGAAAAAAGAAAGACATAAACAGAAGAGTACTCTGTGCAAACAACGTCATGAACATAAGCTAGAGGTAAAGAAAAAGATTTAACTAGAACTCAGAAGCAATACAAAAAAGTAGAGGATTAGAATTTATTGAAGATTTTCTGTGTTCATGGCATGAAGATATCCATCATGTGATATGTAGGAAAATATACAGTTTCACAATGCCTCAGAATACTGAAAAATATAGTCAAATTTAAAATCCGCAAAAGTTACTAAAAGAGAATGAATTTATAGAAGGGTAATTAAATACTGAGGAAATCCTAAACATAAGAAGTAACTATCTTTGAGCATCATAAATCGGGGAGAGTTGAATAAGTGCGATATGGTTGTAACATTAAATGCTATAAATACATATATCTTTGTTGGCTATTTTTATGTAAATTGATACAACTTTCTCAAAAAATAAAAACAAAGATAAACACATAAATAAAGAAAACAATAAACAAAAACAATCAATCAACAACAACAAAACAATAAGGAAGGATGGCTCCTCAGCTCCTCAGGCATGACAGCAAATTTTGTATTCTGGTCTCCACATTCATGCATGAACATTGATCCAACATGCAAAAACACACACATGCACACACACACATACACACACACACACACAGGAGAGAGAGAGAGAGAGAGAGAGAGAGAGAGAGAGAGAGAGAGAGAGCAAAACTAACAAAAACATAATAATCCTTGAGTATTTTTTTATGGAGAAAAGAATAATGTAACAGGAATTCGAAGCATGTCCTGGAAGAATTCAAATGGCAAGCAGAAAACCTAGGAGGTGGAGTGTGACATGGAGGTTTAGAACAATCTATTCCTATGCAATCAGTCTTGTAGCAGTAGCAGGGTCCCGCATAAAATGCTGTACGTCATTGTTGTTATCAAATGTCATGTGTTCTTAACATTTCCCTTGTGTATACTAGTTTGTTATGTGAGGCTCTTATTTCCTGGCTGCCACATGATGGCCCCATGGTTCAACAATGAATTGCTATTATTGTATCCCTTCTGTCATCACTACAAAATTTCTAGATGAGAGGTAAACACATACAGTTATTCAAATACCTAGGACCATACACTAAATTTTTATATACTTATGGTTACTCTTTATGTATTAATTTAGCATTTCAGGTTTTAATATAGAATTTCCTGTTATTTTTTAAGTCTCTATCAATATGGTGTATTGCTATGTGTTTTTTTTTCACAGCATCCTCATCTTCTAAAGACCTGCATTTCTCATGAATTACCAAAGATGTTCCATGAATGTATCTATCATAATCTTTGCCTTTGTGTATAAAGTTTTAATTCATACAAACATTACAATTTTCATCATCACAGAATCTCATCTCAATAGAGGATCAATCCAGAACAGGGGTAAAAATTAACAAGGGTAATAAATCTGTATCTTTGTGTGTGTGTGTGTGTGTGTGTGTGTGTGTGTGTGTGTGTGTGTGTATACATGTGTGTATGTGCATGTGTATGTGCATGTGTGCATGTATATGTGCATTTATGTATGCACGTGTGTGCACAAACATATGTGTGCATGAGTATGTGAATCCATATTTGAATACAGACTAACAGGTACATTGTGTCATGGTTTACATGTAGTTTCAGAGGACAAACTCATTTGAGAGATGGAAACATAAGTGTTTGGTAACACTTGCCTCACACCCTATTTGAGACAGGTTCCCATCATTGTTTATCCATCCAACTCACTGGCCCACAAGCTTCCAGGGATATTTTAGTTTGGGTCTCTTCTCCCAGCAGGGTCACTTACATCTCAGATGTGTGATACTGTGTCCAGGTTTAAGTGCTTTCAGCAACAGGAATCAGCTTTTCAAGCTTCTTTAGAGTGGCTCATCTACTGAGTCATCACCCTAACTCTGTTATTTTAAAAAAGTCTGAAACATTAAGAATGGTATAGGTGTAAGGTGAGAAAATGGCTTTGTGTAAAATTAGCACAACATCCATTTCTAAAAAACACTGTGAAAAGCAGAGGCTTCTGCCCCCTTACAGTGGCAGAGAAGTCTGAGAAGTGCAGAAAAGTGCCTCCAGAAATTTGGGAGGCAGAAGACAACAAGTCAGAGTTTGGTAAGAAAGCTAAATGAGTAAAGTGTCCCGTGTACAACCATGCAGACCTGTAATCTGATAAACAGAGCCCATGTGAAAAAAATAATTCTAAGTGTGTAGTTCTGGCATTGAGGAGGTAGGGGCATAGGAATTTCCAGATTCTACTTCCCAGGCAGTTTAGCCAATCAGTGTGTTGTAGGTTTGGTGAGAAGCCATGTTTCAAAAAATAACTGAATATAGAAGGTGGATGAAGAAGGCCTCATATCTGATTTTGATCTCTGGCCTTCACATGACACCTGATACACATGTGCTCACACTCATATAAACGCAAGTGAAACAACTCAAAATATATTTTTCTTATTACTAGCTGGTGCCTTATCGTAGACTTAGGGAATGAGGTAGAGTCCAGGTTATAGTTATGAGATATTCATTCACACATATTCACATGTGTGCCCCTTCATAAAAGATATGTAGAAAATCTTATAAAGATGGAGTCAAGATACTCCAAATTATGTTTATGTTCAAAATTTGGTTCATATGATGATTCAACTTTACTGTAAAATTGACGGGATTTAGAGTCACCATGGAAATAAATCTCTAGTAACATCTATAAGGCTATGATATGTCACCCATGATGATAATTTGCACACCCTGGACATGTGAGCCATCATAAACCCTTCCCCTATTGTACTGTGTCTTATGAGGTGTTAGGACACAGCAATGTGAAAGATAACCAAAACGATATGCCGACACATTTTAAGGGAGAAATCAATGCTACTCTTATAGAGATAAATATCATTTTCATAAAATTACATGGATCACCAAAAGATTCTTAAATTCCTCAGATTTCTCTGGTCTTTCTTCTTTATGTTCATTTTCCCTTCAGTTTTCTACCATGACTTGAAGCATCATGACACTCACAACTACACCCTGAGCAAATACCAACATCATACCCAAAAGAAACATCTATTTGTTTCCTCAATGTATATGTGAGTGTGGAGTGAAGTCACAAGCACATGTATGTAAGTGTACTTATATGTGGGTACAATGTGTTTATGAGCGAGGGGCACCTGGGAATAGAGGCAAGGGAGGCTAATAATATCTAGTCTCTACCTGTTCTCTACCTTAGACTGAATTTTTCACTGAACATAAATCTTGCACCCCAAATTTTATCTCCATTTACATAGATAATTGCAAGTGGACCACTCTTCCTGCATAGCTTGTGAATATCCAATCATTGGCCCTTTTGTGTCTATCCTATGTGTACAGATGTTTCTGGTTTCCTTTCATTACCGTAGAAAGCAGACTTTACCATTTCCTGGCAAATGCTACATACAGTTGCAGCAGCAATACCGTGTTCTGTCTTCACTCAGAGGATTGGTGCCTTTATGGATATAAGAGGCTGAGAGAAGCTAAGGATTCAAGCTCAATATGTAAGCCGTATAGTCCAGTGTCTCAGAGCTTTCAAGATGTAAAACTGCTCTTTTGAAATATTAATGACAGTCTACAAAACTAAATAAAAACTTAATGCAGAAAATAAACTGAAGAAGAGGAACATTAAATACAAAACTACGTGAGAAATTTATTCTAGAAATAATAAAAACAAATAGAATTTTCCTATTTAGGACATAAATGATTTATGTAAATGTATAATTAAATATAATAATAATGATGAAGTACTAAATAGTTGATGAAACCTCTACTATGTCCATGTGTGGTATTTCTGATTTCCTCATTATCCACAGTAAATTGGTCATAAAATCCTTTATCGTAAGACAACTCAATGAACACAAAACAGCAAAAGAGAAAATAAATTTTTCAAAATATCTCAGAGAATGAAAGTGAGGAAGTGTCTCAGTGGATAAGGGAACTTGAGACATAAGTTTAGAGACAAGAAACCTAATCACCAGCATCCACATGCCACATGGAGTATGGTGACAGCATGCTTTTAACCTCAATAATGGCATATCTAAACAAGCAGATCCTGAAAACCTTTTGACCTACTCAGTGAAGCCTGAAATCTTCAAATTAAGAACACAGCCTCAAGAGAAATGGTTGTGTGGTATAGAGTCAGAAACATGATGTCTTCCTCTCACATGCAAGAGCATCCGTTCACACCCATTAAACGTACAGGTTTATGCCATGAACATGCACATACAAAACAAATAATTCTTCAAAATATATAATAGTAATTAAACTGGACTCAAATAATTAACAACTGCATTGCTTTAATATCAAATATGAGGGGCTATCTTTGAGTAAAATAATATTTCTTTTTCTCACTAATGAGATTTCCTGTTTGCTTCTATAGAGAGAAAAATAAGCACTTTGAAGTTTGCATATTCCTAACTACAGAACTGCTTGAACGTATAAATAGTGAGCTTTTTTTCAAGGTTCCTTAAAGAATTACGATTATTGGTGCTGAATTTGTCGATATATCTCTCTTATAGTTTCATTATACAATTTTGAACCAATATTGTGAAATGAGATTAATTTTCTAAATGTTATGCTTGATATAATCAATAATTATTAAGGCCAAGTAACTTGGTAAAGATGAAACTTATATAACCTAAGTCCAAGAATAATCATGAAAACAGGTCTACTTCAGTACTAAATCTACAATTTTAATAACTGATCTCTCTTTCTCTGTCTCTCTCTCTCTCTCTCTCTCTCTCTCTCTGTGTGTGTGTATGTGTGTGTGTGTGTGTGTGTGTGCTTGTGTGCACTCATGTACATTTGTCTGTGTGGAGCAGCATGTGTATGTTTACTTGAATTTGATTCTTCAAGATATATGTAAAGTACTGTGCCTTTATCTATTGATCCACCTTACTAGACTGACAAGTTCTACACCTATTCTTGGAATTGTCCTTTTAATCTTCTGAACTTGTCAAATATTATAATTATTTTATGAAATTGAGGTGCAGGTAAAGAAATTAATAAATCCATCATTTGCCAAGATATCATCTCTGTTCACAGTTCTAATTTGATTATGTATTTCCTAGAGTCAACTAAGCTCCAAGAAAGAAGCAAGGTGGTCTTTGTTCAGAGAACAGCAGTAAAGGGCTTTAAAGTATTAGCTTTAAACATTTGTCTCTATTTTTCATTAGATAGAAATCTTTTTATATCTTTATATGTTAAATGTTGCTGGACTTAAAAAAACAGTGTTATTTGAGTTATTATAAAAGATTAAAAGATCAGCAAGTAACAGAGCACAAGATCACAAGAAACAGACAGAGAAGAATTGCAGGGCTTGGCTCATTTCTCAATTTTCTCATTTTTCAATCCAAGATCAAACCCCATGGAATGGTTTTATTGGCATTCATGATGGGTCTTCCTACCTCATTTAATTCAATCCAGAAGCCTTATGACAGACATGGTTGGAGATTCATTTGACTTGTTTCCAAAGTCGTTCTACATGCTGCCGTGAGGATATTATTAACACCTCCAGGTATAGCTTATCTCCACATTGGTGGCCTAGGAAACTAGAATTCTAATTGTTTGCTCTTTTCTGCTTTTTCTCTCTATGGTTTCACCTTTGGAACTTGATGATTTTCTTAATAGAACAAAGAACCTTGAATCATAATTTCCATTCCTGCAGCACTTGAGATGGATTAGAGATTGACAAGTACTCAGTCTTTAGAAGGAGTTATCCATTTAGTCTTTTTCTTTCTGAAATACAGAATGAAAAAGAATAAATATGTGATTTGTTCTTATTCAACATTTGAGTTACAAATTGTTATTAAAAGAACAACATAATTATATTGGATTCATTATTATAAAAAAGAAAAAAGTCTGGTAACTATGAGAATCCATACATTCACTCTAAGCATATGTTTTAGAATAGCCTACATGACTAACAGCTCCTTTCTTGGAGCAAATTTCTCTTTGTTGTTCTTAAACTAGAGATTCATGAAGTAAAAAATGAGTTAGAATTACTGCAAAACAGATGTGTTTCTTCCATTGTTTTCTTCTCTGTGTCCTTTGAAACAGTCTAAGTCTCTTTGTCCTGAATCTTACAGGAATCCAATGGCACTTCATTTTTTCCAACTGTCATCCTAATCATATTCCATTACTCAGAAGATTATGTTCAAATTGTTTTCTTGGGCTCCAACCTCCTACACATTACTTATATTTCAAGTTCCTTGCTTTAAATTATTTAATAATTAATCAAATTAATGAGTAGGTTCTAGTATTGTCGAAAATGTAGAAAAAAAATCAAACCTTAATTATGGACTATGTAACAAGACTACAGAATGTTCAAATCTGTGGAAAATGAAAAGGCTCAGTAAATCAAGTGCTTGCCTAGTAACTTCACATTGCCATTACCCTGTGAAAGTTGGGCGTGGAAATACATCTGTGTAACTTCAGAACTAGAAAAGAGAGATATAAGAGGACTTAGTGCTCACAGTTCAGACAGTCTTGCCAGGACATCTTCCTTTCAGATTTGACAAAAGAACCTGACTTATATAAGAAGATTCAACGAGAGACCCTGCTTTAAATAATAAAATGTTGGGCAAAATAATGCATCTTAAATAATAAGGTTCAAAAACACCTCCCTTATTTAATAAAATGTTCAATGAATTATCCTACTTTAACTAGTAAGTTGGAGAATTGTCAAGGAAGATGTCAGGCATGGATCTCTCATCTCCAACGCATGTGCACAAACACTTAAAGCACATGTTCATCTTTGTATATACACACCAATATATACCATGCTATGCACAGAGACTATAGAGGGAGAGAGAGAGGGAGAGAGACAGGGAGAGGGAGAGCGAGAGGGAGAGGGAGAGGGAGAGGGAGAGGGAGAGGGAGAGGGAGAGGGAGAGGGAGAGGGAGAGGGGAGTGGGAGAGGGAGAGGGAGCAGGAGACAGGCCAAATCAGAGAAAGAGACAGAGACTGAATATCTGAGCCTAATAACCTTCCCCCTCCAAATTTTTATACTTTGTATTTAGTTGAAGCCTCTGTTAATTCCAGTTTCCCTAGTTCTGACATATGTGAGACTCTTATCTAAATTCATTTAAATTTCTTGTGAATATTTTATGTTCCATGTGGCATTTTTTAAAAAGGACTAGGAATACAGGGTACTCCAACATCAACTTGGCAATGCTCACTGTTCCAGAGAACTCCCATTAACTTATCAGCCACATTGAGTAAAGAATGTCCTAAGTAGACACTTAGGGAAGAAAACTGACAGAATATTAGTAAGTGGGTAAGCTAACATACATGAACTCAGAGTCATCCCCATATAAATCTCTCTTTCTCTCTTCTAGAGGAGGACATAATGAGTAATAGATGCCTGCTCAAATATAAAATTTAATAAGATTTACTGCAGTTAACCACTATTCTTTGAAGATCATCATTCAAAACAACCATGTAAGAGATGGAGCCAGATAAACTCTCTTCTGTCTAGATGGGACCACTGTAAATCTGGGTGACATGGCCTTTCTCCTCCATATAAAGCCCTGATTCACAGTCTGCCTCCTTAGTCCCTACACTTAGCTTAATCATCATCATCAACACTGGGAGAATGCACATCGATGCATATATTTGTAAACTCTTTGCTGCAACATGGTATTCAAAATGTTTTTTTTTTTTGCTTTTCTTGTGTATAACTATGTTTTTCAAAGAACACTGCTCCGGTAGAGAGACGAAATATTTATTGACCATCTACAGTGAGTTCAATCTACAGTCAGTTCAATGTTAAGAAATACATGAAGTCAGACTCATACCCATATAAATCTCTCTCCTCTAGAGGAAGTAAAGTTATGACTTTTGAATAATGTATTATGTTTTTCTGTCTATATTTTATGATAAATAATGTAATAAAATGTAAGATGTAAACCTAACAGTTTCCCAGTGAGATAGCTCAGTAGGCGAAGGCTCTTTCTTAGAAATATGGAATGCCTTCTCTGCAAGTCATATAAAAGTGGAAAGAAAGAACTAACCCCTCACAGTTGTCTCTCTTGTCCTCCACAAGGACACTAAGTCACATACACTCTTTTATGTAGGTTTAGACCTTTCTTATTTATTATATTATATGCTGTAAAATATGATCAGTCCTCAAAACATGAACTGAAATATTTGTAAAAGTATGTTTATACCAAATATATATTGTTTTCATTCCCATTGTTTCTTAAGCAACAAATATAATGTCTACTTACATTGTATTAAGAGTAATTTAGAGAGGATTTAAAGCATAGATGACACATATGGATCACATACAAACTCTGAAACATTTTACAATAGGACAGGAATATCTACATACTTCAGTGTCTCCAAGTTGTTCTTGAAGAAATCCTTTGTGGAGGTACAGGAATGACTCATTCTTTAGTGCACTTTTCTGTAACCTGGATATTCTCACCTATTTGGCCTCACTCAACCTTCCTACCTACAATAGCCTCTGTACCTTTTCTCCACTAAACTTGAGATATAACTATGCTTGTCTCTTGTATGTTGTTACTACTATCCCTAAAGATCTTACTTTTCTACTGCTTCTTTTCTTCCTTAGTATATAGACTCATCAACCCGCATTCTGCCTTTACACTTCTGTCTTAATGTCTAAACAATACTAAAGTTTACTGGGCCTGGTTATGCCCCATATCTGCCATAAAATTCTTTTGTAAGCTTCTTAACAAGGAGACATAGATATTTATTCTGGAGCTGTCATGGAGGCAATAGGCAAGCAGAGCCAGAATGAAGCCTCCCACACTGCAACTATGTTACTTAGTCTCACAGAATTTGGGATCTTAGAGATAAAATAAGGCAAAAAAATATAAGCAACTTTGCAACATGGAAAGTTCTTTAGGTTACAAGAGACTTTAAAAGACATCATAAATTTGTTTAAAGAAAGAGGAATTTTCTAGCTCATAAAACAGATCATATAGGGATTTTCCCCCTAGAAGACAGTGTTAATTGAGTTGATAATACCTGCCTATTTTTTGTAACATAATCCCCTGGGTTGGTATCCTGGTCTCCATGCAAAAGGAGACAGAGACATAAGTATTAGCCATCATCTCTCTGCATCCTGACTATATATATGAAAGCATGTAACCAGATGCCACACATCTGAGCTGCCATGCTTTCTCTATCATGATGAACCATTTCCTTTAACTGTCTATGTAAATAAACGCTTCCTTCATTTTTGAGAAGATTTGGTTAATATGTTTTGTCACTTAATTCAAGGATCTATTGAGCTCATAAAACAAGGAAGAGAAGCACAAATTAGTGTGAGTATTAAAGAAAATCATCTAAACTATCTTTAAACAGAAACAACACAAACAGTTCATGGGAGCCTCCTTTTAAATCACTGATCAGAGAAATTCAGAGAGACTCTCAAATAATGTAAGTGGTCTTAATCTCTGCACTTGGTGAGCAGAGACAGGAAGAAGTTTAAACCATTTTATCCTGGTTTAAACAATGAACTCTGGGGATATATATGTATATACACACACACAGACACACACACACACACACACACATATATGTATATATATATTACAGAGTATATATGCTATATATAAAAAGTATATATATATACAAATTACTATAGATAATATACAATATATTTGTATATATATGTGAGTGTATATAATGTATATACATATATATATGCATACAAAAATAGTATATATTTTCATTGTACTTGATTGAACCTCAGAACTTGCTGAACATAACACATACTTTGAAAGCAGAACTTGAAAGAATTGACCAAAGATTGAACTAAAAGCATCCTTCCTGGGACTAGCATTATTTGAAGCTGACAAGCAAGTACCAAGTTAGAAAAGTAAACAATAGTTCTAACCAGATATAAACCATAATAATTACCAGCACAGCACAGATATCTTAAAGACTACAAAAGCACTGCTTATATTTTGGAAGCAATTAACAGTTGTCTCCTTATATTCAAGGGCTACTCAGTAGAAGGGAAATCATGTTGATTGCTAGAAAACTAGTTAACTACCCACGGTTAATTAGGCCATAGACCCAAGATGAAAAACTATAATTGCTACTTTCTTTAATCTGAGAATATGACATCTCAAAGTGGTCACCTAAACAAGACCTGAATATCAATTGCCATGCCAGTGTATAGGAAATCTCATATGGTCCAATTCATGGATCACTGTTTCTGAGATTTCTTGATGCTGTAACCCTTTAATATAGTCGCTCATGTTGTGCTGACCTCAAACCCTAAATTTATACTTGTTGCTTCTTCATAACTGTAAATTTGCTATTGTTATTACTCATAAAGTAAATACTATTCAAGGTAGACTTTTGCCAAAGGGGTTATGACACAGATTGAGAACCACTGCTATTGATACAAAATTAGAGTTAAGTAAGTAACAGCTTCTGGGAAAAGTGGAATTAGTTTTCTCCAGGGACAAGCCTCAGCTGAAGTTATCCAAAGTCAAGAGCAACATTAAACAGACTCATTGGTATGCAATCATCTATCTATCTATCTATCTATCTATGTATCTATCTATCTATCTCTCTATAATTAGAAATGAGGTTATTAATTTGAGTGAATGTGTGAGTGAGATAAAAAGAGTTGAGGGTGGAGGGAGGCATGAAAAAATATATCATTCTTTTGGTAGAAATTCTCAAAAATATTTTAAAATTAACTTTAACAAATGTTTTACTGACTACATACATATATTAGCTATATATTCTCTTATTTTAGCTTCTGAAGGAAAGTGTCTCCTAAATTGATACAATCACAAAACAAAATAAATCAAAACAAAACAAAAAAACAAAAGAAAACCCAGTGACCCTCATGTACCTCATATAGAATCAGGTAACATTTGTGTAGAATCAATACCCATGTTTCTTTGTATATATAGTCATCTCTGAATAACTTGTGGTGTCTAATACAATGAAAATGCTACATAAATAATTCCTACTCTGAATTGCTTAGGAAATGATAGCATGAAGCATGTCTTTACATTTTCAGTTCAAATTCAACCATTGTGGGTACTACACAGAACATTTAGGTTGTGTTGAAAAACGGTATTCATCTTTTTTTTTTTAAACTCAAAGGTATGTGGTTCAAAGATATAAAAAGGCAAATGTACAATAATTAGGTTTTAGTTGAAGGAAAGGTGATAAAATAGACACTAAAAGAAAGAATAAGAGCAAAATCTCTCCTCTGCATAGGAAAAGTATCATGGAAAGAAGACACTTCCCTCCATAAAGTGCTTTCTTCTTGATTTTTGTGGTTATCATTTTTCTCTTCCCAGGATCATTGTTCAATTCTAACACGAATACTACTTACTGGTCAGAGCAGTCTCTTACTTACATAGACTGTGAAAAACTGTGCTGTTGGTTCCACTGCAGGAGAATGCTCTGAGATGCAGGATGAGCAGGGTTAAAACAGAAGGTCAAACCCCCAGACATCTGTGTGTTTAACACAACCTTCTTTGTTTCTTCCCAAGCAGTTGCTTAACAGGCTGTAATTTCTTCTTAGATCTCTTGGGAAGTTTTGAAGCACATACTCCAGAGCTTGCACGTTCAATCAAAAGAAAAACACGGTGTCCATTGACCCCCTTCCACTGTCTTGCTTCTTTTCTTTCTCATTATTGTAGCATTTCCTGGTATTGCTTTGTGAATTGTTGTTCTCACCTAACAACCCTCTGAGGTTTATGGCTGTTCTTGACTGTTTCCTTGGTTAGAATTTTAATTTCTTCTACATTGGAAAAATTTTCTCTAAAAACGATTTCTAGAGACAACTTGGAGACTTGACTCTTGAAATAACTTTTTTCAGATTCTGTTTATTCTTCAATTTAACAGGTAGCTTAGGAATTTCTGTTTGTTAAGCTCAATCCAGGCAGACTTTCCCATGATTCTCCAGTGGAACTTTCTGCTGCCTCAAGCATATAGCACCACTGTGTGCAAATTTCTCCTTCTTCATTGGAAATGAAAATATAAATTCAGTAAAACTATGACATGAGGAAATGAGAAGATATAATTATTACACTAATGAAAGTAGTAAAACTTAGAGACTGCAAGATTTCAGAGATAAATCTTTTCTTTATTTTCTGCCAGACAGCCACACCCCACCCTCCAAAGAAAAGATAACGCCAGAAAATGAAACTGGAGATGTTATGAGTTTTTTACATCATGCAATTCTGATCTAGAATAGTATTACAGTAAGAGCCAGCACTGGCACTTGGGCTTTTTACAACTCTAGGTAGATGAAGAAGTTGCTATACCTGTTCAGATCTGGAGGGGAGGACAAATGCCAGCCATCAGAGGATTGTGAAAATGGAAAATGGATAGTGTCTATCAATCAACTGAAAGGACTAGAGTACAACTTCCCCGTATCTCAATAAAATCCAGGCAAGGAAAGCAATCACTTATAACCTCTATGTTGGGAAAGGTGTGATGAAGATACTTTGGGTCTCACTGGCCAGCAAGTCTACATGATATGGACACAAAATTTGGAACAGAAACAGAAAGAATGGCCATTCAGAGTTTGTGCCACCTGAAGATCCAGGCAATATACACACAGCCACCAAACTCAGACAATATTGCTGAGGTCAGGAAGTGTGTGTTGACAGGAACCTGATAGAACTGTCTCCTGAGAGGCTCTGCCAGAGCATGACACAGAGACAAATGCTCACAGCCAACCATTAAACTGAGAATGGGGTCCCCATTGGAGAAGTTAGAGAAAGGATTGAAGGAGCTGAAGGGGTTTGCAACCCCATAAGAACAATACCAACCAACCAGTGTTCTGAGGGACTAAACCACCATCCGAAAACTACACATTGATAGACCTATGACTCCAGCTGCATATGTAGACGAGGATGGCCTTGTTGATGACCAGAGGGAGGAGAAGTCCTTGGTCCTGCCAAGGCTGGAACCCCCGTGTAAGTGAATGTCATGGCAGGGAGACAGGAGGGGTTGGTGTTTGGGTGGGGGAAAGGGAATAACATTTGAAATGTGAATATGAAAAATATCCAATAAAAAAAGGGGGAAGACTAGGTACAGAGAGATACCCTGTCTCAAACATGAAGCTGGACAATGAGTGAGGCATCTGACATCAACCACTGGCCTCCAGATTCACACATACATGTGTGTACATGCAGCCAGAAACACACTAGAAACTATACTAGGATACATACATACATACATACATACATACATACATACATACATACATACAAAACACAGACACACAGGCACACATATACACATATCACAAACATACACACAGGCACACAAACACACACACACACTACACATACCACACAAACACACCACACACATACATAAATATGCACACACACACATACACACACACACACACACATACACACACACACACTCACACTCATACACACCAGCTATTGCACTAGGGAAACATGCTCTGAGTTTTCTCAATGATGCTTGTAAGTCTCCAGTAGCAACTGGCTGCTACAGACATAAATCCTATGAAGGAGTATTGTGGGAGTCTGAATTGGATGGTAGATAGGTCTATTTTAGGGGGAGTACTAATTTGCAGTGACATAAAATCAAATAGATGTGTTAATCAATTTTTAATGAATTGTTCTTATTTTTTTCAATTCTAGCACAGCCATATAGTATATTAAAATTACATTATTTCAAACTTTTATATATATATTTTAATATGTTGAATGTATTTTTTTACTCTTACATCATACCATTCCTTTTCATTCATGTTCTCCTTTCTGTTGATCTCCATTCTGACCTAGACAGTTTCAAAGTTCTGCAGGTACATGTGCTGTGGTGTGTGTGTGTGTGTGTGTGTGTGTGTGTGTGTGTGTGTGTTTGTTTGTTTGTTAGTGTATGTAAGTGCACCAATTGACTCAATTTTCTTAATAAGATCATATCCAGTTGTACACAAAATAATTTTCTTTTAAAATATTTTCTTTAATTTTTGAGAATTTCATATATGAGCGATAAATTTTCATCATTTACCTTCTCCTCCTTCCAAATTTTTCCATGACCTACCCTACACTCCTTCTCAAATTCAGGGCCTTTGATACTCTATTATTATTATGTATATGCATATACATCTATAAATACAGCCTGTTGAGATCATTTAATGCTTCAGGCTTGCCACTTCGAATTGCATACTTTGCATTGCATCATTTACCAGGGAGTTCATCACTGTAACACATTCATTCTCCTCATTCTCTCTCCCTCTCCCTCTCCCTCTCGCTCTCTCCCTCTCTCCTTCTTTCCCTCTCTCCCTCTTCCAGTGAAGTATGGGGTTGTGAGAAATTTCACAAAGTATTCTCTTTAACTGCTCTAAATATCCTTAACTACACAAGTGTATCTGCCACCCCTCATCAAAAAAGCTTCTTTTTGCAGCAGAAGGAGACAATTACAAGAAGCCACATCTAGCCAAACTGCAGACAACAACTGATTGTGGGTTACCCAGCTCCAATTGTACATTTACAAGACTACCCTAGCACCAAAGTCTCAAGAAACATTATGAAGAAGGAGTGGGAGAAAGCTGAGACAGTGCTTTATGCAAATGATATGGAAATTGTATCCAGTATGGTTTCATTATCAAGACCTGATAAAGGAAAGCCCAAATTGATATTGATATTAATTTTTTTTGATGGCTGAAAAATTTGTTTTGTTTGTGTCACATTTTCCTTCATCTGTATTCCATTGTCTGTGTTAACACCCCTAACAAAGACACACACACACACACACACACACACACACACACACACACACACACACACACCAATAAAATCAAAATGAATTAGGCTTGGTATCAAAGACAACAACGTTTTAAAATTTTTTTCAATGACTAATTTTTTAATGATTTATTCATTTTTTTCTGGGGAAATGCAGGTATATAATACTATGTCTCATGTACAGAGTTGATTAATATGAACAACTTTTGACTGTTTTATTTTCTCCTCATCTGGGATTCAGGATCTCTCATTTCATCTGCTGCAGAGCTACTTACATGACATTCCTGTGGATTTCACTGTCTTTGTATCCCAACCTCTGGGATTACAGATTCCAGCTTCCACAGAGACTATTTCACAGCACCTGTGATTAAACACAAGTGTTATGGGAAGTTCTTTTACTTGCACAGCTACTTCAATAACTACAACATCCTTCCTTAAATGAAATGAAATCTAAATTCTTAATGTAGATTAAAATGATGAAAACTAAATTAGCATCTTCCTCAGTTGGACTCTTTTTTCTTTTTATATAAAATATGATTCTATAATCCAAGTGCAACTATCATGTTCATTATGTGATGGATTATGTGAAGATTGTGAAAAAACCAGGAATAAAAAAAGAACACAATCAAGGTTGGTGATATGTGTAAATTGGAATGATGTTTACATATAATGCAAGAAACCCTAGGTTGGATCTCTAGTAACATCTTCAACGGGAATGGAACTGTGTCATCAGAATAATGACATCCATTCTTACATAGCAATTTTGAGTAAAACGTGGGATATATGAGATGCTGTCTTTAAACCAAAAACAAACAAAATGTTGGAGATACTAAGATGATGCAGTGGGTTAAAGTACCTCAAAATTGTTACAATCTAAGTAAGATACATAAAACAAAACATTGCTAATCACTTTAGGAGATGAGAGATCGAGATAATTTTGTGCAGTACAGTGGAAAAACAAAGAGACCTGTCAAAAACAAACTGGAATTATTAAAATTGGAGGTTATCTTTTAATATCTGTACAGGCAGAATAAGAATACATGTGTGCATGTGCACACACACACAAACACACACATACACACACACATACACACACACACACACACACACACGTAAAATATAAAAGGGATGAAAGAAAAAAGAAAATAAAATCAATTACTTCGGGGTTGGGGATTTAGCTCAGTGGTAGAGCGCTTGCCTAGCAAGCACAAGGCCCTGGGTTCGGTCCCCAGCTCCGTAAAAAAGAAAAAAGAAAAAAAAAGAAAAAATAATCAATTACGTCAATCCGGAGACTGCAGGACAGACTGCCACCTCTGCATACCTCTGCCCACATCCCTGGTCCAAGGCGAAACTGCACAGTCCCTCTGGAGACAGGGATATAGGAACAGACAGTCACCAATACCCTTGATTTTGGTCTGTGCCCAGGACTGAATTGAACCGGTCAATCAGCTCTCTGCACCCAAATCCCACGGGGGAGGGAGCTGGAACCTCAGAAGTGTGGATACTCCTGAGAAGTCAGAGAAGACTACCCTCTTCCCACAGTCCAGACCCAAGAGGGAATTGCATAGTGCTAACTGTGACCACTGGGTGCAAGGACCTAGGAGCAATCAGGGCGAGGACCCTTTGATTCCTGCCCCTGCCTAGAGCTGGAAGACAATGTCCAGAAGTGCCAACACACCTGAGAGCAGAGGTAAGATCCACTTTTCTGCTACCAAATGACTTGCCTTGTGGATTAAGGATACAGAAAGGCAGAAGACCTTGGGGTCCCAGCACTTCCTGTTTCTGACTCTGCACAGAAGTGAACTGATACCATCCCACAGTTCCCTGCACCCAAATCAGAGCACCTGTTCTCAGGAAAGGCTAAAAGAAAACAGGAAAACAGTTCTCCTGCAGTGCTGACACAGAAGCCTACAGCAGGGTCAAGTCACTCTCAGAAACAGCAAGACAAACAGCAGAGACAAAGGAATGGCTAGAAACCCAATCAAGGGCAGGAACATAATCAACACAAACCAAATACTTGGCATCAGCAGAGCCCAGTTGTCCCACCAAAGAAAACAATGGATATCCAAACACACTAGAAAAGCAAGATTGAGTTTTAAATTCACATTTTTTGATATTGATGGAGGACTTTAAGAAAGACAAAGAACTCCCTTAAAGAAATGCAAGAAAACAAGTAGAAGCTCTTAAAGAAGAAACACAAAAATCCCTGAAAGAATTACAGAAAAACACAAACAAGCAGGTAAACGAATTGAAAATGGAAAAGAAATAATAAAGAAAGCAAAAACAGAGATAACCCTGGATATAGAAAACCTAAGGAAGAGAGAAGGAGCTGTAGATACGAGCATCACCAACAGAATACAAGAAACAGAAGAGAGAATCTCAGGGGGAGAAGAAGCCATAAAAAAAACTGTCAAAGATAATTTAAAACGGAAAAAGCTCCTAGCCAAAAAAAAACATACAGAAAATTCAAAACACAATGAGAAAATCAAGTGTAAGGCAATAGGTACAGCTTCCTGGTTGCTGCCACCGCAGAGAGCTCATGGGCAGCACCCAGGAATTCAAGGCCCATACCTAAACATAGTAAAAGCCACATACAGCAAACCAGTTGCTAACATTAAACTAAATGGAGAGAAACTTGAAGCACTCCCACTATAATCAGGGACGAGATAAGGATGCCCACTCTCTCCCTACTTATTCAATATGGTTCTTGAAGTTCTAGCCAGAGCAATCAGACAACAAAAGGAGGTCAAGGGGATACAGATCAGAAAAGAAGAAGTCAAAATATCACTATTTTCAGATGATATGATAGTATATTTAAGTGATCACAAAAGCTCCACCAGAGAACTACTAAAGCTGATAAACAACTTCAGCAAAGTGGCTGGGTATAAAATTAACTCAAATAAATCAGTAGCCTTCCTCTACACAAAAGAGAAACAAGCTGAGAAAGAAATTAGGGAAACGACACCCTTCATAATAGACCCAAATAATATGAAGTACCTCGGTGTGACTTTAACCAAGCAAGTAAAAGATCTGTACAATAAGAACTTTAAGACACTGAAGAAAGAAATTGAAGAAGACCTCAGAAGATGAAAAGATCTCCCATGCTCATGGATTGGCAGGATTAATAGAGTAAAAGTGGCCATTTTACCAAAAGCGATCTACAGATTCAATGCAATCCCCATCAAAATACCAATCCAATTCTTCAAAGAGTTAGACAGAACAATTTGCAAATTCATCTGGAATAACAAAAAACCCAGGATAGCTAAAACTATTCTCAACATTAAAAGAACTTCAGGGGGAATCACTATCCCTGAAATCAAGCAATATTACAGAGCAATAGTGATAAAAACTGCATGGTATTGGTACAGTGACAGACAGATAGACCAATGGAATAGAATTGAAGACACAGAAATGAACCCACACACCTATGGGCACTTGATTTTTGACAAAGGAGCCAAAACAATTCAATGGAAAAAAGATAGCATTTTCAGCAAATGGTGCTGGTTTCACTGGAGGTCAACATGTACAAGAATGTAAATCAATCCATGCTTATCACGCTGTACAAAGCTTAAGTCCAAGTGGATCAAGGACCTCCACATCAAACCAGATACACTCAAACTAATAGAAGAAACATTAGGGCAGGATCTCGAACACATGGGCACTGGAGAAAATTTCATGAACAAGACACAAATGGCTTATGCTCTAAGATCAAGAATCGACAAATGTGATCTCATAAAACTGCAAAGCTTTTTTAAGGCAAAGGACAGTGTGGTTAGGACAAACGGCAACCAACAGATTGGGAAAAGATCTTTACCAATCCTACAACTGATAGAGGTCTTATATACAAAATACACAAAGAACTCAAGAAGTTAGACAAAAGGGAAACAAATAACCCTATTAAAAAATGGGGATCAGAGCTAAACAATCAATTCACAGTTGGGGAATGCCGAATGGCTGAGAAACACCTAAAGAAATGTTCAACATCTTTAGTCATAAGGGAAATGAAAATCAAAACAACACTGAGATTTCACCTCACACTAGTGAGAATGGCTAAGATCAAAAACTCACGTGACAGCAAATGCTGGCGAGGATGGGGAGAAAGAGGAACACTCCTCCATTGTTGGTGGGATTGCAGACTGGTAAAACCATTCTGGAAATCAGGCTGGGGGTTCCTCAGAAAGTTGGACATTGAACTGCCTGAGAATCCAGCTATAGCTCTCTTGGGCATATACCCAAAAGATGCCCCAACATACAAAAAAGACACGTGCTCCACTATGTTCATCGCAGCCTTATTTATAATAGCCAGAAACTGGAAAGAACCCAGATGCCCTTCAACAGAGGAATGGATACAGAAAATGTGGTACATCTACACAATGGAATATTACTCAGCTATCAAAAACAACGACTTTATGAAATTCGTAGGCAAATGGTTGGAACTGGAAAATATCATCCTGAGTGAGGTAACCCAATCACAGAAAAACACACATGGTATGTACTCATTGATAAATGGCTATTAGCCCAAATAGTTGAATTACCCTAGATGCATAGAACACATGAAACCTAAGACGTATGATCAAAATGTGAATGTTTCACTCCTTCTTTAAAAGGTGGAACAAGAATAACCTTGGCAGGGAATAGAGAGGCAAAGATTAAAACAGAGACAGAAGGAACACCCATTCAGAGCCTGCCCCACATGTGGCCCATACATATACAGCCATCCAATTAGACAAGATGGATGAAGCAAAGAAGTGCAGGCTGACAGAAGCTGGATGTAGATCGCTCCTGAGAGACACAGCCAGAATACAGCAAATACAGAGGCGAATGCCAGCAGCAAACCACTGAACTGAGAATAGGACCCCCGTTGAAGGAATCAGAGAAAGAACTGGAAGAGCTTGAAGGGGCTTGAGACCCCTTATGAACAACAATGCCAAGCAACTAGAGCTTCCAGGGACTAAGCCACTACCTAAAGACTATATATGGACTGACCCTGTACTCGGACCTCATAGGTAACAATGAATATCCTAGTAATATCACCAGTGGAAGGGGAAGCCCTTGGTCCTGCTAAGACTGAATCCCCAATGAAAGTGATTGTTGGGGGGAGAGTGGCAATGGGGGAGAGTGAGGAGAAGAACACCCATAAAGAAGGGGAGGGGGAGGATTTAGGGGGATGTTTGCCCGGAAATCGGGAAAGGGAATAACATTCGAATTGTAAATAAGAAATACTCAAGTTAATAAAAAAAAAAAGGAAAAGAAATTATAGAAAAAAGTAATGAATACTTAAAACAAACTCATCACTTGTTTATTCTGCATAAATAAATTTCATTTTACTAGTCAATTATTCCAGATAAGTGCTACATCTGGACACAGTACCAGGAAGAGCTAACCTATTAAAAAAAAAAATCCCTGATGTGTGTGTGTGTGGGTGTGTGTGTGTATGAAAGTTGAGTGAGATGCTAAAAGCTAAAAGACATATTGATGACATTAGCATTGTAGGGTGTGTTGTACAACTTGAGTGTGGTGGAAGATGCTACATGCTACCAAACTTTTCTTAAACATAATCCTCAAGCCTCTGAATTTTTTTTTTTTGCTTCTGCTTCTCTTCCTTGCAAGTATTACGATTGTACCATTGTACTGATATGACTGGCTTTCCATAAGCTTTGGGGAATCAAGCTCAGGTCCTCATGATTGAGCAGGTAACAATTTACACGGAGAGCTATCTCCCTGTCCCTAAATATCTATGCACAGAACAAGAATGGGCATCATAGAAGACCAACTGAAGGGTGACACTGATAATCTCAGAATGTGACTGTCACTTTTACTGAGACTAGGTTTTAATAGTCTAATAATGATTCCCTAAATTCTAATGACAGTCAATAATAATGATAACAACAACAACAACAACAACAAAGAGCAATGTGTATCTGTCATATGTCAGTGTCTACAAATCCCCAGGTAAATATCCTCCAGTTACTCTATTTCATTGCTTGAAGTTCATGTTGATTGTATGCAAGAGTATATAAAGTCTAGGTGGAACAGAGAGACTGAATTATTATATTGTTAATTTTAGTTTGTAGGAGAGAGAATAAACAAAACAAAAACAAAAACAAGCAGACCTGTGTGGTATTATTAGATTAGGCTAACTGGGATAGAAAGACTCACCTTACCTATGAACTCCATCAAGCCATTAGTTAATGACCTAGACTAAATACTTTAGTGAAAGTGACTGAACACCAGCACTCATCTCTCTCTGCTTCCTGACTGCAGAAGTCATCAAAATGTCAAGATGGCTCACATTCCTGCAGCTATGCCATTCTTATTATAATTAACAGTTTCCCCGGGAACTCTCAGCCTAAGTACACTCTTCTTTATGTTATTTTTGAACTTATTCACAAAAAAGTGACTAATACATTGGTTTTAAATATTTCTTAAACTACAAAACCTTTGCTCATATTTTACTGAAAAATAAAACAACTTTTGTGTGTCATGATTTACTTAAGGGGTGAGGAATTTAACCATATCCTGAAGTGAAATATCTTGTGGTTCACATGGATATATGATGCTAAGAGGAATATTTGATGCCTTAAAAAAAAATCCCAATTGTTACAAAAGTGATTGCAACTGTTATCAAGTGAGTAAGGTATAAATACATTCCTCAAAGTCCAACATTGCAAAGGATAACTCTCTACATCGAAGAATTCTCTAGATAAAAATCAGTTTATGAAGCTATGAAATCCTTTTAAGTCCTATGGGCAACATAAATTTGAAGTATATTTGACTGTATCTGGAAATTGAGAATCAAGAAAGTCATAGATTAATACAGCAGCATGTGAATTTGTCAAGTCCTTAGCCATTACTCTTCACTATGTGTGAGGCCTTGATTAACCCATTCTTGGTGTAAAAAGCTATACTGGCTCATGATTGCTAGGCATGTGTACTTGACAAAGCAGTATTAGTGTACAGCTTTGCTTTTTAATTCCATATACTTATGGTCAACCACAGCCTAAAACTATTGAGTAAAAACTTTCAGATATAAACAACTGATACATGGTTTATCAGTTAAATAGTTCTTCTTTGCCTTTATTCTTTTTTTTGCTGTGAAGAAAAAGTATCAATTGATCAATCAATCAATTAATCAATAGGACACCTTGACCAAAAGATAGTTGGAAGAAGAAAGGATTTATGTGTGACACTTCTATGTCAAAATCAGGGCAGGAACTCAAGCAATGAGTATGAAGCAATGCTTCCTGCTGCTTGTCTGAACTTCCACATTTCAGGCCTACATGTCCAGGGAATGGTACCAATAACAGTGGGCTGGGCATTTCTCTATCAGTTAACCATTAAGATTATTTTCCAGAGGTCTGTCTGATCTGGTCAATCCCTAAGTAAAACTGCCTACTTCTGTGACTCTAGACTGTGTAAAGTTTATAGTTAAAGCTAAATAAAGCATAATCCTATAAGCAGTATTGTAATAAAATTTGAAACCATTCCATGCTCATTCATTTAAGACATTAATTGAAATGTATATTTTTACCAACACTCCTACTTACGGAAATCAACTATGGGGTTTTGGAGCCCATCTCCTACCAGTAATAGAGAAATACAGTATGTACTTTTCAAAGAGCAAAAAATTGTTAACAGTGTCTTCTATTGTGATATGGCTTCTAAAAATTGAGGGGATGGACATGCTTCATGAAGCTCCCACACCCACACTAGAGATGAGGTAGAAACTGCAAGCTGGGCCTGTAGTTGTTCTCAAATACTGGGCTGTATCCTTTCTCAATTGCTGTATCAAGTGTATGTAAGACAAAGCCTCCTGAATCATTGGAGGGTCACAATCACACAACTGTTTCTGCCTAGTGAAGAAAATATTCAAGAGAATTCAGCCTGTCTATGGACAGCAATAACACACCTCAAATGCATGAAAATAAGATGGAAAGAATGAGCCGTTTGGAAATTCATTTGTCAAACACTGCATACTATTATTCTTCTCTAGCATCCAGTTTGTACCATATTTCTCACCAACGAGGACTAGAGATTATTCACATTATAGCCAATGTCTATGCTTCGGAATAAGTTGTTTTCAGTTCCTTTGATTTAGGCACAGGCATGTAGGACACTCAAAACAAATGACAAGCAAATAAAGGCCACTGAGAGACTTCCAGGAAAGTGTTTCTGCATTCCTTAAAAAAGGCTTTGGAAGAAATGCCTTTTAATGCCCTATTGAGTATTTATAAAAATGTATGTGAAGTCGTGATGCTCGGCAGCAATTTTGAAACTAATAGAATAATATGAGAGCAAGCAGAACTATTAGTGAAGTGCAGAGAGAAGTCAGGAAAGATATTTGCTGTGACTTAAAGAAAGTTGGATACTTCAAATATGATGATATTTATTATCCAACATTAAAATTAATTTTCCAGGTTGTAGTGATGTCTAAGTGGGTCATAACCCTTGCTAAGTAAGCATGATGACCTGAACTCAGAGCTAAACTCACAATTTAATTTTAAGTCCTTGGGATTCTTTCCAAGAACAAGAGATTACATTTCACCAGAAAAAAAAATTCCACAGTCCATTGTGTTCTTTTATCTCAATATGCATTCTTTTGAAGAATGCTGACCCATAAAGAACTTTGGAAATTTATCAAGAAATGAACCTCCAAGGTTATCGTAATGATTTGTTCATTTTAAACTGGCAGCCACAATAATCTTTCTGTCAGATTTCACATGCATCTTTCAAAGGATTTTTTGCATTTGTGTAGCCTGTTTAAACATTTCCTAACTGTTATGGACATTATGAAGTTCCAGAACAGGCATTGAGTCATAGTACTGTCTGTATCTAGCATAACATTCTAGAAGATGATGGGTGTCTTAAAAATTATTGCTCAATTAAAATACAAATTGAAACATTTCATATTTTACATTATGCTTTAGATATAGCCCTTGAACTAGATAATGTGAGAGGTTAAAAATGCAATAATTTACCCACCATTTGTTGTACTTCAATGCTTTTTATGTACTTTTTGTTGTACTGATTCGTCCCTAGGGTACTTTAATCTTCACATATGTATTTACCTTCCCAGTTTTGTGACACTGCCTTTTCCTCTCTTCATTGTTCTTTAATCTCCTAAGCCAAGCATTTCATTATTATGACAAATGTTCCAGGAACTGAAAATTAATTTTGATTGATGGCATGGGCTATTTTTAAAATTCAATTAATCTGCTCTTTTAAATGGCTCCTGAATTAAAAAAGAGACACATTTTATTTTATTTTATTGATTATTTTTTTCGGAGCTGGGGACCGAACCCAGGGCCTTGCGCTTCCTAGGTAAGTGCTCTACCACTGGGCTAGATCCCCAGCCCCTTATTTTTAATTCAACATTTAGATCATCTCTACCATGCCTAAATAACATGAGAAAAACCCATTCTTATCAAAGGTTTCATAACTTCTGAAATACCCTTCAGTGACAATCCTGATTAATACATATACATATGTGTGACTTTCACTTTCTTGTGTGTGTATGTGTGTGTGTGTGTGTGTTTGTACTTTATACATGTGTATGCCTTCGTGTACAAAGTTCATGTATATATGTATGACAAGTTTGGAGATGAGAATCAAGCACAGCGCATCTGATTTTCATTATCTATCTATCTATCTATCTATCTTTCTACCTATCATCTATCTATCTATCTTTTGAGAATGGTTTTAGAGTTTCCAGACTCAGCTAGAGCATAAGTCCAGCAAATTTTAGGGGTATACTTGTCTCTACTCCCTTTGTACCCATGCATACTGCTAAGGTTACAGACATGCATAATCTGGGTCTTCATAGATACTCAGTACCAAAAGTCAAGGCATCATGTTTTGATTCTGCCCACTGAACCATGTGTCCAATCCTGCCTACTACTGTCTCAACATAAATAATTGTTGAACACAGCTCTTTACACTATAAGTCAAATCATTTACAATGAGCCAGACTACTTCTAGAACCTTTCTTGGTCTGCTATTGTGCAGTACATGGAAGAATTGGAGGATTGATAAAATATTTATAATGCGGGGGCTGGGGATTTAGCTCAGTGGTAGAGCGCTTACCTAGGAAGCGCAAGGCTCTGGGTTCGGTCCCCAGCTCCGAAAAAAAAAATTTATAATGCCATTTACAAAATAACTCTCTAACAATCTACAGACAAAATAAGAGCAATCTCCCATTTCCCCTAGATACCTGTGTTCTACCCTCCCCATGTATAGAGGGGACTTTAATTTAGGAGAGGGAAAGACGAATGAAGAATATTAAAAATGATTGAATAAACATAGAAAATATTTATATTTACTTTGAAAGGCCACCCCACCCCACACAAACATTTTAAAATTTATTTACTGTAGCTAGCCTGTCCAAAAGATACATAATTCCGGTATTTACAAACTGTAAGACTAGATTTATCAGGTTTTCTCACTATTCTAAATTGCAAACCAACATATTTCCCTTGTTACATGCATCTCTTGTTTACATGCTCATGTCCATTCCCTCTCATGGTGTGCCTCTCCTTCTTTCTTCTCCTCCCATGGTCTTCTCTCGTGAGACCCCTTCCTCAATTATCAAATCCCCCTTTTTCTCTCTACTGCCCAGTCATAGGATCTAACCTTTCATTAACCTTTAAATTGGAGAGCAATGTTTACATAACAAAATTGGTGTACATAAGAATTCAATTGTCTTGGGGGAAACCAGAGATACAGAATTTAGCACTGGGAATACATAGTAACCAAAGTAACAACAGACTAACACTGAACACACACACACACACACACACACACACACACACACAAAGAGAGAGAGAGAGAGAGAGAGAGAGAGAGAGAGAGAGAGAGAGAGAGAATAATTTAAAGGAATAATTATTGCAAATAATTTAAATGAAACTATGTCTCATTCTGATAATGCTTCACCAAATGCTATAGCCTAAATTTAAAATGCCAGTACGAGGCATGGGATATCCTTCAGTCATTGGTCAGGAAGTTTGACAGACTCTTTATAGTATAGGATATTGTCATTACCTTTTATTGCTTCCCAGTAAATAAAGATAAGAACTTATTGTTGAAGACACTATGTATTTGGAACACAAGACTTAAGGAATTGAGTGAGAATTGACCTAGAAAAGACTCCCGGAACATTACCTCTCACAATATCTGATGCAATCTAAGCCACAAATGGAGAAAAGCAAGAAATAGTCTTACTCAGCAATAAAGTCCATGAATTGAACCAATGGCCAGAAGAGCCAGATATCTTCAAAGGCCCAACAGTGGCATTTATATCCTAGGAAAAATTATCTTCATGGATTTTGTCCCAGTCCATGCAGTAATGCCTGACAGATACTATATGTTTAGGCAATGATGTGTGGTTGTGGGTGGCATGGGCACTAGATGACAACCTACTATAGCCACATTTCTAATTCACCACAATGCCCAACTCTATTCTGTATGCAAACCCTTATAGCCACAGAAAATTGTAGATCTATTCGTGACAAATAGAGAAAATTAAAAAGTCTAAAACATATGTAAATTAAAAGAACAGCTGACACTGTAGTACTCAACCACCATTGAAAAACCTGCAATAGAAACTCTATACTTCAGGCCATACTTCTCTCTACTGCCCAGTCATAGGATCTAACCTTTCATTAACCTTTAAATTGGAGAGCAGTGTTTACATAACAAAATTGGTGTACATAAGAATTCACTTGTCTTAGGGAAACCAGAGAACAGAATTTAGCACTGGGAATACATAGTAACCAAAGTAACACCAGACTAACACTGAACACACACACAAACATCAAAGAAGACAGCATGGAAAAATTGTAAGATCCAAGGACAAGGATCTCTGTGATGAGAAAATCTCTTTCATGTGTGACAGGGAGGTAATGAAACATTAACAATAAGATCATTTAAGCAATACCTGTATTATGACAATATCTGCTGATATAAAAACATGATGGGATAAACCTCATTAACTCTTGGTAAACTGTTGTTGTGTATCTATATATAAAAGTATGGTTGTCTTTTACCTCGCTAGCTTCAGCACTGCAGTGCCCCAAGATATTTCGGCGGAAACACGTGCCAATTCTTCGGTGGTGGCTCAGTGTCTCCAGCCACTTTCCTACACTCAAACTGTCACATAAAAGAAAACACAACACAATAACCTTTGTCCCGATAGATAAGATATAATTGCCCACCTAAACATACAAAGCCCAATACACATCCATCCCTTAAGGACATTAATAACAACCTGTATATCCACAGAGAGGAATCTTAACATCAGCCTCCATTGTTGTTCTTTGGCTCCTCTCCCTGTCCATCCTGTCTCTTCCTCCTTTCCGTTCCAGTCTCCTCTTCTTCCTTCATACTTCTCTCCTGCCCATCCTTCTGTCTCATCCAATGCCAGGCCTCCTTGTATCCTGTACCTGCTCCTCACCTGTATTTTACAAATTCAATGGGGAAAAGTTTCTGATGAAGTCACCTGAGTCCTGATTATGTGACTAGGTAGCTGTCCTTGAGGCGGTGAAATTAGCATTAAAATACAGATGACTCCAAGGCAAACCACAAAAATAAATGGCTTTATTCAATTAATTGTAGCAAGAGAGGGAGAATCTGTTTTCTCTTGGTACAAGACTCAAGATACATAAGCTAATTCAAAGTGTTTAGGTCTAAACACATAATCACATAACGCACAAGCACCACTAATGGAATTCAGCATTTTTATGTATTCATATGTATGAGTGTCTGTGTGTCTTTGTTTTGTCTCACTCTGTGTGTGTGTGTGTGCATTGTGTGTGCGTGTGCATGTGCGTGTGTGTTTGTGTGTGTGTGTGTGTGTGTGTGTGTGTGTGTGTGTGGCCTGTATTCAACCCTGCCATAGGAGTACTCGGCAAGTCAGCTTGAGAGGCATTTAGTGGTGACCTTGACTGCTTTTATCTGCAGTCTGGTGCTGAATTCAGGGAAGTGCCACACATGGCACAGAGCATGAAAGAAAGAAGTATAAGATGGGGATTGGGTGCAAAGCTGAGGTTCCCTTACTTTTAAGCCTGTAGTTGCCACTGGATAACCACACAGAAGTGTGTGTATGTGGGAGTGGGCATTCACAGGCTATATTGAAGCCAGGATAATTGGGGGCCCTTGGGCTGAGGGCATCTTCTATCTTAGGTCTGCTGAAATGGGAGCTTAGCTCATTGGCGATTTTAAGTAGTTTGGTGTCAGTTGTCAGTAAGCACAGGGAGGACTTCTATGGGAGTCATAGACTATAGATCTTTAAGACAAGGCCTTCTCTATGCTGTCCACAGTGGTTCTTGATGAAAGAGATAGTCTATGTTTATCCATACAATTTATTGACTGTCTATCATGGAAAAATGGATGCATAGCAACTTCTCAGGGTGGCCCAAATATTAAATACTTTTTGCAATGTGAAATGTTCAGGAAAAGTAGCTTATACAGTAAACATTCAGGGCCTCTAGGTTCCTCATTAGGATTGAGAACCTCGTTTTCAACTATGTGACCGTTGTAGAGAGTATGGCACGTGTTCCAGGACAAGAATCTGGCAGGGAGCAGAAAAGAACCTACAGTCTCACATATGTAACCAAGTTTCTGGAGACTCAGACCCACTCTACCTTACCAAGTTGCCTACAATGGTCAATTGATCGAGGTGTGTGTCAGGGTATAGGGGTGTGTATGTGTGTGTATGTATGTATGTATGTATGTATGTATGTATGTATGTATGTATGTGTAACAATAATAACTGAAAAATAAGCCATGAATTTGAGAAGGGGGTCACGATAGAGGTTGAACGTCAAAAAAAATATAGTTATTTATGTAGTGGTTCTTATTTTTCAAAGGGAATCTCATGGATCACAGTTTAGCCTTGTACTCAGAGGGTAGCTTTAATTATTGATCACTATGGTTCTATCTAAGTGTTGGGATTATAGTTAAAATCTATACTCCTGATTTATATGATCTGGGGTACAATCTAACTCTTTGTGCAAGTGAGGTAAACTTCAAAAGAGCAATCATTCCAGCCTTATTCACTTAGTTTGACTGAAAGTATCATGTAGATCCATATGTAAGTCAAATTTTTATTTCCTTGAGGGATATTTAGCTCGCTTAAATGTCTGTAAATATCATTTGAGTACAATCATTTTTATATTACAAACTGAGTTACAGATTTTACTAAATGCATTCACTCTTCCCTTGGTTCTCTAGATGTATATTGGGTGGGTAATATAGGAAAAAACTTCATGTACTTGTCTTCATTTTGAAACTGTCTCCTTTCCCATCTTAAAATATGGGTAGACTCCTGTTTACCTACAGGTATAGACATGTTAACCCTTTAAGGAGTTGTTTGAATTGTTCTTTTCTATTTTTTCTACTTTTATTTGAATATATTTTATTTGTCCATAACTCCCCTATGCCTTCCTCACTCTCCCTTCTTCTATGAAGGTGTTCCTGCACCCATCCACCCATCACTTCTTGCTTCCCTGTCCTGTCATTCCCTTACACTGGGGAGTCAAGACTTGGCAAGACGATGGGCTTCTCCACCCATTGATGCCCCACAATGCCATCCTTTGCTACATATGCAACTGAAGCCATGGCTCTCTCCTCGAGGATGCTTTGGATGGCAGTTTAGTCCCTGGGAGATCTGGTTGGTTGATATTGTTGTTCTTATGAGGTTACAAACCCATTCAATAATTCCAATCCTTTCTCTAAGTCCTACAATGGGGATCCCTTTCTAAGTTCAATGGTTGGATGAGAGCATTTGCCTCTGTATGTGTCATGCTCTGGCCGAGACTTTTAGGAGATAGCTATATCATGCTATTGTCAACATGCACATCTTGGCATTAGAAATATTTTCTGGGTTTGAAGACTGTATGTGAATTGTCTGTATCCTCAGACAGTGCAGTCTTTGGATGCACTTTCTTTTAGTCTCTGCTCCACCTTTTTCTCTGTATTTTCTCCTATTACTATTTTTGTCCCACCTTCTAATAAGGACTAAAGCACCCACAATTTGATCATCCTTCTTCTTGAGCTTTAAGTCTTCTGTGGATTGTACTTAGGTAATCTGAGCTTTTGGGCTAATATCCACTTAGGAGTGGGTGCATACCATTTGTGTTTTTCTGTGATTGGGTTACCTCACTTAGAATGATATTTTCTAGTTCAAAGCATTTGCCTATGAATTTCAAGAGGTCATGGATTTTTAAAGCTGAGTAGTACTCCTTTGTGTAATTAAACCACACATCTGGATTCTTTCCACCTTATATTATAAATAAGGCAGCTATCAATGTGGTGGAACATGTTACCATGTTTTATATTGGAGCATCTTTTGGGTATATAATTAGTAGTGGGATAGTTGGTTCCTCAGGTTGTACTATGTCCAATTTTCTGAGAAGCCTCCAGACATTTCCAGAATGATTGCACCAACTTGCGGTCACAGCCAAAATAGAGGAATGTTCCACTTTCTCTATACCCATGTCATCATCAGTTGTCACCTGAGTTTTTTATCTTAATCATTCTTACCAGTGTGAGGTAGAATCTCAGGGTAATTGTGATTTCCATTTCTCCGATGACTAAGGATTTTGAACATTTATTTAGGTGCTTCTCAGACATTCTATATTCCTCAGTTCAGAAGTTTTTGTTTAGCTCTGTACATGATTTTTTAATAAGGATATTTGATTCTCTGCAGTCTAACTTCATGAGTTCTCTGTATATATTGGATATTAGCCCTTCATTGGATGTAGGATTGGTAAAGATCTTTTCCCAATCTGTTTGTTGCTATTTTATCTTAATGAGAGTGTCCTTTGCCTTACACAAGTTTTGCAAATTTATGAAGTCTCATTTGTCAATTCATGATCTTAGAGCATAAGCCATTGGTGTTCTGTTTAGGAAATTTTCCCCAGAACCCATGTATTCGAAGCTCTTCCCCACTCTATCTTCCATTAGTTTGAGTATATCTGGTTTTATGTGGAGGTCCTTGATCCACTTGGATTTAAGCTTTGTACAGGGAAATAAGGATTGATGGATTTACATTTTTCTACATGCTGACCACCAGTTGAACCAACACCATTTGTTGAAAATCCTACCTTTTTATCCACTGTTTGATTTTAGCAACGTTGTTAAAGATCAAGTGAATGTAGGTCTGTAGGATCATATTTTGTCCTTCAATTCTATTCCATTTGTCTTCCTTCCTATCTTTGTACCAGTGCCAAACAGGTTTTGTCACTATTGGTATGTAATATACCCTGTTTGCTAGGATGGTGATTTCCCCACAAGTTCTTTTATCCTTGTGTAAAGTTTTAACTATCCACTTTTGTTTGTTTGTTTGTTTGTTTGTTTGTTTTTATTCAAAACATATTTGCAAATTGCTCTTTCAAACTATGAAGAATTGTAATTTTGGTGGGGACAGCATTGCCTCTGTAGATTGCTTTTGGCATGATGGCCATTTTTACAATAGTAATCTACCCAATTTATGTTCATGGGAGATCTTTCCATCTTCTGAGATCTTCTTGAATTTTTTTTTCAGAGACTTGAAATTCTTGTCATACAGATTTTTCACTTACTTGGTTAGAGTCTCACCAAGGTATTTTATATTATTTGTGACTCTTGGAAACAGTGTCCTTTCTTTCTCAGCCTGTATATCTTTTGAGTAGAGGAAGCCTACTGATTTGTTTGAGTTAATTTAAACCCAGTCACTTTGCTGAGGTTATTTTTCAGGCTTAGTTGTTTTCTTCTAGAAGTATTGGAGTCACTTAAATATACTAATATATCTTCTTCAAATAGTGATATTTTGTCTTCTTCTTTTCCAATTTATATCCCTTTGACATCCTTTTGTTGCCTAATTACTCTGGCTAGGACTTCTAGTACTATATTGAATAGACAGAGAGTGGACAGACTTGTCTACTCCATGATTTTAGAGGGATTGCTTCAAGTTTCTCTCCATTTAATTTAATGTTGGCTACTGGTTTGCTGAATATTGCTGTTAGTATGTTTAGATATGGGTCTTGCATTCCTCATCTTTCCTAAACTTTTAACATGAAGTAGTGTTTAACTTGTCAAATGAGTGCTCAGCATCTAATGAGATGATCATGTAGTTTTTTTCTTCATTGTGTTTGTTTATATATTGGATTACAATGATAGATTTCTGTATATTGAATCATCCCTTCATCCCTGGGATAAAACATACTTGATCATGATGAAGGATCTTTTTGATGTATTCTTGGATTCATTTTGCAAAAATTTTATTGAGTATTTTTGCATTGATATTTGTCCCCGCCAGCGGGGACCCAGTTATTCAGGGTCCCGAAGAGGCTTTCTACCTGTGGGCCAAAATGGGGGTGAAGAGAAGAAGGAGACCAAGCAAAAGTTCTGTTGTCAAGGTCTCGTTTATTGGGATGAACATTGCAGCTTTTAAGGCTTTCAGGTAGGGGGAGTGACCTTTGTGAAATATGAAGGAGGGGGAGATGAGGGTATAGGCAGTGATAGCTGGAGGCAAAGAAGTCAGGCGATGAGGTCAGGTGGTGGAGACACTGGGTGTTGACTGAGGAGATAACTGGTATCTGCTGAGGGAAGGTATCTGCTGAAGGGAGCTGAGGCATCCCTTGAATGTTATACTCCTGTGCCGTAAATTCATGGGAGAGGCTTTATCCAACAATCTTAAGATTTATGGCAGTCATCTTCGGGGTGAGTCTCTGTGGCCAAACAGCCCAGAGTCACTTTGAACCATGCAGTCAAAAAGCGGCTAGGCCCAAATCCAATATGGCTCCGTGCAGATATTCACAAAGGAAAATGGTCTGATTTTTCTTCTTTATTGAGTCTTTGTGAGTTTTAGGTATAAGTGTAACTGTGACTTCAGAAAATGAATTATATACTGTTCCTTCTGTTTCTATATTGGGGAATAGTTTGTGGAGTATTGGTATAAGGTCTATGAAGGTCTGATTGAATTCTGCACTAAATCCATCAGGCCTTGGGCACTTCTCAGTTGGGAGAATTTTAATAACTGCTTCTATAATTTTGGTGCTTTCATCTGTCTAGATAATCATCTATTTCATTCGTATTAACCAAATTTACTGAGTATAGGCATTTGTAGATCTGATGTTTTTTTGAATTTCCTCAGTTTTTGTTGTTATGTTACCTTTTCATTTTTGATTTTGTTATTTTGGATACTTCTTCTGTACCCTCTGATTAATCTGGTTAGTCTGGTTAGTCTAGGTTTATATATCTTGTTGATTTTAAAAAAGAACCAATTCCTTATTTTGTTGATTCTTGGTATAGTTATTTTTGTTTCTATTTGGTTGATTGCAGCCCTGAGTTTGATTATTTCCTGCTATCTAATACTGTTCGGTGTATTTGTTTCTATTTCTTCTAGAAATTATAGGTGTGTATTGTTTTTGTTTTGTCTTGTTTTTTATTTGTTTGTTTCTTTGTTTGTTTGTTATTGAAGACCAGCCTTAGCCTGTGGTGATCTGTTAGGATACATGGGGTTATTTTTAATCTTGAATATGTCGAGGCCTGTTTATTGACAGGTCAATTCAGGAGAAGATACCCTGTGATGCCGAGAAGAAGATATATATAGATATAGATGATATAGATATAGATGATATAGATATAGATAGATAGATATAGATATAGATATAGATATAGATATAGACATAGACATAGACATAGACATAGACATAGACATAGACATAGATATAGATATAGATATAGATATCTTTGTTTTAGGATGAAATGTTCTATAGATATCTGTTTGGTTTATAACTTCTGTTACTATAACTTCTGTTACTGACTCTGTGTCTCTGTTTAGTTTCTGTTTCCATGATCTGTCTACTGATGAGAGTGTAGACAGACAGAGAGAGAGAGAGAGAGAGAGAGACAGACAGACAGACAGACAGACAGAGACAGAGACAGAGACACAGAGACACAGAGACAGAGACAGAGAGTTTGACAATGGAAAAAAAACAGTTACTTATGCTTTTGTTGCTAAAGAAACATAGTAGCAGGAACAGATGGTTATAGGAGTGATGGTGAAAGATCCCACGCAGAGAGACCCTTACTCAAGTCTTGGGAAAATCACGGACCCCAGACACAGAGAGACCATTTTGGATGTAATAAGCAAAGGCGAGGTTTATTACGGAGACCTATTACAGAGATCTCCGGGCCGACACGTATCCCGCGCAGGAGACAGAGGTGTCGGCCCCGAAACTCAAAAGTCAGAGGGTTATATAGAGAAGGCTAGGGGGTTTTGGCGTGGTTACATACAATTGGCTCATTCAAACATAGCAGTGAGAACAAAGCAGAAAGAGTACGTGTTAGAAGTCAGGGGCTTATCAGGGTCTGGAGGATGGCCCTGAGTGAGCTGGGGGGAGATGTCTTCCTGCCAGACGTCCCATGAATCAGTCCCATTAACTCAGGCTGGTTCCTGCATTCCTTTTCTTTATGGCTTGTCAGTCCTGCCTGAACAGTGTTTCCTGTGCTCCTTTATCTTTATGGCCTGCTAGTCTTGGCTGCAGGGCTTAGCCCTGGGTCTGTGGCCTTTTGGGGTTTATTTTTTTAATTTTTATATTTATAAACCTAGAATTCGTATAATTTTCTTTTCATTCCCGTCTTCTCCTACTAAATAATTCTAATCTTAGAATTTTGATATCAAGTCTTATTTGGTCTCACCAGTTGTCCTAACTGACTGGTACTGTTGTCTCAGGACCATCAACCGCACAGCACCCACTCAATTTTTAACAAAAGCAATTAACCTGTTTGTCACGCAGGAGCCAAAAACTAAAACCAAGAAAATTATTAATAATGGCCCAGCTGTAGCAGAGAGTAGGGTAGTCATCCAGGGAGATCTACTAAACTAGCTCTCGAACTATCTCTGATGTGTTTTTCTGTCTGTCTGTCTTTTGTCTAACCTTTTTTTAAGTTTATTTATGGAGTCTTTAATTACTCCTGAATGGTCTGTATAGAAGCAACATTTTTCTTTCAGTGTAGCACACAGATTCCTTCTTTAAGGAATATCAGGTCTGATCTTTTTTTATTTTGAAGGACTACCTCTGAGAGGGAAGTTAGGTATTCTTGGAGGTCAGCTAAAAAGTCTTTTACTCTTTTTATATCTGAGTCAATGGCAGTTCTGAATTCTCTATAAGCCTTGTATTGTAGGGCAACAGCAGATGTCCTTGTGCTGCCCTTGTAGCACCTAGATAGCCCTAGCCCTAAGTAATTCTCAACTCTTTTTTTTTTGTGTGTGTGTGTGTGTCTTACTAAGTCTTTAGCATTAGGATTCTAATCTGGACACTATCAAAACCTATACACCAAGGTCATGACTAGCTTTTAGAACTTCTAAACTTATATAGATTGTGATCCCTGAGGCACAGTCCCAAGAAGTGTTAGGAGTATTAACATATGTAATGTTATATCATTTGTAATAGAAATCAAGCCTATCCCACACCTATCTCGATGGAACCCAGGACAAACATGACTGAATTTCCCTCTAGGTCCCAGCTCTCAGCCCTAACAGCTAGTAAGTACACGGCTGGTGAGGGCTGAGAATTGACGGCTGTCAGGGTGGTCAGCAGCACCAGGTACGGTCCTTTCCAGCGAGGCTCGAGTGTCTGGGCTCAGTGTAGCTGCTTCCGGCCTGGAACTGATGGGATGTCTCAGGGGTCTTCGGGGCATAGGCTGCTGTCAGCTGTGAGCAGATTTCTTTCTGTATCACCTGTAGGTCTTTTAGCCTGGCACACAAATCATTATTACTATGGCACTATGACAAGTTGGTTCAGTAACATCATCTAATACAGTCAGGGGAGCTGAGGCCCCATATAAGATCTCAAAGGGGGTAAGGCTGAATCTGGAAGGGGTATTTTTTGCTCTGAAGAGAGCAAGAGGGAAGGAGTGTCACCCAATCTGTGCCAGTCTCTATGGTCAATTTGTTCAGGGTCTCTTTTAAAATTTTATTTATTTACTCTACCTGTCCTGAACTTTGAGGTCTGTAAATATAATGTAATTTCTAATTGACCTCTAAATACTTGGCCACACCCTGGCTTACCTTGGCAACGAAAGTAGGGCCGTTGTCTGACCAGATTACCTTGGGCATTCTAGACCTGGGGAAGATTTCTTCTAGTATCTTCTTGATGATTGTAGAGGCCGTCTCTCGTTTGGTGAGGAAAGCTTCTATCTATTCCTGAAAAAGTATCTACAAGCACTAGGAGATACTTGTGATTATATTTTTCTGGTTTTATCTCAGTGAAGTTCACTTTGACTTTTTATTAAACTCTCTAGGTCTCTTTGTCTTGTTTGTTTGTTAAGCATTCACTTACTGACATATCTTATACTTTTTACTGTCTCTCTTGGCTAAAATCTTAAAGTCTATTACATATATTTTAACTATTTGGACAAACTTTTTATCTCCTAAATGAGTCCATTTCTTAATTTGGCAAAGTGAGTCTTTTGTTTGTTCTTTGGGGGGGGGGGGGGTACAGCTTTCTCCCCAAGTGTGTCATTGTCTTTTTATCTTTTAAACAACTTGGGCCTTTTCTTCTGTTGTACATTCTAAGTGAGGCCATCCCTTAGTCTAATCCCAGTTCCCAGTGGCTGTCTCTTGTAGGCCTGTAACCAGGATAGGCTCCTGTATAGCCATTTCTCGAGCCACTTTATCTGTTTTGTTACTGTCCCATGTCACTGAATCTCTTTCCTCCTGATATCCTGAGCAATGAATAGTACTCACAGTTGTTGGCTTTATCAGGGCATCTAAGAGATGGCAAAGGCATCTGTGGCGCTGATGTGCTGGGGGGTTGGGGTTCAGCCATTCTAGTTGACATTGTGTTGTCCACCATGGCAGCACCCACTTGTCTCTGACCTTTATTCGTGAAGAGAACTGTTCCCGTCTGTGGACAAGCTCCTCGGCTTTCAGCAGGGGTCAATCAGCCAGTCACAGAGGTCTTTCCTCCACCCATGGGCTTCTGTCAGTGTTTGACACTCGTGCTGTGGTGGCTCCAGGTCCGGATTGGGCAGCAAGGTGACCAGATTGTCCCCAACTGGTGGAGAATCTAGTCCATGGCAGCTGACTAGTGGTCCCATCTTTTGGGACACTCTATCAGCCACTCTATCACAGTTTAAGTCCTGGATTGGGTGATAATTGTCAGTGCCCGGCTGGCAGGAACGGTGTGTTCCAAGCAGAAAAGCACTAACTCATTCATCTCCCAGCATCAGTTACTGGTGTACTGAGACAGGTCTTAAGCTCCACATATACAGTCTATAGATATGTATACACATGGCCTCATCCAGCCATTTCAGCCCACGCAAGCCAATTTGGAGAGCAATTTTCTCATGAGCAAGGGATAGGGGCAGTCAGGGATGACCATGAATTAGTGGGTGGGTTACCCGGCCCACGCCAAGGTCCACTGTTCTTCGGGCAGTCCATAAGTATTGTTTGTTGTCAGTAGGCCCCTGTACCAAAGGTCTTTGGATACTGGCCCACTGGAGCATAGGAGCACAGAGCATTGGGTCCCTGTATCCACAAAACAACTGGGCGGGCTTCCCTTCCATCTCTGTGCATAGCCAGCACCAAGAGGCTCTCCAGTGTCCCCTCTTGTTCTTTCTGGGGCAGTCCCTGACCCAATGTCCTTTTTCTTCGTATTAGGCACACTGATCTTTAGCCAGGAATTCTCTTCTGTTGCCAGGTACTATCTTCCTAGGTTCCCTAACTACTGTGGCCAGTATATGTTCCTCTCTCGTCTTTTATCTCTCTTTGGCTCTCTAACTTCCTCTTCTTTTTGTCTCTTTTCTTCTCTAGTTTTCTGTTCTTTTTATCTCTTTCTTTTTTAACCTTATTTTCTCTGTAACTTGTACTAACTCTCAGCAACTTAACTTAACCCTTTAAATTTTTGTAACTTTTTCTTCATATCCTTTCTTTATCTTAGCCAGATTGGTGGGGCATTTTTTAGCCCCTCAGAGACCCACCCTTGGAGCCTGGCAGCAGACCTGGCACTCCCTACCTTTAGGCGTCTGAAAAGAGCAGGCAGAAGTGAGGGCCTTCCATCCATCTCTGGAACACTTTTTCTGGCCTCTAGTAGGATTTTGTCTTTCCTCGGTGGTAAAGAAGACCTGTAACAGTTACTAACAAGCATCTCAAATGGGATGGTGAGAAAACAAGAGAATCTTGAGAATAGAGGTCCACTGAAGAGGGCAAATAGCATTTAGTCACACAGCTAAGCCAGGAGGCTTTCTTGGGACAAAAAGACCTTGTGTCTGTGAAACAGAAAAGTGAGCAGAGGGGCAGTCTATCTGTTACTGGTTGTCTCTCTGGACTTAGATTTTCCCTTAAGGAGTACCTTCCTTTAGTGCCAGCTCAGTGGCTTTATCACTCAAGAGACCCATCCTCTAAATGGCACTAGGCTTTCAGTAAGAACTAATAACAAAAGGATGGAGAGACGGTTAGAACCTGAGTGTTAGATTCTAAGCAGCTGACAAAAGAATTGTAAACAGTTCACCTGGGGCTTTCAGGACCTCAGTAGCAGCCCTTTACCAAACTTTCTCAGTGGGCTAAAGGCCCATGGAAAAGAAAACATTAATCCTGACCTTGGCCACAGCCAAAGTCTGAATTCTAAATCTTGACTGGCAAAACAAAACAAAGTTCTTTACAGTTTGTTGTAGATTCTTTGAAACTATTTTAGGGGCTTCTCTGCCCCCCAACCTGGGACATTTCGACCACAGGGGCAGGAACTGGCTGCTGTGGGGATAAGATCAAAGGCATTCTCCATGCTAATGATGACCAGTGAGAAAAGTAATTTAATGCTGGAGACTGGCTCCTCTCTTGGAATAGGGCCAGCAGATAAGGCAGGCTCCTTAAAGAACTTCTAATGAGCACTCTCTTTCTGTGAGCAAGAGTTGAAGGTCTGGCCACTAAAAGCAGAAATTCTTTTCTTGTTCTTGTTTTTCTTAGAGTCCTCTCCCACCTCACTCTCAGCCTTTTTAGATTATTCTTTATGTAGCATTTTTAACACAGCCTGTCCCTTTTTTATAGCCTGTTGACAGCATTTCTGATCTTTTAGGCAGCTACGCACTAAGTGTCAAACCGGCTGAAACTCCGCCTTTAAGATTCCTTGCTCTCAAGCAAAATTTAAATCCTTTTTTAGCTTATCTCAGCTGTCCATCGTGAGATTCCCAGAGATCGAGAACCAAGGTGTAGTAATACACTACGAAATCTCTCTATAGTGTTTCTTTTTACCTTAAGCCTTTTTCTTTTAAACAGCTCCTGAAGAGCCAGAAAAATTGGGTGAGACTTGAGAAGTCCCCATGTTCGCTGTAGCAGCTCCGCAGCTAATTTCGCTCCCCCCTACTGTGTGTTGCGAGCACAAGCACAGATAAAACACTATGTTTTAAAAAATTAACGTTGGCTATCAACCAACACACCGCCACTAGAGCGGGGTCCATAAAATTAAGTTTCTTACTCACTATACTTGTTTCATACCGGAGGCCTAATCTGGGGAACTTTTTTATTTATGAGCGGTTTTGTCCTCAAGGTTTTTGTTAATGTCTGTTTACACAACTGTTAACAGCAGCTAGGCTGATCAAGGGGAGTAAAGGGAGGGGTCTCTCTCCTTGGGGAGGAGGCTCAAGAGAGAAAGACAAAACTCCCTGGCAGAAAACAATTTTTCTCAAGCAAATTATTTTTAACTCTTAACTTAAGCACCAAGAGGACCAAGTAAAACTCTATGACGAACAAAGCAAACAGTTTCATGATTTCAAACACAGTCGTCAGTCCAAGATTTTAAACACAGTCATCAGTCCAAATTCAAACACAGTCGTCAGTCCAAAATTCAAAAACGAAACAAAAGCCAAAAAGACACTCGACAATACCACAGAAAACAAGCCAGACAAACAATATCAAGACAAAGCATCTTATAACCAACTTTCACAGATGCCTGGTACCTTCAGTACGTGGCCCAAACTGCAGCTTAACCTTAGCTGCTTTTGGGATGAGATGGACCATCTGATTCCACCTCCCAACAGGATTCCAGAGTGTCCTCTTGTCCTAACGACTAAGCACACTTGTCCGTGCCTATATTTAAATAGGCAGCCGAACTCGACCTCTGACGGAGTGGGATTCCTCGTCCACTCCCGCCTAGGTAAAAGGAGCATTCCATCTCCTTTGTTCCAGAAAACCAGAGTCAGGTCCTCCTGACTGTCCATAGCCGGGCTCTCCCGACTGTTCTCCGCCCGTGGAACGTCTTCCAGGGGCTGCAGCCTTGCGGGCCCGGGGCGTCCCCCCTTCCGCAGCCAGGGGGTCCTCACGGACCACAAAGGCAGCTGCACTGAGTGGGGATACACATCCACTCTCCTACAGGGCAGGAATACACATCCACCCTCTTACCACAGGGCAGGAATACCCATCTGCCCTCTTACCACAGGGCAGGAATACCCATCCACCCTCTTAACACTGACCAGTACTAAGACACACATATACACACACACGGCGGAACCAAAACAGAGACAGACACAGACTGACAAATGCGGCGCCGCTCACACAGAAACACTCAGACAAACATCCAACTCACCTCCAAGGGGTCTTCGGAGTCTGGGGTAGTCGCGCAGATCCCGGACGAGCCCCCATTATTATGAAAGATCCCACGCAGAGAGACCCTTACTCAAGTCTTGGGAAAATCACGGACCCCAGACACAGAGAGACCATTTTGGATGTAATAACCAAAGGCGAGGTTTATTACGGAGACCTATTACAGAGATCTCCGGGCCGACACGTATCCCGCGCAGGAGACAGAGGTGTCGGCCCCGAAACTCAAAAGTCAGAGGGTTATATAGAGAAGGCTAGGGGGTTTTGGCGTGGTTACATACAATTGGCTCATTCAAACATAGCAGTGAGAACAAAGCAGAAAGAGTACGTGTTAGAAGTCAGGGGCTTATCAGGGTCTGGAGGATGGCCCTGAGTGAGCTGGGGGGAGATGTCTTCCTGCCAGACGTCCCATGAATCAGTCCCATTAACTCAGGCTGGTTCCTGCATTCCTTTTCTTTATGGCTTGTCAGTCCTGCCTGAACAGTGTTTCCTGTGCTCCTTTATCTTTATGGCCTGCTAGTCTTGGCTGCAGGGCTTAGCCCTGGGTCTGTGGCCTTTTGGGGTTTATTTTTTTAATTTTTATATTTATAAACCTAGAATTCGTATAATTTTCTTTTCAATGGTAGTAGTAATGTTGAAGCTGGAGGCTTAAGATAGCCTGTTGTCTGCATCCTGATACACTATCATGCCATGAAATAAATTCCAAAAATAAGATGAAATAGGTCACTATATCGTCATCAGTGGCTACTTCAAACTATTGGATCAAAATGACTGTGGTAACTCTACTTAGTGATATATTTATTTTTGTTCTCAAGCTGATGATTAACCACAAAGTCTCCCCTTTGTATTAGCGAAAACAATCAAACAAAAATGCTATTGAAAAAGTTTAAATCACAAATCCTCTAGCTCTTGGCCTTTCTCTGTTTTTTAGACATGCCCCCACACATTGCCATCTTCCTCCCTGGAAAGAGAATTGATAAAGCAGGCTGCAGCCCTGCAGTCCTCCTTTGCCTTTCAGCATGAAGTACCCTAGTTCTTACACAAGTGTAAGATCAAGATTAGGCCAAACACCAGCTTCCTGCCTCAGGTCAAGGCTAGGTCAAGTTCCATTCTCCATCCACAGTTCTTGGGAGGAGCAGGGACATTTTTGAAAATCTACAGAATGTACTGACAGACAGTCACTTGACCCTCTTTTCCCAGATAGTTTAAACTGTAAACTTGCTGATGTAACCTGTACCTCTTAAAGTCTAAAATCTGTTTGCTATAGCCATTCAGGGTCACCTTCCAGTCACTTGCCAGGAAAGGTTGATGGAAGGTGGATCCTGATCTCTTGCATTTGCATAGAACTTCATTCATATGCCTGACTTGGGGGGTGGGGTCTTCAGGTAGTTAAAACTCACTTTGAGGCTTACAAGCAAGCCAGCTCAGTCAGTCAACAGGTTCTCCAGGGCAGGAGTGAGGATTGAAAAAAAAAAAAAAAAAGACAAAACTATAACATGACTCCGGCCAGATGTTTCATTTTCCAATCTGCTTTTATACCACTCTAGTTACAAGCAGAATGATAAGATCTGTCCTAATTTGAGGAACAAGCAAGGTGATAATCAAAATTCTGTAACAGCCTTTCTGGGGGCTGGTCAGGATGACCAAGACAAAAGGACTTGCACACAAACTGCACCTGAGCTTGCTCTGAGTTTTGCATTAACTCAAATGTAAATGTTCTTTATCAAGGCCCATTTCCTGATCCCTGGCCCAAAGCCAGATTCCTGCCCTGGTCTTCTTTCTTTTGTCCTGATAATATCAAATTCCTGCCATGTGTCTAGAACCAAGTAAATGGCCTCAAAAGGCTCTCTACATACCTTGCACCTCTGAGAAAGGAAAAGAAAACTTTGAATTCCAACATTAATCTTATGAAGGTCTTATAACTTCTGGCATTTGGAGGAGCCTACCCTACCCCTGAAAGTCTATACAAATAAGAATTTCCCATTGTTCTATTGATCCAAAAGTTCCAGTTTCCTTCATGATTCCATTGTACTGTCCATTGTACTTTAGTGTGCTAATGCTTCAGAGCCTCAGCATGTTTGCCAGAGACCTGACCCTGCAGCACCCTAATATTGATGATTCGCTAATATTGATGATTCATGATGGTTGTCTCTTGCTGTAAACCTATAACTGTCATAGATAACACTGGAGTAGAAGGAAATTTTTTTTGTCAGCTTCTTGTCTGTGGACCTACTATTATATTAAGTAACTAAAAAAACCATTGTCATTGGTTTATGCATAATTGTTCTCAGTGACCCTTGGTAGTAGAAAATGATTATGATTGTGGTAGATTCTGGGAAAGAGGCTTTGTTCTCTTCTAGAATTCCACATTTATTTAAAAATACATGCAGTACTATCAGCTAATGAAGGTAATGGCCACAATACCAACTGGTGAAAGCCTACTTAATGTTCACACAGTGATCATCTATTAATATTCTTAGTAGACATCGTCCAGAAAAGGTATTCCATAAAATCCCCAAGGCTGTCCTGAGAATCAAAGATGCACCTTAACTGCATTTGAGACTGCTAGCTTTGAAGAGCCCTCATCAAAGATCAGGGATTCTGCATAACCAAAGAATAATTTAGTCACTAATGCAGAACACTTGACATAGATTATCATTTTGTAAGGTTAGCCATCAAATCATGAATAATGTCCAGACTTCCTCTTGGACAAGTTATGTCCCAATCACTTAGGAATGTAAGCTCAGTAGGTGTGCCAAGGCACCCTCCCTTTGATCCAGGAAAATTTAGGGCAGAATCTCATCTCATTTAAATCACTTTGCAACTTCCAATTAAGGTGAATAGCTAGCAAGTTGGCTGGTGTGAAAATGGGGAATTTTTATTTCATTATGTTTTCATTTTTCCCCATGTTTTGTGGCATTTGGACATAAGAATAAAGGAGATGTTTACTAAAGCAGCATAATATTGACTGAGCAGCTGCCAAGGAACCATAGCTTGTAAAAAGTTGTTTGAGATTGAGTCATTACCTCTGGTCCTGTTGCAGAGTACAAATCATCTAATAACTAGTGTTTCCAACAGATTAGTTGTCTAGCAGTCAATGTGTGGAAAAAGAAACTCCACTCAATTTCAGATATTGAAAATACTGTTTTTACTCATCCATAAAACATGTGTTTCTCAACAGTATACCAGAGTTATCCTTTTCATATTGTAAGAAAAATATCCTGAAGAATTGCTATTGACTCTTAAATCAATATAGCTGCCAACATGAAAGAGTGCAACAATAATAGGACAGGGAAGAAAGAGAAGAGGGTGATGGTAGTTTGAGGAAGGAAAGATGAAGAATTGGCACAAAGTAAGGAAGTCTAAGAACATGTTTCTAGAACTCTGTCCAACAAAAGTGTATTTATATCAATGCTTATATAAAATAAAAGAGTATTATACAGTAGAATCATGGGTGTAGCTGGAGAGATCACTCAGTGATTAAGAGCACATGCTACAGTCTGATGTGAGTTGCATTCTTAACAACTACCTCTGGCACCATTCAAATATCTACAACTCCAGCTGAAGTATCCTTCTTTGGTATCCATGAACACTGCATTCATGTATGCACTGACCCATATGCAGACAAGCATTAAATATTAATAAAACAAACTTTAAAAAAGAATTATGAACATGGTGCAGGAGAGTAATAATGGATACTGTTTACCCAGTTTTTCATGGGTTTTACATTCTATATATAACACTTCATACAGACACACACACACATATATACATACACACACATTCACACACATACACATATACATGCACACACATATATCTATATCTATATCTATATCTATGTCTATGTCTATGTCTATGTCTATGTCTATGTCTATGTCTATGTCTATGTCTAGGTCTATATATATATGCTCACAGTATTAGGGAAATCTCTCACTGTGGTAGAGAAGGCATTGTATCATGGTCATGCAGCAGCTGTTCACATTATGTCAATACTCAGAAAGCAAAAAGTGAATATGAAATAGGTCAGTCTATGAGTCCCAAAGGGACTCTCTGCAACAAGAATCTACCTTGAAAAGGTTCCAAAACCTTCAAACCAGCACTACCATCTGAGAGTCAAGGACCCAAACATATCAGCATTTAGGGGACCATTAATACTCAAATGATAAAGTCAAGCATTATTAATAGAAAGCAAGAACATTTTCATTTTATTGAGAAGGATTACAAATTTATCTGTATCTAGACAAATGAAACTAAACCAGGCAAAAAACAATGTATTGTAAGCCCAAGTCAGGCCTTTTTATCTTAATATGGTTCTTAAAAAGAGCAATTCTAAGAAAAAGCACACTGAATTTACAAATCCTTATAGTCTATTGTGAGGAAAAAAATAGGAAAAAATAATCAGGCTGCAATTTTGACTTTGACACAAAATAGATATTGTATCATTCTAGATTGCTTAGGTACTGATTCTGGGTACTGACTGCCAAAGTAGGGAATGGCTTAAGAACTATAGAAATTGAATTCATCAGACTAATTAACAAATGAATGCTACAATTTCATTAGATCAGAGTGGCTAACTTTGAAATTGACCAAGGCTGAAATTGGCCAGATAAATATTTCTTAAATAACAAGTACTTACTTAAAGTTTTTCTTTTGTTTGATTTATACCCTTGATCAAGCATAGCTCATAAGGACCATGAAAACACTCAGTAGTAAAGAATGTCATTATATTCCTGATCCTTCTGCCTCCATGTACCTAGAAATAGAACAGCATCCATGTCCTTCCAAGCTTGGTTAAGGTGATGCTAGAGAGGGAAGTCTTGCTTCACAGATACTATGGAAAGAGTCTATCTACTGAATATATACAGAGCCCAATAGAGTTCTTAGGGGTTTTTTGTTGTTGTTGTTTATTTGGTTGATTGATTGATTTTTGTTTTGTTTTGATATTTTCACAAAAATCACATTCTGCTAGTGATCTTTGTGGTTTAGATCCTGACATTAAATGTCTCGCTCCCAATGTCTCGCCAGCAAGAACGACACGCGGACACCAGGATCCTTCTGCAGCAAAGCGTTTATTGCATCTTGAAGAGGAGAGACCAAGCCCCAGAATGGCACTGCTTATATATACCCTAATGTGGCGTGTCCACGCCTGATTGGTTGCTTACCCATGATTTCATTAGGCACGCCCCTGAGTGGGCAAAGACCTGGCACGAAGGCACTCTTGCACATGCGCACACAGTTAACTTCCTGAAAGGAAGTCGGCTGGCGCGGCAGAGGCCAGCGCCATCTTGTAATGGCGAAAGCTATCCCAGCTTTCCAGGTGGGGCGCAGTGGAAGCCAGCGCCATCTTGTGGTGGCGAATGTTATTGCGACCCTCTACATCTCCCCCTTATTATTTTATTAATTAATAACAATAAATTATTGTCTAGTCTGGTCTAGGTCCCTGCAGTTACGTCCATCTGCTGTGGCTCCTGTCTTAGGTCCTTCCTCTATGTCACAGCCTTATCGAAGGGTAACCCTATGTCCACCAGGCCCCGTGTACTGTGCATGAGGAAAGTTGCCCGTCTCTGGATACCACAGTGCTGTGTGACAGTAACTGTTAGTGACCTAGGGCGAACTCTAAAAAGAGGCCAGCCAGAAGATGAGTTAGTGGGGAAATCATGATCATCCTATCGCATGCAATGAGGAAATCTCAGCGAAGTGAAGGGCTGATCAAAGAATCATTGAGTCTCTCTCATCCCAGTGCAATGGATCCACAGATCCATGGGGTGCAAGAGCAGAGAACTCAGATACCGACTCATTTTTGAGGATAGATAACCAAATTTTAGGGGAGGCCCCTTGTTCAAATGGCCACAAGTGCTTGAGTGATAACAGCCTTGTCACGTTTCTCTTGAGATGTGAGTTTGCAAACCAACCATAGCATGAACACTAATCCACAGCATAGGGCTGCACCAAACAGAGCCACTCCCGATAAATAGTGGGCACCTCATTTGGTCCTCCTCAACTGCTACCACCAAGGGCCGTAGTCAAGCCGCTCCTATAATAAAATTTAGAATTCCCAATTGTTAGCAACTACTCCAGAAAGTTCACCCACTGTGCTTGTCTAACCAAAGATTGGGGGAGGGTAACTCCAGACACTGTAGACACAATGGCTATAGCAGTAAATGGCTGCTACAATAGCAGCGAAAGTAACAAGGTCTTTCCCGGGACAGTTCAGGATCTCTGATACAACCAGCAGGCAATGGAACCATGTCTGAGATCTGTATAACCAGGACAGAGTTCCCCAGTCCACAGCAGCTTCACGCAGGTGGCATTCCTGTGAAGCTACAGTCTGTAAAATGACCACACCAGTTAAGGCAGCAAGAGTCACCAAGGAAATGAGGGGGGCAGCAACAGCTGGAGTCCAGTCTTCTCCAGCAAGCAGCAGTGCACAGAGGGTCAGAGAGCAGGCCACAGTGGAACGGGACACACGCAGCAGTAACACTGAATGCAGCAACGGCAAAATCTCTGTGATGACAAAAGATGAGGGCGAATCTTCCATCTTCCTCTTAAGGGCACAGGAATGACTACAGGGACCCGAACCAGGAGAGCTGAATCTTCATGCTCCCAGGATCAGCAAGTCTCACCCGCCACTCAGGCAGCTGGCACACTCTTGTAGTATCCTGTAGAAAAAACACAAACATTCCCTCTTCCCCATATAAAATATCTGAATAGGATCATGTCAATATGTGGATCTTTCTATTTCACCTAGGCAGAAGTATGCCTAGTTGTAGGGTGCCATAAACTTTGGCATCCAAATTTTAAAATTGAAATAAAAGGAGCATTATTTAGCATACAGGGATAACTCCCCCTTTCTATTTATTAAGATATAGAAAAGATATTATTTATTAAGGTAAGTCCTCGAGGATTAAATTGAGGACACTGAGCACTTGTATTTATAGATTGACTTGTATACCAAATTATTGTCTCCAGCATTATTGTTTTGGATATATAAAGAATGAGATTTTTTTGACTAATTGTTCCTATGTAAGGCCTATAATCTGCCTGGTATCATTGTCCTCCCTTGTTAAGGGGCCCAGGCAATCCAGTTTGAGTTCTTAAATGGTCTATTAAGGAACAGTACTTAGTGCTCTTAACCACTAAGCCATCTCTCTAGCCCCTCACCAGCTTTATTTACCTAAACATAAGCATTAATTAGAAATGCCAAATCCTGTAAATATTGTCCAATTTCAGTCTTACTAGAAATCCCTGAGCTGGCAGGGCGAGGCTGAGAATTTGTAAGCAAATGGAGTCTTCCTCTTTTCATATCAACTCTATTACCATTTTCAAAGAGCTGGGTCTATGGTTTTGTTTAGTTATCTGAGCCAGAGCACTGAAAGGACAGTGAGTTGTCAGACAATTCACACTGAAATCATTGATTTTAAGTAGAAAACCTGTCTCTAATAAAGCATTAAGTAATTGAAATCAATTGTAAACCACAAGCCACACATTGGCTATCAGTATGTGAATTGAAAGCTTGATTTTTTAACATTTTAAAAACAGTGGCTATAGCACGTAATTCAATAATCTGTGTTGAAGCAATAGACACTCAAGAGAATAAACAAGTGATCCAATCATATATGTAGCCTTTTCATTAGATGAACCACCTATAGATACAGTAAGCGCATTTCCTATGGGTTGTATGCACAAATAGACAGGAAGTACAAAAGCATGTAAAGAGTAAAATTATCAATTTTGCCTGAAAATTTTGTATATGTAAATATCAGTATTTTGTAATAACCAATTTTCTTGTAGTTTGGAATAAGGTATGTTTTATCAGGTTTCTTTTTAAAATACTTCTATGACTCTAGCCTACAATTCTGTATTAACACAACTGAAGCTTTATCTCTAATGTGGATAACAAAGACCTAAGTCCTCTGGTAAGGTGAGGTACTTAGCCAATTAACATATCCTTAGAAGCTTAAAATTAGTTTCAAATATTCTTTTTTTTGGAGTAGAGCAACAGCTACTCCCCAAATATTAAAGCTCATTTTGAGAGCAGAAGTTTGTAGTAAAAATTTCCATATACACTGAAAGATTCAAAGTCCTAACTCCTTACATTGAAGAAGCAACAAAATTACATAATATAAGGCTATTAGCCATTCTTAATGATATCACTTTATGGGCTCTCTAAAATTATAAGCAAGCTCATGAAATGAAAACTCAAAATCAATCCTCTAAATCTATCTTGAAATGGCAGTTGGAGTAAACAGACTGGCTGTAATGTTTTCACAAGTTCCAAAACCTCATCAATCCTTCATAAATCCTGTAACAATCTCTACCTGTTTGATTTTTTCTTAATTAAAAATAAGTTTGAGTTAGTCAATGTAATACTGGCAATCCTTAATCACAATCTTTAAATTCTCCTTGTAACACCAGAGCACAACCACAACTTTGAGAAGTCACCTGAGTTCTGAGTACTGACTAGGCAGCTGTTCTTGGGGCAGTGGAATTAGCATCAAAATACAGATAGCTTCAGGGCAAACCACAACTTTGGAAAGCAGAACTCGACCTCCAACAATCTTGTACAAAGTTTGACTGCCAATTCCTATATATGAACGCACGATGGTGTAGTCTCCAGTACCTCAACAAAGAGACATTTTCCTAAATTCTTTTAGAAGCCTGGTTTCTAGGATAAGAATTCCATAAAAATATTATCTCAATTTAGACCTGTTTCCCTAGGTTGGCTCATGCCACATGTTGTCTAGAATGACTCTATCCAAATTACCAGCTTTATGTCAACTACCTGTTACCAATATTATACCTTTTTAACCATATCCAATAACTTGAAAGCCAATAGTCCATAACCAAGGCAAGTAGAGCATATTTATACATTTAAAACCAATGAGAAACAAAATTGAAGTGGCTACACATATCTTTAATATTTAGACCAAACACCATTTTTACCTTTTTAGCTGTGATTTTAAGAGAAGCACCTGTTGAGTCTAATGATCACAGTCAAAGATTTTTCTAAGATTAACAGCCATCAGTTTTGTACCAAAGAAGCTGAGGAGCTGCTGGCGCCTTTAAAATCAGCTCGTGCAGACGCTTAGCTCCTGGGCAGCTTCTCCAGCTGACCTAGACTCCTGGCTGCAGGTGCAGGGCTCTAAAGGCCTGATTGAAACTGTTTTTTATTCATTTGTTCCTTTTTTGAAGCGAGTTAAAACCAAGTCAAGGTGTGAACGACCAGCAGATAAAGTTTTTACCATTTTTTCTTTTGAACATGAAACATAAAACATTTAAGCGACAAGAAACAAAAACCACAGACATAAACTGACATATAGGGACATCTTGGTGCACCAAGGACAGACAATAGACATAGAGGGAAAAACTAGATGGTGTCAGCAGAGAGGTAGGATTTTCTCTTTCCCACCACTTTCACGGTGACTATCCACTCGAGTGGAGTTGATATGGACAATGGATTGTCTCAATTCCTGGACTAGTCCATCAACGTGTTGAAACCCAATTCCTGTAAGATACTGAGATATATTATCTGAGCAGCACGATTGACATTCACAAATGGTATGGAAGTGAAACACAGTCCTGAGTATTTCCACTCACAACCCAATTACATTAACTCCATCAAGCTGTGCATGGGCATTGAGATGTCCTTTTGTTTGATTCTCCTGAATAAATTTTCAGGCGGTCTACCTCTATCAAGTCTGATCAGTATGACTCTGTGAAGCTTCGAGAGCCTAATCACACCTATTACAAGCACAAAGACAAAATTTTTCTCCCGAAATACTGTGTTCCTTTTATCTCCTCCATTTTTCTCTCCTGGGGCGTTTTTTCCCCAATCTCTCGCTTCCTCCGATCCAAGGTCTTTGGAAGGGCCTCTTTTCTTAGGTACACCTTTCCTTCTTAGAGCTTCTAATCTTTCACCTCTCGCTCTGTTTCTGACATGCAGTCCTGTAACTCCTCTAACGCCCCTTGTCCTGCTGTTACTGTTGGGCGGCATTTCTCATCTTCTAGGCACGGCTTCTGACTGTGCCTAGGGGCAGCCACAAAATCAAAAACCAAAAGAAAAAGAATGAGCGCTGCCAAAACAATAACAAAAGCTTCCACCACATCTTCTAATGGGGGAGAGAGATGAGAGAGATCAAGACCAAACATGCCTCTCAGAGCCTACCTGTGTCCTGCAGTTCTGGATCCTCTCCGCGAATGGAGGCTCTCCTCGGCGCCGGCGATGGTGAGGCGTTTGTCCCGGGTTTCGGAACCCGATGTCATGCGCCCAATGTCTCGGCAGCAAGAACGACACATGGACACCAGGATCCTTCTGCAGCAAAGCGTTTATTGCATCTTGAAGAGGAGAGACCGAGCCCCAGAATGGCGCTGCTTATATACACCCTAATGTGGCGTGTCCATGCCTGATTGGTTGCTTACCCATGATCTCATTAGGCACTCCCCAGAGTGGGCAGAGACCTGGCAGGAAGGCACTCTTGCACATGCGCACACAGTTAACTTCCTGAAAGGAAGTCAGCTGGCGGGGCGGAGGCCAGCGCCATCTTGTAATGGCGAAAGCTATCCCAGCTTTCCACTTCGGGCATAGTGGAAGCCAGCGCCATCTTGTGGTGGTGAATGTTATTGCGGACCTCTACAATTTTGATCTCCCTGTGCCCACATGGCCTGGTGTCCCTGCCACCCCGCCGCTGACCACAGGGTGGAGGATAGGCCTTTCCCACTGCAAGCCTCTGCTGCCCAGAGCAACCTTCAGCCCACCCTGGGCCCCCACGGGCCTAAGGCACGGAGCCTTGGTGGAGATGGAAGGAACTGTGTGCTCCCACAGCATCCTCCCAGTGCCCGCAGTCCACACTGGGACAGGGATGCAGTTGTGGTTGCTCCTCAACATGGGCTGTCCTGTGTGTTTGCGCTGACTGTGGAGGGGATGAATGCACATGCAGGCCACTTCTGTGCTCATGACCCGAGACTGCCACTGTGCGTCCTGCTGTTGGGCCCTGCCATTACATCTGGTGCTGCTTCCAAGTGCATCATAGTGATTCGATTGCAGCTGCTGCCACAACATCTACGTCATCGGCCCACCTCCTACTGACTGCTGTGGACCTCAGGACTTCCACCACTTCAGCAGGCCTCCCCATCTCTATGATGTCCTGCTTACAGCTGCCCACCAAGGAGAGAGCCCTCTTCAAGCACGTGCTAGTGAGCAATACCTACTCAATCCTCTATAATTGCCTATAGTCTACTCTCAGAGAGAGCCAGAAAACGGCATTATTATTTAAAAATCATCAGATCAGACATGGGTGAAATGATCATTTTGGGCAATCCACTATGGAGACTTAAAACATAGGAAGAAACTTCAACTTTTGATATGTAATGAGACACAGCATACAATGGATGTTCTGTGGTTGCCAGTCCAGTAACTTCTGAGATCAGGACAAACTCTTTTGGTTATCCCATGGAGAGAGAATGCTGACAACTGACCTAGTGATTGACGTTATTTTTAATCCATGCTTTGTTGTTGTTGTTGTTGTGGCGTCGTAAAATTAGAGTAATCCTGGCTTACAAAATGAATTGAATTTGAGAATCAGATTTTTATTTCTTTGAACTTTTGGAAGAATTTTAAAAAGTGAATGATCTTGTATATTTTTGCACAACTGTAGGTCATATAGACATAATAGACATAAACAGAAATATCTAAAAAGCAACAGAAGTACATATTATTCTTTCTGCATAAGGAAAGCTTTCTAAAGAGTGTCCATCCTATCACAAGTTATTAATAAATTTAGAGTTGAAATCATGAAGCCTTTGTTTTCAGCTGAATACTGTAAAACTGGACATCTATGACAAAAAGAATCATTAACAAATATGTTAAAAATAGCATTGAACAAAGAAGATATTCAACTATAGCAAGAAAGGGTGTGGGAGATAGTTCACTTACTAAAATGTTTTTGGAGGGGGGAACAGGTACACTCTCAGTGCCACATAACATGCCAGGTGCATAAATCTGGGCCTCTATTTCCAGATATTGGGAGAAAAAAAAAAGAAAATTCCTGCCTTGTTTTCCAAATAGTTTAAATGTATATATGACCTTTAGTATCAGTGAGAGATCTGTCTCAAAAACAATGTCACAACATATTTGGAAAGATGATTAATGTCTGGTTTCCACGTTCATGCAAACTCACATAAACACATACATCATCAAATATGTACAACTATACAAAGAAGAATTAGTGTTTTCTATGGCCTAGATTAATCTTGGTTTTTTGCATGTTTCTGTGGTAAAATACCATGACAAATACTGCGTAAGGGAGAAAGAAGTTATTTTGATTCACAATTCAAAATTTGGTAAACTCAGAGGGACAGGAACTTGATGAGCTGGTCAAATGACATCTGCAATAAGGAAGCATGTGGTGAGTAGTACTAATGCTCGGCTCATGTTCTTATTTTAACTCAGTTTATGGCCAAATCCTAGACATTAATGTTACTAAATTTTAGGAGCAACCTTGGCCTCTTAATCAACATTCCTCAGGTATGGGCCAAGATTTCTGTTCAAGAGGATTCTAGATTCTGCCAAGTTGACAACACCAAGCACATTTACTAGTTGGCCATGTGTTGTACCTTTACCTCTATGGTATATTTACTATCATATTCTTGAATAATGTCTTTAAAGATGGTGCATCAAATCACCAAAATGTTGACTTCCTTAGTATAGATTTGAAGAGAAATTGTAAAGTTCTTGTACTACAGAATCACAAGTAGTCAATGAGAAATGTACTGGCAGTTAGTGGAGTCTTGTGATGGGAGATTCAATCATTTTCTGGTATGTGACTCCTAGTGTATTTTTTCTGGGATAGGTACATACTGCTATTTTTAACTGGGTTCAGTAGGATTAAAAGAAAAGAATACAAAAATTTGGAAGGGAGATATGGTGGAGTTCTTCTTATATACTGTGAACTTTTAAATACATGAAACACAAAAAATACAGGTATAGCTACTAATGTTAATATATTTGCTCATTGTGATCGATTTTATCCCTTTATAGACAGACCACAAGTATGGACAATGTGTATTGCTACCAAGCATTGCTTTGCTTCTCAGATTGATGAGAGTCTTGAGGTAAAAGTTTGTGAAGGCAAGGAATAATTTCCCTTCCCTTTTTCTGTGAATGATGTATTACTGATATTAGAAATAAATGTTTTGTGGGATACATTAAGGAATGTGTCTTTTACCAATAATAGCTAGGGATATTTTTGAGACAGTCACTTATGTCATGCTTGGGAATCACCATCTACCATTTCCATCCTCATGAGTCTTATTCAGTGGGCTCATTTAATGCTCATACCATTTTTTGAAGGATATAAAAATGACTAGAGTATATTAATTACTCATAATATGGGGATTGATTATTATATTTCATACATGTATACACAGATGTTTGTGATTAGTTTTGCACAAAGCAGAGAAAGACCTGTGAGCCTCTATATCAAAACTGATCCATAGACAAATATCCATTGTTTTATTTTAAGCTATTTTTTCCATTTTGTGTTGATAGTTAAAACATGAATATTTAATGTTGAGACAGATATATAAGATTGAGAAACAACTGCTGTGAGATACCTGGCATAGGTCCAGACATGTCACAAATGCTTCATAAACTTCATATTATGCTTCATATAAATGCTTCATATTAAAGAGTATAGAATAGAGGAGAGGGAGTCCACATGTTGAATAGTAGTCACTGACAAAAAAATGACATTAAGTGTCATGTAACAACAGTGTGTTTGTTGGAGCAAGTCATAAGGAAGATAGGCTAAGTCTCTGAAATGAGTAATGATACCCATTTGGGATCCTGATGTGGTGATCAGAACTCCAGCTTGCATGTCACCTTACAGGCGCTGTTAATAATGATAATGCTACTGAAAAACTTTTCAGAAAATAAGACATTGTTCAAAGAGTACAGAGTCAAAATTTCCAAGTTTTCTGAAGGCATTATGCTCTAGCTGAAACTCATTCTCTATTATGTTTTCACTTCTGTGACTGTAATAACATATCCTGAGCAAATGCAACTTAGAGGAAGAAAGGTTTATTTGAGCACACAGGTGCAGGCTTCAGTCTATCATTGAGCAGAAGTCAAGGCAGAAAGTCAGGTAGCCACTTAGTTCCTCCACTGTATACCTGAACTTCTTGAGCCTGTGGTGACTTCCTTCCATGTAAGACTATGATTTTAAAGTGTAAGCCAAATAAAAACTTTCCTCCCTATGTTGCTTTGGTCATGGTGTTTCATCATAACAGTAGTAACTCTAAGATAGTAAGTCTTCTTTATTAGAGGATATGAACAACTCCCTCCCCCATCAACATGCCCAGAGGCCAATATAATCTACACAATCCCTCAAATGAGACTCCCTTCTGTGTGACTCCAGGTTCTGTCAAGGTGACTCTTAAAATTAACAGCCCTAACTTCCTAGCCTTGTACTTCTGTCTACTTGCACTTATATCTGACTTCATAGACAATTACTAAAAATTCTCAAGTGTGCCATACTCTTTTATGATCTCTGGATTATCCTACGTAAGATATTATACTGTCCTGACATACCATAACCTATAACTTCCTAGTCAGAGCTTTCTATAAAACTGCTTTATATATGCCTGCTCTTCCATTTCAGTAACCGAGCCTTTGCTCCAAGTTGTCCCACAGTGCTGTGTCACACCATTTAGCACAGAAAAGCAGAAATGTCAATTAGTATGAATATCTAAATACTAGTAGGTTATGCAAATATACGCTGGCTAGTATGGATTCACAGCTTGATAACCTCTAGTAGCAGAGATGAGACTAGGGTTTGGATATCCATGTTTAGATTAGCTAAATCAGGTAACTGAAGTGAGAAATCTACTCTACTGGGCATAATGCTGGGATGGCCTCCTAGACTAATAGAAATCAGGAAAGACACAGATTACCAGAATCCATATCATTCTGCTTTCTGACAATGGATATAGTATGCCCAGATCCCCTATGCTCCTACTTCCATGCCTTCCCTGCCAGGATTAACTCGTCTTTGGATCGCGAGCTTCATACAAATTATTTCCTCTTTATTTTGCTTTGAGCAGATATTTGGTATTAATATGACAACCATGAAAGTAATTCCTTTTAACTTATTTTTGTCCCTAGAATTTATGGCATAAGATGTTATGTAAACCATGACCTCTGTAAGTGTAACTTGATTTTTTTCTATCTACAAAGATAATTGAAATCAACGACACTGAGGGCAAAGTAGTTCCTTTGAAATTTGTTTCTGTAACAATATTTCTCTCATTATATGTATATATATGTATATATATGTATATATGTATGTATATATGTATATATGTATGTATATATATGTGTGTATATATAGTTTATTTTCATTTCAAATTTTATTCCCTTTCCTAGTTTCCTTTCCAAAATCCATTCCACCCTTCCCTTGCCTCCATGATGGGGCTCACCCAACCACACACCCACCCACTCCGACCTCTCACAACCTTAGTATTCTCATGTGTTCTGGCACACATTCAAGAACTGTGTGGTTATTACTAATAAAGCTGCTATGAACATGATAAAGCATGTGTCCTTGTTGTATAGTGGGATGTCTTTTGAGTATATGCCCAAAGGTGGTATAGCAGAGTCTTCAAGTACAACTATTTCCGTTTTTCTGAGGAACTGCCCAATTGATTTCCAGACTGGCTATATAAATTTGCAACCCCATCAGCAATGGAGAAGTGTTCATCTTTCAACACATCTTCACCAACATGTATTGTCACTTGAGCATTTTAATCTTAGCAATTCTAATTTTTATGAAGTAGAATATCAAGGTCATTATGAATTGCATTTCTCTGATGACTAAGGAGTTTGAATATTTAAGTGCTTCTTAATCGTTGGGGATTAGTCTCTTGTGAATTCTGTATGTCTCTATATCCCATTTTTATAGGGTTGTTTTTTCTTTATTGTTTGTTTGTTCTTTTGGGTTTTTCTTTGTTTTTTGCTTTTGCTTTTGTTTTTTTTTTTTGTTTGTTTTTTTTTTAGCTTAATTTCTTGAGTTCTTTATATATTGTCAGATGTAGGGTTAATGAAGTTTTGTTTTTTTTTTTTTTTTGGTTTGTTTGTTTGTTTGTTTCGAATCTCTAGGTTCTGAATAAACCCTATTGAATATTTAGAAACTGGAAACAACCCAGCTGTTCCTTAAGGGAAGAATGGAGACAGAATATGAGGTTTATTTATTCCATGGAATACTATTCGGCTATTAAAAATGAGAACAGGGGGCTGGAGAGATGGCTCAGCGGTTAAGTACACTGGCTGCTCTTCCAGAGGTCCTGAGTTCAATTCCCAGCAATCACATGGTGGCTCACAACCATCTGTAGTGTGATCCGATGCCCTCTTCTGGTGTGTCTGAGGACAGTGACAGTGTACTTATATAAATAAAATAAATCTTTAAAAAAAATGAGAACATAATGAATTTTGCAGACAAATTTATGGAACTGGGAGGATACCAACAAGGAGGCATCTGGAACAAATACAGCAGAAGTTTGCCTGTTCAGGCCTCAGTGGGAGAAGATTGCTTAATCCTTGAGGGATTGAGGCCCTCAGGAAACGAGGAGTCCTGTTGGGGGGCACTGTCAAGGAGGCAAGGCACAGGAGGAGTGAGAGGGTGGATCAGAAGGTGGGGTAATGACTGAAATGTAAAGAAGCAAAGTAAAATAAAGCAAAATTAAATTAAAAATTATACAGCAAAAATTTGGACGTGGTTATTATGATTACTCATTGTCGTGTTATTTATACATGTATATATAATATATATATACATATGAAGAAAGAAAACCCTAGGTTTGGGTGGCTAGACAGTCAATCTAGCTAAATCAATTATCTCCAGCTTCAGTGTGAAACCTTATCGTAAATTAAATAAATAAGGTGATAATAAATCAAAGCAGGCAGTCAACATCAATCTCTGTCACCAACATTTATATACACAAGCACAAAAACACCTATACAAACAAGTACATACACATATTCACATTCACTTGCATACCCATACATACTGAGTCCCTTTTAATTTTCTTTGTTGATTCCTTTGTAATTTTCTTTGATGATTCCTGCCAGTCACTAAAACTTAAAGATTTTCCTTATTTCTTCCTAAAAGCATGTCATGACACATTCTCACTTTCTTTCTAGGTTTATTTTTCCTGCTCATTTCAATTCCTTAAAAATCTGCTGCTCTCTGTCAAAAATTCTCTCATGTTTACCATAAACAAACCTTTATTTGTTGTTTGTTGACTTCATCTTGTTTCATATTTATACATTTTCTTAATATAAAAATCTATGCAAAATTTGAACTGTGCTTTTATATGCGTCTGTGCCCATGAGTACATGCTCGTGATACTTCAAATGTATGTCCCTACATGTGGAAGACAGATGTGAATCTTGTGTATTATTCCTCAGTTCTTGTCTACCTAGTTTACTAAGACAATGTATCTTATTCATGTGAAACAATCCAAGTATTCTTGACTAACTAGCAGTAGCAATAAAACCCTAGAGATTTAACTGTCTCTGCTTCCTCAGCCGTATCAGACTTGTGTTATTATTTGGGAGTTGAACTCAGGTTCTTATCCTTTAACAGAAAACATTGTACTGAAAGCCCCTCCCCCAAGCGGACAGTCTAATTTCTTAAAGTTCTCTATGCTGAAGGCTTCATTGGCATCACTGTGACTACTTCTACTCCTATATCTCTTGCTTCTCATGTTTCTGTTCATTCTCTCATATTTGATGCACTTTCTGTCAATTATATGTTACTAGTTTTGTTTGTTTATTTCCTAGAAACATATTTATAAAGAAGTCATCCATGAAACTTGAGAACATCTTGGGAGAACAAGGCTCTGTGTTCTAGCTCCTTCCTTTCTTTCTTTCTTTCTTTCTCTCTTTTGTTCTTTCTTTCTTTCTCTCTTTCTTCCTTTTTTACTTTTTATTGGATTTTTTTTATTTACTTCGAAGATGATTCCCTTTCCTGGTTTACTGTCCATAAACTCCCTACCCCATCTCCCCTTCTCCTTCTTCTATGAAGGTATTCCCCAACACAATCACCTACACTTTCTTGCCTCTCCACCCTGATATTTTTCTACTGTGGGGGATCCAGCCTTGGCAGGACCAAGGGCTTCTCCTCCCATTAGTGCCCAACAAGACCATCCTCTGCTACATATGTAGCTGGAGCCACGGTTCTATACATGGGTACTCTTTGGATGGTGGTTTAGTCCCTGGGAGCTCTGGTTGGTTGGTATTGCTGTTCTTATGGGGATGCAAACCCCTTCAGCTCCTTCAATCCTTTCCCTAACTCCTCCGATATAGACCTTGTTCTGAGTTCAATGGTTGGCTGCAAGCATCCCTGTCTGTATTTCATGCTCTGACTCAGCCTCTCAGGAGACAGCTGTATCAGACTCCTGTCAGCACACACTTCTTGGCATCAGCAATATTGTTTTGTTTGGTGGGTGTATGTATATGGGCTGAATCCCCAGGGGGGCGGGCTTTGAATGGTCATTTCTTCAGTCTCTGCTCCAAAATTTGTCTCCATGTCTCCTGCTATGAATATTTTTGTTCCCCTTTTTAAGAAGGACTGAAGCATCCATGCTTTAGTCATCCTTCTTCTTGAGCTTCATGTGGGCTGTGGATTGTATCTTGGGTAATCCGAGCTTTTGGGCTAATATCCACTTATCAGTGAGTGTACACCATATTTGATTTTCTGGGATCAAATAAATGATCGGGATATTTCACTCAGGATGATATTTACTATTTCCATCCATTCTCTATGGATTTCATGAAGTCATTGCTTTTAATAGCTGAGTAATACTTCATTGTGTAAATGTACCACATTTTCTGTATCCACTCCTCTGTTGATGGACATCTGGGTTCTTTCCAGCAATACCCAAATTCCTTTACTCCTGGACAAAGTGTTCTTTACTCTTCTTTTAAAACCATGATCTTTCATGGATTCAAAAACTACACACCTGGAAGACATACAATTCATATAGTCAGTGCTGAGCTTTGATTTTATGCTCAAAATTTTTTTAAATAATCTCCTTTTAAACAATTCAACATACACACACACACACACACACACACACACACACTTCAAGCTGCCAAATATGGACTTTGCTCTGTGCCCTAATGTGTTTGGAATAAACAAGTAGATAATTTTAATTTCTCAGTTATAGAGGTTTTTTCTTTTCTATTTTCTTTTTATTTATTTATTATTGTATATGCACATTCATAAATATGTGCAATGGTATATATGGGAAAGTCAGAGAACTATGATCATAAATGCATTTCACTACACCTGACCTTAACATGAGTACTAGAGATGTGACATCAGTTCCTCATGCTTTCATGGAAGACATTTTACCCACAGTGCCCAATGCCTTTCAAATAATTTCATAGACCCTTCATCTTACACAGTGGAATAATTTTGTAGGCACTAGCATAATTTTATGTTTTCCTTTGTAGATTTAAACTCCTTCTTACACACTATTTTCTGAAGGTAATTTAAACAACATAGATTTTTCTATGAATCATATTCTCACAGGTTACCCAACATGAATCTATGCTATACATACTTCTATTATGAATGTTAATTATGTTCACCCCCAAATTGTTTGCACAAGAGGGTCTGCACATAGCTTCTGGGAACCTGGCCCCATAGTTTGATTGGTAAATAAAATGCTAGCAGCCAATAGCTCCTGAAGACAGATGGAGGTGGAACCTTAGGATACCAGGGCTTAGGACTAGGAGAAGGAAGTGGAAATCGTGTTGGTTGAGAAGACAAAGGCAGACATGGCATCAAGAAGCAAAGAAGCATGCTGGACTCTAGGCCAAGAAAGAGCTACCCAGGACATTGCACAAATGAAGCCTAAAAGTTCTTAAGAAGTAACTCAGAATTATCAACGGGAGTTAGATTCTAGGAGTAATGTCTAGGTAGTAGCCAAGTCTATTAAGTTTCTTAAGGCACAGTAAATTGTGTGTGTGTGCGTGTGTGCGTGTGTGCGTGCGTATTTGTGTGTGTGTGTGTGTGTGTGTGTGTGTGTGTATTATAATTTAAAAACCTAAGTCACTTAAGTGAATACTGACCCCATACCAGGATTTATTACTTGAATATTAATACAGTTTATATGGCCTCTTCCATTGTTCCCTTTCCTCTGAATAAATAACATCAACATTGTACCATTCTTTACTTAAATCTGTTCTTTCCTGTTTGATGTTTCAATATACTATTTCTTTCTTTTCACAGGGAAGTAAACTTTGGGCCAATTCATTTCTCAGAATTTCTGCTGTGCTCTTATCTCAGCTCATTTCATCTTTCATCTCAAATTCTGCAATAAAGCTCCTTAAATTGTTCCCAGAGTCCACTTTGTTGCCCTGTCATATATTTACTCTGAGGACTCTAAAATGTACATCAATATATCCTCCCTCTGTTTTTTCTATAAAACAATAACGATTAGAGAGCAGGGGTGGCTTCAGATTCCCACAGTCTAAGCTTGTTAAAAAGCAGGGGTAGGAGGATAACTCAAGTTCACAATTTTAGTGTCAGTTTTGGAAACATAAAGGATGCATGTTTAAAAAAAAAAAGTACAAAACCAGAACTTAGAATAAAACTGAGTCTCTTTGTATACTTCCTGCCTTTGATTCTGTCAACAGCATCTATGTTTTCCTTTTTGAGTCATCTCAAGTTCATCAAGTTAATTCTATCAAAGGACTTTGAAGACTTCAATTGGGAAGTATTCCTCATAGTCACAGTAACACTTCCATGGGCTTTACTGTCACCTTTATTCGGTTTATTCTTACATTAGCTACTTTCATATTGGTGGGACAAAATACCTGAAAATCTAGTTAAAGAAAGTTTTGTTTCAGCTCAAAATTTGAGGTCACAGGCTCTCATTGATAGGAAGACATGGTAGTAGGAACATGATCATCTGTCCATGTTCCATGTGCAACTAGCAAGCAATGAGAAGTAATGTTATACTTTGTTGGCTTTCTTCTTTTATTCTGTACAAGGATCCCATCCATGTTTAGTGTTACCCAAAACCAAGGTGGTTTTCTTTTTTTTAATTAATGAAATCAAGCTATCCCCTATAGACATGGTCAGAGGTATTTCTCAGAAATTGTCAAGTCAATATTAACCATCACAATCAATATTAAGAATATTTAACTTTTCTCTTTTTTTACTTTATCTTTTGAGATGGAATTCATGAGTTTACATGGTAATTTTTTGCATCTATTAAAATGTATACTTATGAGACACTTTCGTTGGCTCCTATATCTAAAACTTTCTTTATTATTTTTAATTATGGCAATGTGTGAATCTCCGTGTGAGAGTTTGTATGCATAATAATTTATACATACAATTTAGTATGTATAATATAATTTCAAATATCTAGTGAGGTCTAAATAGTCAGACCTCTGGGGGCTAGAGTTACAAGAGGTCAACAATCAGATGAGGGGGTTTTAGGAATCAAAACTTGTTTCTCTGCAAGGGTAGTATGTGTTCTTAAAAGCTAGGACATCTCTACAGCTTCTAAATCTAAAACAGTGTTTGTCAAGGATAAATGATTTAAAATATCAGCTAGATCACTACACAGTTTAAAAAATGCATTTCTCCATCATCTATGGTACAACTGGCAGAACAGAAATCTCCCAAATAGGATAAAACTAGGTGTGAGTGAGAAACTATCTGGAAGTATCTGAGCTCAAGGAGCCTTTTCCTTGTAGAGTAGGAAATAATAAATAATGGTCCTTCTTCTTCTTCTTCTTCTTCTTCTTCTTCTTCTTCTTCTTCTTCTTCTTCTTCTTCTTCTTCTCCTCCTCCTCCTCCTCCTCCTCCTCCTTCCTCCTCCTCCTCCTCCTCCTCCTTCTTCTCCTCCTCCTCCTCCTTCTTCTCCTCCTCTTCCTCCTCCTCCTCCTCCTCCTCCTCCTCCTCCTCCTCCTCCTCCTCCTTCTTCTTCTTCTTCTTCTTCTTCTTCTTCTTCTTCTTCTTCTTCTTCTTCTTCTTCAGGAGAATGTAGTAGAAAATAGCAGAATAGCAGAATAACATAAAGACAGAGGATGGAAACAGAGTATCCAAAATGACTATAAACCCCTATTTCATTCTTTGCTCTAGACTATCGACAGATATTCTGGAGCAATACAATAAATCATGTTATAATTTAATATCTGTCTTCTTATACCTTATATGCTCTGAACACTGAATACTTGCTAATTTCTAATAGAATTCTCCCCAGCTTCAGAGGTTTACCTTTGGCTTAGCTTAGCTTAATCCTTTACTGAAATTTCTGTCTTTTGTTTATTATATAATTTTCTCTTTAACTAAGTCATTAGTTGCAAATTCTCTTTAATTTATTGAAGTAAAATCACTTTCGGGTTTCGAGAATAGCCTTTAATCAGTAAGTGTTTAACGTGAAAGTGTAGAGATCACTGGAATTAAAAAAAAACATACAGAAGAAAAAAGAGACAGACAGACAGACAGACAGACAGACAGAAAGAAAGAAAGAAAGAAAGAAGGAGAGAAAGGAAGGAAGGAAGAAGAAAAAAGGAAAGAAAAGACAAGCTGACCATGGTAGCATATGCTCATAATACCAGAACTATGAAAGTGGCCTATACCAGCATAAGAAAGCCACTGGCCAGCTATCCTAGAGTTTTCCCATTTGGGAAAAATTCTATGGTAGACAGCACATAAAAAACAAAGCCTAAGTTTGTCCACTGAATTCAAATTGCATGTGTATGTTCTGTCTGTCTGTCTGTCTGTCTGTCTCTCTCTCTCTCTCTCACACACACACACACACAAACACACACAAAGAATTTCATATACATATATCCTGAATCAGATCTGCAGAGATAGTGTTTGAAATAAGGTCTCCTTTACAAGTCCTGGAGGAATGGACATATGATTGTCAGTAAGAATGAAAAGAAAGTTGTTATTCAAGCCAGTTCAACATCCAAATGTTCAGAGACAAACCTCTAGCTTCACTTATGACTCAGTTTCATGTCATAGTCTCATTTCTTGGCGTTAACAATGTCCATAATTGGACGGGTTTATCCCTTAATTGCTCCATTCAATACCCTTGTGCGCTAATTCTTTATTGCCAAATATACTTCATCAATAGAAAGATGCAGTAACAGAAGGTCCTTAAGAAAATATTAGAACAAAGTCTTATTTTCTCTATTACTATACTGATGCTCTTCTATTTATTGTTCTAGTTTGCTTTCTGCTGCTGTGATGAACACCATTACCTAAAGTAAATTTGAAGAAGAAATAATATATCTGAATTATATTTCCAGGTCACAATCAAGCATTGAGTGAATTCAACAAAAAACAAAAACAAAAACAAAAACAAAAACAAAAACAAAAACAAAAACAACAACAACAACAACAACAACAACAACAACAAAAAACCCAAATAGGAACTGAAGCAGAGTGCAAGGAGGAATGCCACTTACTGGCTTGCTTACAGGCATTTTACTAGCTATCCTTTTTATATAGCATCAGATTCCTTAACTAGTGATGTTGCTGCCCACAGTGAACTGAGCCCTCCCATATCATTACTAATCAAGACAACATTTCACAAACATACACAGAGACCAATATGATCCAGTTAAGCAATTACGTGAGGTTCCCTCTTCCCCGGTTAATCTCAGATTTTTATAATTGAAAAGGAAGCTGAATAAGGATAATCTTCTAATTTTATTCAAGATCCATTTTGTGCCAGTTATTTCCATATATTCCATTTATAATTTAAAGATTGTGAAAAACTTCCCATGTTGTATATCTATTGCATTGACTCACTATTACTTTCACCATGAACTCTGTAAAGCATGCTCTCTTCTAAGGTTGTGTTTCACTGAATCCCCCTCTAGAAGATTATGATGATGCATATTGTCTACTTGACAGGATCTAGAATCCACTAGGAGGCAAATCTCCAAGAATATCTGTGAATGAAATTTTAGATTGGGTTAATTAGGTGAAGAGAAACTCCCTGTGTTTGGACCATGACATTCCATGGGCTGGGTCCTGGAATAAACAATCTAAATGTGAGCCCTCACCTTCCTTTGACAACTGACTGTAAATGCAGTATGAACAACTGCCTCATGATCCCATGGCTATGTTTTCCCAATATGATAGCCTTTGTCCTGAAACCATGTGTCAACATACATCCTTATTTCTGATATTTACTTTATCAGATATATTTTGTGTATTTTGTCTTGGAAATGAAAAACAAAGTATCTAGTAAAAAGAAACATTGTCTTGATGGGAATTTCTTTACCTGTTGTTCCAGTTTCTCCTTGGCCTTCAACAACATTCAATTTTTCTGAGGAGGCATATAATCTAAACCCCAGCATTCCTTATTGGTTTTTGAGGAAAGTTCCTCTATTTGTGTACAAATCTTTAAATATAAACTTTTTACCTATATTTATCTCAACTCCTCCAACAACCTCCTATACCTTGTACCATCTTTTAACTTTGTTTTTCCAAAATAATTTAGATGCCATACTCCTACCAAATATTCAGTACTCTGTGTGGCAACATGTTCTCTGTATACTACTTCTGGATTGTCCTTCATATTCCAAAATGTCTCCAAAGAGAACTTCACTTCAATCAGCACCTCCATCCTTCTCTTATTTCCTATAACCTATCTTATATACATTACATTTACAGTTGGCTTATCTTTATTTTCATTCCTCCCCTCCTTGCCAGTTATTTCCTCAACATTACCTGCAAATTTTTGCCTGGGTATATATACAACTTTTACTGTGTTTTTTTTTTTAACTCAGCAGCTAACTGAGGCTGAAAAAAAATCACATTACATCCCAACTGAGTGTACTTTAAATTTATTATTTTTACTCTAACAAGGTACCTATGTAATTTACTCTTTCACTATCCAAAATGAATCTTTACCCTGGTCTTCATTTTTTTAAGATTTATTTATTTATTATATATAAGTACACTGTAGCTGTCTTCAGATACAGCAGAAGAGGGCATCAGATCTCATTACAGATGGTTGTGAGCCACCATGTGGTTGCTGGGAATTGAACTCATGACCTCTGGAAGAGCATTCGGGTGCTCTTAACCGCTGAGCCATCTCTCCAGCCCCTGGTCTTCATTTCTTAAAATACTAAAATCATTTCTCCCTGCAACTCCAGCTCCTCTCTCTTTTCTCAGAAAGTGGATGGAAACAATGAATGTCTGCCACCCATGTCACCAAATCTATCAACCCCTGTTCTCTTTTTCTAATCAGGTTTCCCCTATAGGAAGTAAACTCAAATCCTATCCAGGTAGATAGCTCCATTTGTGACCTATGCCCTGTATATTCTGGTCTCTGAAGTGCTTCCTCATGTAAGTTTTCCTATTTAATTTCATTGTATCTCTATTGTCTCACCCACATGGGTTTGAAACTGTACCTAATAAGTACTAAACAGAAAGGAAAGATTCTCTGAATTTACATTACTTCCTAGGTACCAGACTCTCACCTGCTTTTACGTAAAATGATCAGGATTTTATGGCATATTTATTTCCATCTTATCCTTACTGCAGTTGTTCCTCTCTGCCCTAAGTTGCCTTTGTCTATCAATCTGACTGAATTAATACTTCTAAGTTTTCACCTTATTCTCTCTTTGGCACTGGCTACACTTGATGACTGCATAGTTTTTAATTCAGTTATTTATCAACATCAAAAGTGTTGACCCCTTTTCAGTCGCCCTTTATAGAGTCTCTCCTCAATTCCCACTATATGCATCTTTAAGCAAATACAATCACTTGTGTAAAATATTTCTCTGTTAATTATTACTGTGTGTACATCTATGCTTACATGTGTATGTGTGTGATTTAGATGTAGTGGTCTATGTGCTGCATTAAAAATGTGGAGGGCAGAGGACTAATTTGTGGATTTGGTTCTTTCTTCACATAATTTTATGAATTCTGGGGATGAAATTCAAGTTACCAGGCCTGTGTGGCAAGTGCCTATTTCTTTCCAGCCACGAGCATACAATTACCCATGCATTTACTACTAGTTGTGTGGCACTTTTTATTTTCTAACCACTGACGTGTACAGCTGCACAAGGCTCAAATTTGAAAGACTTCTAACCAACAATCACAGCCTATGTGAATTTCCCATTCTTTCTTTGTGTGCAAGTACTTGTGTGAGTGCATGCACATGTGCATTTACCTGTCTGCGGAGGAAAAAGGAGCAATCTAGCTGACGTTCAGCAGCTTTGATTCACCTTGTTTTGTTAGTAAGGATTTTCATGAGCCTCAAATTCACCAACTAGGCTAGACTGACTGGCTACTGAATTTCATGGAAGTATAAGTCTATTTATTGCAAAAGAGTATTACATCAGTTTCTCTGTCCTTAAGTAATTACAGTTAGCCTTTTTATATATTAAGCAAAGTATCTGTCTCAGTGTAACTTTCCAGTTATTCTCCATTTATTATAATGGGAATGGTGTTTGAGTGTGTCTGTGTTCACTTAGGTATAGATGTACATGTGAGTGACTGCACATGCACATGCACATTCATTCATGTGATAGAGATCAACTTTCAGAGTTGTTCTTCATGAGCTCTAGTCACCTTATTTGGAGAGAACATTTCTCACTTTGTTATGTAGCTTGGCAGTTTAGCTATATTGTTTACAAGAAAACCCCCAGGACTTCACATGTCTCTGCACTTCTATGACTAAGATTACAAGTATGAATTACCATTCCCAGCTTTTTACATGGGTTTGGTTCCAGATCAGACATGGATCTTCATATGTATGTAGGTGACAGTGGATACAAGCTGAAGATACAGAAAAAACTCAACAATGTACCTTATAGTAAGCACGGAAGTCCTTGTGTTAAAAAATAAGCACTAGGGGAACCAGGAAAGTTAAACACACAGAATGGTCTCTTCAAAGGGAGAGAGTTATAACCTGTTTTAAGCCAAAAGTTTTGGAAAATGATATAGTTAATAGTCTGGCAAACTTTACATTATCTTTATAGCTAAAACCACACCAGATAATCCCCCAGATCTTGGTCATGAGCTTGTTTTCTCAGTTAATCTAGCAAAACTATCTTTTGATTTATGCCACTTATACTTTACAGAGAGATTTGTGTAATAATGTCTTAAGCATTGTTTTGTATGTAAGGTTGAGTTAATTTTCACCAAATTTCCAAATAATGCTATGCTTAAATATGTCTAAAACTAAATACTCTGGAAGATTAAAAGAAACCTGCTACTGAGTCTTATTGAACCGAATTGTTGAAACAAATTACCTTCTTACTTCCAACAAGTCTGTTACTGTGGTGGCTATGGTGGTCACAGAGATTGTCATGTTACATAATTCCCATTTTTCCTTCTGTAACAGCACGGGAAGAATACCTATCCCTCTTATATTATACTAGATATTTAAAGCGACAAATTCATTCCCAGGTTGTCCATATATTCTGACCAATGCTAGAGTAGAAAACAAACAAGCAAACAAACATTTTCAAAGTTCCTAAACTTTAAGATCTAAACTTTAAGAACGTGTCCAGCAAAATAGAGTTTCCAAACTGTGATGGGTTACATATCAGAATCATCATGTAGTGAATGAATCATACCTCTAACTCTCCCCAGTTCTCCTGCAACATTCTCCTATCTGTGGTAGATCTTCTTGGTTCTTAAAGCACTACTCTTCAAGATATTTTCCCTATATTTTCTAGATCCCTGCTGCCTTCTTCCAAATTAGTCCTAGTAGTTAGATTAATTTTCAGTTCTCTCCAGACTTCAGTGCTAGAAATCATCCCTTGGTGTAATACAGAATGCATCAGTGAGTCCTCATCACCTCCAGAGGTGTGATTTTTGCTCAATGAAAAGAGTGAACATCTCAGAGGCAAGACTGTGAGCAATCTTATAAAAATATCAAGTTCTGGGATAAAATTCCACTTCACATGTGTCTATCATTCTTTTTTTCAATTTCAACTGCGCTATTGCTTTCTTGATTCTAGATCTTCTTCTTATTATACATCTAATTCATATTGTACCATTAATTAGATTTAAAGTACGACAATTTTGGTAATACATTTCCTTTTATAATCTAGATTTATGTCAAATTTGCTATGTAGCCAAAAATGGCTTTGGATTCCTTCCTTTTCCAATTTCTATGATTACAGCCAGGTACTATCAGCCTCATTTATAAGCGCCTGAAGATCAAATCCAGACTCTTATGAATTCTTAGCAATTATTCTACTAAATAAGCTACACCCCAAGCACAGTCATACTTCACTGTTTCTACTTTTCTTAACATATTAGGACAGCACCTTTAACTTAATCAATCAACTGTCATTAATGATTACAAATTGTAAGGATATAACATTATCATTTTCCATATGTCCATCAGTCTTTGACGCAGTCATTAATGGGGACAATTCTAAGGATTTACTTGAATCTGACTCCACATAAGTTACTTTCAATGCTGGGTTCCCAAAGTTGGGGAGCAAAGAATTAAGCAGCACCTTCTTTAACAGATGCATAGATGCTAAGTTGGTTTGACTTTTAAATGAAAGAGTGTTGTCCTCCTTAAAACAAAACCACCTGGAGACATGTTGGAAATGTTAATGTATTCTGATCATATTAACTGAAAAGAAGGCCACAATCTATAATTAAATGTGTTTAGTTAGAATTTTGGATTATTGATTAAAAATAAATAAGAGAAGGTGGGTAAGGTATTGGAGTTCCATCTAAAGATTTTGAAGGAAAGTTACAGGCATGCTGCCATTAAGACCTGTGGAGAAATCTCAGAATTAGGTGAGTTTGTGTGTTCTTCCCTATGTTCTTGAAGACTTTGGTAGGTTATATTCCTAACTGAAATCTTCCTAAGTCTTAAAATAGAAGACAGATCTGTTTTACAAATGCTTACAAATCACAAATCACCTGTGGTGTGTGTGTGTGTGTGTGTGTGTGTGTGTGTGTGTGTGTGTGCGTGTGTGAGTGTGTGTGTGTGTGTGTGTGTTTGTACCAAAAGAAAATTCAGTTTCAATCAGAATAAAATTTCAAATCAAATTTCATTTGCTTAATATACCTCTTTTTTTGTTGGAGCTATTCTCTATAAGGAAGTAATTTGATGAATAGAAGATTGTTCCTGGAGTCGTAAGAATGACATAAATATAGATTGTACACATACTCTCCCTCCAACTTGTATGAACAATTCCCTGCTGTTACCTCTTCAGTGCCAGTCCATCCCTTCTTTTATGGTTATAATCAAGTCTGCAAGGATCAAATATACAAATTGGAAGAGAGGGAATATATCAGATTATTGAACATAATTTCTAAGATGGAGGAGGTGGTTCTATCGATAAAGTCCTACATTGCAAGCATGAGGACCTGAGTTTGATCACCAGTATCTAAATAATAAAAAAAAAAATTGCATGGTGTGGTATCAGGAGATTTTAATCACAGAACTAGGGAAGGGGAAAGAGGAAAACTATTGATATTAGCTAGCCAAATAGCCTTGCCCACTTGGTGAGGAGCAGGACAATGAAAGAACCTACATAAGAAATGTCCTGAGAAACAACACCTGAGGTTAATTTCTTGCCATTATATGTACATGTACACATGTGTGATCCTGACATCAAACACACACACCCACACCCACACACACACACACACACACACACACACACACACACACTTGATTTTCCAATCCAAGGTGATATGATAAGATAGACAAGTATATGTTACATTACATGAGTGGCTATCATAATTAAAATTCTTTCGCTATGAAAAAAATTCTGAGCAAATCAACTTGGGAAGGATATGTCTTACATACCCTAATCATCCATCATCAAGAGTAGGCAAGGTTGGAACACAAGCAGAGCAGGAACTAGGAGGCAGGAACTTAAGCAGAGACCATGAAATAATGCTGCATAAAAGTTTGCTTTCTGTGTCTTGCTCCATGTTTTTTCTTATACATTAGGAAACTGGTAAGTAGTGGTGACAGTGTGCACACCAGACTAGGCCCTGACACATGCCTACAAACAAAATGATGTCCCATAGACATGCCCAGTTTGATCAAGGCATTTTGTCAATTGAGGTTTCTCTTCTCAGATGAGAAGAGGTTTCTGCTTCTCTTCTCTACCTTGTGGAAAGGTTGAAAAAACACTATCGATAAAGTCCTACATTGCAAGCATGAGGACCTGAGTTTGATCACCAGTATCTAAATAATAAAAAAAAAAATTGCATGGTGTGGTATCAGGAGATTTTAATCACAGAACTAGGGAAGGGGAAAGAGGAAAACTATTGATATTAGCTAGCCAAATAGCCTTGCCCACTTGGTGAGGAGCAGGACAATGAAAGAACCTACATAAGAAATGTCCTGAGAAACAACACCTGAGGTTAATTTCTTGCCATTATATGTACATGTACACATGTGTGATCCTGACATCAAACACACACACCCACACCCACACACACACACACACACACACACACACACACACACACTTGATTTTCCAATCCAAGGTGATATGATAAGATAGACAAGTATATGTTACATTACATGAGTGGCTATCATAATTAAAATTCTTTCGCTATGAAAAAAATTCTGAGCAAATCAACTTGGGAAGGATATGTCTTACATACCCTAATCATCCATCATCAAGAGTAGGCAAGGTTGGAACACAAGCAGAGCAGGAACTAGGAGGCAGGAACTTAAGCAGAGACCATGAAATAATGCTGCATAAAAGTTTGCTTTCTGTGTCTTGCTCCATGTTTTTTCTTATACATTAGGAAACTGGTAAGTAGTGGTGACAGTGTGCACACCAGACTAGGCCCTGACACATGCCTACAAACAAAATGATGTCCCATAGACATGCCCAGTTTGATCAAGGCATTTTGTCAATTGAGGTTTCTCTTCTCAGATGAGAAGAGGTTTCTGCTTCTCTTCTCTACCTTGTGGAAAGGTTGAAAAAACACACAACAAAGTAAAACAAAACAAAACAAAACAGCAGAAAATAAAACAACCCTGAATAGGAAAATGGTCTTAATAGAATAAAGGCCAATGCTAGGTTATTTCTAGATGTGGTGAAGTGAAAATTCAACTGAAAAAACATTTAAAAATGTTGATTAATCAGATTTTAAAATGAAAAAAAAAACATTATCACCTTTAGTGAAAGGAATGCATCAAGGGACCACAGAAATGTGTATCTCACACCAAAATTCTCTAAAATTGGAAATTTAATGGATTCTCTCCTCATTGTGATGCTACAGGGAAGAAGTAACATGTTCATTCTTTCATTTTAAAAAAAGGCCCCCCTTTTTTTCTTATATGAGGTGACTATGAGTACTATATTAATCAAGGCTTTCCTACAGGAATACACCCAATAGTGTGAATATGTTGTAGGTTTTTTTTTTTTTTTAGACTGTTTATGCAGTCTGGTCTGAGTAGTCCCAACAATGACTCATTCAAACCCAGAGGCTGAGAATCAGAGAGTGGTTTAGTCACTAGGGGTAGATGTCTCTGCAGTCACAATATGGTACTGAAGGCCTAGAAAGTCCCTGGACTGCTGCTGAATCAGTGTGCATTTGAAGACCAAAAGTACTGTTCTAATGTCTAAGAAGATATGAAGCAGTGTCAGGTCGAAGAGTCCATCAAGAATAAGGCAAGCAGTCAAAAGGCAAATTTTCTATCCTTCTTCAATCTGAGCAGGTACCAGATGTCATTCACCTTAGGACGGGTTTAGCAACTTTATTTATTTATTTTTTTAATTTTTTTCTCTTCATTAACTTGAGTATTTCTAATTTACATTTCGATTGTTATTCCCCTTCCCAGTTTCTGGGCCAACATCCCCCTAACCCTTCCCCTTCTATATGAGTGTTCCCCTCCCCATCCTCCCCCCATTTCAGCCCTCCCCCCAACAATCATTTTCACTGGGGGTTCAGTCATGTCACGACCAAGGGCTTCTTCCCCTTCCACTGGTGCTCATACTAGGATATTCATTGCTACCTATGAGGTTTGAGCCCAGGGTCACTCCATGTATAGTCTTTGGGTAATGGCTTAATCGCTGGAAGCTCTGGTTGCTTGGCATTGTTGTTCATATGTGTTCTCGAGTCCTTCAAGCTCTTCCAGTCCTTTCTCTGGTTCATTCAATGGGGGTCCCATTCTCAGTTCAACGGTTTGCTACTGGCATTCACATATGTATTTGCTGTATTCTGACTGTGTCTCTCAGGAGAGATCTACAGCCAGTTCCTGCCAGGCTGTACTTTTTTGCTTCCTCCATCTTATCTAGTTTTGTGGCTGTGTAAGAATGGGCCACATGGGGGCAGGCTTTGAATGGGTGTTCCTTCTGCCTCTGTTCTAAACTTTGCCTCCCTATTCCCTCCCATGTGTATTCTTGTTCCCCTTTTGAAGAAGGAGTCACAATTTGGTCATTCTTCTTGAGTTTCATGTGTTCTCTGCATCTAGGGTAATTCAAGCATTTGGACTAATAGCCACTTATCAATGAGTGCATACCATGTGTGTTTTTTTGTGATTGGGTTACCTCACTCAGGATGATATTCTCCAGTTTCATCCATTTGTCTATTAATTTCATAAAGTCATTGTTTTTGATAAATAAGTAATATTCCATTGTGTAGATGTTCTACATTTTCAGTATCCATTTCTCTATTGAAGGGCGTCTGGGTTTTTTCCAGCTTCTGGCTATTATAAATAAGGCTGCTATGAACATAGTAGAGCATGTGTCTTTGGTATATGCTTGAGCATCATTTGGGTATATTCCCAAGAGCGGTATAGCTGGGTCCTCAGGTAGTTCAATGTCCAGTTTTGTGAGGAACCTCCAGACTGATTTTCAGAATGGTTTTACCAGTCTGCAATCCCACCAACAATGGAGGAGTGTTCCTCTTTCTCCACATCCTCGCCAGCATTTGCTGTCACCTGAGTTTTTGATCTTAGCCATTCTCACTGGTGTGAGGTGAAACCTCAGGGTTCTTTTGATTAGTATTTCCCTTATGACTAAAGATGTTGAACATTTCTTTAGGTATTTCTCAGCCATTTGGCATTTTTCAGCTGTGAATTCTTTGTTTAGCTCTGAAACCCATTTTTACTAGGTTTATTATTTCCCTGTAGTCTAACTTCTTGAGTTTTTGTATACTTTGGATATAAGCCCTCTATGAGATGTAGGATTGGTAAAGATCTTTTCCCAATCTGTTAGTTGTCGTTTTGTCCTAACCACAGTGTCCTCTGCCTTACAGAAGCTTTGCAGTTTTATGAGATCCCATTTGTTGATTCTTGATCTTAGAGCATAAGTAATTGGTGTTTTGTTCAGGAAATTTTCTCCAATGCCCACGTGTTCAAGATGCTTCCCCACTTTCTCTTCTATTAGTTTGAGTGTATCTGGTTTGATGTGGAGGTCTTTGAGCCACTTGGGCTTAAGCTTTGTACAGGTTGATAAGCATGGATTGATATGCATTCTTCTCCATACTGACCTCCAGTTGAACCAGCACCATTTGCTGAAAATGCTATCTTTTTTCCATTGGATGGTTTTGGCTACTTTGTCAAAAATCAAGTGACCATAGGTGTGGGTTCATTTCTGCGTCTTCAATTCTATTCCACTGGTCTATCTGTCTGTCTCTGTACCAATACCATGCAGTTTTTATCACTATTGCTCTGTAATACTGTTTGAGTTCAGGGATAGTGATTCCCCCAGAAGTCATTTTATTGTTAAGGATAGTTTTAGGTATCCTGGTTTTTTTGTTATTCCAGACGAATTTGCAAATTGTTCTGTCTAACTCTCTGAAGAATTGGATTTGTATTTTGATGGGGATTGCATTGAATCTGTAGATTGCTTTTGGTAAAATGGCCATTTTCCCTATATTAATCCTGCCCATCCATGAGCATGGGAGAGAAAAATATCTCAAGGGAGTCCCCAGCAGCTTTTTTTTTTAACTTTACTCCTTATCCAGTCAAATTGACTGTCAGGATTGACCCTCACACATATATTGCCTAAATTGGTTTCAATGTTGCCAGCACTGAGGATGATCTTCCTTAAATACTTCCTAAATTTCATTGACCACAACCCAAAGGAGGAAATAAAAATACTTTGTAACTTGTTTCCCACATACTACCAAGAAAAAAATCTTTATAAAATTTGATTAACATTACATTTTAATATCTGTGTTTTCCTTTTTTGTGCATATTTGCACTAGATTTAACTTCACAGTTGAAGTCATTTGTATAATAAAATTAAACCAGGTAAGAATGCTATTTGTGAATTTTCTGAGCAATTAGATGAGTGAGATATTGGTGAGACATGATCTGAATTTTTGCACATACATTATGAAACACAAAGTAATTTTACTCTGTGTTTTGAGATTATACCTGGGAGCATTTGCCAAGATGAATCCAGAGAACAAACAAGCTATCACCCAACCCTCTTTCTGGAGAGGCAGGGACAGAGAAGACGTATAAGCTTTGCTTCTATTTTCCGAACAATGCTGATGGGAACAGGGATAAGAACCTTCTGCAATCACCTGTCAATAACAGGGCAGCAACATGGAATAAAGCTCCAGTTTTTCTTCTTTGACAGAAACCTACTCAGCAGCCTTCAAAACCATGGGAGAGGAATAAAGGGAATCTGTTTGCATGAGGAAAAACAGTATTAAGTGATGGATTACATTGGCCACCTCCTATCTTTTGCAATATTTAATTAAAAAAAAACATATACAGCAACAAAATCCCCAGGGTTTGCTAGCCAGTCAGGCAATCTTATTTAACTATGCACTCAAAGGGCTAAATCCTCAGGATTTACTTGGTGGATATCTATTGTACTTGAAGAATTCAAAGGGGACTGAAGAACCCTGTCTCAGAAAACAAGGTGAACAGTGCTTCAAGAATGGCCTCAAAATTTGTCCTATGCTTTCCACACAAATACATTTCCATGCATGTTGGTATATGACTGAACACACACACACACACACACACACACACACACACACACATACACACACACACACAGACTTCTAATAGCTGGAAAAGTGCTAAGAACTAAAATTTGTTTTAGTCCATTCTAGCTTCTTTGTAACAAAATAGTCTATAGATGCTTAAAAACAAGACATTGCTCTCAATTCTCTAGGCTCAGAGTTCAGCATCAAAGGACAAAAGGACTCAGTATCCAGCTGATATCAGATAATAACTTCTGACTATGTCCTCACTTTGTTGAGAAGATGAGGTACATTTTCCAGGCTTCCTTTGAATGGCAGTATTCCTATTTATGAGGTTTATAATTTAGTCTCCTAAAATCACTTACCTCTTTCTACTCATTGCCAGGTGGAAACTTTCTTCAGCTTCCAGAGTCACTGTTCCAGCTTGTTGTTTGGCACCATTCAGAACACTCTCAGTCATTCCACTTTAAAAATTTCATTATCTAGAAGGAAGGAGTCCATTAAGGGATTCACTGGTAAAATCAGGCACCATCAAGTAATTTCTATCTCTCCTTTTCACTTTGTTATGCATGCATGTGTGAGCACTGAGTTTGTGTGTGTGTGTGTGTGTGTGTGTGTGTGTGTGTGTGTGTGTGTGTTTATGTCTATGTGCAGCTACAAATGGGTAAGCTGTACATGCACCTTTGTTACTAGAGATTAATCTCACGTATTATTCTTCGGGTGATTTGCACCTTGTCCTTTGGAGACAGTATTCAATTGGCCAGTGGCTCACAAGGTAAGCTAGCTGGGCTGTCTAATGAGCCTTAAGGATCTGCCTGTCTTCACTCTCCCAATTCTTGGATTACAAATGATTAACATCAGCTTCAGATTTGTTTAAAGGGGTTCAGGTTCTAATGTCCATACAGAAATCATTTTATGAGTTGAGCTGGATCCCTTCCCTGATTGCTCTTAGATAATAAAAAGTTATTTAAGCATTTGTGGTTTATCCTATTCCCAGAGTTCACTCAATGTATCTAGGAGAACCTATCCTCTACATGGTGATGAATATTTGAGAGCCTTGTAGTCTTTCTGCCTATTGTGATATTCTGGCAGAAACAGATGTCTAAAATCATAGTATGAATTATGCTTGAGAGAAACAGATAATATACTGGTACATGGGATTCAAGAAATTGATCAGTATCTAATAGTGCATGTTGCTCTTGGAGAAAAAATAAGTCAGATAATTTACAATCATTTGTATGGCAGATTTTCAATGATACAGTGCTCTCTCTGGCCTCTGTGTGAGCTTGTACTCAAATACACATACAAACAAATATATAGTAATTAAATTATTTTTTTAATTATGAAAGAAGTAACACAAACATGATCTGAGAAATAATCTAACTCCTCAGTAAATAAAGATGTTACACAAGAACGTCATTAGCAGAGCTGACTCTGTGACACAGCTGGATTCTCAGAAGTACAGACAATTCTGAGAGCACAAGTAAGACAGACAACAACTTCTGCTCACATTCCTGGCCCAAGAGGATACTGCCAGGACCCCTCTGTAGAGGGGAACAAGGAACAGCCTGGAACAGGATATTTCTTGTTTCTGCCTGTGCCTTGTGTCACAGTTCTCTGTACCCAGATCACACTGGGAGAAAGCAAGTCTCCAGGAGTGCTCGCAGGCTTGCAGGAGGGCGAAGCCACTGTCAGAGATAGCAAGGCCAGCTAACTCCAGAGACAACCAGACAGTGAGAGGCAAGGACAGGAACCTAAGCAACAGAAACCAAGGCCAATTGGCATCCTCAGAACCAAGTCCTCCACCACAGCAAGGCCAGGATACTCCAACACACTAGAAAAACAAGACTTCGATTTAAAAATCACAAACCATGAGGGCTTTAAGAAGGACATAAATAACTTCCTTAAAGAAATTCAGGACAAATAATATAAACAGGTCGAAGAAATTAAATAGGAAATACAAAACTCTCTTACAGAATTATAGGAAAGCACATCCAAAAATGTGAAGAAACTAAACAAAATTATACAGGTTATAAAAATGGAAATAAAAATAATCAAGAAATCACAAAAGGAAACAACCCTGTTGATACAAAACCTAGGAAAGAAATCAATGCACATAGATGCAAACATTACCAGCAGAACACAAGAGTTAGAAGAGAGAATTTCAGGATAAGAATATACCAGAGAAAACATAGACACAACTATGTTAATGTAAATGCAAAACACTAAGAACTCCTAACCAAAATATCTAGAAAATCCAGAACACAAAGAGAAATTCAAACCTAAGGATAAAAGCTATAAAAGAGAGCAAAGTCTCCCTAATTAAAGGTCCAGTAAATACCTTCAACAAAGTTATAGAAGAAAACTTCCCTAACTTAAAAAAAGAGATGCCCATAAACATAAAAGAAGCCTACAGAACTCCAAATAGATTAGACCAGAAATGAAATTCCTCCTGTCACATACTAATCAAAACTTCAAATGCACAAAACAAGGAAAGAATATTAAAAGCAGTAAGGGAAAAACTTCAAGTAACATGTGAATTCAGACCTATAAGAATTAAATCAGACTTCTAACCAGAGACAATGAAAGTGAGAAGATCCTCTAACTTTATCATGCAACATCTAAGAGAAAACAAATGCCAGGCAAAGCTACTATAGAAAGTAATAGTCTAAATCAACATAAATGGAGAAAGCAAATGATATTCAATGCAAAATCAAATTTAAATTAAATATTCCATAAATGTAGCCCTACAAGCAATAATAGATGGAAAACTCCAAGACAAGTAGGGAAAATAAAATGGAGAAATCAAAAGAAAGTAATTTAATTTCAACTCACCCAAAAGAGGAGAGCCACACTAACATAATTCCAAATCCAAAGACAAAAAAAAATAACAGAAAACAACAATCATAAATTGCTAAAATGTCTTCACATCAGTGGACTCAATTTCTCAATAAAAAAACATAGACAGCCAGAATACAGCAAATACAGAGGTGAATGCCAGCAGCAAACCACTGAACTGAGAATAGGTCCCCCGTTGAAGGAATCAGAGAAAGAACTGGAAGAGCTTGAAGGGGCTCGAGACCCCATATGCACAACAATGTCAAGCAACCAGAGCTTCCAGGGACTAAGCCACTACCTAAAGACTATACATGGACTGACCCTGGACTCTGACCCCATAGGTAGCAATGAATATCCTAGTAAGAGCACCAGTGGAAGGGGAAGCCCTGGGTCCTGCTAAGACTGAACCCCCAGTGAACTAGACTATGGGGGGGAGGGCGGCAATGGGGGGAGGGTTGGGAGGGGAACACCCATAAGGAAGGGGAGGGGGGAGGGGGATGTTTGCCCGGAAACCAGGAAAGGGAATAACACTCAAAATGTATATAAGAAATACTCAAGTTAATAAAAAAAAAAAACATAGAGTAAGAGAATGGATATATAAAGATGATCAGCATTTTACTGCATAAAAGAAACACACCTCAGTGATAAAGACAGACACTACCTCAGAATAAGAGGCTGGAAAAGAAATTTTCAAGCAAATTGTTCCAAGAAACAAGCTGGAGCAATCATTCTAATATCGAATAAAATTGACTATCAACCAAAAGTTGTCAAGAACAATAAGGAAGACCATTTCATATTCATCAAAGGAAAATTCTACCAAGATGCACTCTCAGTCCTGAATATCTGTGCTCCAAATTCAAGGGCAACTATATTCTTAAAAGAAACATTACTAAAGCTCAAAGCACATATTGCATCTCACCCAATAGTAGTGGGATACTTCAACAACACACCCTCAACAATGGACAGACCGCGGAAACAGAAACTAAACAGAGACACAGAAAAATTAACAGAAGTTTTGAACAAATTTAACAGATATTTATAGAACATTTCATCCTAAAACAAAAGAATATACCTTCTCAGTACCTCATGGTACCTTGTTCAAAATTGACCATATAATTGACCAAATCAAGCCTCAAGAGATACAAGAAGATTGAAATAACCACATGGGTCCTATCAGATCACCACACACTAAGGCAGGTCTTCAATAAAAACAAAAAACAAAATAATAACAACAACAACAAAAAAGAAAGTCCCCATACACAAAGAAGCCAAACAGTGCTCTACTCAATGATAACTTGGTAAAGAAAGAAATAAAGATATTAAAGACTTTTTGGAATTTAATAAAAATGAAGGCCCAACATACACAAACATTTGTGATGTAATGAAAGCCATGCTAAGAGTAAAACTCATAGATGTGAATAAGCCCAAAAGTAAACTGGAGCAAATATATATATATAAGCAGCTTGACATCACACTTAAAACTCTAGAATATAAAGAAACAAATGCACCCAAGAGGAGTAGACAGTAGAAAATAATCAAACTCAAGGCTGAAATAAAACAAGTAGAAACAAAAAGAACAATACAGAGAATCAGAAAAAACAGGAGCTGGTTCTTTGAGAAAATCAACAAGACAGATAAACCCTTAGTCAGACAACCAAGAGAGCACACAGAGAATATCCAAAATAACAAAATCAAAAATGAAAAGGTGATATAACAAAAGAAACTGAAGAAAGTAAAAAAAAAAAATCATCAGATCCTACTACAAGTGCCTGTACTCTACAAAACTGGAAAATCTGGAAGAAATGGATAATTTTCTACACAGATAACAGATACGAAAGTTAAATCCCAATTAGATAAACTATCTAAATAGTCTGAAAACTCATAAAGATGTAGAAACAGTCATAAAAAAAAAAAAACCCAAGATTGGATGGGTTGAGTGCCGTATCCTATCATATTTCATAGAATGTCTCATACTAATACCGGTCAAACTATTCCACAAAATAAAAAGAAGGAACACTACCTAATTCCTTCTATTTGAAGCTACATTTATGCTTATACCTAAATCACACAAAGACCCATCAAAGCTAGAGAACTTCACATCAATTTCCCTTATGAATATTGATACAAAAATACCCAATAAAATTGTGAAAAACTGAATCCAAGAACACATCAACATGATCATCATCATTAAGTAGGCGTCACCCCAGCGATGAAGGGATAGCTCAGTATTTGGAAATCCATTAAAATAATCCAATAGATAAACAAACTCAAAGGGGGGAACATATGATCATTTCAACAGATGCTGAGAAAGCATTAACAAAATTAAACAAAATTTCATGTTAAAAGTGATGGAGAAATCAGGAAATAACAGCCCATAGCTATATATAATAAAAGCAATATACATCAAATTAGTATCCAACATCGAACTAAATGGAGAGAAAGTTGAAACAATCCCAATAAAATCAGGGATTAGACAAGGCTTCCCACTCTCTCCCTAACTAATCAATATAGTACTCAAAGTCCTAGCCAGAACAACAAGACAACAAAAGGAGGTCAAACACATACAAATTAGAAAGGAAGAAATCAAAATATCAGTTTGCTGATGATATAATAGTATACTTAAGAGATCCCAAAATTTAAACCAGTTAACTACTGGTTAGAGCCAGATCAACAACTTCAGCAAAAGTCTCTGGATATAAAATTAGCTCAAACAAATCAGTAGCCTTCCTCTACTTAAAGGATGAAGAGGCTGAGAAAGAAATTAAGGAAATGACACCATTCCCAATAGTTGCAAACAATATAAAACATCTCAATATGACTACATCCAAGAAAGTGAAAGATCTGTATGACAAGAACTTCAAGTCTCTGAAGAAAGAAATTGAACAAAATCTCAGAAGATCTTTCAATCTCCCATGCTCTTGGAATGGCAGGATTAGTATCGTAAAAATGTCAATCCTGCCAAAAGCAATTTTCAGAATCAATGCAATCCCCATCAAATATTCAATTAAATTCTTCATAGAGTTAGAAAGAGCAATTTACTATTAATTTTGAATAGCAAACAGCCCAGGACAGGGAAAACTACCCTTAACAATACAAGTAATTCTGGAGGAAATTACCATCTCGACCTCAACCTGTATTGCAGAGCCATAGTAATAAAAACTATATGGTATTGGTAGAGAGTCAAGCAGGTAGACCAATGAAATAGAATTGAAGACCCAGGAATGAACCGACACATGCTTCTTCCTTAACTAATGTGGCGTGTCCACAGGTGGGTTCTGTCTACCCATGCTAGTTAGCAAAGGAATCCAGTTATCACTGATGATCTTTGAAAAAAGAGCTAAAACCATCCAGTGGAGAAGAGAGAGCAATTTCAACTAATTGTTCTGGTTCACCTGATGGTCAGGATCAAATTGATCCATCCTTATTGTCCTGTACAAAGCTCAAGTCCAAGCTAGTCCAGGATATCAACATCAAAACAAATACACTCAAACTGATAGAAGATAAAGTGGAGGAGAGCCTTGGACATAAGAGTTTTTTTTTTCTTTTCGTTTTTTCAGAGCTGGGGACCAAACCCAGGGCCTTGCGCTTGCTAGGCAAGTGCTCTACCACTGAGCCAAATCCCCAACCCTGGACATAAGAGTTTTGAGGTTTGCCCTGAAGTTATCTGTGTTTTGATGCTAATTCCACTGCCCCAAGGACAGCTGCCTTGTCATGTGCTCAGGAATCTGGTGACTTCACCAGAGACTTCTCCCCATTGAATCTGTAAATTACAGGTGAGGGGCAGGTACAGGATAGAAGGAGGCCTGTCACTGGAGGAGAAGAATGAATGGGAGAGAAGTTTGAACGAAGAGAAGGAGACAGGGAGAGAGAGGAAGAGACAGGAAAGGAGAGGGTGAGAAGCCATGGGAGGTGATGTTAAGATTCTGCTCTGTGTATTTACAGGTTGTTATTAATGTTCTCAAGGGATGGATGGTACCGGGATTTGTAAGTTTAAGTGGGAAATTATATCTTATCAATTGGATCTAAGATTATTGTGATGTATGTTCTTTTATGTGAGGGTTTGAGTGTAGGAAAGTGTGCAGCTGGGATGTGTTTCCTCCAAGATATCTAGAAGATATCTTGGGGCACTGTGGTGCTGAACCTAGTGGGGATAATAGGCAACTATTCCTTTTATTTTTATATTTTTACAACAACATATGGGCACTGGGGAAATTCCCTAAAAAGAACAATAAAGGCTTATGTTTAAAGATCAAGATTCAATAAATGAGACTTCATTATGTTCAACATCCTTAGTAATCAGGGTAATGCAAATCACCAGAACCATATGACACCACCTCACACCAGTCATAATGGCTAAGATCAAATATTCCAGTGACAGCAGATGCTGGTAAGCATGTGGAGAAATAGAACATGCCTCCATTGCTGGTGCAATTGCAAACTGGTACAATTACTCTGGAAATCAATCTGGAGGTTACTCAGAAAATTGGATATACTACTCCCTGAGGACCCAGTTCTAGTACTCTTGGGCATATACCCCCAAAAAGCACTAAGATATAACAAAGACAGGTACTATACTATGTTCATAGCAGCCTTATTTATAACAGCCAGAATCTGGAAATTACTCAGATATCCCTCAACAGAGGAATGGATACAGTAAATGTGGAACATTTACACAATGGAGTGCTACCAAGCTATTAAAAACAATGACTTCATGAAATTCATAGGCAAATGAATTGGACTATAAAATATCATCCTGAGTGAGGTACCCCAATCACAAAAAGCACACATGGTAGGCATTCACTGATAAAAGGGTATTGGCCCAAACGCTCGGATTACCAAAGGTTCAATTCACAGACCAGATGAACTTCAAGAAGAAGGATGAACAAAGTGTGGATGCTTCAGCCCTTCTTAGAAGGAGGAGCAAAAATATTCATAGGAGTAGATATGGTGTTGAAGCTTGGAGCAGACACTGAAGTAATGGCCATTCAAACCCACCCCACCTGGGGACCCAGCCCTCATACATATAGGCACCTATCTCATCCAATGTTGCTGAGAACAAAAAGTGCATGCTCACAGGATCCAGATTTAGGTTCCTCCTGAGAGGCTCTACCGGAGCATGGCAAATACAGTGATAAATGACCACAGCCAATCATAAAATTTAGAACAGGGTCCCCATTGATGGAGGTAGAGAAAGGAGTGAAAGGGATGAAGGGGTTTGCAACACCATAAGAAAAACAATACCAACCAATCAGAGCTCCGGGTGACTAAACAAACATTTAAAGATTACACATGAACAGTCACATAGCTCCAGCTGTAAATGTAGCAGAGGATGGCCTTGTTGGGTGCCAATAAGAGGACAAGCCCTTGGTCCTGCCAAGGCTGGACTCCCAAGTGCAGGAGAATGTCAGGGCTGTGAGGAAGGAAGGTGGTTGGGTAGGGTAATACACTCATAAAAGAAAGGAGGGGACCAGTTGGGGTGTTTATTGATGGGAAACTGAGAAAGAAATAACTTTTTAAATATAAATAAAATAAAAAGTACCCAAAAAGGTAAATAAATAAATAAATAAGTGTCTATAAGGCAAAGGACACTGTAATTAGGACAAAGCACCAACAAACAGATTAGAAAAAGATCTTTACCATTCCTACATCTGATAAAGGACTAATACTCAACACATATACAGAACTAAAGAAGTTACACTCCTGAGAATCCAATAATCCTATTAAAAATTGGGGACAGAGCTAAACAAAGAATTCTCAGCTGAGGAATTTGAAAGGCTGAGAAGTATCTAAAGAAATGTTCATCATTCTTAGTCATCAGGTAAATGCAAATGAAAACAACCCTGAGATTTCACCTCACAAAAGTGAGAATGGCTAAGATAAGAAACTGAGTTGACAACAGATGCTGGTGAGGATGTAAAGAAGAATAGATCTCCATTGTCAGTGGGATTACTAGCTGGTATAACCTCTCTGGAAATCATCTGCAGGTTCTTTTGAAAATTGCACATAGTAGTACCAGAGGACTCAGCTATAACACTCTTGAACATTTACCCAAACGTTGCTCCAGTATATAACAAGGACACATGCTCTACTATGTTCATAGCAGCCTTATTTATAATAGACAAAAGTTGGAAATAACCCAAATGACCCTTAACATAGGAATGGATACAGAAAATATGCTCTCTCCCTACTTATTCAATACAGTTCTTGAAGTTCTAGCTACAGCAATCAGACAACAAAATGAGATCAAGGGGATACAGATTGGAAAAGAAGAAGTCAAAATATCACTATTTGGAGATGATATGATAGTATATTTAAGTGATCCCAAAAGTTCCATAAGAGAACTACTAAACCTGATGAACACTTTCAGCAAAGTGGCTGGGTATAAAATTAACTCAAATAAATCAGTAGCCTTCATCTACACAAAAGAGAAACAAGCTGAGAAAGAACTTAGGGAAACGACACCATTCATAAAAGTTGCAAATAATATAAAATACCTCGGTGTGACTTTAACCAAGGAAGTAAAAGATCTGTATGATAAGAACTTCAAGCCTCTGAATAAAAGAACTGAAGAAGACCTTAGAAGATGGAAAGAGGAGAGAGACCTCACTGCCTGGTCAGGTGGGCACTCCTGAGGCTGCAGAGCGGAGGAGACCACCAACACTGCCCACCCCTGCCCACATCCCTGGCCCAAGAGGAAACTGCATAAGGCCTCTGGGTTCCCGTAGGGGAGGGCCCAGGAGCGGCAAGACCCCTGGACCTGAGACACCGCCGGAACCTGAAGGAAACAGACTGGATAAACAGTTCTCTGCACCCAAATCCCGTGGGAGGGAGAGCTAAACCTACAGAGAGGCAGACACGCATGGGAAACCAGAAGAGACTGCACTCTGCACACACATCTCGGATGCCAGAGGAAAACACCAAACGCCATCTGGAACCCTGGGGAACAGAAGTTCCCAGAAAGGGCGGCGCAGATCTTCCTGGTTGCTGCCGCCGCAGAGAACTCGTGGGCAGCACCCCGAGAGCAAACTTGAGCCTCGGGACCACAGGTAAGACCAACTTTTCTGCTGCAAGTGACCTGTCTGGTGAACTCAAGACACAGGCCCACAGGAACAGCTGAAGACCTGTAGAGAGGAAAAACTACACGCCTGAAAGCAGAACACTCTGTCCCCATAACTGGCTGAAAGAAAACAGGAAAACAGGTCTACAGCACTCCTGACACACAGGCTTATAGGACAGTCTAGCCACTGTCAGAAATAGCAGAACAAAGTAACACTAGAGATAATCTGATGGTGAGAGGCAAGCGCAGGAACCCAAGCAACAGAAACCAAGACTACATGGCATCATCGGAGCCCTATTCTCCCACCAAAATAAACATGGAATATCCAAACACACCAGAAAAGCAAGATCTAGTTTCAAAATCATATTTGATCATGATGCTGGAGGACTTCAAGAAAGATGTGAAGAACTCCCTTAGAGAAACACAGGAAAACATTAATAAACAAGTAGAAGCCTACAGAGAGGATTCGCAAAAATCCCTGAAAGAATTCCAGGAAAACACAATCAAACAGTTGAAGGAATTAAAAATGGAAATAGAAGCAATCAAGAAAGAACACATGGAAACAACCCTGGACATAGAAAATCAAAAGAAAAGACAAGGAGCTGTAGATACAAGCTTCACCAACAGAGTACAAGAGATGGAAGAGAGAATCTCGGGAACAGAAGATTCCATAGAAATCATTGACTCAACTGTCAAAGATAATGTAAAGCAGAAAAAGCTACTGGTCCAAAACATACAGGAAATCCAGGACTCAATGAGAAGATCAAACCTAAGGATAATAGGTATAGAAGAGAGTGAAGACTCCCAGCTCAAAGGACCAGTAAATATCTTCAACAAAATCATAGAAGAAAACTTCCCTAACCTAAAAAAAGAGATACCCATAGGCATACAAGAAGCCTACAGAACTCCAAATAGATTGGACCAGAAAAGAAACACCTCCCGTCACATAATAGTCAAAACACCAAACGCACAAAATAAAGAAAGAATATTAAAAGCAGTAAGGGAAAAAGGTCAAGTAACATATAAAGGCAGACCTATCAGAATCACACCAGACTTTTCGCCAGAAACTATGAAGGCCAGAAGATCCTGGACTGATGTCATACAGACCCTAAGAGAACACAAATGCCAGCCCAGGTTACTGTATCCTGCAAAACTCTCAATTAACATAGACGGAGAAACCAAGATATTCCATGACAAAACCAAATTTACACAATATCTTTCTACAAATCCAGCACTACAAAGGATAATAAAGGGTAAAGCCCAACATAAGGAGGCAAGCTATACCCTAGAAGAAGCAAGAAACTAATCGTCTTGGCAACAAAACAAAGAGAAGAAAAGCACACAAACATAACCTCACATCCAAATATGAATATAACAGGAAGCAATAATCACTAATCCTTAATATCTCTCAACATAAATGGCCTCAAATCCCCAATAAAAAAACATAGATTAACAAACTGGATACGCAACGAGGACCCTGAATTCTGCTGCATACAGGAAACACACCTCACAGACAAAGACAGACACTGCCTCAGAGTGAAAGGCTGGAAAACAACTTTCCAAGCAAATGGTCGGAAGAAGCAAGCTGGAGTAGCCATTCTAATATCAAATAAAATCAATTTTCAACTAAAAGTCATCAAAAAAGATAAGGAAGGACACTTCATATTCATCAAAGGAAAAATCCACCAAGATGAACTCTCAATCCTAAATATCTATGCCCCAAATACAAGGGCACCTACATATGTAAAAGAAACCTTACTAAAGCTCAAAACACACATTGCAACCCACACGATAATAGTAGGAGATTTCAACACCCCACTCTCATCAATGGACAGGTCATGGAAACAGAAATAAAACAGAGATGTAGACAGACTAAGAGAAGTCATGAGCCAAAAGGACGTAACGGATATTTATAGAACATTCTATCCTAAAGCAAAAGGATATACCTTCTTCTCAGCTCCTCATGGTACTTTCTCCAAAATTGACCATATAATTGGTCAAAAAACGGGCCTCAACAGGTACAGAAAGATAGAAATAATCCCATGCATGCTATCAGACCACCACGGCCTAAACCTGGTCTTCAATAACAATAAGGGAAGAATGCCCACATATACGTGGAAATTGAACAATGCTCTACTCACCAATAACCTGGTCAAGGAAGAAATAAAGAAAGAAATTAAAAACTTTTTAGAATTAAATGAAAATGATGGTACAACATACCCAAACTTATGGGACACAATGAAAGCTGTGCTAGGAGGAAAACTCATAGCGCTGAGTGCCTGCAGAAAGAAACAGGAAGGAGCATATGTCAGCAGCTTGACAGCACACCTAAAAGCTCTAGAACAAAAAGAAGCAAATACACCCAGGAGGAGTAGAAGGCAAGAAATAATCAAACTCAGAACTGAAATCAACCAAGTAGAAACAAAAAGGACTATGGTCTGTTGAAAGAATCAACAGAACCAAAAGTTGATTCTCTGAGAAAATCAACAAGATAGATAAACCCTTAGCCAGACTAATGAGAGGACCCAGAGAATGTGTCCAAATTAACAAAATCAGAAATGAAAAGGGAGACATAACTACAGATTCAGAGGAAATTCAAAAAATCATCAGATCTTACTATAAAAGCCTATATTCAACAAAACTTGAAAATCTACAGGAAATGGACAATTTCCTAGACAGATACCAGGTACCGAAATTAAATCAGGAACAGATAAACCAGTTAAACCACCCCATAAATCCTAAGGAAATAGAAGCAGTCATTAAAGGTCTCCCAACCAAAAAGAGCCCAGGTCCAGAGAGATTTAGTGCAGAATGCTATCAAACCTTCATAGAAGACCTCATACCAATATTATCCAAACTATTCCACAAAATTGAAACACATGGATCACTCCCGAATTCCATCTATGAAGCCAAAATTACTCTTACACCTAAACCACACAAAGACCCAACAAAGAAAGAGAACTTCAGACCAATTTCCCTTATGAATATCGACGCAAAAATACTCAATAAAATTCTGGCAAACCGAATCCAAGAGCACATCAAAACAATCATCCACCATGATCAAGTAGGCTTCATCCCAGGCATGCAGGGATGGTTTAATATATGGAAAACCATCAACATGATCCATTATATAAACAAACTGAAAGAACAAAACCAAATGATCATTTCATTAGATGCTGAGAAAGCATTTGACAAAATTCAACACACCTTCATGATAAAAGTCCTGGAAAGAATAGGAATTCAAGGCCCATACCTAAACATAGTAAAAGCCATATACAGCAAACCAGTTGCTCACATTAAACTAAATGGAGAGAAACTTGAAGCAATCCCACTAAAATCAAGCACTAGACAAGGCTGTCCACTCTCACCCTACTTATTCAATATAGTTCTTGAAGTTCTAGCCAGAGCACTCAGACAACAAAAGGAGGTCAAGGGGATACAGATCGGAAAAGAAGAAGTCAAAATATCACTATTTGCAGATGATATGATAGTTTATTTAAGTGATCCCAAAAGTTCCACCAGAGAACTACTAAAGCTGATAAGCAACTTCAGCAAAGTGGCTGGGTATAAAATTAACTCAAATAAATCAGTAGCCTTCCTCTACACAAAAGAGAAACAAGCCGAGATAGAAAGTAGGGAAACGACACCCTTCATAATAGACCCAAATAATATAAAGTACCTCGGTGTGACTTTAACCAAGCAAGTAAAAGATCTGTACAATAAGAACTTCAAGACACTGAAGAAAGAAATTGAAGAAGACCTCAGAAGATGGAAAGATCTCCCATGCTCATGGATTGGCAGGATTAATATAGTAAAAATGGCCATTTTACCAAAAGCAATCTACACATTCAATGCAATCCCCATCAAAATACCAATCCAATTCTTCAAAGAGTTAGACAGAACAATTTGCAAATTCATCTGGAATAACAAAAAACCCAGGATAGCTAAAACTATCCTCAACAATAAAAGGACTTCAGGGGGAATCACTATCCCTGAACTCAGGCAGTATTAGAGCAATAGTGATAAAAACTACATGGTATTGGTACAGAGACAGACAGATAGACCAATGGAATAGAATTGAAGACCCAGAAATGAACCCACACACCTATGGTCACTTGATTTTTGACAAAGGAACCAAAACCATCCAATGGAAAAAAGATAGCCTTTTCAGCAAATGGTACTGGTTCAACTGGAGGTCAACATGTAGAAGAATGCAGATCGATCCATCCTTATCACCCTGTACAAAGCTTAAGTCCAAGTGGATCAAGGACCTCCACATCAAACCAGACACACTCAAACTAATAGATGAAAAACTAGGGAAGCATCTGGAACACATGAGCACTGGAAAAAATTTCCTGAACAAAACACCAATGGCTTATGCTCTAAGATCAAGAATCGACAAATGGGATCTCATAAAACTGCAAAGCTTCTGTAAGGCAAAGGACACTGTGGTTAGGACAAAACGGCAACCAACAGATTGGGAAAAGATCTTTACCCATCCTACATCTCATAGAAGGCTTATATCCAAAATATACAAAGAACTCAAGAAGTTAGACCGCAGGGAAACAAATAACCCTATTAAAAAATGGGTTTCAGAGCTAAACAAAGAATTCACAGCTGAGGAATGCCGAATGGCTGAGAAACACCTAAAGAAATGTTCAACATGTTTAGTCATAAGGGAAATGCAAATCAAAACAACCCTGAGATTTCACCTAACACCAGTGAGAATGGCTAAGATCAAAAACTCAGGTGACAGCAGATGCTGGCGAGGATGTGGAGAAAGAGGAACACTCCTCCATTGTTGGTGGGATTGCAGACTGGTAAAACCATTCTGGAAATCAGTCTGGAGGTTCCTCAGAAAATTGGACATTGAACTGCCTGAGGATCCAGCTATACCTCTCTTGGGCATACCCAAAAGATGCCTCAACATATAAAAGAGACACGTGCTCCACTATGTTCATCGCAGCCTTATTTATAATAGCCAGAAACTGGAAAGAACCCAGATGCCCTTCAACAGAGGAATGGATACAGAAAATGTGGTACATCTACACAATGGAATATTACTCAGCTATCAAAAACAACGAGTTTATGAAATTCGTAGGCAAATGGTTGGAACTGGAAAATATCATCCTGAGTGAGCTAACCCAATCACAGAAAGACATACATGGTATGCACTCATTGATAAGTGGCTATTAGCCCAAATGCTTGAATTACCCTAGATCCCTAGAACAAAGGAAACTCAAGACGGGTGATCAAAATGTGAATGCTTCACTCCTTCTTTAAATGAGGAAAAAGAATACCCTTGGCAGGGAAGGGAGAGGCAAAGATTAAAACAGAGACTGAAGGAACACCCATTCAGAGCCTGCCCCACATGTGGCCCATAGATATACAGCCACCCAATTAGACAAGATGGATGAAGCAAAGAAGTGCAGACCGACAGGAGCCGGATGTAGATCGCTCCTGAGAGACACAGCCAGAATACAGCAAATACAGAGGCGAATGCCTGCAGCAAACCACTGAACTGAGAATAGGTCCCCCGTTGAAGGAATCAGAGAAAGAACTGGAAGAGCTTGAAGGGGCTCGAGACCCCAAAAGTACAACAATGCCAAGCAACCAGAGCTTCCAGGGACTAAGCCACTACCTAAATACTATACATGGACTGACCCTGGACTCTGACCCCATAGGTAGCAATGAATATCCTAGTAAGAGCACCAGTGGAAGGGGAAGCCCTGGGTCCTGCTAAAACTGAACCCCCAGTGAACTAGACTATGGGGGGAGGGCGGCAATGGGGGGAGGGTTGGGAGGGGAACACCCATAAGGAAGGGGAGGGGGGAGGGGGATGTTTGCCCGGAAACCGGGAAAGGGAATAACACTCAAAATGTATATAAGAAATACTCAAGTTAATAAAAAAAAAAATCCGCAAAAGTTACTAAAAGAGAATGAATTTATAGAAGGGTAATTAAATACTGAGGAAATCCTAAACATAAGAAGTAACTATCTTTCAGCATCATAAATCCGGGAGAGTTGAGTAAGTGCGATATGGTTATAACATTAAATGCTACAAAGACCTATATCTTTGTTGACTATTTTTATGTAAATTGATACAACTTTCTCAAAAAAATAAAAACAAAGATAAACACATAAATAAAGAAAACAATAAACAAAAACAATCAATCAACAACAACAGAACAATGAGGAAGGATGGCTCCTCAGCTCCTCAGGCATGACAGCAAATTTTGTATTCTGGTCTCCACATTCATGCATGAACATGGATCCAACATGAAAAAACACACATACACACACACACACACACACACACACACACACACACACACACACACGGGAGAGAGAGAGAGAGAGAGAGAGAGAGAGAGAGAGAGAGAGAGAGAGAACAAAACTAACAAAAACATAATAATCCTTGAGTATTTTTTTATGGAGAAAAGAATAATGTAACAGGAATTCGAAGCATGTCCTAGAAGAATTCAAATGGCAAGCAGAAAACCTAGTAGGTAGAGTGTGACATGGAGGTTTAGAACAATTTATTCCTATGCAATCAGTCTTGTAGCAGTAGCATGGTCCCGCATAGAATGCTATACGTCATTGTTGTTATCAAATGTCATGTGTTCTTAACATTTCCCATGTGTGTACTAGTTTGTTATGTGAGGCTCTTATTTCCTGGCTGCCACATGATGGCCCCATGGTTCAACAATGAATTGCTATTATTGTATCCCTTCTGTCATCACTACAAAATTTCTAGATGAGAGGTAAACACATACAGTTAGTCAAATGCCTTGTGCCATACACTAAATTTTTATATATTTATGGTTACTCTTTATGTATTAATTTAGCATTTCAGATTTTAATATAGAATTTCCTCTTATTTTTTAAGTCTCTATCAATATGGTGTATTGCTATGTGTTTTTTTTTTCACAGCATCCTCATCTTCTAAAGACCTGCATTTCTCATGAATTACCAAAGATGTTCCATGAATGTATCTATCATAATCTTACTTTGCCTTTGTGCATGAAGTTTTAATTCATACAAACATTAAAATTTTCATCATCACAGGATCTCATCTCAATAGAGGATCAATCCAGAACAGGGGTAAAAATTACCAAGGGTAATAAATCTTTATCTTTCTGTGTGTGTGTGTATGTGCATGTATAGGTGCATGTGTGCATGTATAGGTGCATGTGTGCATGTGTATGTGCATGTGTGCATGTGTATGTGCATTTATGTATGCACGTGTGTGCACAAACATATGTGTGCATGAGTATGTGAATCCATATTTGAATACAGACTAACATGTACATTGTGTCATGGTTTACATGTAGTTTCAGAGGACAAACTCATTTGAGAGATGGAAACATAAGTGCTTGGTAACACTTGCCTCACACCCTATTTGAGACAGGTTCCCATCATTGTTTATCCATCCAACTCACTGGCGCACAAGCTTCCAAGGATATTTTAGTTTGGGTCTCTTCTCCCAGCAGGGTCACTTACATCTCAGATGTGTGATACTGTGTCCAGGTTTAAGTGCTTTCAGCAACTGGAATCAGCTTTTCAAGCTTCTTTAGAGTGGCTCATCTACTGAGTCATCACCCTAACTCTGTTATTTTAAAAAAGTCTGAAACATTAAGAACGGTATAGGTGTAAGGTGAGAAAATGGCTTTGTGTAAAATTAGCACAACATCCATTTCTAGAAAACACTGTGAAAAGCAGAGACTTCTGCCCCCTTACAGTGGCAGAGAAGTCTGAGAAGTGCAGAGAAGTGCCTCCAGAAATTTGGGAGGCAGAAGACAACAAGTCAGAGTTTGGTAAGAAAGCTAAATGAGTAAAGTATCCCGTGTACAACCATGCAGACCTGTAATCTGATAAACAGAGCCCATGTGAAAAAAATAATTCTAAGTGTGTAGTTCTGGCATTGAGGAGGTAGGGGCATAGGAATTTCCAGATTCTACTTCCCAGGCAGTTTAGCCAATCAGTGTGTTGTAGGTTTGGTGAGAAGCCATGTTTCAAAAAATAACTGAATATAGAAGGTGGATGAAGAAGGCCTCATATCTGATTTTGATCTCTGGCCTTCACATGACACCTGATACACATGTGCTCACACTCATATAAACACAAGTGAAACAACTCAAAATATATTTTTCTTATTACTAGCTGGTGCCTTATCGTAGACTTAGGGAATGAGGTAGAGTCCAGGTTATAGTTATGAGATATTCATTCACACATATTCACATGTGTGCCCCTTCATACAAGATATGTAGAAAATCTTATAAGGAAGGAGTCAAGATACTCCAAATTATGTTTATGTTCAAAATTTGGTTCATATGATGATTCACCTTTACTGTAAAATTGACGGGATTTAGAGTCACCATGGAAATAAATCTCTAGTAACATCTATAAGGCTATCATATGTCACCCATGATGATAAGTTGCAGACACTGGACCTGTGAGCCAGCATAAACCCTTCCCCTATTGTACTGTGTCTTATGAGGTGTTAGGACACAGCAATGTGAAAGATAACCAAAATGATATGCCGACACATTTTAAGGGAGAAATCAAGGCTACTCTTATAGAGATAAATATCATTTTCATAAAATTACATGGATCACCAAAAGATTCTTAAATTCCTCAGATTTCTCTGGTCTTTCTTCCTTATGTTCATTTTCCCTTCAGTTTTCTACCATGACTTGAAGCATCATGATACTCACAACTACACCCTGAGCAAATACCAACATCATACCCAAAAGAAACATCTCTTATTTGTTTCCTCAATGTATATGTGAGTGTGGAGCGAAGTCACAAGCACATGTATGTAAGTGTACTTATATGTGGGTACAATGTGTTTACGAGGGAGGGGCACCTGGGAATAGAGGAAAGGGAGGCTAATAATATCTAGTCTCTACCTGTTCTCTACCTTAGACTGAATCTTTCACTGAACATAAATCTTGCACCCCAAATTTTATCTCCATTTACATAGATAATTGCAAGTGGACCACTCTTCCTGCATAGCTTGTGAATATCCAATCATTGGCCCTTTTGTGTCTACCCTATGTGTACAGATGTTTCTGGTTTCCTTCCATTACCGTAGAAAGCAGACTTTACCATTTCCTGGCAAATGCTACATACAGTTGCAGCAGCAATACCCTGTTCTGTCTTCACTCAGAGGATTGGTGCCTTCATGGATTATAAGAGGCTGAGAGAAACTAAGGATTCAAGCTCAATATGTAAGCCGTATAGTCCAGTGTCTCAGAGCTTTCAAGATGTTAAACTGCTCTTTTGAAATATTAATGACAGTCTACAAAACTAAATAAAAACTTAATACAGAAAAAAACTGAAGAAAAGGAACATTAAATACAAAACTATGTGAGAAATCTATTCTAGAAATAATCAAAACAAATAGAATTTTCCTAGTTAGGACACAAATGATTTATGTAAATGTATAATTAAATATAATAATAATGATGAAGTACTAAATAGTTGATGAAACCTCTACTATGTCCATGTGTGGTATTTCTGATTTCCTCATTATCCACAGTAAATTGGTCATAAAATCCTTTATCGTAAGACAACTCAATGAACACAAAACAGCAAAAGAGAAAATAAATTTTTCAAAATATCTCAGAGAATGAAAGTGAGGAAGTGGCTCAGTGGATAAGGGAACTTGAGACATACGTTTAGAGACAAGAAACCAAATCACCAGCATCCACATGCCACATGGAGTATGGTAACAACATGCTTTTAACCTCAATAATGGCATATCTAAACAGGCAGATCCTGAAAACCTTTTGACCTACTCAGTGAAGCCTGAAATCTTCAAATTAAGAACACAGCCTCAAGAGAAATGGTTGTGTGGTATAGAGTCAGAAACATGATGTCTTCCTCTCACATGCAAGAGCATCCGTTCACACCCATTAAACGTACAGGTTTATGCCATGAACTTGCACATACAAAACAAATAATTCTTCAAAATATATAATAGTAATTAAACTGGACTCAAATAATTAACAAATGCATTGCCTTAATATCAAATATGAGGGGCTATCTTTGAGTAAAATAATATTTCTTTTTCTCACTAATGAGATTTTCTGTTTGCTTCTATAGATAGAAAAATAGGCACTTTGAAGTTTGCATATTCCTAACTACAGAACTGCTTGAACGTATAAATAGTGAGCTTTTTTCAAGGTTCCTTAAAGAATTACAATTAATGGTGCTGAATTTGTCGATATATCTCCCTTATAGTTTCATTATACAATTTTGAACCGATATTGTGAAATGAGATTAACTTTCTAAATATTCTGCTTGATATAATCAATAATTATTAAGGCCAAATAACTTGGTAAAGATGAAACGTATATAACCTAAGTCCAAGAATAATCATGAAAACAGGTCTACTTCAGTACTAAATCTACATTTTTAATAACTGATCTCTCTCTCTCTCTCTCTCTCTCTCTCTCTCTCTCTCTCTCTCTCTCTCTCTCTGTGTGTGTGTGTGTGTGTGTGTGCTTGTGTGCACTCATTTACATTTGTCTGTGTGGAGCAGCATGTGTATGTTTACTTGAATTTGATTCTTCAAGATATATGTATAATACTGTGCCTTTATCAATTGATCCACCTTTCTAGACTGACAAGTTCTACACTTATTCTTGGAATTGTCCTTTTAATCTTCTGAACTTATCAAATATTATAATTATTTTATAAAATTGAGGTGCAGGTCAATAAATTAATAAATCCATCATTTGCCAAGATATCATCTCTGTTCACAGTTCTAATTTGATTATGTATTTCCTAGAGTCAACTAAGCTCCAAGAAAGAAGCAAGGTGGTCTTTGTTCAGAGAACAGCAGTAAAGGGCTTTAAAGTATTAGCTTTAAACATTTGTCTCTATTTTTCATTAGATAGAAATCTTTTTATATCTGTATTTGTTAAATGTTGCTGGACTTAAAAAAAAGTGTTATTTGAGTTATTATAAAAGATTAAAAGATCAGCAAGTAACAGAGCACAAGATCACAAGAAACAGACAGAGAAGAATTGCAGGGCTTGGCTCATTTCTCATTTTTTTCAATCCAAGATCAAACCCCATGGAATGGTTTTATCGGCATTCATGATGGGTCTTCCTACCTCATTTAATTCAATCCAGAAACCTTATGACAGACATGGTTGGAGATTCATTTGACTTGTTTCCAAAGTCGTTCTACATGCTGCCGTGAGGACATTATTAACACCTCCAGGTATAGCTTATCTCCACATTGCTGGCCTAGGATACTAGAATTTTAATTGTTTGCTCTTTTCTGCTTTTTCTCTCTATGGTTTCACCTTTGGAACTTGATGATTTTCTTAATAGAACAAAGAACTTTGAATCATAATTTCCATTACTTCAGCACTTTAGATGGATTAGAGATTGACAAGTACTCAGTCTTTAGAAGGAGCTATCCATTTAGTCTTTTTCTTTCTGAAATACAGAATGAAAAAGAATAAATATGTGATTTGTTCTTATTCAACATTTGAGTTACAAATTGTTATTAAAAGAACAACATAATTATATTGGATTCATTATTATAAAAAAGAAAAAAGTCTGGTAACTATGAGAATCCATACATTCACTCTAAGCATATGTTTTAGAATAGCCTACATGACTAACAGCTCCTTTCTTGGAGCAAATTTCTCTTTGTTGTTCTTAAACTAGAGATTCATGAAGTAAAAAATGAGTTAGAATTACTGCAAAACAGATGTGTTTCTTCCATTGTTTTCTTCTCTGTGTCCTTTGAAACAGTCTCTTTGTCCTGAATCTTACAGGAATCCAATGGCACTTCATTTTTCCCAACTGTCATCCTAATCATATTCCATTACTCAGAAGATTATGTTCAAATTGTTTTCTTGGGCTCCAACATCCTACACATTACTTATATTTCAAGTTCCTTGCTTTAAATTATTTAATAATTAATCAAATTATGAGTAGGTTCTAGTATTGTCAAAAATGTAGAAAAAATCAAACCTTAGTTATGAACTATGTAACAAGACTACAGAATGTTCAAATCTGTGGAAAATGAAAAGGCTCAGTGCATCAAGTGCTTGCCAAGTAACTTCACATTGCCATTACCCTGTGAAAGTTGGGTGTGGAAATACATCTGTGTAACTGCAAAACTAGGACTTAGTGCTCACAGTTCAGACAGTCTTGCCAGGATATCTTCCTTTCAGATTTGACAAAAGAACCTGACTTATATAAGAAGATTCAACGAGGGATCCTGCTTTAAATAATGAAATGTTGGGCAAAATAATATATCTTAAATAATAAGGTTCAAAAACACCTCCTTTATTTAATAAAATGTTCAATGAATTATCCTACCTTAGCTAGTAAGTTGGAGAATTGTCAAGGAAGATGTCAGGCATGGATCTCTCATCTCCAATGCATGTGCACAAACACTTAAAGCACATGTTCATCTTTGTATATACACACCAATATATACCATGCTATGCACAGAGACTATAGAGGGAGAGGGAGAGGTAGAGGGAGAGGGAGAGGGAGAGGGAGAGGGAGAGGGAGAGGGAGAGGGGAAAGGGAGAGGGAGAGGGAGAGAGAGACAGGCAGAATCAGGGAAAGAGACAGAGACTGAATATCTGAGCCTAATAACCTTCCCCCTCCAAATTTTTGTACTTTGTATTTAGTTGAAGCCTCTGTTTATTCCAGTTTCTCTACTTCTGACATATGTGAGACTCTTTTCTAAATTCATTTTAATTGTTCTGTGAATATTTTATGTTCCGTGTGGCATTTTTTAAAAAGGACTAGGAATACAGGGTATTCCAGCATCAAGTTGGCAATGCTCACTGCTCCAGAGAACTCCCATTAACTTATCAGCCACATCGAGTAAAGAATGTACTAAGTAGACACTTAGGGAAGAAAACTGACAGAATATTAGTAAGTGGGTAAGCTAACATACATGAACTCAGAATCATCCCCATATAAATCTCTCTTTCTCTCTTCTAGAGGAGGACATAATGAGTAATAGATGCCTGATCAAATATAATTTTTTTTCTTTTTTTCGGAGCTGGGGACCGAACCCCGGGCCTTGCGCTTCCTAGGCAAGCGCTCTACCACTGAGCTAAATCCCCAACCCCCAAATATAATATGTAATAAGAATTACTGCAGTTAACAATTATTCTTTGAACATCATCATTCAAAATAACCATGTAGGAGATGGAGCCAGATAAACTCTCTTTTGTCTAGATGGGAACACTGTAAATCTGGGTGACATGGCCTTTCTCCTCGATATAAAGCCCTGATTCAGTCTGCCTCCTTTAGTCCCTACATTTAGCTTAGTCATCATCATCAACACTGGGAGAATGCACATAGATGCATATATTTGTAAACTCTTTGGTATTCAAAATGTTTTTTTTCTTTTCTTGTGTATACCTATGTTCTTCAAAGAACACTGTTCCAGTAGAGAGACGAAATATTCATTGACCATCTACAGTGAGTTCAATCTACAGTCAGTTCAATATTAAGAAATACATGAAGTCAGACTCATACCCATATAAATCTCTCCTCTGGAGGAAGTAAAGTTATGACTTTTGAATAATGTATTATGTTTTTCAGTCTATATTTTATGATAAATAATGTAATAAAATGTAAGATGTAAAACTAACAGTTTCCCAGTGAGATAGCTCAGTAGGCGAAGGCTTTCTTAGAAATATGGAATGCCTTCTCTGCAAGCCATATAAAAGTGGAAAGCAAGAACTAACCCCTCATAGTTGTCTCTCATGTCCTCCACAAGGACACTAAGTCACATACACTCTTTTATGTAGGTTTTAGACCTTTCTTATTTATTATATTATATGCTGTAAAATATGATCAGTCCTCAAAACATGAACTGAAATATTTGTAAAAGTATATGTTTATACCAAATATATATTGTTTTCATTCCCATTGTTTCTTAAGCAAGAAATATAATGTCTACTTACATTGTATTAAGAGTAATTTAGAGAGGATTTAAAGCATAGATGACACATATGGATCACATACAAACTCTAAAACATTTACAGGACAGGATTATCTACATACTTCAGTGTCTCCAAGTTGTTCTTGAAGAAATTCTTTGTGGAGGTAGAGGTATGACTCTTTCATTCTTTAGTGCTCTTCTCTGTAACCTGGATATTCTCACCTATTTGGCCTCACTCAACCTTCCTACCTACAATAGCCTCTGTACCTTTTCTCCACTAAACTTGAGATATAACTATGCTTGTCTCTTGTATGTTGTTACTACTATCCCTAAAGATCTTACTTTTCTACTGCTTCTTTTCTTCCTTAGTATATACACTCATTACCCCGCATTCTGCCTTTACACTTCTGTCTTAATGTCTAAACAATACTAAAATTTACTGGGCCTGGTTATGCCCCATATCTGCCATAAAATTCTTTTGTAAGCTTCTTAACAAGGAGACATAGATATTTATTCTGGAGCTGCCATGGAGGCAATAGGAAAGCAGAGCCAGAATGAAGCCTCCCACACTGCAACTATGTTACTTAGTCTCACAGAATTTGGGATCTTAGAGGTAAAATAAGGCAAAAAAATATAAGCAACTTTGCAACATGGAAAGTTCTTTAGGTTACAAGAGACTTTAAAAGACATCATAAATTAGTTTAAAGAAAGAGGAATTTTCTAGCTCATCTAGGGATTTTCCCCCTAGCAGACAGTGTTAATTGACTTGAGAATACCTGCTTATTTTTTGTAACATAATCCCCTGGATTGGTATCCTGGTCTCCATGCAAAAGGAGACAGAGACATAAGTATTAGCCATCATCTCTCTGCATCCTGACTATATATAGGAAAGCATGTAACCAGATGCCACACATCTGAGCTGCCATGCTTTCTCTATCATGATGAACCATTTCCTTTAACTGTCTATGTAAATAAACGCTTCCTTCGTTTTTGAGAAGATTTGGTTAATATGTTTTATCACTTAATTCAAGGATCTATTGAGCTCATAAAACAAGGAAGAGAAGCACAAATTAGTGTGAGTATTAAAGAAAATCATCTAAACTATCTTTAAACAGAAACAACACAAACAGTTCATGGGAGCCTCCTTTTAAATCACTGATCAGAGAAATTCAGAGAGACTCTCAAATAATGTAATCTCTGCACTTGGTGAGCAGAGACAGGAAGAAGTTTAAACCATTTTATCTTGGTTTAAACAATGAACTCTGGGGATATATATGTATACACACACACACACATATATGTATATATATATATATTACAGAGTACATATGCTATATATAAAAAGTATATATATACAAATTACTATTGATAATATACAATATATTTGTATATATATATGTGAGTGTATATAATGTTTATACATATATATATATATGCATACAAAAATAGTATATATTTTCATTGTACTTGATTGAACCTCAGAACTTGCTGAACATAACACATACTTTGAAAGCAGAACTTGAAAGAATTGACCAAAGATTGAACTAAAAGCATCCTTCCTGGGACTAGCATTATTTGAAGCTGACAAGCAAGTACCAAGGTAGAAAAGTAATCAATAGTTCTAACCAGATATAAACCATAATAATTACCAGCACAGCACAGATATCTTAAAGACTACAAAAGCACTGCTTATATTTTGGAAGCAATTAACAGTTGTCTCCTTATATTCAAGGGCTACTCAGTAGAAGGGAAATCATGTTGATTGCTAGAAAACTAGTTAACTACCCACGGTTAATTAGGCCATAGACCCAAGATGAAAAACTATAATTGCTACTTTCTTTAATCTGAGAATATGACATCTCAAAGTGGTCACCTAAACAAGACCTGAATATCAATTGCCATGCCAGTGTATAGGAAATCTCATATGGTCCAATTCATGGATCACTGTTTCTGAGATTTCTTGATGCTGTAACCCTTTAATATAGTCGCTCATGTTGTGCTGACCTCAAACCCTAAATTTATACTTGTTGCTTCTTCATAACTGTAAATTTGCTATTGTTATTACTCATAAAGTAAATACTATTCAAGGTAGACTTTTGCGAAAGGGGTAATGACACAGATTGAGAACCACTGCTATTGATACGAAATTAGAGTTAAGTAAGTAACAGCTTCTGGGAAAAGTGGAATTAGTTTTCTCCAGGGACAAGCCTCAGCTGAAGTTATCCAAAGTCAAGAGTAACATTAAACAGACTCATTGGTATGCAATTATCTATCTATCTATCTATCTATCTATCTATCTATCTATCTATCTATCTCTCTATAATTAGAAATGAGGTTATTAATTTGAGTGAATGTGTGAGTGAGATAAAAAGAGTTGAGGGTGGAGGGAGGCATGAAAAAATATATCATTCTTTTGGTAGAAATTCTCAAAAATATTTTAAAATTAACTTTAACAAATGTTTTACTGACTACATACATATATTAGCTATATATTCTCTTATTTTAGCTTCTGAAGGAACGTGTCTCCTAAATTGATACAATCACAAAACAAAATAAATCAAAACAAAACAAAAAAACAAAAGAAAACCCAGTGACCCTCATGTACCTCATATAGAATCATGTAACATTTGTGTAGAATCAATACCCATGTTTCTTTGTATATATAGTCGTCTCTGAATAACTTGTGGTGTCTAATACAATGAAAATGCTACATAAATAATTCCTACTCTGAATTGCTTAGGAAATGATCGCATGAAGCATGTCTTTACATTTTCAGTTCAAATTCAACCATTGTGGGTACTACACAGAACATTTAGGTTGTGTTGAAAAACGGTATTCATCTATTTTTTTTAAACTCAAAGGTATGTGATTCAAAGATATAAAAACGCAAATGTACAATAATTAGGTTTTAGCTGAAGGAAAGGTGATAAAATAGACACTAAAAGAAAGAATAAGAGCAAAATCTCTCCTCTGCATAGGAAAAGTATCATGGAAAGAAGACACTTCCCTCCATACAGTGCCTTCTTCTTGATTTTTGTGGTTATCATTTTTCTCTTCCCAGGATCATTGTTCAATTCTAACACGAATACTACTTACTGGTCAGAGCAGTCTCTTACTTACATAGACTGTGAAAAACTGTGCTGTTGGTTCCACTGCAGGAGAATGCTCTGAGATGCAGGATGAGCAGGGTTAAAACAGAAGGTCAAACCCCCTGACATATTTGTGTTTATCACAACCTTCTTTGTTTCTTTCCAAGCAATTGCTTTACAGGCTGTAATTTCTTCTTTGATCTCTTGGGAAGTTTTGAAGCACATACTCCAGAGCTTGCATGTTCAATCAAAAGAAAAACACGGTGTCCCTTGACCCTCTTCCACAGTCTTGCTTCTTTTCTTTCTCATTATTGTAGCATTTCCTGGTATTGCTTTGTGAATTGTTGTTCTCACCTCACAACCCTCTTTATGGCTGTTCTTGACTGTTTCCTTGGTTAGAATTTTAATTTCTTCTACATTGGAAAAATTTTCTCTAAAGAGGATTTCTAGAGACAACTTGGAGATTTTGAAATAATTTTTTCAAATTCTGTTTATTCTTCAATTTAACAGGTAGCTTAGGAATTTCTGTTTGTTAAGCTCAATCCAGGCAGACTGTCCCATGATTCTCCAGTGGAACTTTCTGCTGCCTCAAGCATATAGCACCACTGTGTGCAAATTTCTCCTTCTTCATTGGAATTGAAAATATAAATTCATTAAAACTATGACATGAGAAAATGAGAAGATGTAATTATTACACTAATGAAAGTAGTAAAACTTAGAGACTGCAAGATATCAGAGATAAATCTTTTCTTTATTTTCTGCCAGACAGCCACACCCCACCCTCCAAAGAGAAGATAACACCAGAAAATGGAACTGGAGATGTTATGAGTTTTTTACATCATGCAATTCTGAACTAGTATAGTATTACAGTAAGAGCCAGCACTGGCACTTGGGCTTTTTACATCCCTACGTAGATGAAGAATTTGCTATACCTGTTCAGATCTGGAGGGGAGGACAAATTTTCACATCAGGGGATTGTGAAAATAGAAAATGGATAGTGTCTATCAATCAACTAAAAGGTACAACTTCCATGTACCTCAATAAAATCCAGGCAAGGAAAGCAATCACTTATAACCTCAATGTTGGGAAAGGTGTGATGAAGATACTTTGGGTCTCACTGGCCAGCAAGTCTACTTGATATGGACACAGAATTTGGAACAGAAACTGAAAGAATGGCCATTCAGAGTCTGTGCCACCTGAAGATCCAGGCAATATACACACAGCCACCAAACTCAGGCAATATTGCTGAGGTCAAGAAGTGTGTGTTGACAGGGACCTGATAGAACTGTCTCCTGAGAGGCTCTGCCAGAGCATGACACAGAGACAAATGCTCACAGCCAACCATTGAACTGAGAATGGGGTCCCCATTGGAGAAGTTAGAGAAAGGATTGAAGGAGCTGAAGGGGTTTGCGACCCCATAAGAACAACAATACCAACCAACCAGTGTTCTGAGGGACTAAACCACCATCTGAAAACTACACATTGACAGACCTATGACTCCAGTTGCATATGTAGACGAGGATGGCCTTGTTGATCACCAGAGGGAGGAGAAGACCTTGGTCCTGCCAAGGCTGGAACCCTCCGTGTAAGTGAATGTCATGGCAGGGAGACAGGAGGGGTTGTTGGTTGGATGGGGGAAAGGGAATAACATTTGAAATGTAAATATGAAAAATATCCAATAAAAAAAAAGAGGGAAGACTAGGTACAGAGAGATACCTTGTCTCAAACATGAAAATGGACAATGAGTGAGACATCTGACATCAACCACTGGCCTCCAGATTCACACATACATGTGTGTACATGCAGCCAGAAACACACTAGAAACTATATTAGGATACATACATACATACATACATACATACATACATACATACATACATACATACATATAAAAAACAGACACACAGGCACACATATATACACATCACAAACAGACACACAGACACACAAACACACACACACACTACACATACCATACACACACACCACACACATACATAAACATGCATACACACACACACACACACACACGCACACACACACATACACAGACACACTCACACACATACACACCAGCTATTGCACTAGGGAAACATGCTCTGAGTTGTCTCAATGATGCTTGTAAGTCTCCAGTAGCATGTGGCTGCTACAGACATAAATCCTATGAAGGAGTATTATGGGAGTCTGAATTGGATGGTAGATAGGTCTATTTTAGGGGGGGGTACTATTATCCAGTGATATAAAATCAAATAGATGTGTTAATCAATTTTTAATGAATTGTTCTTATTTTTTTTTCAATTCTAGCACAGCCATATAGTATATTAAAATGACATTATTTCAATCTTTCCTATATATATTTTTTAATATGTTGAACATATTTTTTTACTCTTACATCATACTATTCCTTTTCTCTCATGTTCTCCTTTCTGTTGATCTCCATTCTGACCTAGACAGTTTTAAAGTTCTGCAGATACATGTGCTGTGGTGTGTGTGTGTGTGTGTGTGAGTGTGTGTGTGTGTGTGTGTGTGTGTTTGTTAGTGTATGTAAGTTCACCAATTGACTCAATTTTCTTTTTTTTTATTTTATTTTATTTTTTTTTTATTATCTTGAGTATTTCTTATATACATTTCAAGTGTTATTCCCTTTCCCGGTTTCCGAACAGACATCACCCTCCCCCCTCCCCTTCCTTGTGGGTGTTCCCCTCCCAAACCTCCCCCCATTGCCACCCTCCCCGCATAGTCTAGTTCACTGGGGGTTCAGTCTTAGCAGGACCCAGGGCTTCCCCTTCCACTGGTGCTCTTACTAGGATATTCATTGCTACCTATGGGGACAGAGTCCAGGGTCAGTCCATGTATAGTCTTTAGGTAGTGGCTTAGTCCCTGGAAGCTCTGGTTGCTTGGCATTGTTGTACTTTTGGGGTCTCGAGCACCTTCAAGCTCTTCCAGTTCTTTCTCTGATTCCTTCAACGGGGGACCTATTCTCAGTTCAGTGGTTTGCTGCTGGCATTCGCCTCTGTATTTGCTGTATTCTGGCTGTGTCTCTCAGGAGCGATCTACATCCGGCTCCTGTCGGTCTGCACTTCTTTGATTCATCCATCTTGTCTAATTGGGTGGCTGTATATCTATGGGCCACCTGTGGGGCAGGCTCTGAATGGGTGTTCCTTCAGTCTCTGTTTTAATCTTTGCCTCTCCCTTCCCTGCCAAGGGTATTCTTTTTCCTCATTTAAAGAAGGAGTGAAGCATTCACATTTTGATCATCCGTCTTGAGTTTCCTTTGTTCTAGGGATCTAGGGTAATTCAAGCATTTGGGCTAATAGCCACTTATCAATGAGTGCATACCATGTATGTCTTTCTGTGAGTGGGTTAGCTCACTCAGGATGATATTTTCCAGTTCCAACCATTTGCCTACGAATTTCATAAACTCGTTGTTTTTGATAGCTGAGTAATATTCCATTGTGTAGATGTACCACATTTTCTGTATCCATTCCTCTGTTGAAGGGCATCTGGGTTCTTTCCATTTTCTGGCTATTATAAATAAGGCTGCGATGAACATAGTGGAGCACGTGTCTCTTTTATATGTTGAGGCATCTTTTGGGTATATGCCCAAGAGAGGTATGGCTGGATCCTCAGGCAGTTCAATGTCCAATTTTCTGAGGAACCTCCAGACTGATTTCCAGAATGATTTTACCAGTCTGCAATCCCACCAACAATGGAGGAGTGTTCCTCTTTCTCCACATCCTCGCCAGCATCTGCTGTCACCTGAGTTTTTGATCTTAGCCATTCTCACTGGTGTTAGGTGAAATCTCAGGGTTGTTTTGATTTGCATTTCCCTTATGACTAAAGATGTTGAACATTTCTTTAGGTGTTTCTCAGCCATTCGGCATTCCTCAGCTGTGAATTCTTTGTTCAGCTCTGAACCCCATTTTTTAATAGGGTTATTTGTTTCCCTGCGGTCTAACTTCTTGAGTTCTTTCTATATTTTGGATATAAGGCCTCTATCTGTTATAGGATTGGTAAAGATCTTTTCCCAATCTGTTGGTTGTCGTTTTGTCCTAACCACAGTGTCCTTTGCCTTACAGAAGCTTTGCAGTTTTATGAGATCCCATTTGTCGATTCTTGATCTTAGAGCATAAGCCATTGGTGTTTTGTTCAGGAAATTTTTTCCAGTGCCCATGTGTTCCAGATGCTTCCCTAGTTTTTCTTCTATTAGTGTGAGTGTGTCTGGTTTGATGTGGAGGTCCTTGATCCACTTGGACTTAAGCTTTGTACAGGGTGATAAGCATGGATCGATCTGCATTCTTCTACATGTTGCCCTCCAGTTGAACCAGCACCATTTGCTGAAAATGCTATCTTTTTTCCATTGGATGGTTTTGGCTCCTTTGTCAAAAATCAAGTGACCATAGGTGTGTGGGTTCATTTCTGGGTCTTCAATTCTATTCCATTGGTCTATCTGTCTGTCTCTGTACCAATACCATGCAGTTTTTATCACTATTGCTGTGTAATACTGCTTGAGTTCAGGGATAGTGATTCCCCCTGAAGTCCTCTTATTGTTGAGGATAGCTTTAGCTATCCTGGGTTTTTTGTTATTCCAGATGAGTTTGCAAATTGTTCTGTCTAACTCTTTGAAGAATTGGATTGGTATTTTGATGGGGATTGCATTGAATCTGTAGATTGCTTTTGGTAAAATGGCCATTTTTACTATATTAATCCTGCCAATCCATGAGCATGGGAGATCTTTCCATCTTCTGAGGTCTTCTTCAATTTCTTTCCTCAGTGTCTTGAAGTTCTTATTGTACAGATCTTTTACTTGCTTGGTTAAAGTCACACCAAGGTACTTTATATTATTTGGGTCTATTATGAAGGGTGTCGTTTCCCTAATTTCTTTCTCGGCTTGTTTCTCTTTTGTATAGAGGAAGGCAACTGATTTATTTGAGTTAATTTTATACCCAGCCACTTTGCTGAAGTTGTTTATCAGCTTTAGTAGTTCTCTGGTGGAACTTTTGGGATCACTTAAATATACTATCATGTCGTCTGCAAATAGTGATATTTTGACCTCTTCTTTTCCGATCTGTATCCCCTTGATCTCCTTTTGTTGTCTGATTGCTCTGGCTAGAACTTCAAGAACTATATTGAATAAGTAGGGAGAGAGTGGGCAGCCTTGTCTAGTCCCTGATTTTAGTGGGATTGCTTCAAGTTTCTCTCCATTTAGTTTAATGTTAGCAACTGGTTTGCTGTATATGGCTTTTACTATGTTTAGGTATGGGCCTTGAATACCTATTCTTTCCAGGACTTTTATCATGAAGGGGTGTTGAATTTTGTCAAATGCTTTCTCAGCATCTAATGAAATGATCATGTGGTTCTGTTCTTTCAGTTTGTTTATATGATGGATCACGTTGATGGTTTTCCTTATATTAAACCATCCCTGCATGCCTGGGATGAAGCCTACTTGATCATGGTGGATGATTGTTTTGATGTGCCCTTGAATTCGGTTTGCCAGAATTTTATTGAGTATTTTTGCGTCGATATTCATAAGGGAAATTGGTCTGAAGTTCTCTTTCTTTGTTGGGTCTTTGTGTGGTTTAGGTATAAGAGTAATTGTGGCTTCATAGAAGGAATTCGGTAGGGCTCCATCTGTTTCAATTTTGTGGAATAGTTTGGATAATATTGGTATAAGGTCTTCTATGAAGGTTTGATAGAATTCTGCACTAAACCCGTCTGGACCTGGGCTCTTTTTGGTTGGGAGGCCTTTAATGACTGCTTCTATTTCCTTAGGAGTTATGGGGTTGTTTAACTGGTTTATCTGTTCCTGATTTAACTTCGATACCTGGTATCTGTCTAGGAAATTGACCATTTCCTGAAGATTTTCAAGTTTTGTTGAATATAGGTTTTTATAGTAAGATCTGATGATTTTTTGAATTTCCTCTGAATCTGTAGTTATGTCTCCCTTTTCATTTCTGATTTTGTTAATTTGGACGCACTCTCTGTGTCCTCTCGTTAGTCTGGCTAAGGGTTTATCTATCTTGTTGATTTTCTCAAAGAACCAAGTTTTGGTTCTGTTGATTCTTTCTATGGTCCTTTTTGTTTCTACTTGGTTGATTTCAGCTCTGAGTTTGATTATTTCCTGCCTTCTACTCCTCCTGGGTGTATTTGCTTCTTTTTGTTCTAGAGCTTTTAGGTGTGCTGTCAAGCTGCTGACATATGCTCTTTCCTGTTTCTTTCTGCAGGCACTCAGCGCTATGAGTTTTCCTCTTAGCACAGCTTTCATTGTGTCACATAAGTTTGGGTATGTTGTACCTTCATTTTCATTAAATTCTAATAAGTTTTTAATTTCTTTCCTTATTTCTTCCTTGACCAGGTTATCATTGAGTAGAGCATTGTTCAATTTCCACGTATATGTCGGCATTCTTCCCTTATTGTTATTGAAGACCAGTTTTAGGCCGTGGTGGTCCGATAGCAGGCATGGGATTATTTCTATCTTTCTGTACCTGTTGAGGCCTGTTTTTTGACCAATTATATGGTCAATTTTGGAGAAAGTACCATGAGGAGCTGAGAAGAAGGTATATCCTTTTGCTTTAGGATAGAATGTTCTATAAATATCCGTTAAGTCCATTTGGCTCATGACTTCTCTTAGTCTGTCTACATCTCTGTTTAATTTCTGTTTCCATGATCTGTCCATTGATGAGAGTGGGGTGTTGAAATCTCCCACTATTATTGTGTGAGGTGCAATGTGTGTTTTGAGCTTTAGTAAGGTTTCTTTTACATATGTAGGTGCCCTTGTATTTGGGGCATAGATATTTAGGATTGAGAGTTCATCTTGGTGGATTTTTCCTTTGATGAATATGAAGTGTCCTTCCTTATCTTTTTTGATGACTTTTAGTTGAAAATTGATTTTATTTGATATTAGAATGGCTACTCCAGCTTGCTTCTTCTGACCATTTGCTTGGAAAATTGTTTTCCAGCCTTTTACTCTGAGGTAATGTCTGTCTTTGTCTCTGAGGTGTGTTTCCTGTAGGCAGCAGAATGCAGGGTCCACGTTGCGTATCCAGTTTGTTAATCTATGTCTTTTTATTGGGGAGTTGAGGCCATTGATATTGAGAGATATTAAGGAATAGTGATTATTGCTTCCCGTTATATTCATATTTGGAAGTGAGGTTATGTTTGTGTGCTTTCATTCTCTTTGTTTTGTTGCCAAGACGATTAGTTTCTTGCTTCTTCTAGGGTATAGCTTGCCTCCTTATGTTGGGCTTTACCCTTTATTATCCTTTGTAGTGCTGGATTTGTAGAAAGATATTGTGTAAATTTGGTTTTGTCATGGAATATCTTGGTTTCTCCATCTATGTTAATTGAGAGTTTTGCAGGATACAGTAACCTGGGCTGGCATTTGTGTTCTCTTAGGGTCTGTATGACATCTGTCCAGGATCTTCTGGCCTTCATAGTTTCTGGCGAAAAGTCTGGTGTGATTCTGATAGGTCTGCCTTTATATGTTACTTGACCTTTTTCCCTTACTGCTTTTAATATTCTTTCTTTATTTTGTGCGTTTGGTGTTTTGACAATTTTGTGACGGGAGGTGTTTCTTTTCTGGTCCAATCTATTTGGAGTTCTGTAGGCTTCTTGTATGCCTATGGGTATCTCTTTTTTTAGGTTAGGGAAGTTTTCTTCTATGATTTTGTTGAAGATATTTACTGGTCCTTTGAGCTGGGAGTCTTCACTCTCTTCTATACCTATTATCCTTAGGTTTGATCTTCTCATTGAGTCCTGGATTTCCTGTATGTTTTGGACCAGTAGCTTTTTCCGCTTTACATTATCTTTGACAGTTGAGTCAATGATTTCTATGGAATCTTCTGCTCCCGAGATTCTCTCTTCCATCTCTTGAATTCTGTTGGTGAAGCTTGTATCTACAGCTCCTTTTCTTTTCTTTTGATTTTCTATGTCCAGGGTTGTTTCCATGTGTTCTTTCTTGATTGCTTCTATTTCCATTTTTAATTCCTTCAACTGTTTGATTGTGTTTTCCTGGAATTCTTTCAGGGATTTTTGCGATTCCTCTCTGTAGGCTTCTACTTGTTCTCTAAGGGAGTTCTTTATGTCTTTCTTGAAGTCCTCCAGCATCATGATCAAATATGATTTTGAAACTAGGTCTTGCTTTTCTGGTGTGTTTGGATATTCCGTGTTTGCTTTGGTGGGAGAATTGGGCTCCGATGATGCCATGTAGTCTTGGTTTCTGTTGCTTGGGTTCCTGCGCTTGCCTCTCGCCATCAGATTATCTCTAGTGTTACTTTGTTCTGCTATTTCTGACAGTGGCTAGACTGTCCTATAACCTGTGTGTCAGGAGTGCTGTAGACCTGTTTTCCTGTTTTCTTTCAGCCAGTTATGTGGACAGAGTGTTCTGCTTTCGGGCGTGTAGTTTTTCCTCTCTACAGGTCTTCAGCTGTTCCTGTGGGCCTGTGTCTTGAGTTCACCAGGCAGGTTTCTTGCAGGGGAAAAGTTGGTCCTACCTGTGGTTCCAAGGCTCAAGTTTCCTCGTGGGGTACTGCCTAAGTCCTCTCCGCTGTGGCAGCAACCGGGAAAATCTGTGCCGCTCCTTCCGGGAGCCTCCATGCACCAGGGTTTCAGATGACGTTTGGTGTTTTCCTCTGGCGCCTGGATGTGCACAGAGTGCAGTCTCTTCTGGTTTCCCAGGCGTGTCCGCCTCTCTGAAGGTTCAGCTCTCCCTCCCACGGGATTTGGGTGCAGAGAACTGTTTATCCGGTCTGTTTCCTTCAGGTTCCGGCAGTGTCTCAGGCGCAGGGGTCCTGCCGCTCCCGGGCACTCCCCTATGGGAACCCAGAGGCCTTATACAGTTGCCTCTTGGGCCAGGGATGTGGGCAGGGGTGGGCAGTGTTGGTGGTCTCCTCCGCTCTGCAGCCTCAGGAGTGCCCACCTGATCAGGCGGTGAGGTCTCTCTCCCACGGGGTTTGGGAGCAGGGAGCTGCTGCGGTCCGGGATCCGCAAGTGTGGGACTTCCGGTAAACACAGGAAATGCCCGGCCTTAGAGGAATTTTGCCTCTGTGTGTCCTGAGTTCACCAGGCAGGTTTCTTGCAGGGGAAAAGTTGTTCCTACCTGCAGTTCCAAGGCTCAAGTTTGCTCGTGGGGTACTGCCTAAGTCCTCTCCACTGTGGCAGCAACCGGGAAGATCTGCGCCGCTCTTTCCAGGAGCCTCCGTGCACCAGGGTTCCAGATGGCATTTGGTGTTTTCCTCTGGCGCCTGGATGTGCACAGAGTGCAGTCTCTTCTGGTTTCCCAGGCGTGTCCGCCTCTCTGAAGGTTCAGCTCTCCCTCCCACGGGATTTGGGTGCAGAGAACTGTTTATCCGGTCTGTTTCCTTCAGGTTCCGGCAGTGTCTCAGGCGCAGGGGTCCTGCCGCTCCCGGGCCCTCCCCTACGGGAACCCAGAGGCCTTATACAGTTGCCTCTTGGGCCAGGGATGTGGGCAGGGGTGGGCAGTGTTGGTGGTCTCCTCCGCTCTGCAGCCTCAGGAGTGCCCACCTGATCAGGCGGTGAGGTCTCTCTCCCACGGGGTTTGGCTTGACTCAATTTTCTTAATAAGATCATTTCCAGTTGTACACAAAATAATTTTCTTTTAAAATATTTTCTTTAATTTTTGAGCATTTCATATATGAGTGATAAAATTTCATCATTTACCTTCTCCTCCTTCCAAATTTTTCCATGACCTACCCTACACTCCTTCTCAAATTCAGGGCCTTTGATACTTTATTATTATTATGTATATGCATATACATCTATAAATACAGCCTGTTGAGATCATTTAATGCTTCAAGCTTGCCACTTCGAATTGCATACTTTGCATTGCATCATTTACCAGGGAGTTCATCACTGTAACACATTAATTCTCCTCATTCTCTCCCCCTCTCTTTCTCTCCCTCTCTCCCTCTTCCAGTGAGGTAAGGGGCTGTGAGAAATTTCACAAAGTATTCTCTTTAACTGCTCTAAATATCCTTAACTACACAAGTGTATCTGCCACGCCTCATCAAAAAAGCTTCTTTTTGCAGCAGAAGGAGACAATTACAAGAAGCCACATCTAGCCAAACTGCAGAGAACAACTGATTGTGGGTTACTCAGCTCCAATTGTACATTTACAAGACTACCCTGGCACCAAATTCTCAGGAAACATTATGAAGAAGGAGTGGGAGAAAGCTGTGAGACAGTGCTTTATGCAAATGATATGGAAATTGTATCCATAAAATATCAGTATGGTTTCATTATCAAGATCTGATAAAGGAAAACCCAAATTGATATTAATATTACCTTTTTTTTTTTTTGGTGGCTGGAAAACTTTGTTTTGTTTGTGTCACATTTCCCTTAATCTGTATTCCATTGTCTGTGTTAACACCCCTAACAAAGACAAACACACACACACACACACACACACACACACACACACCATAAAATCAAAATGAATTAGGCTTGGGATCAAAGCCAACAACGTTTTAAATTTTTTTTCAATGACTAATTTTTTAATGATTTATTCATTTTTTTTCCTGGGGGAAATGCAGGTATATAATACTATGTCTCATGTACAGAGTTGATTAATATGAACAACTTTTGACTGTTTTATTTTCTCCTCATCTGGGATTCAGGATCTCTCATTTCATCTGCAGCTGAGCTATTTATATGACATTCCTGTGGATTTCACTGTCTTTGTATTCCAACCTCTGGGATTACAGATTCCCGCTTCCACAGAGACTATTTCACAGCACCTGTGATTAACCAAAAGAGTTATGGGAAGTTCTTTTACTTGCTCAGCTACTTCAATAACTACAACATCCTTCCTTAAATGAAATGAAATCTAAATTCTTAATGTAGATTAAAATGATAAAAACTAAATTTGCATCTTCCTCAGTTGGACTCTTTTTTCTTTTTATATAAAATATGATTCTATAATCCAAGTGCAACTATCATGTTCATTATGTGATGGATTATGTGAAGATTGTGAAAAAACCAGGAATAAAAAAAGAACACAATCAAGGTTGGTGACATGTGTAAATTGGAATGATGTTTACATATAATGCAAGAAACCCTAGATTGGATCTCTAGGAACATCTTCACCGGGAATGGTACTGTGTCATCAGAATAATGATATCCATTCTTACATAGCAATTTTGAGTAAAACGTGGGATATATGAGATGCTGTCTTTAAACCAAAAACAAACAAAATGTTGGAGCTAGTAAGTGATGCAGTGGGTTAAAGTACCACAAAATGGTTACAATCTAAGTAAGACACATAATACAAAACATTGCTAATCACTTTGGGAGATGTGAGATCGAGATAATTTTGTGCAGTACAGTGGAAAAACAGCAGAGACCTGTCAAAAACAAACTGGAAGGATTAAAATTGGAGGTTATTTTTTAATATCTGTACAGGCAGAACAAGAATACATGTGTGCATGTGCACACACACACGTAAAATATAAAAGGGAAGAAAGAAAAAAGAAAATAAAATCAATTACTTCAATCCTGAGACTGCAGGACAGACTGCCGCCTCTGCATACCTCTGCTCACATCCTTGGTCCAAGGCGAAACTGCACAGTGCCTCTGGAGACAGGGATATAGGAACAGACAGTCACCAATACCCATGATTTTGGTCTGTGCCCCGGACTTAATTGAACTGGTCAAACAGCTCCCTGCACCCAAATCCCACGGAGGAGAGAGCTGGAACCTCAGAAGTGTGGATACTCCTGAGAAGTCAGAGAAGACTACCCTCTTCCCACAGTCCAGACCCAAGAGGGAATTGCATAGGGCTAACTGTGACCACTGGGTGCAAGGACCTAGGAGCAATCAGGGCGAGGACCCTTTGATTCTGGAAGACAATCTCCAGAAGCGCCACCACACCTGAGAGCAGAGGGAAGATCCACTTTTCTGCTATCAAGTGACTTGCCTGGTGGATTAAGGATACAGAGAGGCAGAAGTCCTTGGGGTCCCAGCACTTCCTGTTTCTGACTGCACAGAAGTGAACTGATACCATCCCACAGTTCCCTGCACCCAAATCAGAGCACCTGTTCTCAGGAAAGGCTAAAAGAAAACAGGAAAACAGTTCTCCTGCAGTGCTGACACAGAAGCCTACAGCAGGGTCAAGTCACTCTCAGAAACAGCAAGACAAACAAACAGCAGAGACAAAGGAATGGCTAGAAACCCAATCAACCCCAGGAACATAATGACAGAAACCAATAATACTTGGCATCAGCAGAGCCCAGTTGTCCCACCAAAGAAAACAGTGGATATCCAAACACATTTAAAAAGCAAAATTGAGTTTTAAATTCACATTTTTTGATACTGATGGAGGACTTTAAGAAAGACAAAGAACTCCCTTAAAGAAATGCAGAAAAAACAAGTAGAAGCTCCTAAAGAAGAAACACAAAAATCCCTGAAAGAATTACAGAAAAACACAAACAAGCAGGTGAATGAATTGAAAATGGAAATAGAAATAATAAAGAAAGAAAAAACGGAGATAACCCTGGATATAGAAAACCTAAGGAAGAGACAAGGAGCTGTAGATACGAGCATCACCAACAGAATACAAGAGATAGAAGAGAGAATCTCAGGGGGAGAAGAAGCCATAAAAAAACTGTCAAAGAAAATGGAAAACGTAAAAAGCACCTAGCCAAGAAAACATACAGGAAATTCAAAACACAATGAGAAAATCAAGTGTATAGACAATAGGTATAGAAAAAGGTGAAAACTCCCAACTTAAAGGGCTGGTAAATATATTGAACAAAATTATAGAAGAAAACTCCCCTAAACTAAAGAAAGAGATGCCCATAAACATATAAGAAGCCTACAGAACTCCAAACAGATTGGACCAGAAGAGAAATTCCTCCCATCGCATAATAGTTAAAACATCAATGCTCAAAACAAAGAAAGAATATTAAAAGTTGTGAGGGAAAAAGGTCAAGTGACATATAAAGACAGATCCATAAGAATTATACCAGACTTATCACCAGAGACTATAAAAGCCAGAAGATCCTAGATGGATATCATATAGACCCTAAGAGAACAGAAATGTCAGCCCAAGTTACTGTATCCACCAAAACACTCAATTAAGATAGGTAAAGAAACCAAGATATTCCAAGACAAAACCAAGTTTATGCAATATCTTTCTAGAACCCCATCCCTACAAAGGATAATAGGTGTAAAACTCCAAAAGAAGGAGAGAAACTACACTGTATAGGAAGCAAGAGTATATTTTCCGTTCAATGAAATGAAAAGAGAGACAAACAAACATAATTCCACCTCTAACAATGAAAATAGCAGGGAATAGAAATCACTATTCCTTATTACAGAGCAACAGTGATAAAAGCTGCATGGTATTGGTACAGAGACAGACCGATAGATAGACCCAGAAATGAACTCACACACCTATGGTCACTTGATTTTTCACAAAGGAACCAAAACCATCCAATCGAAAAAAGATAGCATTTTCAGGAAATGGTGCTGGTTCAACTAGAGGACAGCATGTAGAAGAATGCAGATTGATTCATGCTTATCACCCTGTACAAAGCTTAAGTCCAAGTGGATCAAGGACCTCCACATCAAACCAGATACACTCAAACTGGGGTTGGGGATTTAGGTCAGTGTTAGAGCACTTACCTAGCAAGCACAAGGCCCTGGGTTCGGTCCCCAGCTCCGAAAAAAAGAAAAGAAAAAAAAAAAAAGAAAAAGAAGTAATCGCTAGATACACTCAAATTAATAGAATAAAAAGTGGAGAAGCTTCTCGAAAACATGGGCACTGGAGAAAATTTCCTGAACAAAACACCAATGGCTTATGCTCGAAGATCAAGAATCGACAAATGGGATCTCATAAAACTGCAAAGCTTCTGTAAGGCAAAGGACACTGTGGTTAGGACGAAATGACAGCCAACAGATTGGGAAAAGATCTTTACCAATCCTACAAGTGATAGAGGGCTTATATCCAAAATACACAAAGAACTCAAGAAGTTAGACCACAGGGAGACAAATAACCCTATTAAAAATGGGGTTTAGAGCTAAACAAAGAATTCACACCTGAGGAATGCTGAATGGCTGAGAAACACCTAAAGAAATGTTCAACCTCTTTATTCACAAGGAAAATGAAAATCAAAACAACCCAGAGATTTCACCTCACACCAGTCAGAATGGCTAAGGTCAAAAACTTAGGTGACAACAAACGCTGGGGAGGATGTGGAGAAAGAGGAACACTCCTCCATTGTCGGTGGGATTGCAGACTGGTACAACGATTCTGGAAATCAGTCTGCAGGTTCCTCAGAAAATTGGACATTGAACTACCTGAGGACCCAGCTATAACTCTCTTGGGTATATACCCAAAAGATGCCCCAACAAACAACAAAGACACGTGCTCCACTATGCTCAGAGCAGTCTTATTTATAATAGCCAGAAGCTGGAAAGAACCCAGATGCCCTTCAGCAGAGGAATGGATACAGAAAATGTGGTACATCTATACAATGGAATATTACTCGGTATGTTTGTTCTTTCTACTAAGAAGGACTGAAGCATCCACCTTTTTGTCTTTCTTCTTCTTGAGCTTCATGTAAGCTGTGAATTGTACCTTGGGTACTCCAAGCTTTTGGCTAATATACATGGTATGCATTATATATTCTTTTGTGATTGGGAGATCTCTCAGGATGATATTTTCTACTTCGTTCCATTTGTCTAAGAATTTAATGAAGTCATTGTTTTTAATAGCTGAGTAGGATTCTATTAGGTAAATGTACTGCATTTTCTGTATCCATTCTTCTTTGAACAGCATCTGGTTCTTTCCAGCTTTGGGCTATTATAAACAAGGATGCAATGAACATAGTGGAACATGTGTCCTAGTTATATATTGGACATTTGCCCAGAAGTGGTGGAGGTGGTCTTCAGGTAGTGCTATGTCCAATTTTCTGAAAATGCCAGACTGATTTCCAGAGTGCTTGTACCAGCGGGTAGTCCCACCAAAAATAGAGGAAGTCTTCCTTTTTTCCACATTCTTGTAAGTATCTGCTGTCTCCTGAGTTTTTGATCTTAGCAATTCTGACTGGAATAAAGTAGAATCTCAGGGCTGTTTTGATTTTCATTTCCCTCAAGATCATATCTTTAGTTGGTTCTTGGCCTTTCATTATTCCACAGATGAAATTTTTTTGTTTAGCTCCGTATCTCATTTTTTTTTTTATGGTTCTTTTTTTCAGAGCTTGGGACCGAACCCAATCTCATTTTTTTAATAACAAACCAGGAGCTAGTTCTCTGAGAAAATCAACAAGATAGACAAACTTTTAGCCAGATTAACCAGAGGGCATAGAGACAGTATCCAATCATGAAAATCAGCAGTGAAAAAATAAACATAACAAAAGAAACTGAGGAATCAAAAAATCATCAGATCCTAGTACAAAAGCCTATTCTCAGCAAAATTGGAAAATCTGGAAGAAATGGACAATTTTCTAAACAGATACCAGGTACCAAAGTTAAGTCAGGATCAGATTAAACTATCTAAACCATCCAATAAGTCCTAAAGAAATAGAAGCTTTCCTTTAGAGATACCCAAACAATAAAAGCCCAGAACCAGATGGGTTTAGTCCAGAATTCTATCAGACCTTCTTAGAAGACATAATACCAATTCTTTCCAAACTATTCCACAAAAGAGAAAATGAAGGAACACGACCCAATTCATTCTGCGAAGCCTCAATTTTGCTTATTCCTAAATCACACGAAGATGCAAGAAAGAAAAGGAACTTCAGACCAATTTTTCTTATGAACATAGATGCCAAAATACGCCATTTAATTCTTGCAAACAGAACTCAAGAATACATCAAAATGATCATCAATCATGGTCAAATAGTGTTCATCCCAGAGAAGCAGGGATGGTTAAATATAAGGAAAGTCATCAACATAATCCACTACAAAAACAAACTCAAAGCAAAACCAAAAAAAAAAACACATGAACCTCTCTTCAAATGCTGAGAAAGCATTTGAAAATTTTCAACACCCGATCATGATAAAAGTCTTGGAAATACCAGGAAGTCAAGACCCATACCTGAACATAGTAAAAACAGTATACAGCAAATGAGTAGTCAACATTGAACTAAATGGAGAGAAACTTGAAACAATCCCACAAAACTCAGGAATAAAACAAAACCTCCCACTGAAACTCAGGGATGAAACAAAGCCTACCTGTTAAACATAGTACTTGATGTCCTATTCAGAGCAATTAGACACCAAAAGAATGTCAAAGGGATACAAATTAGAAAGGAAGAAATTTAAATATCACTATTTGCAATTGATATGATAGTATAGTTAAGGAACCCCAAAATTTCCACCAGAGAACTCCTACACCTGGTAAACAACTTGAGCAAAAAGACTAGATATAAAATTATCTTAAATAAACCAATAGCATTCCAATACTCAAAGGATAAATGGGCTGAGAAAAGAATTGGGTAAATGACACACTTTAAAATAATCATAAATAATACAAAATAACTTGGTAGGACTCTAATCAAGCAAGTTAAAGATCTGTATGAAAGGACTTTCAAGTCTCTGAAGAAAGAAATTGAAGAAGATCTGAGAAGATGGAAAGGTCTCCCATGCTCATGCATTGGCAGGATTAAAACTTTAAGAATGGTCATATTGTCATAAGCAATGCCCATCAAAATTCCAACTCAATCTTCACAGTGTTTGGAATTGCAATTTGCACATTCATTTGGAATAACAAAAAACTGAGGATAACAAAAACTATTCCCCAGAATAAAAGAATTTCTAGGGAATCATCATCACTGACCTCAAGGTATATTACAGAACAGTAGTGATAAAACTCCATGGCATTGGTACAGAGTAGGCAGGTACAGTGGAATAGAATTGAAGACCCAGAAATGAACCCACATACCTATGGTCAGTTGATCTTTGACAAGGAGCTAAAAATCATCCAGTGGCAAAAAGACAGCATTTTGAACAAATAATGCTGGTTCAACTGGCTATCAGCATGTAGAAGAAAGCAAATCAATCCATTTTTATCTCCTTGTACAAAGTTGAAGTCCATTTGGATCAAAGACCTCCACATAAAACCAGATACAGTGAAACTAGTAGAAGATAAATTTGGGGAGATTCTTGAACATGTGCCACTGGGGAAAAATTCCTGAACAGAACACCAATGGCTTATGCTTTAAGATCAAGAATTGACAAATGGAACCTCATAAAATTGCAAAACTCCTATAAGTAAAGGACACTGTCATTAGGACAAAATGGCAGCCAACACTCCGCAAAATGATTTTATCAATTCTACATCCTATAGAGGGCTAATATTCAATATATAAAAGGAACTCAAGACTCCAGAAATCAAGTAATTCTATTTAAGTAAATTTCTTTTTTCTTTATCATACAAAAATGAATTGATTTATATGCATTACATTGTATAATTTAATAACTAGCTGTATAACATTCTCTCAGGGTAAAATCAGCCAAGATGGGAAAACATTTATGATGGTCCCTTTGTCTTAGACAAGGTGATTATTTGGATATTCTTTCAGCATATACTTTGATAGAGATCCCCTGGACCAGACATTTTACTGAATGGAAGATGTTCTGGACATTCATCCTTGACATAGCATAATCACTATGACTCTGGTAATAATAGTAATAGTAGTAAGAATAGAATTTTATATGCACCTGTAAGAAAGAGCACAAAACACCTTATAAAGACATTCACTTTATCCCACTTGACCTCAGTTGTCGGGGACTGGACTGCCGGACTAAGCAAAGCTAGTACCCTGCCCTGAGCAGATTTCTGAGAAGAGCTTGACCTTTTCAAAGAAAGAACATGTCCCCGGAAGACTGTTGCCTCATTGTCTAAGGAGAATATCTTGCAGTTTATTGATTCACCTTATGTCCTTGGGGACTTCCTAGTACTCCCCCTGCCCTAAGCTTCAGTTCATGCTTCAATTCCTGCTTCAGAGCTTTAAATTTGTACATTCCTCTCAATAAACAGACCTTGACAAGGACACTGCTTGGTCTCACTCCTCTTTCTCGCCCTTTCTCCCGCAGGTATGGCTCCCTCTCGGCCCCCACAAATAACTGGGTCCCCACTGGCGGGAGCACTCAGTGTTAAGTTGTTTACAGTTGAGATCCTAGAGTCACAAATACCTCCATGGGTTCCTCTAAAATTATCGTTTAACATTATTGCAAGACATTAAATTCAGATTATGGTATTGGGTAGCAGATTACTCAGTTCATGAAATTCTTGCTCTATAAGGAGGTAAGTTCAATTTCTAAGAACCCATATAAAAAGCCGGTGTAATGTGGGGCTGTAATCTAAGCAAAATTCTAAGAAGAGAGGATCATATTGGCTTGGTGAGTTGTCAATGTAACCAAACTAAAATGTTCTAGGGTCAATCCAAGACCCTACCTTTAAAAAAAAAAAGCAGACAGTGAGACATAGAAAGACAGAGACAAAGAGACAGAGACAGACACACAGAGAGAAGACAATCTAATTAGGCTACCATTTCAGAACCAAACATTTGTATAAGAAAAATTTATATAGAAAACTTACCTCCGGTTAGTTTTTCCACATCCTGCAAGTTATATTATTCTTATATGAAAGTAATCATCCTAAAATTACATAGAGTAAAAGCTAAAAGGCTGTTCTTTCCTAAAAAGAAGACAACCACCGTGTCTCCTTTTCTACAGAGCAAAGTAACATATTAATAGAATAATTTGGCTGTATACCATTAACTATCAGAAAACTAGTCTGTTTATACCCTAACTTTCCTTACTCCAAACATTCTATTGAAATTTATTATATGAGAATACCAAATAGCAGAAGATATTATCTCAAATTATTTTTTAGACTTAAGATTTGATAAAAAAAATAATATTGCTGGGGACTTAGCTTCAGCATTGAGGTATTAGGTGAGACATAGCATTGGAAAAAAGGACAGAGCTTCATGATCTCTCTGGCCTCAAAACTCACTTTACAGTTCTGGAGGCCAGATGCAGACATCCACGGAGAGTGTACCATCTCTTGCTGTACTGTGGCTAAAAGGTGCTGGTTTCTGGTAATAAACTCTTGCTATTTATAGAAGGGGATTAAGGGGGAAATAGGGCTTGTTACTAGGCTCTTTCCTCTGTGGCTCAAGGGTCCCTCAGTAGCTAGGAAAAAAACTCTGAGCTCACTAACTATTTGTGCACCAGGGACAAAAGGAAAAGAAAGAAAGTCAGGGGCCAGGAGTCACATACACAGGAAAAAAAAAGCCCCACCACAAATATCTTCTTCTAGATGAAGAAGAGTAAGAAAAGCTCCAATAAACCAACTGTCCTCCCTCCCTTCCTTCCTTCCTTTCTTACTTCTTTCCCTTCTTTCTTTCTTCCGTTTCTTCTTTTTTTTAATTTTTTTATTAGATGCATTTCCTTACTTATATTTCAAAGGTAATACCCCTTCCCGGTTTCCTGTCCATAAGGCCCCATTTCCACCCCTCCCCCTCCCCATACCAGTATTCCCTCCATTCATTCCCCTTATTGCCAACCCCCATATTCCCCTGCCCTGGGGATCCATCCTTGGCAGAACCAAGAGTGTCCTTTCCCCTGATGCCCCAACAAGGCTATTTTCTGCTGCATATGCAGTTGGAGCGCTGGGTCAGTTCATATACAGTCTTTCGGTAGTGGTTTACTCCCAGGGAACTCTGGTTGTTGGCATTGTTACCTTCATGAGGTTGTAAGCTCTTTAAACTCTTTCAGTACTTCCTCTAATTCCTTCCCAAGGGGGTCCTATTCTCATTTTGGTGCTTTGCTGCTAGCATTGACCTGTATATGTGACATCCTCGGGATGTGACTCTCAGGAGAGATCTATATCCATTCCCTTTCAGCATGCATTTTCTAGCTTCATCATTCTTATATAGTTTTGATGGCTGTATTTGTGTGGTCCACATGTGGGGCAGGCTCTGAATGGCCATTCCTTGAGTCGCTGCTCTAAACTTTGCTTCCATATTCCCTCCTATGAATATTTTTCCCCATTTTAAGAAGGATTGGGAGCATCCACATTTTGATCATCCTTGTTCTTGAACTTCCTGTGGTCTGTGGATTGCATCTTGGGTAATTTGAGTTTTTTGGCTAATATCCACTTACCAATGAGTGCCTATCAAGTGTTAAACCTTTATTTCTATTTTCATTACCTCATATAAATATCAGTTAGAACAATTACAATAATATAATTGATTACATAATTTTTAAAAATACTTTTACGTTCCTTTAAGTTCATAGAAAATTTAAGGAAATAGTTATTATCATAAGTCAATATGTGCCAAGGACCAGCATCAGCTTGTTTTAGAGCATTAAAAAAAAAAGCTTAAAGTCAATATTGGTGTACAAGCTGGCCATTCTGGGTTTTGCTTCTGCTGGTTCTCCAGACTGGTTATTAAGACAGCTCAGCTTTTACAAACCAATGCCCAATCTTTTGTTTATATATCAATTAAATTATTCATTTCGGGTGCCCTTTTGACTATACCATGATTCAGCATTTTATGACCTTACCCCTTAATTCTTAGGAAAAAAAGTAATTTTTTTTTAACAAAGCAATTGAGAGCTTTGCTTGACTTTGAAATGTGGGAGGATATCACAGGTGAGGCAGGTACAAGGTAGAATGAAGCCTGTCATTGGACAAGAAGGAAGGATGGCAGAGAGAAAAGTTTGAGGGAAGGAGAGGAGACTGTAACAGAAAGGAGAGAGGAATAGACTGCAGAGTAAGAAAATGGAGGTTGATGTTAAGATTCCATGCAGTACCTTTACACTTTGTTATGAATGTTCTTAAGGGACGATATGAACAGGGCTTTGTATGGTTAGATGGGCAATTATATCTTATCAATTGAATCAGAGGTTATTGTGTTGTGTGTTCTTTCTTGTAGCGATTTAAGTGTAAGAGAGTGTGCAGAGGCTAATAACACTGAACAGTCATGGAATTATGATGTATATTTCTGCCATGCTGGCAGCCTGCCTTGGGAACTGAATGAGAAAAAGATTGTAGCCAGGCTCAGAAAGAGGCCTTCGCCAGTGTGAGAGGCTTCGCTGACTGAGATGAAGATGTCTATCAGATACCTTGGGGCACTGCGTTGCTGGACCTAGTGGGGTAAAAGAAAACCATTTTTATAATTTTACAACATTGAAAGCACAGACAATATGATAACTGGGTGGGATCCTGACCTGAACATGCCATTCTCACCATGCCTGGGCATAAACTTACTCTGTCCCAGGCTGAACTTGAATTCAGGATTTGTCTACCTTTCTATCTTTCTGACAAGCTAGCTGATTAGCACAGCTGCCTTTGTTCTTTTAGGTTCATAAAGCCCCTCATATAATCCATATTGTATCATAATACATTTGGACAGCTATGCAATCCTGTTTATATATATTGAACTCAAGTGTTTAGAGTTCTTTCCCATAGACTTAAGGGCAATCCTGAATGTTTCCACTGCTAAGGGCATTAGACACACCCTAGCCTTCAGTACTCCTGCTTTTTCTAATTATCATGGGTCATTAACCTTGGCAGAGAGATCGATTCTTGATAAACTTGGCCTGGAGAATATTTTGCAAAGGAGGAAAATAAAATAAACTGTGAACCTTATTATACAAACAAGCTTTATGACTAAAAACCATCAGCACTCATGGAGGCCTATGTCCTGCTGGCTCTGCTTCATGGATGGGGGTGGGGTGGCAGATGGGAATGTGTTACTGTGTATCTTCCACAGTAGTTATAAAATGCTTGGCAAGTAAGACTTAAAGAATAACATCAGAGTTGTTTACATGCCTTTTCATTAATAGCATTACTTGTCTATATATTCCATGTCTATTATTAGCTCAACAAACTCTAAGTTTAAAACAGTAATTTTATGTAACAATTTAGCACAGTTTTGTAAAGAGGTAAATCACCTTTTTTTTTTGGTTAGTTAATTTTCATGGTTTTATATATATATAAACTAGTCAATATTTTAGGTTTTTACCTAGCTACATTCAGTAGCAGTTAGGTAGCTGAGAGAGAGAGAGGGATGAATGCTAGTATTCAGTTCATTTTCTACTCTTTATTCAGTCCAGAAAACCATGTCATAAGATGATGCTCCCCAAATTTTCCAATCTCTAATCTTTCTCATTGTTGTGACTAGTTTTAATGTCAAATAAATAAGAATCCCTCCAGATTTTCCTAACCATGGGCAGGACCTATAGATGTATTCTTGGAAAAAAAAAAAAAGACATGGCAGAAGGAAGAACAAGTTTTCTCTTGTTAACTTTGTTTTACTTTTCTTGCATAGGTAATTTACTATGTTGTTCTTGCTGACTTTTCATTCATTGGTGTCTATCTAGAATTTATAGGCTTCCATTATGGAAGTATCAGTGGTCTTCAGGAAAACTCTCAGGTTTTTGGTGCCAGATTGGGGCTGCTGAGATAACATATAACTACCTGGTCTAGGTGCGATTTAGCTATTATTTGTATTTTAAATTAGGCTGACCATATTTTGTATACATTGTTTACTCTATATGTTCATCCTACTGTTTCTGTTCATCTAAGGAACTCTAGTATACTTATAGACATGGCTAGAGACTTGGCTTTTTTCTGCTTATGTCAAGTTGGCAACGAATATAAATCAGATGAGTGTTCATGAATTCGCCTCCATCACCCTTTGCCATTCTCTTGTGTCAACCATGAAGTTTTTTTCTTCTTCTTCCCACAAAACAAGCACATGAGTGACCATAGCATCCAAGGATATGCTTTGGAAACTTTAGGTTACCTCCTATTTCTACCAGAACTATGTAAATATTTTTAATTCTCAGTCATCATTATTATTCAGGGCACTGGAGACATTCCTTACTCCATTAGGCCCATTGTGATGTTGGGCTAAAATTAAAATGATTTTTTTTTATTTTAAAGGAATTATTCTGATCTGATGTGTTGTGTGTTGAACAAAGACAAAAGACTTGGTTATTTATTTCTGACCTGTGTTGTCTAGTTATATGTAAGGTTAGCTAAGGTTCCAGGTATCCACTAGTTGCTATGTTTTTTACCCTATATATAATAGAATATATATAGAATATATACTAAAGGCGGCGCAGATCTTCCTGGTTGCTGCCACTGCGGAGAGCTCATAAGCTACACCCCACGAGCAAACTTGAGCATCAGGACCGCAGGTAAGACCAACTTACTGCTGCAAGCAACCTGAATGGTGGCCTTGGGACACACAGAGGCAAAATTCCTCTAGGACTGGACACTTCCGGTTTTTAGCGGGAGTCCCAATCTCGCGCTCCCTGCCTCCAGTTCACGGCTCCCAAACCCCATGGGAGAGAGAGCTTACTGCCTGGACAGGTGGGCACTCCTGAGACTGCAGAACGGAAGAGACCACCAACACTGCCCACCCCTGCCCACATCCCTGGCCCAAGAGGAAACTCTATACGGCCTCTGCGGTTCCCTTGGATAAGGGCACAAGTGCAGGAAATGCGCTGAGTCTGAGACACCTCCGGAACCTGTAGATACCGACCCAATAAACATTTCTCTACACCCAAATCCCGTGGGAGGGAGAGCTAAACCTTCAGAGAGGCAGACATGCCTGGGAGACTACACTCAGCCCACATCTCTGACTGCAGAGGAAAACACCAAATGCCATCTGGAACCCTGGTGAACAGAAGCTCCTGGAAAGGGCGGCACAGATCTTCCTGGTTGCTGCCGCCACAGAGAGCTCATAAGCAACACCCCACGAGCAAACTTGAGCCTCAGGACCACAGGTAAGACAAACCTTCCAGCTCCAAGCGACCTGCTTGGTGAACTCAAGACACAGGCCCACAGGAACAGCTGAAGACCTGTAGATAGGAAAAACTACACGCCCGAAAGCAGAACACTCTGTCCCCATAACTGGCTGAAAGAAAACAGGAAAACAGGTCTACAGCACTCCTGACAAACAGGCTTATAGGACAGTCTAGCCACAGTCAGAAATAGCAGAACAAAGTAACACTAGAGATAATCTGATGGCGAGAGGCAAGTACAGGAACCCAAGCAACAGAAACCAAGACTACATGGCATCATCGGAGCCAAATTCTCCCACCAAAGCAAACACGGAATATCCAAACACACCAGAAAAGCAAGATCCAGTTTCAAAATCATATTTGATCTTGATGCTGGAGGACTTCAAGAAAGACATGATGAACTCACTTAGAGAAACACAGGAAAACATAAATAAACAAGTAGAAGCCTACAGAGAGGAATCACAAAAATCCCTGAAAGAATTCCATGAAAACATAAATATAGAAGTAGAAGCCTATAGAGACGAAACACAAAAATCCCTGAAAGAATTCCAGGAAAACACAATCAAAGAATTGAAGGAATTAAGAATGGAAATAGAAGCAATCAAGAAAGAACACATGGAAACAACCCTGGATATAGAAAACCAAAGGAAGGGACAAGGAGCCATAGATACAAGCATCACCAACAGAATAATAGAGATAGAAGAGAGAATCTCAGGGGCAGAAGATTCCATAGAAATCATCAACTCAACAGTCAAAGATAATGTAAAGCAGAAAAAGCTACTGGTCCAAAACATACAGGAAATCCAGGACTCAATGAGAAGATCAAACCTAAGGATAATAGGTATAGAAGAGAGTGAAGACTCCCAGCTCAAAGGACCAGTAAATATCTTCAACAAAATCATAGAAGAAAACTTCCCTAACCTAAAAAAAGAGATACCCATAGGCATACAAGAAGCCTACAGAACTCCAAATAGATTGGACCAGAAAAGAAACACCTCCCGACACATAATAGTCAAAACACCAAACGCACAAAATAAAGAGAGAATATGAAAAGCAGTAAGGGAAAAAGGTCAAGTAACATATACAGGCAGACCTATCAGAATCACACCAGACATTTCTCCAGAGACTATGAAAGCCAGAAGATCCTGCACAGATGTCATACAGACCCTAAGCAAACAGAAATGCGAACCCAGGTTACTGTATCCTGCATAACTCTCAATTAACATAGATGGAGAAACCAAGATATTCCATGACAAAACCAAATTTACACAATATCTTTCTACAAATCCAGCACTACAAAGGATAATAAACGGTAAAGCCCAACATAAGGAGGCAAGCTAAACGCTAGAAAAAGCAAGAAACTAATCGTCTTCGTAATGAAACAAAGAAATGAAAAGTACACAAAAAAAACCTCACATCCAAATATGAATATAACAGGAAGCAATAATCACTATTCCTTAATATCTCTCAAAATCAATGGCCTCAACTCCCCAATAAAAAGACATAGATTAACAAACTGGATACAAAATGAGGACCATGCATTATGCTGCCTACAGGAAACACACCACAGAGACAACGACAGACACTACCTCAGAGTGAAAGGCTGGAAATAAACTTTCCAAGCAAATGGTCGGAAGAAGCAAGCTGGAGTAGCCATTCTAATATCAAATAAAATCAATTTTCAACAAAAAGTCATCAAAAAAGATAAGGTAGGACACTTCATATTCATCAAAGGAAAAATCCACCAAGATGAACTCTCTGGATTTTCTTTTTTAATCTCTTTTTTTTTGTTTTTTTTTTTTTGTTTTTTCTTTTTTTCGGAGCTGAGGATCGAACCCAGGGCCTTGCGCTTGCTAGGCAAGCGCTCTACCACTGAGCTAAATCCCCAACCCAAAATGAACTCTCAATCCTAAATATCTATGCCCCAAATACAAGGGCACCTAGATACATAAAAGAAACCTTACTAAAGCTCAAAACACACATTGCACCGCACACAATAATAGTAGGAGATTTCAATACCCCACTCTCATCAATGGGCAGATCATGGAAACACAAATTAAACAGAGACGTTGACAGACTAAGAGAAGTCATGAGCTAAATGGACTTAACAGATATTTATAGAACATTCTATCCTAAAGCAAAAGGATATACATTCTTCTCAGCTCCTCATGGTACTTTCTCCAAAATTTACCATATGATTGGTCAAAAAACGGGCCAAAACAGGTACAGAAAGATAGAAATAATCCCATGCATGCTATCAGACCACCACGGCGTAAAGCTGGTCTTCAATAACAATAAATGAAGAACTCCCACATGTATGTGGAATTTGAACAATGCTCTACCCAACGATAATCTTTTCAAGGAAGAAATAAAGAAAGAAATCAAAGACTTCTTAGAATTTAATGAAAATGAAGGTACAACATACCCAAACTTATGTGACACAATGAAAGCTGTGCTAAGAGGAAAACTCATAGCGCTGAGTGCCTGCAGAAAGAAACAGGAAAGAGCATATGTCAGCAGATTGACAGCACACCTAAAAGCTCTAGAACAAAAAGAAGCAAATACACCCAGGAGGAGTAGAAGGCAGGAAATGATCAAACTCAGAACTGAAATCAACCAAGTAGAAACAAAAAGGACCATAGAAAGAATCAACAGAACCAAAACTTGGTTCTTTGAGAAAATCAACAAGCTAGATAAACACTTAGCCAGACTAATGAGAGGACACAGAGAGTGTTTCCAAATTAACAAAATCAGAAATGAAAAGGGAGACATAACTACAGATTCAGAGGTAATTAAAAAATCATCAGATCTTACTATAAAAGCCTATAATCAACAAAACTTGAAAAACTGCAGGAAATGGACAATTTCCAAGACAGATACCAGGTACCGAAGTTAAATCAGGGACAGATAAACCAGTTAAACAACCCCATAACTCCTAAGGAAATAGAAGCAGTCATTAAAGGTCTCCCAACCAAAAAGAGCCCAGGTCCAGACGGGTTTAGTGCAGAATTCTATCAGACATTCATAGAAGACCTCATACCAATACTATCCAAAATGTTCCACAAAATTGAAACAGATGGAGCACTACCGAATTCCTTCTATGAAGTCACAATTACTCTTATACCTAAACCACACAAAGACCCAACAAAGAAAGAGAACTTCAGAACAATTTCCCTTATGAATATTGACGCAAAAATATTCAATAAAATTCTGGCAAACCGAATCCAAGAGCACATCAAAACAATCATCCACCATGATCAAGTAGGCTTCATCCCAGGCATGCAGGGATGGTTTAATATACGGAAAACCATCAACGTGATCCATTATATATACAAACTGAAAGAACAAAACCACGTGATCATTTTATTAGATGCTGAGAAAGCATTTGACAAAATTCAACACCCCTTCATGATAAAAGTCCTGGAAAGAATAGGAATTCAAGGCCCATACGTAAGCATAGTAAAAGCCATCTACAGCAAACCAGTTGCTAACATTAAACTAAATGGAGAGAAACTTGAAGCAATCCCATTAAAATCAGGGACTAGACAAGGCTGCACACTCTCTCCCTACTTATTCAATATAGTTCTTGAAGTTCTAGCCAGAGCAATCAGACAACAAAAGGAGGTCAAGGGGATACAGATTGGTAAAGAAGAAGTCAAAATATCACTACTTGCAGATGATATGATAGTATATTTAAGTGATCCCAAAAGTTCCACCAGAGAACTACTAAAGCTGATAAACAACTTCAGCAAAGTGGCTGGGTATAAAATTAACTCAAATAAATCAGTAGCCTTCCTCTACACAAAAAGGAAACAAGCCGAGAAAGAAATTAGGGAAACGACACCCTTCATAATAGACGCAAACAATATAAAGTACCTCGGTGTGACTTTAACCAAGCAAGTAAAAGATCTGTACAATAAGAACTTCAAGACTCTGAAGAAAGAAATTGAAGAAGACCTCAGAAGATAGAAAGATCTCCCAAGCTCATGGATTGGCAGGATTAATATAGTAAAAATGGCCATTTTACCAAAAGCGATCTACACATTCAATGCAATCCCCATCAAAATACCAATCCAATTCTTCAAAGAGTTAGAAAAATTTGCAAATTCATCTGGAATAACAAAAAACCCAGGATAGCTAAAACTAATCTCAACAATAGAAGGACTTCAGGGGGAATCACTGTCCCTGAACTCAAGCAATGTTACAGAGCAATAGTGATAAAAACTGCATGGTATTGGTACAGACACAGACAGATAGAACAATGGAACAGAATTGAAGACCCAGAAATGAACCCACACACCTATGGTCACTTGATTTTTGACAAAGGAGCCAAAACCATCCAATAGAAAAAAGATAGCATTTTCAGCAAATGGTGTTGGTTTAACTGGAGGTCAACATGTAGAAGAATGCAAATCGATCCATGCTTATCACTCTGTACAAAGCTTAAGTCCAAGTGGATCAAGGACCTCCACATCAAACCAGATACACTCAAACTAATAAAAGAAACACTAGGGCAGCATCTGTAACACATGGGCACTGGAGAAAATTTCCTGAACAAAACACCAATGCTTATGCACTAAGATCAAGAATCGAGAAATGGGATCTCATAAAACTACAAAGCTTCTGTAAAGCAAAGGACACTGTGGTTAGGACAAAACGGCAACCAACAGATTGGGAAAAGATCTTTACCAATCCTACAACAGATAGAGGCCTTATATCCAAAATATACAAAGAACTCAAGAAGTTAGACCGCAGGGAGACGAATAACCCTATTAAAAAATAGGGTTCAGAAATAAACAAAGAAATCACAGCTGAGGAATGCAGTATTGCTGAGAAACACCTAAAGAAATGTTCAACATCTTTAGTCATGAGGGAAATGCAAATCAAAACAACCCTGAAATTTCACCTCACACCAGTGCGATTGGCTAAGATCAAAAACTCAGGTGACAACAGATGCTGGTGAGGATATGGAGAAAGAGTTACACTCCTCCATTGTTGGTGGGATTGCAGACTGGTACAACCATTCTGGAAATCAGTCTGGAGGTTCCTCAGAAAATTGGACATTGAACTGCCAGAGGATCCAGCTATACCTCTCTTTGGCATATACCCACAAGATGCCCCAACATATAAAAAAGACACGTGCTCCACTGTCTTCATAGCAGCCTTATTTATAATAGCCAGAAAATGGAAAGAACCCAGATGCCCTTCAACAGAGGAATGGTTACAGAAAATGTGGTACATCTACACAATGGAATATTACTCAGCTATCAAAAACAATGACTTTATGAAATTCGTAGGCAAATGGTTGGAACTGGAAAATATCATCCTGAGTGAGGTAAACCAATCACAGAAAAACACACATGGTATGCACTCATTGATAACTGGCTATCAGACCGAATGCTTGAATTACCCTAGATGCCTAGAACAAATGAAACTCAAGACGGATGATCAAAATGTGAATGCTTCACTCCTTCTTTAAAAGGGGAACAATAAAACCCTTGGCAGGGAATAGAGAGGAAAAGATTAAAACAGAGCCTGAAGGAACACCCATTCAGAGCCTGCCCCACCTGTGGCCCATAGATATACAGCCACCCAATTAGACAAGATGGATGAAGCAAAGAAGTGTAGACCGACAGGAGCCGGATGTAGATCGCTCCTGAGAGACACAGCCAGAATACAGCAAATACAGAGGCGAATGCCAGCAGCAAACCACAGAACTGAGAATAGGACCCCCGTTGAAGGAATCAGAGAAAGAACTGGAAGAACTTAAAGGGGCTCGAGACCTCTTATGAACAACAATGCCAAGCAACTAGAGCTTCTAGCAACTAAGCCACTACCTAAAGACTATACATGGACTGACCCAGGACTCTGACCTCATAGGTAGCAATGGATATCCTAGTAAGAGCACCAGTGGAAGGGGAAGCCCTTGCTCCTGCTAATACAGAATCCCCAGTGAATGTGATTGTTGGGGGAAGGGTGGCAATAGGGGGAGGGTGGGGAGGGGAACACCCATACAGAAGGGGAGGGGGAGGGATTAGAGGGATGTTTGCCCGGAAATCGGGAAAGGGAATAACATTCGAATTGTAAATAAGAAATACTCAAGTCAATAAAAAAAAAAAGAAATTATATAAAAGAAGAATGAATGCTAAAAACAAACTCATCACTTGTTTATTCTACATGAATAAATTTCATTTTTCCAGTCAATTATTCCAGATCAGTGCTACATCTGGACACAGTACCAGGAAGATCTAACCTATTTAAAAAAAATCCCTGATATGTGAGTGTGTGTGTGTGTGTGTGTGTGTGTGTGTCTGAAAGATGAGTGAGATGCTAAAAGCTAAAAGATATATTGACCACATTTGCATTGTAGGGTGTGTTGTACAATTTGAGTGTGGTGGAAGATGCTACATGCTACAAAACTTTTCTTAAACATAATCCTCAAGCCTCTGAATTTTTTTTTTTTTTGCTTCTGCTTCTCTTCCCTGCAAGTATTACGATTGTACAATCATACTGATATGACTGGCTTTCCATAAGCTTTGGAGAATCAAGCTCAGGTCCTCATCATTGAGCAGGTAACAATTTACACAGAGAGCTATCTCCCTGTCCCTAAATATCTATGCACTGAACAAGAATGTGCATCATAGAAGACCAACTGAAGGGTGACACTGATAATCTCAGAATTTGACTCACTTTTACTGATACTAGGTTTTGATAGTCTAATAATGATTCCCTCAATTCTAATGACAGTCAATAATAATGATAACAACAACAATAACAACAACAAAGAGCAATATGTATCTGTCATATGTCAGTGTCTCAAAACCCCAGGTAACTATCCTCCAGTTACTATATTTCATTGCTTGAAGTTCATGTTGATAGTATGCAAGAGTACATAAAGTCTAGGTGGAACAGAGGGACTGAATTATTATACTGTTAATTTTAGTTTGTAGGATAGAGAATAAACAAAACAAAAACAAAAACAAGCAGACCTGTGTGGTATTATTTAGATTAGGCTAACTGGGATAGAAAGACTCACCTTACATATAAACTCCATCATGCCATTAGTAATGACCTAGACTAAATACTACCACACTAGAGATGAGGTAGAAACTGCAAGCTGGTCCTGTAGTTGTTCTCAAATACTGGGCTGTATCCTTTCTCAATTGATGTATCAAGTGTATGTAAGACAAAGCCTCCTGAATCATTGGAGGGTCACAATCACACAACTGTTTCTGCCTAGTGAAGAAAATATTCAAGAGAATTCAGCCTGTCTATGGACTGCAATAACACACCTCAAATGCATGAAAATAAGATAGAAAGAATGAGCAGCTTGGAAATTCATTTGTCAAACCCTGCATACTATTATTCTTCTCTAGCATCCAGTTTGTACCATATTTCTCACCAACGAGGACTAGAGATTATTCACATAATAGCCAATGTCTATGCTTCGGAATAAGTTGTTTTCAGTTCCTTTGATTTAGGCACAGGCATGTAGGACACTCAAAGCAAATGACAAGCAAACAAAGGCCACTGAGAGACTTCCAGGAAAGTGTTTCTGCATTCCTTAAAAAAGGCTTTGGAAGAAATGCCTTTTAATGCCCTATTGAGTATTTATAAAATTGTATGTGAAGTTGTGATGCTCTGCAGCAATTTTGAAACTAATAGAACAATATGAGAGCAAGCAGAACTATTAGTGAAGTGCAGAGAGGAGTCAGGAAAGATATTGGCTGTGACTTAATGGAAGTTGGATACTTCAAATATGATATTTATCATCCAACATTAAAAATGAATTTTCCAGGTTGTAGAGATGTCTAAGACTGTCATAACCCTTGCTATGCAAGCATGATGACCTGAACTCAGATCTAAACTCACAATTTATTTTTAAGTCCCTGGAATTTTTTCCAAGAACAAGAGATTACATTTCACTGGAAAGAAAATTCCACAGTCCATTGTGTTCTCTTATCTCAATATGCATTCTTTTGAAGAATGCTGACCCATAAAGAAGTTTGGAAATTTATCAAGAAATGAACCTCCAAGGTTATCATAATGATTTAGTCATTTTAAACTGGCAGCCACAATAATCTTTCTGTCAGATTTCACATGCATCTTTCAAAGGATTTTTGCATTTGTGTAGCCTGTTTTCTTAAACATTTCCTAACTGTTATGGACATTATGCAGTTCCAGAACAGGCATTGAGTCATAGTACTGTCTGTATCTAGCATAACATTCTAGACGATGATGGACGTCTTAAAAATTATTGCTCAATTAAAATACAAATTGAAACATTTCATATTTTACATTATGCTTTAGATACAGCCCTTTGAACTAGATAATGTGAGAGGTTAAAAATGCAATAATTTACCCACCATTTGTTGTACTTCAATGTTTCTTTTGTACTTTTTGTTGTACTGATTCATCCCTAGGGTACTTTAATCTTCACATATGTATTTACCTTCCCAGATTTGTGACACTGCCTTTTCCTCTCTTCATTGTTCTTTAATCTCCTAAGCCAAGCATTTAATTATTATGACATATGTTCCAGGAACTGAAAATTAATTTTGATTGGCGGGATGGGCTATTTTTAAAACTCAATTAATCTGCTCTTTTAAACGGCTCCTGAATTAAAAAAGAGACACATTTTATTTTATTTTTAATTCAACATTTAGATCAACTCTATCATGCCTAAATAACTCTTGAGACAATCCCATTCTTATCAAAGCTTTGATAACTTCTGAAATACCCTTCAGTGACAATCCTGATTAATACATATACATATATGTGTGACTGTCACTCTCTTGTGTGTGTGTGTGTTTGTATTTTATACATGTGTATGCCTTCATGTACAAAGTTCATGTATATATGTATGACAAGATTGGAGATGAGAATCAAGCACAGCGCATCTTATTTTCATTATCTATCTATCTATCTATCTATCTATCATCTATCTATCTATCTTTTGAGAATGGTTTTTGAGTTTCCAGACTCAGCTAGACCATAAGTCCAGCAAATTTTAGGGGTATACTTGTCTCTGCTCCCTTTGTACCAATGCATACTGCTAAGGTTACAGACATGCATAATCTTGGTCTTCATAGATGCTCAGTACCAAAAGCCAAGGCATCATGTTTTGATTCTGCCCACTGAACCATGTGTCCAATCCTGCCTACTACTTTCTCAACATAAATAATTGTTGAACACAGATCTTTACACTATGAGTCAAATCATTTACAATGAGCCAGACTACTTCTAGAACCTTTCTTCGGTTGCTATTGTGCAGTACATGAAAAGAATTGGAGGATTGATAAAATATTTAAAATGCCATTCATAGTAAAACTCTCTAACAATCTATAGACAAAATCAGAGCAATCTCCCATTTCCCCTAGATACCTGTGTTCTACCCTACCCATGTATAGAGGGGACTTTAATTTAGGAGAGGGAAAGATGAATGAAGAATATTAAAGATGATTGAAAAAACATAGAAAATATTTATATTTACTTTGACAGGCCACCCCACCCAAAATAAATATTTTAAAATAATTATTTACTGTAGTTAGCCTGTCCAAAAGATACATAATCCCAGTATTTTGTTTACAAACTGTAATACTAGATTTGTCAGGTTTTCTCACTATTCTAAATTGCAAACCAACATATTTTCCTTGTTACATGCTTCTCTTGGTTACATGCTCATGTCCATTCCCTCTCATGGTGTGCCTCTCCTTCTTTCTTCTCCTCCCATGGTCTCTCGTGAGACCCCTTACTCAATTATCAAATCCCCCTTTTTCTCTCTACTGCCCAGTCATAGGATCTAACCTTTCATTAACCTTTAAATTGGAGAGCAGTTTTTACATAACAAAATTGGTGTACATAAGAATGCACTTGTCTTGGGGAAACCAGAGATACAGAATTTAGCACTGGGTATACATAGTAACCAAAGTAACACCAGACTAACACTGAACACACACACACACACACACACACACACACACACACAGAGAGAGAGAGAGAGAGAGAGAGAGACAGAGACAGAGACAGAGACAGAGAGAGAGAGAGAGAGAGAATAATTTGAAGGAATAATTATTGCAAATAATTTAAATGAAACTATGTCTCATGGTGATAATGCTTCACCAAGTGCTATAGACTAAATTTAAAAGCCTGTACGAGGCACGGGATATTCTTCAGGCATTGGTCAGGAAGTTTGAGAGACTCTTTATAGTATAGGATATTGTCATTACCTTTTATTGCTTCCCAGTAAATAAAGATAAGAACTTATTGTTGAAGACACTATGTATTTGGAACACAAGACTTAAGGAATTGAGTGAGAATTGACCTAGAAAAGACTCCCTGAACATTACCTCTCACAATATCTGATGCAATGCAAGCCACAAATGGAGAAAAGCAAGAAATAGTCTTACTCAGCAATAAAGTCCATGAATAAACCAATGGCCAGAAGAGACAGATATCCTCAAAGGCCCAACAGTGGCATTCATATCCTAGGAAAAATTATCTTCATAGATTTTGTCCCAGTCCATGCAATAATGCCTGATACTATATGTTTAGGCAATGATGTGTGGTTGTGGGTGGCATGGGCATTAGATGAGAACCTACTATAGCCACATTTCTAAATCAGCACAATGTCCAACTCTATTCTGTATGCAAACCCTTATAGCCACAGAAAATTGTAGATCTATTTGCGACAAATAGAGAAAATTAAAAAGTCTAAAACATATGTAAATTAAAAGAACAGCTGACACTGGAGTACTCAACCACCATTGACATACCTGCAACAGAAACTCTATACTTCAGGCTCAGGGAACATCAAAGAAGACGGCATGGAAAAATTGTAAGATCCAAGGACAAGGATCTCTGTGATGAGAAAATCTCTTTCATGTGTGACAGGGAGGTAATGAAACATTAACAATAAGATCATTTAAACAATACCTGTATTATGACAATATCTGCTGATATAAAAACATGATGGGATAAATCTCATTAACTCTTGGTAAACTGTTGTTGTGTATCTATATATAAAAGTATGGTTGTCTTTTACCTCGCTAGCTTCAGCACTGCAGTGCCCCAAGATATCTGCTAGATATTTCGGCAAAAACACATGCCAATTCTTCAGTGGTGTCTCAGTGTCTCCAGCCACTTTCCTACACTCAAACTGACACATAAAAGAAAATACAACACATAACCTTTGTCCCGATTGATAAGATATAATTGCCCACCTAAACATACAAAGCCCAATACACATCCATCCCTTAAGGACATTAATAATAACCTATATATACACAGAGAGGAATCTTAACATCAGCCTCCATTGTTGTTCTTTGGCTCCTCTCCCTGTCCCTCCTGTCTCTTCCTCCTTTCCGTTCCAGTCTCCTCTTCTTCCTTCATACTTCTCTCCTGCCCATCCTTCCGTCTCTTCCAATGCCAGGCCTCCTTGTATCCTGTACCTGCTCCTCACCTGTATTTTACAAATTCAATGGGGAGAAGTTTCTGGTGAAGTCACCTGAGTCCTGATTATGTGACTAGGTACCTGTCCTTGAGGCAGTGAAATTAGCATTAAAATAAAGATAACTCCAAGGCAAACCACAAAAATAAATAGCTCTATTCAATTAATTGATAGCAAGAGAGGGAGAATCTGTTTTCTCTTGGTGTAAGACTCAAGATACATAAGCTAATTCAAAGTGTTAAGGTCTAAACACATAATCATATAACCACACAAGCAGCACTAATGGAATTCAGCAAGTTTTATGTATTCATATGTATGAGTGTCTGTGTGTCTTTGTTCTCTCTCACTCTGTGTGTGTGTTGTGTGTGTGCGTGTGCGTGTGTGTGTGTGTGTGTGTGTGTGTGTGTGTGTGTGTGAGTGTGTGTGGCCTGTGTTCCACCCTGCCATAGGGGTACTCGGCAAGTCACCTGCAGAGGCATTTAGTGGTGACCTTCACTGCTTTTATCTGCAGTCTGGTGCCGAATTCAGGGAAGTGCCACACATGTCACAGAGCATGAAAGAAAGAAGTATAACATGGGGATAGGGTGCAAAGCTGAGGTTCCCTTACTTCTAAGCCTGTAGTTGCCACTGGATAACCACACAGAATTGTGTGTATGTGGGAGTGGGCATTCACAGGCTATATTGAAGCCAGGATAATTGGGGGCCCTTGGGCTGAGGACAACATCTATCTTAGGGCTGCTGAAATGGGAGCTCCGGCTTAGCTCACTGGTGATTTTAAGTAGTTTGGTGTCAGTTGTCAGTAAGCACAGGGAGGAATTCTATGGGAGACATAGACTATAGATCTTTAGGACAAGGCCTTCTCTATGCTGTCCACAGTGGTTCTTGATGAAAGAGATAGTCTATGTTTATCCATACAATTTATTGACTGCCTATCATGGAAAAATGGATGCATAGCAACTTCTCAGGGTGGCCCAAAGATTAAATACTTTTTGCAATGTGAAATGTTCAGGAAAAGTAGCTTGTACAGTAAATATTCAGGGCCTCTAGGTTCCTCATTAGGGTTGAGAATGTCGTTTTCAACTATGTAACCGTTGTAGAGAGTATGGCACGTGTTCCAGGCCAAGAATCTGTCAGGGAGCAGAAAGGAACCTACAGTCTCACATATGTAACCAAGTTTCTGGAGTCTCAGACCCACTCTACCTTACCAAGTTGACTACAATGGTCAACTGATCAATGTGTGTGTCAGGGTATAGGGGTGTGTATGTGTGTTTGTATGTATGTATGTATGTATGTATGTATGTATGTATGTATGTATGTATGTATAAGAATAATAACTGAAAAATAAGCCATGAATTTGAGAAGGGGTCACGATAGAGCTTGAAAGTCAAAAAATATATACTTATTTATGTAGTGGTTCTTATTTTCAAAGGGAATCTCATGCATCACAGGATAGCCTTGTACTCAGAGGGTAGCTTTAATTATTGATCACTACGGTTCTATCTAAGTGTTGGGATTATAGGTAAAAACAATACTCCTGATTTATATGATCTGGGGTACAATCTAACTCGTTGTGCAAGTGAGGTCAACTTCAAAAGAGCAATCATTCCAGCCTTATTCACTTAGTTTGACTGAAAGTATCATGTAGATCCATATGTAAGACAAATTTATATTCCCTTGAGGGATATTTAGCTCGCTTAAATTTCTGTAAATATCATTTGAGTACAATCATTTTTATACTACAAAGTGAGTGACAGATTTTACTAAATGCATTCACCCTTCCCTTGGAACTGTAGATGTATATTGGGTGGGTAATATTGGAAAATACTTCGTGTACTTGTCTTCATTTTGAAACTGTCTCCTTTGCCATCTTAAAATATGGGTATACTCCTGTTTACCTACATGTATAGACATGTTAACCCTTTAAGGAGTTGTTTTAATTATTCTTTTCTATTTTTCTACTTTTATTTGAATATATTTTAATTAACCATAACTCCCCTATGCCATCCTCACTCTCCCTTCTTCTATGAAGGTGTTCCTGCACCCATCCACCCATCCCTTCTTGCTTCCCTGTCCTGACATTCCCTTACACTGAGGAGTCAAGCCTAGGCAGAACCATGGGCTTCTCCACCCATTGATGCCCAACAATGCCATCCTTTGTTACATATGCAACTGATGCCCTGGCTGTCTCCTCAAGGATGCTTCAGATGGCAGTTTAGTCCCTGGGAGATCTGGTTGGTTGATATTGTTGTTCTTATGAGGTTACAAACCCATTCAACTCTTCCAATCCTTTCTCTAAGTCCTACAGTGGGGGTCCCTTTCTAAGTTCAATGGTTGGATGAGAGCATTTGCCTCTGTATGTGTCATGCTCTGGCAGAGACTTTTAGGAGATAGCTATATCATGCTATTGTCAACATGCATTTCTTAGCATTAGCAATATTTTCTGGGTTTGAAGACTGTATGTGAATGGGCTGTATCCTCAGACAGGGCAGTCTTTGGATGCACTTTCTTTTGGTATCTGCTCTACCTTTTTCTCTGTATTTTCTCCTATTACTATTTTTGTCCCACCTTCTAATAAGGACTAAAGCACCCACAATTTGGTCATCCTTCTTCTTGAGCTTTAAGTCTTCTGTGGATTGTACTTAGGTAATCTGAGCTTTTGGGCTAATATCCACTTAGGAGTGTGTTTTTCTGTGGTTGGGTTACCTCACTTAGAATGATATTTTCTAGTTCAAACCATTTGCCTATGAATTTCAAGAGGTCATGTTTTTTAAAGCTGAGTAGTACTCCATTGTGTAATTAAACCACACATCTGGATTCTTTCCACTTTATATTATAAATAAGGCAGCTATCAATGTGGTGAAACATGTTACCATGTTATATATTGGAGCATCTTTTGGGTATATGCTTAGTAGTGGGATAGTTGGTTGCTCAGGTTGTACTATGTCCAATTTTCTGAGAAGCCTCCAGACATTTCCAGAATGATTGCACCAACTTGCAGTCACAGCCAAAAAAGAGAAATGTTCCTCTTTTTCTATACACATGTCATCATCAGTTGTCACCTGAGTTTTTTTTTTTTTGCTTTTAATCTTTTTTTTTTTTTTTATTAACTTGAGTATTTCTTATATACATTTCGAGTGTTATTCCCTTTCCCGGTTTCCGGGCAAACATCCCCCTCCCCCCTCCCCTTCCTTATGGGTGTTCCCCTCCCAACCCTCCCCCCATTGCCGCCCTCCCCCCATAGACTAGTTCACTGGGGGTTCAGTCTTAGCAGGACCCAGGGCTTCCCCTTCCACTGGTGCTCTTACTAGGATATTCATTGCTACCTATGGGGTCAGAGTCCAGGGTCAGTCCATGTATAGTCTTTAGGTAGTGGCTTAGTCCCTGGAAGCTCTGGTTGCTTGGCATTGTTGTACTTTTGGGGTCTCGAGCCCCTTCAAGCTCTTCCAGTTCTTTCTCTGATTCCTTCAATAGGGGACCTATTCTCAGTTCAGTGGTTTGCTGCTGGCATTCGCCTCTATATTTGCTGTATTCTGGCTGTGTCTCTCAGGAGCGATCTACATCCGGCTCCTGTCGGTCTGCACTTCTTTGCTTCATCCATCTTGTCTAATTGGGTGGCTGTATATGTATGGGCCACATGTGGGGCAGGCTCTGAATGGGTGTTCCTTCAGTCTCTGTTTTAATCTTTGCCTCTCCCTTCCCTGCCAAGGGTATTCTTTTTCCTCATTTAAAGAAGGAGTGAAGCATTCACATTTTGATCATCCGACTTGAGTTTCCTTTGTTCTAGGGATCTAGGGTAATTCAAGCATTTGGGCTAATAGCCACTTATCAATGAGTGCATACCATGTATGTCTTTCTGTGATTGGGTTAGCTCACTCAGGATGATATTTTCCAGTTCCAACCATTTGCCTACGAATTTCATAAACTCGTTGTTTTTGATAGCTGAGTAATATTCCATTGTGTAGATGTACCACATTTTCTGTATCCATTCCTCTGTTGAAGGGCATCTGGGTTCTTTCCATTTTCTGGCTATTATAAATAAGGCTGCGATGAACATAGTGGAGCACGTGTCTCTTTTATATGTTGAGGCATCTTTTGGGTATATGCCCAAGAGAGGTATAGCTGGATCCTCAGGCAGTTCAATGTCCAATTTTCTGAGGAACCTCCAGACTGATTTCCAGAATGGTTTTAACAGTCTGCAATCCCACCAACAATGGAGGAGTGTTCCTCTTTCTCCACATCCTCGCCAGCATCTGCTGTCACCTGAGTTTTTGATCTTAGCCAATCGCACTGGTGTGAGGTGAAATCTCAGGGTTGTTTTGATTTGCATTTCCCTTATGACTAAAGATGTTGAACATTTCTTTAGGTGTTTCTCAGCCATTCGGCATTCCTCAGCTGTGAATTCTTTGTTTAGCTCTGAACCCCATTTTTTAATAGGGTTATTTGTTTCCCTGCGGTTTAACTTCTTGAGTTCTTTGTATATTTTGGATATAAGGCCTCTATCTGTTGTAGGATTGGTAAAGATCTTTTCCCAATCTGTTGGTTGCCGTTTTGTCCTAACCACAGTGTCCTTTGCCTTACAGAAGCTTTGCAGTTTTATGAGATCCCATTTGTCGATTCTTGATCTTAGAGCATGAGCCATTGGTGTTTTGTTCAGGAAATTTTTTCCAGTGCCCATGTGTTCCAGATGCTTCCCTAGTTTTTCTTCTATTAGTTTGAGTGTGTCTGGTTTGATGTGGAGGTCCTTGATCCACTTGGACTTAAGCTTTGTACAGGGTGATAAGCATGGATCGATCTGCATTCTTCTACATGTTGCCCTCCAGTTGAACCAGCACCATTTGCTGAAAATGCTATCTTTTTTCCATTGGATGGTTTTGGCTCCTTTGTCAAAAATCAAGTGACCATAGGTGTGTGGGTTCATTTCTGGGTCTTCAATTCTATTCCATTGGTCTATCTGTCTGTCTCTGTACCAATACCATGCAGTTTTTATCACTATTGCTCTGTAATACTGCTTGAGTTCAGGGATAGTGATTCCCCCTGAAGTTCTTTTATTGTTGAGGATAGCTTTAGCTATCCTGGGTTTTTTGTTATTCCAGATGAATTTGCAAATTGTTCTGTCTAACTCTTTGAAGAATTGGATTGGTATTTTGATGGGGATTGCATTGAATCTGTAGATTGCTTTTGGTAAAATGGCCATTTTTACAATATTAATCCTGCCAATCCATGATCATGGGAGATCTTTCCATCTTCTGAGGTCTTCTTCAATTTCTTTCCTCAGTGTCTTGAAGTTCTTATTGTACAGATCTTTTACTTGCTTGGTTAAAATCACACCGAGGTACTTTATATTATTTGGGTCTATTATGAAGGGTGTCGTTTCCCTAATTTCTTTCTCGGCTTGTTTCTCTTTTGTATAGAGGAAGGCAACTGATTTATTTGAGTTAATTTTATACCCAGCCACTTTGCTGAAGTTGTTTATCAGCTTTAGTAGTTCTCTGGTGGAACTTTTGGGATCACTTAAATATACTATCATGTCATCTGCAAATAGTGATATTTTGACCTCTTCTTTTCCGATCTGTATCCCTTTGATCTCCTTTTGTTGTCTGATTGCTCTGGCTAGAACTTCAAGAACTATATTGAATAAGTAGGGAGAGAGTGGGCAGCCTTGTCTAGTACCTGATTTTAGTGGAATTGCTTCAAGTTTCTCTCCATTTAGTTTAATGTTAGCAACTGGTTTGCTGTATATGGCTTTTACTATGTTTAGGTATGGGCCTTGAATTCCTATTCTTTCCAGGACTTTTATCATGAAGGGGTGTTGAATTTTGTCAAATGCTTTCTCAGCATCTAATGAAATGATCATGTGGTTCTGTTCTTTCAGTTTGTTTATATGATGGATCACGTTGATGGTTTTCCGTATATTAAACCATCACTGCATGCCTGGGATGAAGCCTACTTGATCATGGTGGATGATTGTTTTGATGTGCTCTTGAATTCGGTTTGCCAGAATTTTATTGAGTATTTTTTGCGTCGATATTCATAAGGGAAATTGGTCTGAAGTTCTCTTTCTTTGTTGTGTCTTTGTGTGGTTTAGGTATAAGAGTAATTGTGGCTTCGTAGAAGGAATTCGGTAGGGCTCCATCTGTTTCAATTTTGTGGAATAGTTTGGATAATATTGGTATGAGGTCTTCTATGAAGGTTTGATGGAATTCTGCACTAAACCCGTCTGGACCTGGGCTCTTTTTGGTTGGGAGACCTTTAATGACTGCTTCTATTTCCTTAGGAGTTATGGGGTTGGATAACTGGTTTAGATGTTCCTGATTTAACCTCGATACCTGGTATCTGTCTAGGAAATTGTCCATTTCCTGAAGATTTTCAAGTTTTGTTGAATATAGGTTTTTATAGTAAGATCTGATGATTTTTTGAATTTCCTCCGAATCTGTAGTTATGTCTCCCTTTTCATTTCTGATTTTGTTAATTTGGACACACTCTCTGTGTCCTCTCATTAGTCTGGCTAAGGGTTTATCTATCTTGTTGATTTTCTCAAAGAACCAACTTTTGGTTCTGTTGATTCTTTCTATGGTCCTTTTTGTTTCTACTTGGTTGATTTCAGCTCTGAGTTTGATTATTTCCTGCCTTCTACTCCTCCTGGGTGTATTTGCTTCTTTTTGTTCTAGAGCTTTTAGGTGTGCTGTCAAGCTGCTGACATATGCTCTTTCCTGTTTCTTTCTGCAGGCACTCAGCGCTATGAGTTTTCCTCTTAGCACAGCTTTCATTGTGTCCCATAAGTTTGAGTATCTTGTATCTTCATTTTCATTAAATTCTAAAAAGTTTTTAATTTCTTTCTTTATTTCTTCCTTGACCAGGTTATCATTGAGTAGAGCATTGTTCAATTTCCACGTATATGTGGGCATTCTTCCCTTATTGTTATTGAAGACCAGTTTTAGGCCGTGGTGGTCCGATAGCGCGCATGGGATTATTTCTATCTTTCTGTACCTGTTGAGGCCCGTTTTTTGACCAATTATATGGTCAGTTTTGGAGAAAGTACCATGAGGAGCTGAGAAGACGGTATATCCTTTTGCTTTAGGATAGAATGTTCTATAAATATCCGTTAAGTCCATTTGGCTCATGACTTCTCTTAGTCTGTCTACATCACTGTTTAATTTCTGTTTCCATGATCTGTCCATTGATGAGAGTGGGGTGTTGAAATCTCCCACTATTATTGTGTGAGGTGCAATGTGTGTTTTGAGCTTTAGTAAGGTTTCTTTTACGTATGTAGGTGCCCTTGTATTTGGGGCATAGATATTTAGGATTGAGAGTTCATCTTGGTTGATTTTTCCTTTGATGAATATGAAGTGTCCTTCCTTATCTTTTTTGATGACTTTTAGTTGGAAATTGATTTTATTTGATATTAGAATGGCTACTCCAGCTTGCTTCTTCTGACCATTTGCTTGGAAAGTTGTTTTCCAGCCTTTCACTCTGAGGTAGTGTCTGTCTTTGTCTCTGAGGTGTGTTTCCTGTAGGCAGCAGAATGCAGGGTCCTCGTTGCGTATCCAGTTTGTTAATCTATGTCTTTTTATTGGGGAGTTGAGGCCATTGATATTGAGAGATATTAAGGAATAGTGATTATTGTTTCCCTTTATATTCATATTTGGATGTGAGGTTATGTTTGTGTGCTTTCATTCTCTTTGTTTTGTTGCCAAGACGATTAGTTTCTTGCTTCTTCTAGGGTATAGCTTGCCTCCTTATGTTGGGCTTTACCATTTATTATCCTTTGTAGTGCTGGATTTGTAGAAAGATATTGTGTAAATTTGGTTTTGTCATGGAATATCTTGGTTTCTCCATCAATGTTAATTGAGAGTTTTGCTGGATACAGTAACCTGGGCTGGCATTTGTGTTCTCTTAGGGTCTGTATAACATCAGTCCAGGATCTTCTGGCTTTCATAGTTTCTGGCGAAAAGTCTGGTGTGATTCTGATAGGTCTCCCTTTATATGTTACTTGACCTTTTTCCCTTACTGCTTTTAATATTCTTTCTTTATTTTGTGCGTTTGGTGTTTTGACAATTATGTGACGGGAGGTGTTTCTTTTCTGGTCCAATCTGTTTGGAGTTCTGTAGGTTTCTTGTATGTCTATGGGTATCTCTTTTTTTAGTTTAGGGAAGTTTTCTTCTATGATTTTGTTGAAGATATTTACTGGTCCTTTGAGCTGGTAGTCTTCACTCTCTTCTATACCTATTATCCTTAGGTTTGATCTTCTCATTGAGTCCTGGATTTTCTGTATGTTTTGGACCAGCAGCTTTTTCCGCTTTACATTATCTTTGACAGTTGAGTCAATGATTTCTATGGAATCTTCTGCTCCTGAGAGTCTCTCTTCCATCTCTTGTATTCTGTTGGTGAAGCTTGTATCTACAGCTCCTTGTCTCTTCTTTTGGTTTTCTATATCCAGGGTTGTTTCCATGTGTTCTTTCTTGATTGCTTCTATTTCCATTTTTAATTCCTTCAACTGTTTGATTGTGTTTTCCTGGAATTCTTTCAGGGATTTTTGCGATTCCTCTCTGTAGGCTTTTACTTGTTTATTAATGTTTTCCTGTGCTTCCCTAAGTGTGTTCATGTCTTTCTTGAAGTCCTCCAGCATCATGATCAAATATGATTTTGAAACTAGATCTTGCTTTTCTGGTGTGTTTGGATATTCCATGTTTGTTTTGGTGGGAGAATTGGGCTCCGATGATGGCATGTAGTCTTGGTTTCTGTTGCTTGGGTTCCTGCGCTTGCCTCTCGCCATCAGATTATCTCTAGTGTTACTTTGTTCTGCTATTTCTGACAGTGGCTAGACTGTCCTATAAGCCTGTGTGTCAGGAGTGCTGTAGACCTGTTTTCCTCTCTTTCAGTCAGTTATGGGGACAGAGTGTTCTGCTTTCGGGCGTGTAGTTTTTCCTCTCTACAGGTCTTCAGCTGTTCCTGTGGGCCTGTGTCTTGAGTTCACCAGGCAGCTTTCTTGCAGCAGAAAATTTGGTCTTACCTGTGGTCCCGAGGCTGAAGTTTGCTCGTGGGGTGCTGCCCAGGGGCTCTCTGCAGCGGCAGCAACCAGGAAGACCTGTGCCGCCCCTTCCGGGAGCTTCAGTGCACCAGGGTTCCCGATGGTCTTTGGCTTTTTCCTCTGGCGTCCGAGATGTGTGTGCAGGGAGCAGTCTCTTCTGGTTTCCCAGGCTTGTCTGCCTCTCTGAAGGTTTAGCTCTCCCTCCCACGGGATTTGGGTGCAGAGAACTGTTTATCTGGTCTGTTTCCTTCAGGGTCCGGCGGTGTCTCTGGCAGGTGTCCTGCTGCTCCTGGGCCCTCCCCCACGGGAGCCCAGAGGCCTTATACAGTTTCCTCTTGCGCCAGGGATGTGGGCAGGGGTGAGCAGTGTTGGTGGTCTCTTCCGCTCTGCAGCCTCAGGAGTGCCCACCTGACCAGGTGGTTGGGTCTCTCTCTCACCGGGTCTGGGAGCAGAGAGCTGCTGCGGGCCGGGATCCGTCACCTGAGTTTTTTATCTTAATCATTCTTACTGTTGTGATGTAGAATCTCAGGGTAGTTGTGATTTGCATTTATCTGATGACTAAGGATTTTGAACATTTATTTAGGTGCTTCTCAGACTTTCTATATTCCTCAACTCAGAAGTTTTTGTTTAGCTCTGAACATGATTTTTTAATAAGGATATTTGATTCTCTGCAGTCTAACTTCATGAGTTCTCTGTATATATTGGATACTAGCCCTTCATTGGATGTAGGATTGGTAAATATCTTTTCCCAATCTGTTTGTTGCTATTTTATCTTAATGAGAGTGTCCTTTGCCTTACACAAGTTTTGCAAATTTATGAAGTCTCATTTGTCAATTCATGATCTTAGAGCATAAGCCATTGGTGTTCTGTTTAGGAAAATTTCCCCAGAACCCATGAATTCGAAGCTCTTCCCCACTCTATCTTCCATTAGTTTGAGTATATCTGGTTTTATGTGGAGGTCCTTGATCCACTTGGACTTAAGCTTTGTACAGGGAAATAAGGATTGATGGATTTACATTTTTCTACATGCTGACCACCAGTTGAACCAACAGCATTTGTTGAAAATCATACCTTTTTTCCACTGTTTGATTTTAGTAACACTGTCAAAGATAAAGTGAACATAGGTGTGTAGGTTCATATTTTGTTCTTCAATTCTATTCCATTTGTCTACCTTCCTATCTTTGTACCAGTGCCAAACAGGTTTTGTCACTATTGGTATGTAATATACCCTGTTTGCTGGGATGGTGATTTCCCCACAAGTTCTTTTATCCTTGAGTACGGTTTTAATTATCCCATTTTGTTTGTTTGTTTTTATTCCAAATATATTTGCAAATTGCTCTTTCAAACTCTATGAAGAACTGTAATTTTGGTGGAGACTGTACTGAATCTGTAGATTGCTTTTGGCATGATGGCCATTTTTACAATAGTATTCTAGCCATTTCATGTTCATGGGAGATCTTTCCATCTTCTGAGATCTTCTTCAATTTTTCTTCAGAGACTTGAAATTCTTGTCATACAGATTTTTCACTTACTTGGTTAGAGTCTCACCAAGGTATTTTATATTATTTGTGACTCTTGAAAACAGTGTCCTTTCTTTCTCAGCCTGTATATCTTTTGAGTAGAGGAAGCCTACTGATTTGTTTGAGTTAATTTAAACCCAGTCACTTTGCTGAGGTTATTTTTCAGGCTTAGTTGTTTTCTTCTAGAAGTATTGGAGTCACTTAAATATACTAATATATCTTCTTCAAATAGTGATATTTTGTCTTCTTCTTTTCCAATTTATATCCCTTTGACATCCTTTTGTTGCCTAATTACTCTGGCTAGGACTTCTAGTACTATATTGAATGGACAGAGAGTGGACAGACTTGTCTACTCCGTGATTTTAGTGGGATTGCTTCAAGTTTCTCTCCATTTAATTTAATGTTGGCTACTGGTTTGCTGAATATTGCTGTTAGTATGTTTAGATATGGGTCTTGCATTCCTCATCTTTCCTAAACTTTTAACATGAAGTAGTGTTTAACTTGTCAAATGAGTGCTCACCATCTAATGAGATGATCATGTAGTTTTTTTTTCATTCAGTTTGTTTATATATTGGATTACAATGATAGATTTCCATATATTGAATCATCCCTTCATCCCTGGGATAAAACATACTTGATCATGATGAAGGATCTTTTTGATGTGTTCTTGGATTCATTTTGCAAAAATTTTATTGAGTATTTTTGCATCGATATTCACAAAGGAAAATGGTCTGATTTTTCTTCGTTATTGAGTCTTTATGAGGTTAACGTGTAAGTGTAACTGTGACTTCAGAAAATGAATTATGTAGTGTTCCTTCTGTTTCTATATTGGGGGATAGTTTGGGGAGTATTGGTATAAGGTCTTCTATGAAGGTATGATTGAATTCTGCACTAAATCCATCTGGCCTTGTGCACTTCTCAGTTGAGAGACTTTTAATAAGTGCTTCTATACTTTTGGTGCTTTCATCGGTCTAGAAAATCATCTATTTCATTTGGATTAACCAAATTTACTGAGTATAGGCATTTGTAGATCTGATGTTTATTTTTAATTTCCTCAGTTTTTGTTGTTATTTTACCTTTTCATTTTTGATTTTGTTATTTTGGCTACTTCTTCTGTACCCTCTGGTTAATCTGGTTAGTCTGGGTTTATATATCTTGTTGATTTTAAAAAAGAACCAGTTCTGTATTTTGTTGATTCTTGTATAGTTATTTTTGTTTCTATTTGGTTGATTACAGCCCTGAGTTTGATTATTTCCTGCTATCTAATACTGTTCGGTGTATTCGTTTCTATTTCTTCTAGAAATTACAGGTGTGTATTATTGTTTTGTCTTGTTTTTTATTTGTTTGCTTGTTTGTTTGTTATTGAAGACCAGCCTTAGCCTGTAGTGATCTGTTAAAATGCATGGGGTTATTATTAATCTTGTATATGTCGAGGCCTGTTTATTGACAGATTATATGGTCAGTTCAGGAGAAGTTACCTTTGATGCTGAGAAGAAGATAGATATAGATAGATATAGATAGATATAGATATAGATATAGATATAGATATAGATATAGATATAGATATAGATATAGATATAGATATAGATATAGATATAGATATAGATATTAGATATAATCTTTGTTTTAGGATATGTTCTATAGATATCTGTTTGGTTTATAACTTCTGTTACTATAACTTCTGTTACTGTCTCTGTGTCTCTGTTTAGTTTCTGTTTCCATGATCTGTCTACTGTTGAGAGTGGATATATATATATATATATATATATATATATATATATATAGATATAGATATAGATATATATAGATAGATAGATAGATATATATATAGATATATATATATAGAGAGAGAGAGACAGAAAGAGACAGAGAGAGACAGAGAGACAGAGACAGAGAGAGAGAAAGAGTTTGATAATGGAAAAAACACTTACTTATGCTTTTGTTGCTAAAGAAACATAGTAGCAGGAACAGATGGTTATAGGAGTGATGGTAGTAGTAATGTTGAAGCTGGAGGCTTAAGATAGCCTCTTGTCTGCATCGGATACACTATCATGCCATGTAATAAATTCCAAAAATAAGATGAAATAGGTCACTACATCGTCATCAGTGTCTACTTCAAACTATTGAATCAAAATGACTGTGGTAACTCTACTTAGTGATATATTTATTTTTGTTCTCAAGCTGATGATTAACCACAAAGTCTCCCCTTTGTATTAGCGAAAACAATCAAACAAAAATGCTATTGAAAAAGTTTAAATCACAAATCCTTTAGCTCTCGGCCTTTCTCCGTTTTTTAGACATGCCCCCACACATGTGCCATCTTCCTCCCTGGAAAGAGAATTGATAAAGCAGGCTGCAGCCCTGCAGTCTTCCTTTGCCTTTCAGCATGAAGTGCCCTAGTTCTTACAGAAGTGTAAGACCAAGATTAGGCCAAGAACCAGCTTCCTTCCTCAGGTCAAGGCTAGGTCAAGTTCCATTCTCCATCCACAGTTCTTGGGAGGAGCAGGGACATTTTTGAAAATCTACAGAATGTACTGACGGACAGTCACTTGACCCTCTTTTCCCAGATAAAGCTCAAAGGTATGTCATATCAGTTTAAACTGTAAATTTGATGATGTAACCTGTACCTCTTAAAGTATAAAATCTGTTTGCTATAGCAAACATTCAGGGTCACCTTCCAGTCACTGGCCAAGAAAGGCTAATGGAAGGTGGATCCTGATCTCTTGCATTTGCATAGAACTTCATTCATATGCCTGACTTGAGGGGTTGGGTCTTCATGTAGTTAAAACTCACTTTGAGGCTTACAAGCAAGCCAGCTCAGTCAGTCAACAGGTTCTCCAGGGCAGGAGTGAGGATTGAAAAAAAAAAAAAAAAAAAAGACAAAACTATAACATGACTCCGGCCAGTTCTGAAGCTGAAGCAGATGTTTCATTTTCCAATCTGCTTTTATACCACTCTAGTTACAAGCAGAATGATAAGATCTGTCCTAATTTGAGGAACAAGCAAGGTGATAATCAAAATTCTGTAACAGCCTTTCTGGGGGCTGGTCAGGATGACCAAGACAAAAGGACTTGCACACAAACTGCACCTGAGCTTGCTCTGAGTTTTGCATTAACTCAAATGTAAATGTTCTTTATCAAGGCCCATTTCCTGATCCCAAGCCCAAAGCCAGATTCCTGCCCTGGGCTTCTTTCTTTTGTCCTGATAATATCAAATTCATGCCTTGTGTCTAAAACCAAGTAAATGGCCTCAAAAGGCTCTCTACATACCTTGCACCTCTGAGAAAGGAAAAGAAAACTTTGAATTCCAACATTAATCTTATGAAGGTCTTATAACTTCTGGCATTTGGAGGAGCCTACCCTACCCCTGAAAGTCTATACAAATAAGAATTTCCCATTGTTCTATTGATCGAAAAGTTCCAGTTTCCTTCATGATTCCATTGTACTATCCATTGTTCTTTAGTGTGCTAATGCTTCAGAGCCTCAGCATGTCTGCCTGAGACCTGACCCTGCAGCACCCTAATATTGATGATTCGCTAATATTGATGATTCATGATGGTTGTCTCTTGCTGTAAACCTATAACTGTCATAGATAACACTGGAGTAGCAGGAAATTTTTTTTGTCAGCTTCTTGTCTGTGGACCTACTATTATGTTAAGTAACTAAAAAAACCATTGTCATTGGTTTATGCATAATTGTTCTCAGTGACCTATGGTAGTAGAAAATGATTATGATTGTGGTAGATTCTGGGGAAGAGGGTTTGTTCTCTTCTAGAATTCCACATTTATTTAAAAATACATGCAGTACTATCAGCTAATGAAGGTAATGGCCACAATACCAACTGGTGAAAGCCTACTTAATGTTCACACAGTGATCATCTATTAATATTCTTAGTAGACATCTTCCATAAAAGGTATTCCATAAAATCCCCAAGGCTGTCATGAGAATCAAAGATGCACCTTAACTGTATTTGAGACTGCTAGCTTTGAAGAGCCCTCATCAAAGATCAGGGATTCTGCATAACCAAAGAATAATTTAGTCACTACTGCAGAACACTTGACATAGATTATCATTTTGTAAGGATAGCCATCAAATCATGAATAATGTCCAGACTTCCTCTTGGACAAGTTATGTCCCAATCACTTAGGAATGTAAGCTCAATAGGTGTGCCAAGGCACCCTCCCTTTGATCCAGGAAAATTTAGGGCAGAATCTCATCTCATTTAAATCACTTTGCAACTTCCAATTAAGCGAGCAAGTTGACTGGTGTGAAAAGGGGGAATTTTTATTTCATTATGTTTTCATTTTCCCCCATGTTTTGTGGCATTTGGACATAAGAATAAAGGAGATGTTTACTAAAGCAGCATAATATTGACTGAGCAGCTGCCAAGGAACCATAGCTTGTAATAACTTGTTTGAGATTGAGTCATTACCTCTGGTCATGTTGCAGAGTACAAATCATCTAATAACTCGTGTTCCCAACAGATTAGTTGTCTAGCAGTCAATGTGTGGAAAAAGAAACTCCACTCAATTTCAGATATTGAAAATACTGCTTTTACTCATCCATAAAACATATGTTTCTCAACAGTATACCAGAGTTATCCTTTTCATATTGTAAGAAAAATATCCTGAAGAATTGCTATTGACTCTTAAATCAATATAGCTGCCAACATGAAAGAGTGCAACAATAATAGGACAGGGAAAGAAAGAGAAGAGGGTGATGGTAGTTTGAGGAAGGAAAGATGAAGAATTGACACAAAGTAAAGAAGTCTAAGAACATGTTTCTAGAACTCTGTCCAACAAAAGTGTATTTATATTAATGCTTATATAAAATAAAAGAGTATTATACAGTAGAATCATGGGTGTAGCTGGAGAGATCACTCAGTGATTAAGAGCACATGCTACAGTCTGATGTGAGTTGCATTCTTAACAACTACCTCTGGCACCATGCAAACATCTAGAACTCCAGCTGAAGTATCCTTGTTTGGTATCCATAAACACTGCATTCATGTGTGCACTGACCCATATGCAGACAAGCATTAAATATTAATAAAACAAACTTTAAAAAAGAATTATGAACATGATGCAGAAGAGTAATAATGGATACTGTTTACCCAGTTTTTCATGGGTTTTACATTCTATATATAACACTTCATACAGACACACACACACATATATACATACACACACATTCACACACGTACACATATACATACACACGCATATATCTATATCTATGTCTATATCTATATCTATGTCTATATCTATATCTATATATATGCTCACAATATTAGGGAAATCTCTCACTGTGGTAGAGAAGGCATTGTATCATGATCATGCAGCAGCTGTTCACATTATGTCAATACTCAGAAAGCAAAAAGTGAATATGAAATAGGTCAGTCTATGAGTCCCAAAGGTGCTGGCGCCGACAAATGGAGGTCCCACCGAGATCGGAGAAGAAAGGGGGTACCACCTACGGGACGTCCCTGGAGCCCGGCCGGCATAGGAGAAGGGACAGATTGGATGTAAGATGGGCCAGAAAAGGCCTGGATGATTTGGGCTAGCCTGAGTAAAACTTGTCATAAAAAAGGGACAAGGTAATGGTAAAGTGTTTTTGCATATGCGTTCTGTTAGAGTTATATTTTAGTCTTTGGACCCTGACTAGAGATAGTTTACACCCTAGACATGAGAGAGAACGGGTTTGGGAAAAAGTCCTCCCGGACTCTCCGCAGATGCTTTGGAGAAAGAGAAAAATCTTTTCAGAGATCTCCTACGAACAGAGGGAAAGCAGGAGACGTCCTGCCTCTCTGCTGGCTCCTATTGGAGAAATGCTTATTTCTGGTTCTGGGTTCCATAGGTAGGATACGTGGGTCCCCTCGGTGGAACACCATCTAGTTTTTTCCCTTTATGTCTATTGTCTGTCCTTGGTGCACCAAGCTGCCCATGTCTGTCAGTTTATGTCTGTGGTTTTTGTTTCTCGTTGTTTAAATGTTTTATGTTTCATGTTCAAAAGAAAAAATGGTAAAAACTTTATCTGTCAATCGTTCACATCTTGATTTGGTTTTAACTCGTTTCAAAAAGGAACAAATGAATAAAAAACAGTTTCAATTGGCCTTTGGAGCCCTGCACCTGTAGCTAGGAGCATAGGTCAGCTGGAGAAGCTGCCCGGGGGTGAGCGTCTACATGAGCTGATCTTAAAGGTGCCAGTAGCTCCTCAGCTTCTTTGGTACAGGAGCTGATGGCTGTTTCTCTTAGAAAAATCCCTGACTTATTATTAGACTTAGCAGGTGACAAGGTGCTTCTCTTAAAATCATAGCTAGAAAGGTAAAAATGGTGCTTGGTCTAAATATTAAAGATAGGTGTAGCCACTTCAATTTTGTTTCTGATTGGTTTTAAATGTATAAATATGCTCTACATGCCTTGGTTATGGACTATTGGCTTTCAAGTTATTGGATATAGTTAAAAGGGTATAATATTGGTGACAGAAAGTTGACATAAAGCTGGTAATTTGAATGGAGTCATTCTGGACAACATGTGGCATGAGCCAACCTAGGGAAACAGGTCTAAATTGAGATAATATTTCTATGGAACTCTTATTCTAGAAACCAGGCTTCTAAAAGAATTTAGGGCAATGTCTCTTTGTTGAGGTATTGGAGACCGCACCATCGTGCGTTCATGTGTAGGAATTGGCAGTCAAACTTCGTAGCATGAAGGATAGACTCGGTGTTTTGGAGACTGGATTTTGGAGACTAGTTTGTTTAAGTTTTGCTTTCCATAGTTGTGGTTTGCCCTGAAGTTATCTGTATTTTAATGCTAATTCCACTGCCCCAAGGACAGCTGCCTAGTCACTACTCAGAACTCAGGTGACCTTGTGGTTGTGCTCTGGTGTTACAAGGAGAACATAAGGATTGTGATTAAGGATTGCCAGTGTTGCATTGACTAACTCAAACTTATTTATAATTAAGAAAAAAATCAAACAGGTAGAGATTGTTACAAGATTTACGAAGGAGTGATGAGGTTTTAGAACTTGTGAGAGCATTACAGCCTGTTTGCTTACTTCAACCGCCATTTCAAGACAGATTTAGAGGATTGCTTTTATGCAGTTTGTTTACGTCCTGGCGATTGTAAATTTTTATTTTGTGAGCTTGCTTATAATTTTAGAGAGCCCATGAAGTGATATCATTAAAAATTTTTACAAAAGAGTGGCTACTAGCCTAATATTATGTAATTCTGTTGCTTCTTCAATGTAAGAAGTTAGAACTTTGAATCTTTCAGTGTATATGGAAATTTTTACTACAAACCTTTGCTCTCAAAATGAGCTTTAACATTTGGGGAGTAACTATTGCTCCAGAGAAGATTCAATATTCATTTTTAATATTTAAAACTAATTTTAAGCTTCTAAGGATATGTTAATTGCCAAAGTACCTCACCTTACCAGAGGACTTAACTTTGTTATCCTCATTGGAGATAAAGCTTCAGTTTTGTTAATACAGAATTGTAGGCTAGAGTCATGGAAGTATTTTAAAAAGAAACCTGGTAAAACATATCTTATTCCAAACAAGAGCTAATTGGTTATTACAAAATACTGATATTTGGCCTATTACATATACAAATTTCAGGCAAAATTGATAATTTTACTCACATGCTTTTGTATTTACTGTAAATTTGTGCAGGCAACCCATAGAAAATGCGCTTAGTGTATTTATAGGTGGTTCATCTAATGAAAAGGCTACATGTATGATTGGATCACTTGTTTATTCTCTTGAGTTTCCCCTGCTTCAACACAGACTATTAAATTACATGCTGTAGCCACTGTTTTTAAATGATAAAAATCAAGCTTCCAATTCATACACTGATAGCCAATGTGTGGCTTGTGGTTTTACAATTGATTAAAAAGTTTTCCTTTTTTTTTTTTTAGATACTACTAGCCCTCAAATTTTACAATTACTTAATGCTTTATTAGAGGCAGGTTTTCTACATAAAATCAGTGAGTGATGATTTCAGTGTGAATTGTCTGACAACTCACTGTCCTTTCAGTGCTCTGGCTCAGAGAACTAAACAAAACCATAGACCCAGCTCTTTGAAAATGGTAATGGAGTTGATAACACACCCTCTTGAAAAGAGGAAGACTCCATTTGCTTACTTTCAATGCCCAGCCTCACCCTGCCAACTCAGGGATTTCTAAATAAGGCTAAATCTGGACCTTGTTTACAGGATTTGACATTTCTAATTAATGCTTATGTTTAGGTAAATAAAGCTGGTGAGGGGCTGGAGTGATGGCTTAGTGGTTAAGAGCACTAAGTACTGTTCCTTTATAGGCCATTTAAGAACTCAAACTGGATTGCCTGGACCCCTTAGCAAGGGAGGACAATAATACCAGGAACATTATAGGCCTTACATAAGAACAATTAGTCAAAAAATCTCATTCTTTATATATCCAAAACAATAATGCTGGAAACAATAATTTGGTATACAAGTCAATTTATAGACACAAGTGCTCAGTGTCCTCAATTTAATCCTCGAGGACTTACCTTAATAAATAATATCTTTTCTATATCTTTATAAATAAAAAGGGGGAGTTATCCCTGTACGCTAAATAATGCTCCTTTTATTTCAATTTTAAACTTTGGATGCCAAGGTTTATGGCACCCTACAACTAGGCATACTTCTGTCTAGGTGAAATAGAAAGACCCACATATTGGCATGATCCTGTCCAGGTATTTTATATGGGGAAGAGGGAATGTTTGTGTTTTTTCTACAGGATGCTGCAGGAGTGTGCCAGCTGCCTGAGTGTCTGGTGAGACATGCTGATCCTGGGAGCATGAAGATTCAGCTCTCGTGGTTCGGGTCCCTGGAGTCATTCCTCTGCCCTGAGAGGAAGACGGAGGATTCTCCCTCATCTTTTGTCATCACAGAAATTCTGGCGTTGCTGCAGTCATTGTGTCCTGTCCCATCGCGGCCTGCGCTCCGACCCTCTGTGCACTGCTGCTTGCTGGATGCTGCTGTGGACTGGGGAACTCTGCCCTGGTTTTGCAGATCTCAAACATGGTTCCATTGCCTGCTGGTTGCTCCAGAGAAGAATGACTGATCCTGAACTGTCCTGGGAAAGACCTTGGCATTTTCGCTGCTATTGTGGCAGCCATTACTGCTGCAGCCATTGTGTCTGCAGTGTCTGGAGTTACCCTCCCCCAATCTATTGTTAGGCAAGCACAGTGTGTGAACTTTCTGGAATAGTTGCTAACAATTGGGAATTCTAAATTTCATTATAGGAGCGGCTTGACTACGGCCCTTGGTGGTAGCAGCTGAGGAGAACCAGATGAGGTGCCCACTACTTATCATCGGGAGAGGCTCAACTTCCACAATCTCTTAAATTAATGCCTTCTGGCCCCTGCTCCTTCGCCCCTGGGCTCAAGTAAGAGGAATGAGAAGATGACCTGATGTAGCTATTCTCAGCGACGGGCAACTTCCTCTGACCCTTGACCAATCTAGGCATGGAGCCTTGAGGGCGACAAGGTAGTCCTATGACAGAGAGGCTGGGGTCTGAGAGGTCGATCCTAAGACAGAGTTAGCTACACCCTGTTTAAACGTACGGGCCGGTCAAATGCTCCTCTGCCCAGTTTCTCCCCCAATAAACACACACGTATAGCCCAGAACAGTGTGTTACAGCATAAGTTCATTCATAGCCATTGGAGTGCAGTCCTAACTGCAAGAGTGGCTCACCATGGCCGAGCTGGGCACTCTGTGAGGCATGTCTGATCTCTCTCAGACCACTACTTCCACCTAATGGTCTTTTATAAAAGAATAACGGGGGAGATGTAGTGCCATATTGGATTTGGGCCTGGCTGCTTTGTAACTGCATGGCCACAGTTAAGAAGTCATGGGATTGTTGGACAGAGGCCTCTCCCATGTATTTACGGCACAGGAAGAAAAGACCAAGTAGTAAACACCTGGTGTCTCCACTGCATGACCTCTGCTGAGCCCGGCTGATGCATGTGGAACCGACACACCTGGACCACACCTGGGTGGTGGTCAATTTACTTCTGCCTTTTACTTCCTCAGCCTTTATCCTGGAGATTTAGGCTGGTCTTCTCGGATTTCTCCCTAATTAATTCAGATCTCAAAGTCGGTCTTTTGATACCGAAGTCACGAAGTCACGAGCCAGGTAGTCACGAGCCAGGGTTTCCCACTGTGCTTCCCAGTTATTTTCTACCTGGAGACTTGGGTATATAAGTGGTGAATAAAGCTACAGGAGTCTCTCACTCTTTTTCCTCACTCTCACTCTTCCTTCCGCTCTTCCACTCTCTCTCTCTCTCTCTTTCTCTCTCTCTCTCTCTCTCTCTCTCTCTCTCTCTCTCTCTCTCTCTCTCTTCCTCTCTTCCTCGCTTCCTCTCTTCCTCTCCTGGCTTGACACGATAACCTGTAAGTGTGTATGTGTGTTTCTTTCATCCTCTAGGCTTTCGCCCAATTTTTGGTACCGTGTCGGTGCTGGCGCCGACAACTCTCTGCAACAAGAATCTACCTTGAAAAGGTTCCAAAACCTTCAAACCAGCACTACTATCTGAGAGCCAAGGACCCAAATGTATGAGCATTTAGGGGACCATTAATACTCAAATGATAAAGTCAAGCATTATTAATAGAAAGCAAGAACATTTTCATTTTATTGAGAAGGATTACAAATTTATTTGTATCTAGACAAATGAAACTAAACCAGGCAAAAAATAATGTATTGCAAGCCCAAGTCAGGCCTTTCTATCTTAATATGGTTCTTAAAAAGAGCAATTCTAAGCAAAAACACACTGAATTTACAAATCCTTACAGTCTATAGTGAGGAAAAAAATAGAGAAAAATAATCGAGCTGCAACTTTGACTTTGACATAAAATAGATATTGTATCATTCTAGATTGCTTAGGTACTGATTCTGGGTACTGACTACCAAAGTAGGAAATGGCTTAAGGACTATAGAAATTGAATTCATCAGACTAATTAACAAATAAATGCTACAATTTTATTAAATCAGATTGGCTAACTTTGAAATTGAAGGCTGAAATTGGCCAGATAAATATTTCTTAAATAACAAGTACTTACTTAAAGTTTTTCTTTTGTTTGATTTATACCCTTGATCAAGCATAGCTCATATAGACCATGAAAACTCTCAGTAGTAAAGAATGTCATTATATTCCTGATCCTTCTGCCTCCGTGTGCCTAGAAGTAGAACAGCATCCATGTTCTTCCAAGCTTGGTTAAGGTGATGCTAGAGAGGGAACTCTGGCTTCACAGATACTATGGAAAAAGTCTATCTACTGAATATATACAGAGCCCAATAGAGTTCTTAGGGTTTTTTTTTGTTTGTTTGTTTATTTGTTTGATTGATTGATTTTTGTTTTGTTTTGATATTTTCACAAAAATCATCTACACATTCTGCTAGTGATCTTTGTGGTTTAGATCCTGACATTAAATATGGACTTGAGCAGAAGACCTTAAATATGGACTTGAGCAGAAGCCATGTCCTTTGATGATGGGCATCAGGAGCCCATACTTCCTGCTCAGAACTTAGCTTCCACTGAAAAAGGCATCCTTTGAAGAGTTGTGTGTTCGAATAGTCAAACCTTCCTCCTGCTGCACTCTCAATCTTCACCTGGCAGGACCCTCTTCTGCCCAACTACAATGATCCTCCTCCTGCCTACAGAATCCACACCTACCAAAGAAATGTAGGACACTTAGATCCATAAGCACATGACCTTGGTTTCCTTGTATTCCCAATCGTACTGAGAAACAGAAATTGAAGGATATGTATTTATTTATTCTTTAGCAAGCCTGTCAGTGTGCACCTCAGAATTTGTAGAAAGTTATAAAATAATGGCAAGGATATTTTTAAGCTTTAGTAGTGAGTCAGGCTAACTGTTTATATATGTACATACATGCATATATATGTTTATTATATTTTATATTATATATGTTATGTGATAATGGTATATATATATATATATATATATATATATATTGAATCCTGAATCCTGCCTACTACACAGTATATACTACATAATACATACTACATACTATATAATAAATACTATATGATATATAATATTGTATATGTGTGTGTCTGTGTGTGTCTGTGTGTGTGTTCTGCCTTTCTTTCTCTCCATGGCAACCTGCATACATATGTTCACATTCACATTTAGGCACATATATGACACATATTTGAAAATAGCATGATTTATTTCATACCATCTTAGAAATATTGAAAAAGAAATGCAATCTCCGTTTAAATTACATTTGAATTTCAGAGAAGCAACATGAAACAAGTATAGAGCTATTCATGAACTAAACACTTGCTACTTATAATCTTCATGACTACCCTAATGAATGACCATTGATGTGCTCCTAAATTTATTCTAGATTTAGTATTCTTGTTGGTAGCTAAGTATTCTGTGTTGAAAACTAAGACAATGTGTACATAGATTATAATAGCTATGTTGCTTAGATGGAATGTGTAGGAGAGTATGTGCAGCCTTTATATTGGAGGAGTAGACTGGAGTGTGGAAAATAATACTGAAATACTTAGGTTCTTTGGTTCCAAACAAATAATTAAATCAGCAACACATAAAAATTGATTAAAATTAGAGACTGTGTGTTAAGAAGAGAAAAGGACTCTCAAGAAGAGACATGGCCAGAGGTGCTGGGAAAGTTTAGAAGCTATAAAACTATTCAGGCAGGAGGATAGAAAGCAGCAAAGGGTCATTGACATAGCACTGGCATTCTCACCATTAGAGGTTTGGGACTTTATCATGCAAATTTTGCCAGGTTTGGAGGACTCTCCAATCCTCAGTCACTAGCAACTTTCACATGTTAATCAGATGCTTCTGGTTTCCAGTCCTACTTTTCAGACTTAGCTTGGTTTAAGAATGCACTAGTTCTTGCCTCCATCTCCCAGCTACACTGGTCACTACTGGTCCTATGGTAGCAGTAATAGATAACTTCTCTAGCAGTAACTGCTTCTATGACATGAAGGGTCAGTAATACTTCACTGAAATTGGAGCAGATCAGTTTACCATCATTTAGTTTGAAATTTCAACGTGCCTTAATGGCAATTGCAAATAGCCATTTGCAAAAAGACTTGGTTAATTTAGATGGGTTTCAACCAGTTAGACTACACAGAAAAACCTAAAGATAAATTAGCATATTTATCTAAAGTAACATAACACAAAGAATCTGTTAATAGCTATCATTTGGTCAAGAATATATCTTAGTGCATAGAACAAAAGCAAATGTAAAGTATGACTTTAAAAAGATAGGATGAACAAACATGAACAATGGTTAATCAGAACAAAGCACTAATGAGAAAAACAAAACAAAATAAGGAACCTGCAAGATGAACTACCAAATAATGGTTGTTGCTCTTAAAGAATGATGTTGCAAGATGTGGACAACAAACACATAAACAAACAGACAAACCAAAAATCCCCACATAACTGATTTAACAAGAAGAGTGAGAGGACGGGTTAACTCTCTCTAGAAATATAAAAGATTTCACCTGCAGCAAACTTCCTCTTACATTCATATAACCACCTGTTCATTTGAATTGTAAATCAATAATAGTTCTTCATTTCTTCTACCTCTTTTTCATCCTGAGAAATGGTTTGGAACAGATTAGGTGTGTTGGTGTGAAAGACAAATGTCCCCTGTTGGCTCACACATCTAAACATTTGTCCCCCAGCTGGTGGTGATGTTTGGCAGGTTATGAAACCTTTAAGAGGTGGAGACTTGTTAATAGGACTGGGGGTCTCATTTCACTTCCAGTTTGCCTTTTTGTAGTTTATGAACTCTTAGCTTACTGGTCCAGGTACTTGGGGTCATACCTCTACCAATATTATAGACACCCTGTCTGAAAACATAATTTGAAATGAACTCCACCATGATTAGTTTTAGTAATGGTGCTTTATCCTAATACTAAAAAGTAACTAAGATATGATAATTACATAGACCATAGATGATATATAGAGATAGACGGATAATGAATAGACATATAGGTAAATATGTGGATTAAAGATGAGGGAAACATATATTAATAAATTTATGAATGATTAATGACCAGTCGTCTTTATTCGTAAAGACCAAAGGCTCTTGAGAATTATATTTCCTTCAATAGGAATGCTGAGCCACCATTATAAACTAAGTTAAGATGTGTCTAATCGGTACTTAGTTGTTCTTTTGAAAATGTTATTTTTCATGTCTAAAATCTTCAAGCTATGTATCAGAGCAGCGTGTCTCTAAGTTTGTTAATATTTCATTTGTGGTTCATTTTTATTTTAGTTTATAAATAGAATTATAAGTGTGTTTTTATTTAAATAGTAGACCTTTGAAATTTTTATTTTCCATTCTATTCTTCAAAACATTTTCCTTATTTTTGTTTTGTTTTTAATTAACAAGTATTTGTAAATACATCTGAAAAACATCTAGAATTTTCTGGCCATTGAAGTTGCTTAAATTATATATTTTGTACTATGACTTTCTTAGGATTTATTGGTACAGTAAGTTTTTAAAGGTATTTCATATTTTCAATAAAATGAGTGAAAATGCATAAATCTCTTACAAGATGGAAGCTTTAACATTAATGAGATTTCTCACACAGTGTTTGGTCCATTGCACAGAGCCATATTGGTTTTGGGCCTAGCCGCTTTTTGACTGCATGGTTCAAAGTGACTCTGGGCTGTTTGGCCACAGAGACTCACCCCTAAGATGACTGCCATAAGTCTTAAGATTGTTGGACAAAGCCTCTCCCATGAATTTACGCCACAGGAAGATAACATTCAAGGGATGCCTCAGCTCCCTTAGCAGATACCAGTTATCTCCTCAGTCAACACCCAGTGTCTCCACCACCTGACCTCATCGCCTGACTTCTTTGCCTCCAGCTATCACTGGCTATACCCTCATCTCCCCCTCCTTCATATTTCACAAAGGTCACTCCCCCTACCTGAAAGCCTTAAAAGCTGTAACGTTCATCCCAATAAACGAGACCTTGACAACAGAACTTTTGCTTGGTCTCCTTCTTCTCTTCACCCCCATTTGGCCCACAGGTAGAAAGTCTCTTCGGGACCCTGAATAACTGGGTCCCTGCTGGCGGGGACAGTCCATCTTTGAATGTATCTGACTATCATAAGACTGTATAAAGGAATTACCCAAGCGTCTGACTATAGGTCCCAATTGTAAAGCTTCACATACTGTTGGTATACTAAGCTCCAATCCCCTTTTCCCCCACCCCCAGCTACCTGGGAACCGCTCGGTATATTTTAGCCCACACTTCCTGGCAACAGCCATCTGTACCTGACAGTGTTAAAGGGCTGCTTGCCTCTCTTACCCTCTCTTTCTTCTCTCTTACGCTTTATTCTTCGATGCTCTTTCCTCTACCACCCATGTGTCCATGGCCAGCCACCTTTCCACTCTTCTACTCTTCTCTCATTAAACCTCTCCATGTAAACCCATGGTGACTGAGTGTGTTCTGTCTGGGCACGGGCAGAGATTTAAAACCTAACATTGGTGCCGAAACCTGGGATCGAACCAGGAAACTTTACATTGGTGCTGTGATTCAGATGCCCTGCGTGAGGATTTTGATCTCCCCCTGCCCACATGGCCTGGTGTCCCTGCCACCCTGCCGCTGACCACAGGGTGGAGGATAGGCCTTTCCCACTGCATGCCTCTGCTGCCCAGAGCAACCCTCAGCCCACCCTGGGCCCCCACGGGCCTAAGGCACGAAGCCTTGGTGGAGATGGAAGGAACTGTGTGCTCCCACAGCATCCTCCCAGTGCCCGCAGTCCACACTGGGACAGGGATGCAGTTGCGGTTGCTCCTCAACATGGGCTGTGCTGTGCGTTTGTGCTGACTGTGGAGGGGATGAATGCACATGCAGGCCACATCTGTGCTCATGACCCGAGACTGCCACTGTGCATCCTGCTGTTGGGCCCTGCCATTACATCTGGTGCTGCTTCCAAGTGCATCATAGTGATTCGATTTGCAGCTGCTGCCACAACATCTACGTCATCGGCCCACCTCCTACTGGCTGCTGTGGACCTCAGGACTTCCACCACTTCAGCAGGCCTCCCCATCTCTATGATGTCCTGCTTACAGCTGCCCACCAAGAAGAGAGCCCTCTTCAAGCACGTGGTAGTGAGCAGTACCTACTCAATCTCTTTGTTTTCTTTACCTCAGAGCTTGACTTTCTATGGTATACACATGGTTTCAGGGGAGTGTTCTTGAACTTGGAGCTACCTGTGCTGCCTCTGGGGATGAACTTTTTATTAACTCTCATTCTAGGACCTTTTCCCTTAAGCGAGACACTCTCTCTCTCTCTCTCTCTCTCTCTCTCTCTCTCTCTCTCTCTCTGAGACAATTTGGGCGTTCCTGGATAGACTGTTCTCTGTCTCAGAAGCACCGGCTCTAAATATAGCCAGAGAACTGGTCAGGGCAATTAATCCCTAGTCACAACCACTGGTCTTTAGGTCTTTGCTGCCTGTCCCCATTTCCTGGGATGTTTTGGTCTAATTTACACTAAGCAAACAACAATAATTCTGTCTGTCCTCATCCCCAGGCCTCCCCCTCCTCCCTTCCTCATTGTTTTAGCTCCTGGTTTGTATCCATGAAAAAGCAGGCCTGACCCCATTCCTCAGGAAACCTGTCTGAGAGACCTGCTTTCCCACTCACATGCAACCGGTAAGACCCTCATAAAATCTAACTCTCTCTGTGAGCACCAGTGTCCTGGCTGCGCAGGTCATCACCCATGTGCTCAAGCCTCTTTCTTGCTCTGGAGATCTTTAAAAATATTCATGTTGTTGACTCATGCTGTTATCTGTTTTGTAAACTTATAAGCTACAGGTAACCCACTCAGGACTACCTCTCAAGGACCAAATAGACTCCACCCTGACAAATAAATCTGCCTAAACTTCCCACTTACTACCTATTTTAAAGGGTGGGATTCCTCCGGGTTTCAAATGTACACCTAAGGGAAAAACTTTTCTTTTCTCCTAAACATGTTTAAACTTATTCTCTGCCTATAATAAATATATAGGTGTGTTCCAGCATCTTGCAAGTCCAGGAACTTACTACACCCAGGACAGCTCCAGAGAAGCAACCGCCAGATGTTCCAATTTCCTCTCACAGACACATATGCTTCTATTGGACCTGTTCCTTCTGACCTATCCTCCAACAATTCGACAGACCCTGGGCAACAAGAAAATAACCAACTCGAAGACTGGACAAACATCCCCCCCTCATAAATGGCACCAACCTGTCATTCTGCCTTTTTCTTCAGTTCCTGGACTTTTGAAAATCCTATAGGGAAGTGGATACTCCCTTTCATAACACCCTTTCAAGTCATCTTTCTGGTGTTACTATTCACTCCCTGCCTCACTAATCTTGTCTCTGCCTTCCTTCAATGACCAATAAAAACAAATTCTGATCAATGTATTAAATAGTTCCTGTTACAGGATTACCAGCCACTGTCAACTAAGGAGCCTAATGCAAACATTTACCAAGTGATCCCTGATAGTGAAAGTCAGCTGTACCCTGACATTGACGACGCCCCAAGAGAGTAGGAAGTAGCCTAAGAGACAGGGTACCCCATCCCCCTTTCACCATCAGCTTCTCCCTCCCTTTTTTTCCCCTTCTTTTTATAATAATAAAAAGGGAGATATATTGTTATCAGGAATTGCCTTTAACTCTAACAGAAATAATTTTTGGTCACTGTTGCCATGGCAACAGCCATACATTTCCAGAAGATCTTTTGGCTCAATTCTCAACTCCACCTGGAAGTAGTTATGTCATATTCCAAATAAAAGGCAGACCCTCCTCCACTCTTTTCTCTTCTTTCTCTTGACCCTTCCCCTTGTCTTGTTCTCCCATTCAATCACTAGACATGGAACCATGTTGGTTTGGTGTGCTCTATCCCAATGGGTGCAGGCCGATATTTAACAACAATGAGATTAAAAACAACACACACAACTCCAAGGATTTTGTTAGCTATATATTTTGTTTAACCTATGTTACATATTTTGAGACAAAGTGGGTAAAGAGACTTCCACAAGTCTATTATCTTAATTCAAATCCCTGAACATGAAGTGTACGAAAATAACCAGCTTCCAAATAGTATCTTCTGACCTTTCCATTCAAGCGTGATCTATGTACTTCTACACACATGTACAGGCACACTGGTGTAAGGGGACCCACCCCCACACTAATTAGTAAATAAAAGCAAGAAAAAAACCTAGGCATTTACAAACATAGATAACAAATTTTTGTGTGTGAAAAATAGTTCTGTCCCTGGCCACACTGATTTACCTGTGTAGGCATGGAACTCCAATGCTCTAAATAAAGCTAAAACATTTATGGAACCTACAATGCTCAAATTTATTGGAGTACAGTGGGATAGAAACATTGCCAAATTGTTCAAGATGATGAAATATAAAGGTTAAAGTCATTGTTCTACTGTAATATCTGAACATAAGTTTGTCCATGAAGATTGAAATAAGGCTTTGTGAATATTACAGTGAAGGCCTGCTTACAGATAGTTAAGTTACTTTGCATCTTTAAGGTTCCTGTATTCTCAAAATACAGGATTAAGTGGCGACAAAAACGTAAATTATTTTTTTGTGGGGAAATATTTACAAATATCAACTTGTCCCATATAGGTTATTAACAGGCGTTTATCTCAATGAACCAAAGAGTGTTGCTGGGAATATTTTCAGGAATATTGATGAGGATTTATTTCGGGAGCAGGAAAAGAGTCAAAGACACCATAGCCTACCCAAACATGGGTGACAACTCATAAGAGCTGGAAGTCTAAAAGGCATCACACACCTAACTGGCAGCAAAACGGCTCAAAGGGTGTCTTTTCCTGGTGGTTCCATCAGTCTAAGCCTCTTGTTGGCAGGCAGATAAGGTTGAACCTGAGCCTTCTAGGAAGTTTGACTAGTCTCTGTTTCTTCCAGGCTATTAGGCAATTTCTCCTTCCACCAGCCAGGTGGGTATGTATGAGAATTTGCTTTGCAACTCGTTCTTGCAACAAAGTTGGATCCCAGTATTCAAATTGGGCAACTCAGAAACATTTATCACTCCAATTCCAGACAGTCCGATATTTCTTCTGACTTCCACAGATACCAGAAACTTATATGACTAATAAACATACATGTAGGCAACTACTCATAACAACAAAAGTTAAATAAATCAATCTATAATATTTAAAAAAGATGAGCTTTTAATTTAAAGAATTTATATAGCTTTCAGGAAAACTGAAAAAAAGGTAGCTCAATGGAAATTTTTTGAGGGTATGGAGAAAGGAGGGAGTGCCTTATAATGCTTTGTCTATTTTTGTTTGTTTTTCCCCAACAGTTTTTTTTACTAATATATTGTGATTCCTGATTTTCTTTCTTTATGAGATTTCTGTTTGCCAACATGTATGTCTATAAGTCATGTATGTTTCTTTGACGTTTTTGGCTCCAATTTTTAAAAATTAATTCATTTGTTTTCTTCTATTCATGTTTGTTCATATTATTTTTCCATCAATTAATATATTCATTAGGTTATATCTGAATTGCTGCCCCTTCCCTATCTTCCCTTACACTCTCCCTACTCCTATCCCATGTCTTCCTCTCTGAGAGGGTAGGGAGCCCCTGAGTATCCCCTTATCCTGACCTATCAAGACAGGACTAGGTGTTGCTTCTCCTGTTTCTCCACTGTGGCCATACAAAGCAGTCCAGTTTAGGGAAGAAATTTAACAGACAGGCAACAGCTTTAGGGACAGCTCACATTCCAGTTGTTGGGTAACACACAGGAAGACTGAACTATACATCTGCTATATACGTGTGGGGGGTGGGGTCTTGGTTAAACCCATGAATATTTCTTTGGTAGCTCAGTCTCTGAGAGTCCCTAAATTTAATCTTTAGTTGACTCTAGTGGACTTCCTCTTTAGTTTCTATCCCCTTTGGGATCCTCATCCAACTCTTCCATAGGCACACCTTAACTCTACCCAATGTTAGTCTGCGTGTCTCTATGCTGCTGAGTGAAGCCTCTCAGAGGATAGTTTTGCTAGGCTCCTGTCTTCAAGCATAACATAGAATCTTTAATGGTCTAGGACTGGTGCTTGTACATGGGATGGGCATCAAGTTGGGCTAGTTTTAGTTGCCCATTCCATCAGTCTCTGTTTCATTCTTAGTCTCAGCATTTCTTATAGACAGGACAAACTTTGAGTCAAATGTTTTGTGGATGGGTTGTTGCTCTTATCCCTCCACAACATGCCTTGTTTCAGAAGGTTCCATATCCCCAGAGATATGTGTCTCATCTATGGTCACCTGCATTGAGTCGTCAAAGCCTTCTCCATTCCAAGTCTCTGGTATGTCTTAGAAATGCCTCTCCATGAAGCCAACCCTGCCAGCTTGAGATATCCATGCATTACTCAAAAGATATTATTTCAATTTGGTTCTGTCATGAAATTCCTTGAATGTTTTGGGTTAGAAACTTTTAAGAATTGGTATTATTTTGACTGATGTATTGTTTGTTTGTTTCTTCTAATGTATGTTCTAATTTGAGATTCTGTATTCTGTCTCTTGTCATCTGTTGGTGGTGCTTGCATTTGTAGATTCGGTTGTCTTTTGTGAGTCTTCCATCTACAGTGTTGCCTGTTTGTATTTTTTTTTATTGATTCTATTTTTATTTGCAGGTCTTGGACTTTTTATTAGTTTCTTTTAACTGTTTGATTGCATTTTTTCTATTTTCTATTTCTTTAATGGATTCATTTGCTTCCTCTTTAATGGCATTTATATTTTTCATTGTATTTTTCTGAATTTCTTTAAGCTATTTATTTATTTTCTCATTATAAGACTATCATTTTCATGAAATTTAAGGTCATAGTCTTGCTCTTCAGGTGTGTTATGATAACCAGAATTTGTTGTTTTAGTAGTACTAGGTTCTGATGTTGCCATATTGCACTACCTTCTGTTAAGTGCTTGTGCTTGCCTTTAACCATCTAGTTGTCTGTTTTATTGGCTTTCAGGGTACTCCCAGAGAGGAGCATGCCTCAGGGATTGTTTCTGCCAGGTGGCACAGGCTTCCAAGGTGCCAGGCATAGCTGTGGAATTAGGTGCAGGATTGCATGTAAAGGTGTGGACCAGAACTTGGAACTCAGAAAAGATGTGGTAGATGTCTTGACTGCTTGGTTTACTGCTCCTGGCAAGTGGGGGATTGTGGTAGGTGGTGGTGGTGATGATGATGATGATGATGATGATGATGATGATGATGATGATGACAATGATGATGATAATTACTTAGTCTCTAATGGTTTTCTAGTGAGAGAGCAAGAAAGGGTGAAGATTTGCATGGGTGGAAAGGAGAAGAGGATCTGGGAGGATTTGTAGAAGTGGAAATTCTAGTTAGAATATACTTTATGAAAAATCATTTTTAATAAAAAACATTTTTCTCCAAAGTATATGAAAGAGTGAAATATATAACATAGAATACCTCAATATATTGAGTGTTCTATGTATTCTCTCTAACCAAAAGCTAATGAAATTTAAAATTAACATATGACAGATGAGTGCAAATATCAATTTAATAGTGAAAATATAATTTATAGTATAGTTAAGAAGCTCCTAAACAAATTCTCAAAAGGATTTAAATTGTGTTAAATATTCTCAAGTTACTTTTTTCTCTGAGTAGTCAAGGGAAATAAAAATGCCTTGTAAAGAGTTTCTGCTACCTCACCAATAGCTTCAAGTCTCATGTCCTACCCCAACTTTTGGGAGAGACACCCCCAGCTCTGACAATGCCAGTTGTCATACTGATTTCAGAGCAAACAATAAAATGTGAAAGCATGAATTCACAGTAGAAAAGGACTTTGGCACGATAACAACACAAAGGGACAGAGGGAGACAGAATGGCAGGGAAGGAGACATAGAGGAGAACCAGCTCATAAAACACAAAGAGAGAAAGATAGAAAAAACAGATATATGAAGATGCAGAACAAAAAACATATACATCAATAAAAAACATTTGACCCATCATATTTCAGTTAATTTTTTCAGTGTTTTAGAAAGTAGAAGACTACAAACTAAGAAGCTTATAAACAAGAAGCAACATATAATATGAAGAAATAATAGCTACCAAATTTGATAGGGACCCAAGTGATTGTCCCTCGTGCGACTTCTCGCCGGCAAGAAACACGCAGGTACATAGAAATCCTTACTGTGACCAAACTTTATTATAATCTTATGGAGAAGCCTCGGCATGCCAACATGGTGCGCTTATATACACCCTAGCGAGGCGCATCCACACCTGATTGGTTGTTTACCCATGATCTCATCAGGCACGCCCTGGAGTGGGCAAAGACCTGGCACGAAGGCACTCTTGCACATGCACACAATTAACTTCCTGAAAGGGAATAGGCTGGTGCGGCGAAGGCTGGCGCCATCTTGTAATGGCAGAGGCTATCCTGGCCTTCCATGTGGGGCTCAGTGGAAGCCAGCGCCATCTAGCGGTGGCGAATGTTATTGCGGCCCTCTACAAGTGATCATATCTCAAGTACTAATAGTTGTGTCAGCCCACTCTTGACCACTGTTCTTTGTCTTTTTCTGAGCCCTGCTCCTCACCATTCAGATCGTTCCTGGCTTCTAAGAATGCATGCAGAGCCTTTGGCAGCTCCTTTTTACATCTTATCACAGCAGCTTCTATCTTGACAAAGGTCTTTTCCTATACCCTATATTTAATTTGGTCTTGCTGGATAAGTTACTACTTTCACATATTTAAAAAAAAAATCCCCTTTTGTATTCCTAGTTGCACAATTCAAAGAAAGAACAAGCATGTGATTATTTCATGCCTAACATATCTAAGCAGTCCTTCTGATCTCAGAGGTTCATTTATCATGCTGAAAGTGGATGAAAAGTTGTAGCCACCCTACAGTCACTTTGAGAAGTCTTAACAGCCACAGTTCTTCCTGGAGGCTATGATTTATCTGAAGCATGTGACTGAATTTATCAATAGGTTATACTATACTTTTTCTTTGATACTTGGATATAAATACAGCAAGACAAATTTAAAAACAACGTTCCCTTGAGACTTAGTACTCTCTGACAAGTAGCTGCACTTTATACTTTCTGGCATCCAAAAGAAACTATACTTCAGAGAAGGTTTTAGCTCAGTGTCATGGAATGAGTACTTGTCTCATGCAGAGCTCCTGGAATGAATAGGATCTTTTACAGAATTAACTTTTCATTATCTTTCTCCTGAGCTATGATTTCACTAATAATCTAATAACTCTGTAAGGATTTATTCTCTTAAAAATGCAAGGTGAGCACATTAAATATAATAATGTCTATGAAAGTATATCATGCTTAGATATGGGAAAGAGATAGACTAACATCCCGAGAAATGCCCATAGCCCTATGTTTCTTAGTTGATTCCAGATTAAATCAAGTTGACCGTGAAAATTATCGATAAGAACACTAAACCAGTTAATCAGATTGAATCTTTCTTCATGGTAAATGTTTAATTTAGTTGTTCCTTTAACATTATACTCGTTTGTCCAAAGAGGAGACTCTTTGAGCTTTTCACAGCTATGGTTAGTTCCACGCCATGTGATCTCACTTCAATGTCCAGCACTTACATGGGTCTACTTACAGTAGCAAAGTCTTTTTCTTCTAGAACTAAGCTATTCTTTAGTCAAATCTGAGAAGGTCTTTACAACAATTTCAGAAAACTTTAGAGAATGGCAGGTAACTATAAGAGATACAGACCTCTGTACATGATTACAGATATGTAGAAAACAATGAAGAGTGTAATAATGAAATGTTCAGACAGAAAGAACTGTTCCTGGGGTTTTGCACTATGTTTTTGATCTACATCAACAGAAGGTTTATTTGAAAATTGTTTTTATTACATTTATTCATTTAAATATTGTGTTTGTGTCTGTGCATGTGTGTGTTTGTATGTGCATGCATGCACATACATCAAAGCTAGAAGTATGTCAGAATTGGGCACTTTCTCTCTAACACCATCCACTGTGTCAGTAAAGCTTGACCTCACTCATTTGGCCAAGAAGTTCCAGGAATCCATCTCTGTCTGTTGCACCCTGAAATTACAGACTTGTGTATGGAATGGTGTTCCCAGCTTCCTTTGGGGTTCTAAACTCAGATCCTTATGCTTATGTATGAAAAACTTTACTCTTTCTCCCTTCTTTTTAGCTTGCTTTTTAAAAGTACATGCAGGGCATAGTAAGTTAATACTGTCTTATTATTGTAACACAGAAACAACTTTGTTGACTTATCACCTAGTATTTTTCTTCTTTTAATACTTTAATGAATAAATTTGGCCTATCAATGCATTTTATTAACCCCCCCCCCACCACACACACACACACACCACAGACTTCACTTGGCTCAAATAAAGGAAGGTGTCTTACTTAGTTAGGGTTTTACTGCTGTCAAAAGACACCATGAACAAGCAAACTCTTATAGGGATAACATTTAATTGGGGTTGGCTTATAGGTTCAGAGATCCAGTCCATTATCATTACAGTGGGAACATGGCTGTGTCCAGGAAGGCATGATGCAAGAAAAGATGAGAGCTCTACATATCATCTGTAGGCTACTAAGAAAAGACTGGCTTCCAGTCAGAAGGAGAAGGTCTTAAAGCCCACATCCACAGTGACTTACATACTGCAAGGCCATACCTTCAAATAATGCCATTCCTTTGGCCATACATATTCAAACTACCATATTTTACTCCGTGGCCCACTTAGGTCTTTTCAAACACCTGAGTATATGGTGCCATAAATTGCCATAACATAATGCTTAAACATTTAGGCCAACTTCAAAAATCCCATATACTATAACAGTCTCAATAATGTTAGAAGTCCAAAGTTCAAAAACTCTTCTGAGATTTATCTTATTACTTACCTCTGATATCCAACCCAAGACTGGAAACCAGCTGGCCATACACCAAATATCTCCATGTCTAATGTCAAAGCAGTCTTCAGATATCAAACTCCTTTTTCATTTTTGTTGACTGTGACAAAATTCTTTCTCCTGGGCTGGTTTCTCTTTCAATTAGCAGCTTTTCTTGGAAGGTATCCCATGTCCATAGCATCTTTAACATTTTGAGTACTATAAGTCAACCTCACAGATTCTTGTTCCAATGTCTGGGATCCAAACATGATCTTCTGGTCTCTTCCAAAGGGTTTGGCTTACTTCTTCAGTTCTGTCCTCTGTGGCACTCTAAGGTCTCCTTGACTCAACTCAGGTACTATTGCTTTTATGGATGGCAATCTCATGGTACTGGCATTTCCAATACTCAGGGATCTTCTGTTTCAACTATGATTCACCAATAGACTCTTATAATGTCTCTTTATAGTGCCAAACCTCAACATCTTCCCATGACCACTTAAGTATTTATCCATGAACTGTAACTGATACTGCACCTTCACAAATGACTGTCCCTGGTCTTACCTACTCTTCATGTCCCCTTCATATATTAAAAAAGTACTACCTAGGTGATTCTTACAAGTTACCAAGTCCAGCTACAGCATAAGGTACAATCCTCGCTATCTTTGGAACACAAATTTTTTGTCCTTTCAGAAAACTACTACCAGACTTCACCTCAGTAATGCTGGTGTCTTTATAATCACCACTAACTTCTTAGCACAGCTAACCACTAACAATTGTTGCAATAGTCCCTTCTGTACTTTAATTCCAGGGAACCATGTAGATAAGGCTGCCTTGTTCTGCTAATGGTTATGGCTGGAACATGTCCCCACCCGCTCAAATCTCCACCCCTTATGCTATTACAGCTTTCTGTTTTCCAACTTCCTCACTATTTATGTATAGTTGTCCTAGAACTTGTTCTGTAAATTAACCTTGAACACAGATATCTAGATGGTTGTGTATCCAGGGATTAAAAGTGCATACTGCCATGCCTGGATCTAATCTTAGCTGGGTGGGATCTTGCCCTAAAATCTCTTCATCTGTTATCGCCTAGGACATAGGATACACCTCTATTGTGCTTCCTGGTGCCCCTCTAATATTTGAACCATATATTTTGTATTTTTCCTTTCTCAGTTTGCTCTTTTTCATTAAAATGTTCTTCATAAAGGTAAGCTTCAGTAACCACAAAACAGAATTTATACCTGGCTATTTTGAGATTTGCCTATCCAAAGCAATTAATCTACATCTTGCACCTTAACTTCAGGCAGACTCTTCTTACAGTGGCCAAATGCAGCCAGCTACATTCTTCACCAAAATGCCAGAAAAACTGTCTCTGTACCAAATACTGAAATTCTCCAATGAAACCATTTTGGCCAGGTCTGCACAGTTAAAATCACTTTTGACAACAAAGTCTTTCACAGTCCTTCTAGCATAGGCCATTAAGCTTCATTTAAAGCACTCCAATACTTTCTAAATCCAAAGTCCCAGAATCCACATTCTTCTAAGCAAAAGCATGATCAGGCCAATCACAACAATAGCCTAGTCCTTTGTGTCAACTTTTGTCTAAATTAGTGTTTTAGGGGACTGGTAAGACGAATCAGAGTTTATGAGCACTGGCTACTCTTCCAGAGGTCTAAAGTTCAGTTCCCATAATGATATGGTTGCTCACAAACATCTGTAATTGGATCTGGTGTCCACTTCAGGCAGGCAGAGTATATGCAAAAGGGCACTGATACATTAAATAAATTAAATTGCATTAACTCATTAATAAAAAAATAAACGAGTGTTTTAGTGCTGTTCATCAGACACCATTATCAAGTCAACTATTATAATGACAACATTTAATTGGGGGTGGTTTACAGGTTCAAAGGTTTAGTCCACATCATCAAGCCATTCGTAGACATGTAGGAGGGACTGAGAATTATACAACTTTATCTGAAGGCCACTAGGAGAATACTGGTTTCCAGGAAACTGGGACACACATACTAGAGCCCATACCCACAGTGACATACCTACTTCAATGAGGCCATAACTGATTTTAATAGTGCAACTCACTGCATCAAAACTATTCAAGCCATTACAATTGTTATTAACCCAGATGGGATGCTATACACTGTTCAACAAACATCTTGGAACCCACCTTCATGGTACCTCCACCCACAGTTATTTTTCCTATGAAATAACAAGAAAAATGAACCATGCCTAGTGAAGACTTGTTGCTACCTCACTACCAGCTTCAATTTTCATGTCCTTCCTTAGTGTTGGCAAAGATACCCCATGCCCCCACCATTGTTGTTGTCATCCTGCTTTCACATTATGGTTTAACTTATTCTCTCTCCTACCTCTGCCTATGCTACAAGTCAAGGCTGATGAGTAGGAGAAACATAGAGGAAAGAATAAACAAATCTGTCAGGCAGAAAAATAAGAAAATAAAATTTATTATAGGTTTTGATGGTCCAATTTGTTACAGAGAATTCAGATATATTAGTGCCTACAGCATTTACAATTCAGAGGCTATTGCTACACAAATGACAAGTGATGTTCCTTTAATTTATTATTTGTCTTATTTACATAGTATATAATCATTATGAAAAATCATAACCATTTTGTTACTCCTCTAACTGAGCTCCCTCAACTTTTTAGTTCCCTTGCATGCAGTTTTCTCAGGTGGCTGTTCCAGGTGGAATATTTTAACATGAAAAAAAAATTCGACAGCCTCTATAATAACTATATGTTACATGATGCTGGTAAGTCATTTTACTTGAGCAAGTTGTTCTGTATGGTGTTCCAAAAAATGTCTAGTCTAAAGCAGGACACATAGAAAACAAACTGTATGTCTTTGTCAGATATTCACTGACCTAAAATTGATAGATCGATAATAAAAAGGTAAATGACATTTAGGTCATAGACTGGCAAATTATATACAATGGTTTAATAGATATTGATAGTAGATGATTGATAGTTAATGCGTACAATATGGATGTTGACAAACAAACAGATGGATAGTGTGGTTGTTTGAATGAACACTGAGAAGTGACACTATTAGGAATTATGGCTTTTTGGTGGATGTGTAGCCTTGTTAGCAGAAGTATGTCACTGTGATGGTAGGCTTTGTGATCTCACATATGTGCACAAGTCTGGCAAGTGTGATTCAACCCTTCTGCTGACAGCCTTCAGATCAAGATGAAGAACACTTAGCACCTTCTCTAATATCATATCTGGCTGAATGCTGTTCCCTGCCATTTGCTTAGTTTCCTTAGCCCAGTGTCCTCCTGATTTGGTTATCTATTGATGTCCAGCAACTCCTCTCAAATGAAATGCCTTAAGACAACACATATTTAGTAATTCTCAGGGTCATTATGAATTAAGAATGTGTTGTGGCTTAAATGAGGCCCTTGCTTCAAGGGTCTATCACATGGCTGCAACCAAAGTCAACCAGGGTTGTGGTGCTATCTCAAGACTCCACAAGCTCATTTATAGGTCTCTTGGCACAGTTTGGTACTTGCTGGCTGGTGACCAGAGGATCTCTGGAGTTCTTTACTATGTGTTGCCCTCCTAATACAGTATATGGCTTTCTCAGAACCAGTGGAGATATGGTGTTGACTGGCAAGCCAGAAAGGCCATTGAAGTGAATTCTGATCACTATGGCCCCATTCTGTTGGTCAGAATTCACAAGCAAGCCTATCCTTCTCAGGTTGGCAGGGGTGGGTTGTTGGAGAGTAGGAATGCATGGGAGGATGGGGGTTTATACAAGAAAGAGAACACTAGGAAATCAAGTTGTGGGGATCCCATCTTGGATTTTGGCTTGCCTCTAATTTGTAGGCTAGACCTCCAGTCAATGTTAGAGCTATTGTTATGCTGAATGGAGGGATGCTGAGCCAGAGGCAGAATGTATGGTGGGTGGAAGAGTAAATAAGGTGACTTTGGACAAGTCAAATCGCCTCCTGCCTCTGAGAAATCATTTTGTAATCAGCAAAATGTAAATACTTGGTCACAGGGGGGCAAATGAGAAAAAAAAAAGTGCAAGCTTCAGTTTGTTTTCTGAGGGAGAAAACATAGCTCTCTCCAGCTTGAGGGGACAAACTGCTCTGGGCCTTTTCTGTTATGTTGATTCGGAGTCTGTCAGTCTGGTATCTTCAAGGATTTTAGTATTTGGCCCCTGGCCCCTTGGGGCCAAATAATAAAGAAATATACTAAATATATAAATAATTAAGAATTACATGGCTGGGATAAACACAACGAGAAAGCTGGTTTTGGGAGTCCTTTAAAGTATCTCTAAGGCTTTTTTAAAAACTACCTTTACTTCTAAGGAGCCCGTGGGGGGTGGGCCTAGCTGAGAGAAAACTGGCTGTATGTGGGAAATTACAGGCTCCTGATAATAAAATGGTAATAAAATCTCATCTGGTTCCCAAGGTTTAGAGCAGAGGGGATGTTTATGGTGGAGACCAGTGGGGATGTTTATGGTGGAGGGGGTTCCCCAACACAGGTGCAGCTGCTTTCAAGGTTGTGAGGTTTTCCAGGCCTACAGGTCCTCCTGCTAGTGTAGCCTCCAGGCTTTGGGAGAAAACACTCAGTTGTCCCGCCCTGGTGCCAGGCAGCTTCACTCCAGGCTCCAATTGAATGGTGTCACACAAAGTGGGATTCACAGTCTGAGCTGGGGTGGTTTGCCCCAGGGAAGGTAAACAGCTGGGGAGGACATTTCAGAGGGTGGCAGTGTCCTCCCAAAGGTTAGCCAGTGATTGGGGATAGAACTTGGCAGTCAGCCTTTCACAAAGCCATGCTTCTCAGCAGGAAATGTGGGTGGGGCAGAGCAGTCCCAGGATAGAGAGGAAGCTCCTTTGAATCTATCAGAGGGCCTGGCCTCTTGCAAGAGGGGTACCCGGGATGCCAGGGCAGGGAGCACACTCCAGTGTGTAATCTCATTACCCTCCCTCGCTCTGCCAACCTAGTGCGCACAGTCGCTTACAGCCTAAACTGCCCTCGCGCCTAGTGTCCCTCCAGCCCATGAGGTCACCTCCTGCAGAGCCATAACCCATACTGGAGATTTGGGGTAGTCCAGGAGTAGTTGGGACAGCCCAGACCAGATCAGGCCAACAGTCTCACCTTCCCAGGCTGGCTGCTCCACCAAACTACAGCAGTCTTAGAAAACCTAATGAGAACCAGTTTTAGTGGCCGCTGGCTAACTTTCTCAGACTCGCTGATTGGTCAGTGGCCGAGAGCTGTAGCCAATCAGTGCGGTGATTGGGCCCGCATTGCGGACCGAAGGTCCACGTGGACATCTGGTGGGCACTGTGGCCTGCAGAGACTAGAGGTGTGGAGGGCAGAGCCAGGGAGGAGTGAGCATGTCTTGGGACCTGACAGCCAGGCGGCTGGCACCGCCATCACTGCTATTGCTGCTCCTGGTGCTGGTGCTGCTGTCCGAAGCCGGGGCTCTGCGTCCTGAAGAACTCTTTCCTTTCGGGGAGTCGTGGGGAGACCGGCTGCCACAGGAGGGCGATGATGAAAGCTCCGTGGCTGTGAAGCTAGCAGTACCTCTATGCTTCCACGGTGTCCAGTTCAGCAACCTCTACATAAGTTCAGCTCCCAGAGGTGCGCGGCTTGGTGTGGTGTAGTTTCTTCCCAGGGTGTGGAGCAGCTAACCTCCATGTTTAACTGTCATCGCCGCTGGGGACCAGGCTTAGCAGAGGCACTGCAGCTTCTTGATCCCTACTGTGGAGGAATAAGGATCATTTCAAGGGAGAGCTGGAACCTTCCCCCTCTACTTTGACTTCCCAAGCAGAAAGATGAAGTTGAGGCGGCTAGTGCGGTTTGCGTTTAGGGGCGGTGGGAGGCTGTGCATGCAGGCATAGCAATCTTATTAAGGACACGGCGCCCAAGGTGTGCAGTGGTGGAGAAAGATGAGCGGGTTCGAGAGCGGCCGCACCTGTAGGTCGCAGTGCACTTGAGGACTGTCGCCAAAGTTGTGTTTGTTACCCTGGATGTGTCTCAACCTGCAAAGAGCCGAGGGAGTCTTCTTGACTCTAGTAGAACTCGGACCGTAGGTGCGTTCGACTGGTGGTTGCCCTTGGGACTTGAGCGACCACTGTTTTGCCCTTTTAAAAATGTTTATGTGGGGCGGGATTCATGTGCCACCTCATGCCTGTGAAGAGCAGAGAACAACCTTTTTTTTTTTTCTATCCCACCTTCTGTCGGGTCCTAAAACTCAAGTCGTCAGGTTTGACTGCAGAGTGCCCTTACCTGCTGAACTGTCTCACCGCCCTGTGGTCTTATTGTAGGTGGGCACCAATGGCATCATCTCCACCCAGGACTTACCCAGGGAGACTTAATATGTCGTTGATGATTTTCCTACTGACTTCCTAGCCATCGCCCCATTCCTGGCTGACATCCACTCGAGTCACAGCAGTGGCCAGATCCTGTATGGAGGACACCTCCTGGGCTGTGCTGAGTCTGGCTGCTTGCTACCTGTGCATAGGCTTCCTGCTGACCGGGTCCAGCTTCCCCCCTAACCCACTTCTTCCTGGCCACCTGGGAGCAAGTGGGCCCCTAGGAGGAGGACAGTCTTGGGGCTGGGTGGTCTGGAGAGGTAAGTGAGGGGTACTCTGCAGCTGAATAAACAGAAGGGTTGGGCTTGAACCAGAAACTAAGGCATTGGCTAGGAGGCATTCCCTTGATTCTGCTCCTCAACACTAAGAAAATCACTTAGCAAAATGAGGGAGTAAGGTGCAGATACCAAAGACCCTGAGGGAACTTAAGACAATTTACAGGGTTTTTTCTGTTTTCTGGAATCACCTATAAGTACACAAATATTTCTAATGATATATTCATCGAAAAAAGTAAAAATTTGGGAAATTTTTTTTTTATGACCTTGGTGTGGTGTCACTCCCCTTCATTCCCAGCAGAGTCAGAGAGGCAAACAGATCTCTGTGAGTTCTAGGCGAGCCTGGTCTACAAAGTGAGTTCCAGGACAGAATACAGAGAAACCTTGTCTGGAGAAACCAAAAATAACATGTAGGTTCGTGTGTACATTTCTAGTTATTTCTTTAGCATATTGTAGCCGTTGACAACAGTGGGTCCACAGTGCCCATATTACTGTTTCACTTGCTTGTTCTGCTGTATAGTATGCTCTGGTCAGTGTATTTCTGTAACATTTATTACAACCATATAAAATCTCACCCTTCCTAGTGGTCATTAAGGTTGCTCCCGTGACGTTTTTACTATAATCAATACTATAAAATGCTTTATAAGGTTTTTTTTAATTCGTGTGTGTGTGTGTGTGTGTGTGTGTGTGTGTGTGTGTGTGTGTTTGTCTTTCTCTGTGTCTGCTTGTGTTGGTAAGGCCAGAAGAGGGCTTGGGCCCCCTGAAGCTGGAGTTGTTACATACAGGCAGTTGTGAACTGCTTGACTGAGAATGGATACAGAGATTTGAGCTAGCATGCTGAAAGGACTACAAGGTGCTCCTAACTGCGGAGCCACCTCTTCAAAGCCAACACTTTTTAAAGTGTCAAAACACTGCACAGCCTAAGCTGACATCACAGGAAAGTGAGCAAGCATGCCATGAACTTCTTAGTAAGTTCCTTGCAGCTTTCTCCACATTGCCTTTGTAACAGTTTACATACTTCTGTCTGCAGGAGCCTGCTTTGCAGTCCCCCTGGAGAAAACAACAACTCTGCTCTGGCTTTGGTCTTGGCAACATGTGAAGCGGGTATGGGTGGGTGAGGGTAAATGGCCTCATTCCTGGTGTAGGTAGAGACAGAGTCCTCTTGTGAAATTCCACCTAGGTGTAAAATGCCATAGACCTGGAGCAAATCTGTGTTTGCTTTAACTCCCCTAGAGCCTCTGAGCTACAGAAATGATGTCTTCCCTAAGAGCTTGCCCATTGTTCCTGTCACTGGCAGTGGCTGTGTTTGTTCTGTGAACCTAAAGGAAGAGACATGTTTTCCTAAAGCCTGCACCAGCAGAGATGGAGAAATAAACATTGTTTGAAGCTACAGTTTCTTACTTGACAGGTTAATGAAAAGACCTCCGGAGAGGACCTTTCCCTCAGGAGGAGACCCCCAAGCGCCCAATGACCGAGCCGAGGCCACTCGGATGCAATCAGCAAGAGGGTTTATTGGAAAACACAGGTACCTGCGGGCACACAGTCTCTTCGGAGGACTTGCGCGCCCAGCAGCTCCAGCATGGGGCTTTTATAGGGTTTGGGGAAGCAGAAGCGGGCGTACAGAAGCAGATGCATAGTTACGGGGATTGGTGGATTTAAACGAGGCATATAGACATGTTCACATATGATTGGTTATTTCACAAGATGAGGTAATAAGGTATAGCTACACACATTGGCAGGTTTGAATCATATTCGAATGAGGTTGTAACATGGTAAGAGTACGTGCGGGCTGGGACGTCCTGAATGTCGGGGGGGGGGGGTAGGGACTTATCCCTTCCTGCCAGATCCGGTACTCCTAGTCTGTTCTGTATTCCTTTCCTTTTATGGTCTGTTAGTTTTAACGGTGACTCGGCCCTAGGTATCTGGGCGTGCCTGGGCTTGTTCAAGCCTGTTGCAACTCTGAGTTAAGACTCATGGGGTGGGTCTTTCATTTTCCCCCATTTTCTTTTAGACTTGAGTAAAATCCTTTACTCAAATCGAATTCTAAGGAATCTCTTCCTGTTGTCTTACCCTCTGGTATTGTTGGGTGAGAACAAGCGTCTGAATGACTGAGAGTCTGTTCTTTATGAACTGCATCAATCTGTTTAGAATGCAGGGGCCAAAGAGGAGGATTAGGAGGAGGATGATTAAGGGTCCCATCAAGGTGGACACCAGGGTAGCAAACCAAGGGGATCGGTTAAACCACCCCTCGAACCAGCCTTGTTGGGAATCAAACAGCTTCTGTCTCTGGGCCAAACGTTCTCGGAGCTTAGCCATGTTATCTCTCACTAATCCTGTATGGTCTGCATAGAAACAACATTCTTCTTTTAGAGCAGCACATAGCCCTCCTTCGCGAAGGAACAGCATGTCTAGCCCTCTCCTATTTTGTAAGACTACTTCAGACAAAGATGTTAAGGACTTTTCTAATGCACTCACGGATTCCTCGATAGCTTTTAGATCTGCATTCATGGCTGCTTGTAGCTGACGAAAGTGACCCGTCTCGATGAGGGCGGTGGTCCCCGTCCCTATACCTGCAGCCATTCCTCCTAAGGTGATTCCTCCCAAGAGTAGAGCTAGGGTCATGGTGATGGGTTCTCGCCTGAATCGAGTCAGCCTCTCAAAATGTGAGTATATGTACTCGGGCCCATGGTAGGTGACCTTAGGCCAAATTTCTACCAGTACACAGTAGTCTGAGGATCTGCGGAGGATTGCGGCGGAGATACAAGGTGTCAATCCAGTGTTACAGGCCCAATAGGTGCCTGTAGGAGCTGCTAGGTAGTAGCTTCCAGTGGGGATCCTCTCGGTGATAGCGCAGAGGACCTGGTGAGTGGGGGGTATGGTCCCTATACAGAGTCCCTGTCCTGAGACTTCCGGCAACGTCAGCCTATGGCTAGGGAGGGTTGTGCAGCTGGCCGGGGCCGTAGTCTGATTAGTATAATTCCCCATGACTGCCACACCCTCATAATAGGTCGGGCTAGAGACCAGGCACAGCCAGCATTCTTGGGTCTTGTCAGGTTCTGAATAATTGAGTGCCAAGTATGCCCCGGTCACTAAGTTGATTAGCCGGTCTCCCGTTCCTAGCAGCTGAGGGGCCGGTGTGGAAGGGTCCCTAGTCGGGGAGGGAGTTGTCAAGATATCCCCGGAGTTCTGAGTGGTGTTTAGCCATAGTGGGGGTCCGACCGGGGGCAGTGCCGGTGCTGGTCGGGAAGGGGGCTTTTGATCCATGAGGACTGGGTTTGGACCAATCTCTTGTGTGACCCGTTCTCTCACCAGTTGGAGGGAGAACAGGGGTCCTGGGTTAGTTTGGCCAGGGGTATACAACCGTATCCCCCACCTACGCCCCACCTTCCAATCTATGTTTTTACCTTGATCTGTGAATTCTATTGTAATTCGAGATTCGCCTGGAGTCTCAGGGGAGAAGGCCACTAAGTCCCCCTTCTTGGTCCCCCACCATCCTCGAGTGTAAGTCTCACACCCCCACTTAGCGCAGTAGAAGGTCTCAGGACCTCCGCACTCCCGTGTCCTCTTACCTCCGGGACAAGTATACCAATCAGAGTGTCTGCAGGGTGGGTATGAGTTGTGGGGAGTCCGCTCAGTATGCTCCCAGGAGTCCTTAGCCAGTTGACAAAGGTCGAAAGTCAAAGGGGGCCACCAGGTTCCTTCAGCATGCTTACCATTAGCTAGGACTTGAGACCAGCCCGTCTCTAAATTAGTTATTATCCAGGACATATTATATACCTGGTGGGGGCTAGCCCCCAGACTCGCCCCACCCCTAGTCCATAAGACAGTTAAGAGCAACAACGTGAAAATCTTAGCTTTAGGGGGTTTTGAGTGCGTTGAGCCTTCCATGTCTGGGGCGCGATGTTGTGATCTGCCGTTTCCTCAGGTCGGGCTGCCTTGGCATGAGATGCATGGATCCAAGCCGCAATTCCGTCTACCTTCAAGGCTGTCGGGGTAGTCAGGAGAACTGTATAGGGCCCTTTCCACCGAGGCTCGAGATTCTTGGTCTGATGTCTGCGCACCCACACGGTGTCTCCGATCTGGAACGGGTGCGGCACCGTCGGTTGTTCAAGCCTGTCTTGGTAGGCCGTGGCTAGAGGTTTCCAGATGTCTCTCTGCACGATTTGTAGGGCCTGAAGATGTGCTGCCAAGGAAGGGCTATTAGCGAATTCAGCGATGTTTGAATCAAAGAAATTGATAAATGGGGGTGGGGTCCCGTATACTATTTCAAAGGGAGTCAGGCCATGGGAGCCTGGTGTATTCCGGGCCCGGTATAGGACTAGGGGTAGTAGGGACACCCAATCCTTTGAGCCAGTTGCAAGCGTTAATTTAGATAAAGTCTCCTTAATTGTTCTATTCATGCGCTCTACCTGTCCTGAACTTTGGGGTCTATAAGCACAATGTAACTTCCAATCCATCCCCAATAACTTGGCCACCAACTGACTTACCTGGGAGACGAAAGCGGGCCCGTTATCTGACCCCAATACTTGGGGCATTCCATACCTGGGGAAGATTTCTTCGAGGAGCTTCTTGGTCACCACCTTGGCCGTTTCATGTTTCGTGGGGAAAGCCTCTACCCATCCGGAGAAGGTATCTATGAACACTAAGAGGTATTTGTGTCCGTGCATACCAGGCTTGATTTCAGTGAAGTCAATTTCCCAGTGGGTACCAGGCCGATGTCCTCGGGGACGGACTCCTTGTCCAATTTTAGCTTTTCCTGGGTTTACCTGAGCACAGGCCCTGCAGCTTTCAGTCACCTCCCTCAAGGCCTGATCTCGTCCCAGGAGGTAGGTGTCAATCTCTTCTCGTCTTAAGAGGGTCTTCATCTTCTTGAGTCCCAGGTGTGTTAATTTGTGTAGGTAGGAGATTAATTCAAAGGTCATCTTTGTAGGCATAACTGTTTTCCCTGTGTAGACCCACCGTTTTAGTTGTGGGCACCAAACGGCCCCCATTTTCTGTAGGAGCTTTGTGTCCTCCGTGGTGTAGAGCCAACCGGTCTGTTCCGGCTGTGGAGACGTGGGTTGATCTTGGTCTTTTAAGGACAGAACTTGGGTGCCCATGGCGGCCTCACGCGCTGAGACATCAGCTAGCCGATTTCCCCGTGCCTCGGGGCTGTGTCCCTTCTGATGCCCTGGGCAATGTATAATGCTCAGTCTTTTTGGTAGGAACAGAGCTGCCAGGAGGGCCAGAATTTCAGTCTTGTTCTTAATGTCCTTACCCTCAGATGTGAGCAGCCCTCTTCTCCGGTAGATCTCTCCATGGATGTGTGCTGTAGCAAAGGCGTAGCGGCTGTCTGTATATACATTCAGCCTCTTACCTTCTGCCATTTTGAGCGCCTGGGTTAAGGCAATGAGTTCAGCCCGCTGTGCGGAGGTACCAACAGGCAAGGCGCTTGCCCAGATCACTTTGTCCTCCGTAGTGACCGCGGCTCCAGCTTTCCGTTCCCCGTTCACCAAGTAGCTGCTACCATCGGTATACCACGTATGGTCAGCATCCTGGAGAGGTCAGTCCGATAGGTCTGGTCTGGTTCCATGTACTTCTGCAAGGATCTGCAGACAGTCGTGCTGTTCTGCCTCCTCTGGCAAAGGAAGCAGAGTGGCTGGGTTGAGAGCGACCACGGGCCCAAACTGGACCCGTTCCGCATCCAGTAGCAAGGCTTGGTAGTGGGTCATGCGGGAATTAGAGAGCCAGCGGTCAGGGGGCTGTTTTATCAAAGCCTCCACTGCATGGGGTGCCAGGATGGTGAGTGGCTGCCCCAAGGTCAACTTCCCAGCGTCTTTAGTTAGGATGGCAATGGCTGCCACCATTCTCAGGCATGGTGGCCAACCGGAGGCCACAGGGTCTAATTTCTTAGACAGGTAGGCTACCGGGCGCTTCCAGGGTCCCAGTCTTTGTGTTAGGACCCCCTTAGCATACCCTTGCTTCTCATCCACAAATAGTTCAAAGGGCTTGGTGATGTCTGGGAGACCCAAGGCAGGGGAGGACAGCAAGGCCCGTTTAATGTTATCAAATGCCTCCTGTTGTTCTGCCCCCCACTGGAAGAGCACCCCCTGTTTAGTGAGAGGGTACAAGGGGGCTGCCATCTCGGCAAACCCAGGAATCCAGAGGCGGCAGAATCCCGCCGTTCCTAGGAATTCCCGTAGCTGTCGGCCATTTCTTGGGGCTGGGATGTTGGCCACGGTCTGTTTCCTAGCCGGAGTCAGCCATCGCTGTCCGTCCCTTAGTTGATAGCCTAAATAAGTAACCTGGGTCTGGCAAATTTGAGCCTTTCTGGCAGAAGCTCGATAGCCCAATCGCCCCAAAGTCTGCAAGAGGGATTCTGTTCCCTGGTGGCATGCTGTCTCAGAAGTGGCCCCTAGAAGAAGGTCATCAACAAACTGAAGAAGTATAAGAGTGGGATGCTGGACACGAAAGTCAGCCAAGTCCCGGTGTAAGGCCTCATCAAAGAGCGTTGGGCTGTTTTTGAAACCCTGTGGTAACCTTGTCCAAGTCAACTGTCCCGAAAGCCCCATTTCAGAGTCTTTCCACTCAAAAGCAAATAAGGGCTGGCTTTCTGGGCTCAGCCGGAGGCAGAAGAAAGCATCCTTCAGATCTAAGACCGTATACCAAGTATGGGTGGGAGGCAGGGTGCTGAGTAGGTTATAAGGGTTTGGGACAGTTGGATGAATATCTTCTACTCTTTTGTTGACCTCTCTCAAATCTTGTACCGGCCTATAGTCTCCAGTGCCGGGCTTCTTAACAGGTAGCAGAGGCGTATTCCAGGGTGACCGGCAAGGGACTAGGATGCCTTGGTCTAAGAGCCTCCTGATATGTGGCTTTATGCCCTGATAAGCTTCCCATGACATGGGGTACTGTTTAATGGAGACAGGAGTCGCGGTGACCTTTAACTGGATAATTAGGGGAGGCTGTTGGAGCGCCAACCCCATCCCGCCAGTCTCCGCCCAGGCCAGTGGGAATTTCGTGACCCAAGAGTCTATTTCTGGAGATTTTGGCTTGTCCTGTTCTGGTTCATATAATCTATATTCATCTTCTAACTGAAGGGTTAAAATCTGAAGAGGAATACCGCGGGGCCCGGTTACTCGGGTCCCTCCTTCTTCAAAATGGATCTGAGCTTTTAATTTGGTAAGCAAGTCACGGCCCAGCAGAGGGTATGGGCAGTCCGGAACATGTAAGAAGGAATGGGTCACCTTACCAGTAGCCAGCTGAACCCGTCGATCTGTAGTCCAACGGTATCTCTTGCTGCCAGTGGCTCCTTGTACCCAGGCCGTCCGGTCGCTGAGTTGTCCAGGGGCCTGGGTGAGGACTGAGTGCTGGGCTCCTGTGTCCACCAGAAAGGTGACTGGCTGCCCCCCAACTTCAAGAGTTATCCTGGGCTCAGGGGGGGCTCCTGGCCCTGACCTCCCTAATCTTTATCTAGGGCCAAGAGGGAGGTCTGTGGGCGGGGTCTTCGGAGCCCGCTGGGTTTCTTAGGGCAATCTCTGGCCCAGTGTCCTCTTTCTTTGCAATACACACATTGATCCTTATCTAGCTTTGGCCCCTTTCGAACTCCCACCCTCTCTCCCCTTTTCTCTTGACCCTGAACTACGGCGGCCAAGATTCGACTCAACTCTCTGCTTCTTTTTCGGTCTCTCTCATCCTTTTCTCTACGTACTCTATCTTCCTTTTCTTCTTGTGTCTCTCTCTTGTTATAAATTCTTTCTGCCTCCTTAAGTAAATCCTGCAGTGTATACCCTTGTAAATTTTCTAGTCTCTGTAGCTTGGCCCTGATATCTGGTGCTGCCTGCCAGATGAAGGACATGGAGACATTTGTCATTTGTCCTGGATCATCTGGATCATAAGGGGTATACATGCGATAAGCTTCCTTAAGTCTCTCTAGGAAGGCTGAGGGAGTCTCCGCAGCCTCTTGTACCACTTGTTTCACCTGAGCCAAATTGGTGGGGTGTCGTGCCGCCCCTCGGAGACCCGCTAGGAGCAACTGGCGATAAAGGCATAGGTGTCTCCTACCTTCAGCCGTGGTGAAATCCCAATCAGGTCTCGTAAGTGGGAATGCGTCATCGATCTCTTCCGGGAGCAAGGTGGGGCGTCCATTGTCCCCCAAAACATGTTTCCTGGCCTCTAAGAGCACTCTCTGCTTCTCCTCAGAGGTCAGGAGGGCCTGTAAAAGTTGCTGTATATCATCCCAAGTGGGCTGATGGGTAAGCAAGACAGATTCTATCAGGTTGGTGAGAGCCACCGGATCCTTAGAAAAGGGGGGGTTGTGTTGTTTCCAGTTATATATGTCGGCCGCTGAGAACGGCCAGTATTGCATCTGGCCGCCAGCCCCTTGTCTAAGCGGAAAGGCCTGGGAGGTGGAGTCTGGCGTCACCTCGCGTCGTCCCCGAAGTCTTCCAGCCACAGGGGAAGGGGCCGCCTCGAGTCGAGGTCTAGCAGGCGGCTCCACTTCCTCTTCTCTTGGCGGGGCTGTAGGTACAGGGTACGGAGGAGGTTCTTCCAACAGGAGATCTATAAGGGGGGAATTTGGGTCCTCTGGGAGGACAGGTCTCGGGGGAGGGACTTTGGGAGACTCTTCCTTAGTTAGAGCAGGATAGAGAGAGGAAGAAGCAACCAAAGGGTCAGGTGGGCTCGGGGAAACAGGTTTAGGGGAAACAGGAAGCCAATTCGGGTCCACAAAGGGTTCTGCCCAAGGAGGAGGGCTAAATGCCAAGCTCTCCCAGGTGACAATGTAGGCCACCTGGTCAGGGTGTCCGTACGGCTTCTGGTGGAAAATCAGGTCCTTAACCTGCAAAATAGTGGTCTTGTTAAAAGTGCCTTTCACCAGCCATCCTACATCGTAAGTGGGCCACTCGGACGTGCAGAGGGTCTGCCATTTTCCTTTCTTGATCTCGACCGACTGATCACGTGCTCGGTCTCGGACGTCCTTCCAATGGTCTAGAGTGAGAATCAAGGGGGTTGTTAGTGATTGTCCCATGGTAGCTTCAAAGAAAATTAGGGCACAAATTAGACAGACAAATCCAACGATCAGACAAATAACAGACAGACGCACCGCGCGGCTTCGACGTAAAACCCAAAACAAAGAGTCAGATGGAGGTGCCGAGGGTCCTGGACCCTCTCCTCCAACCAAAACCACGTATCCCTCTGATACGGGCTGAGCCCCAAAGAACCGGGCTCCAGACACCCTTGGAACGTCTTCCAGGGCTGCGGGGGGGAGAAGTCCGAGCTCGTCAGCTCCTTCTCTGACCCGCCCAAACGGAGGCGCTGAGGGTCCTGAACGCTGAGACACCGAAGGCCCTGGGCCTTCTCCTCCGACCAAAACCCAGATCTGAGTCCAAAACTGAGAGGAACTGAACACGCGCACAGGACAAGACAAGACAAGACAGGGTAAGACACGACAGATGCCGGCCGGCTTACCTCCCGGTGGGTGGTCGGTGATCTCTGGGCGGAGGATCTCCAGATCCCGGACGGGCCCCCAAAATGAAAAGACCTCCGGAGAGGACCTTTCCCTCAGGAGGAGACCCCCAAGCGCCCAATGACCGAGCCGAGGCCACTCGGATGCAATCAGCAAGAGGGTTTATTGGAAAACACAGGTACCTGCGGTCACACAGTGTCTTCGGAGGACTTGCGCGCCCAGCAGCTCCAGGATGGGGCTTTTATAGGGTTTGGGGAAGCAGAAGCGGGCGTACAGAAGCAGATGCATAGTTACGGGGATTGGTGGATTTAAACGAGGCATATAGACATGTTCACATATGATTGGTTATTTCACAACATGAGGTAATAAGGTATAGCTACACACATTGGCAGGTTTGAATCATATTCGAATGAGGTTGTAACATGGTAAGAGTACGTGCGGGCTGGGACGTCCTGAATGTCGGGGGGAGGGGGGTGCTAGGGACTTATCCCTTCCTGCCAGATCCGGTACTCCTAGTCTGTTCTGTATTCCTTTCCTTTTATGGTCTGTTAGTTTTAACGGTGACTCGGCCCTAGGTATCTGGGCGTGCCTGGGCTTGTTCAAGCCTGTTGCAACTCTGAGTTAAGACTCATGGGGTGGGTCTTTCAGTTAACATCCAGTTTTGTTTACTGACTAACCTTGTAATGCCTTGGGTTTGACATCTCAATTACAGTTCAACAGAATACCTTCAACTCAAACACTGCTTCCTTGGGGCAGGCCAGCCAGCTAGAGGGCTAGAGAAGACAGTCCCCACTGTTAAGTTTCATTCACTCAGTCATTCATTTATACATTCTTTTTAAAACGTTTATCTAATATCATGTATAACAAGCTTATAGTGGAAAAAATAAACTTTTCTAATACAAGCAACTAGGTCGCCAATTCTAATATTTCTATTTTCTTACGGTATGTGCATACTGCATTTAGGCCACTTTTGTGTGTATGATATATATGTGGAGTGTATGTATGGTATGTGTGTAGGACATGTATGGTATGTGGTTTTGTATGATTTATGTGTGCACATGCAGAGATTGGGAGGAGATCCTCCCGGTACCAGTTCTCTCCTTTTACATGGGTTCCTGGAACTGAACTCGGATTTCAAGGCAAGGGATTTATTTACCTTTTGAGCCTTCTCTGGCCCTCTCTATAAGTACGTTTTAAATGGAGGGTTTTCCAAATTACTGTTTTGGGTTTTTTTCCCTTTGTTTTTCTTATCTTTTTGTAGGGGAATTTGGTGGGGAAAATTCTGTGGCTTTCTTGTCTTTTAACTTTTCCAAACATCCATATTGTTCTTCAGATATTGCCATAGGCTGAATGGGCTTCAGGACTTGTTCCGTTCGATGAGGTTTTGAGCACAGGATGTGTTTTCAATTACTCCTGTGGAAGGCTCTTCTGAATACTTTGAAGGCCCTGGGATTGAACTCTTGCTTTGATAGTTTTTTGTTTTTGTTTTTGTTTTTTTTTTTTTTTTGAGGTAGATTTTGGCACACACCAATCTCCTTTGCCTGGAAGACTCTGTGATCTCTACATAGTTTTCTTACATCTGGTATAGTAATATTAATATTAGGCACTGGAAATGACATCAGAGGAATAATATCTTTACAGTGTGAAATGTTTCTGCTCTCTTCATTCCCTCCAGGATGTTCACATTGGGTATGACAGAGTGTTCTACCTGGCATGCAAGAATGGCATAAATAAATAAAGTGTTTGTTCATTTAGTTAATCTGAGATTTCTTAAACTGTCACTTCATAGAGCAAAAAGGTTATGACAGGAAGATCTGAGTAATGATGGGTACCAGTTTTGTTTTTTTTTTTTTTGTCGTTGTTGCTCTGTGTGTTTTTGGTGTCAGGGGATGGGTGTTCTGTTCTCACTGGGGAGGAGGGTATTATCTAGAACTGAGTTAGATAGTATGTCGAAGGTTTTTGTTGATGAGGAATTTCATTTGGGTTGGAAGGACCACAGGAATGGGAATTGAGTGTGAGTGGTAGGAGAGCTTGTCCTCTTCTGGGCTGCATCCTGGGAGAAGGATGGGAGCATGGAGGTTGCTTCAGAGAAGGATGGAAACATTGTATCTGTAGTCAGGAAGCAGAGAAAGATGGGTGTTGTTTCTAAGCTTTCTTTCTTCTTTGTATGCAGTGCAAGCCTGAGCCCAGGGAATGGTGGTGTCTATATTTAGGGTGGGTCTTCCCTCCTTAATTAATCTAATCGGACTAGTTATGAATGTGTATTAACTACCATCCACTGTATGAAGATCCTCCCCCAATGACCAATGAGAGCTGTGTTAATCTATGAGCTTGTAACTGGTATAGTTTGATACTATATATCCATTTTAAGAAAATAGTAGTTATGGTTCACTCCCAGGGCTTATGAGCCTCTCCGCCATGGTTTCTTGACCAGATTTACAATGCCAGGCAAAAGTTTCCTCTTGTAGTGCAGACCTTCAATCCACCCAGAAAGTGATTGGTGATCCTCATAACATTCCTGGCATTCATGGTACACCCATGAGGACCTCTTGCCAGGACTATTGTTATAGAGCCCTGAGTAGTCACAGTGGAGTGAGAATAGTCTGCATAGCATCTTCTAGCATCATAAAGGGTAGCTAGCAGGGGTGGAAGCTTCCTGCTAAGTACTGTGCAGGCAGGTCTGTGAGATTTCTTCAAGTTCTTTGACCTACTTGTGTGGTGTCATCAGCTATAGGATCTTACCATCACATTCTGATGGGTAGCCCTGAGCCATGAGAATTGACAACTCTGGTATCATCTCTGTGACATCCTCGACCAACAACTTGAGAGTGAGGTGTCCTACATCTGGCTCTGGCCTTTTTGAGAACTTTTAGCCAATGGAAGGAGAATTACCCACCTTATAAGTCAATTCCCTTTAAACGTTCGTTGTAAGTTGGCAAGTAGCTTTTCATATGGCTTTTCTATTTTAATGTTCGCGGATGTTTTACCTACTTGTATGTCTGTGTGAGGCTGTCAGAAGTCCTGGAACTGAAGTTACAAGCAGGGGTGAGTTACCATGGATGAGTAGGTGCTGGGAATTGAACCCAGGACCTCTGGAAGAGCAGCCTGTGCCCTTAACTGTCCGTCTCTCTGGCCCTTCATATGGCTTTTTCAAATATCTTTAGTGTTAGTTAGTTCTTCTTCATCCTCTTCCCTGCAATCCTAAAGATTTTAAACCAGTGTTTCATTTATGCATTATTCAACTATTGATCTGAATTGGTAGAAAAGATTTAAAAAAATAACACATGGTTTACAAAATTACATTTGTAATTTGAAGAGGGGATTCTAAAGGAGATTATGTTCAAAACCAACATGGGGAAATCCTAAAAAGGATCTGGCCTCCGCCCCCTTGTTGGAACACCTTACCTGTGTTCTGATTTTCTTCTTTTGTTTATTTCTTTGTTTAAGGGTGTCTGCAATTCCTTTTTGTCAACAGCTGAACACTTTCCAGGCCATTCTGGCATCTGATGAATGTGATTCCTATGTCCTCTTTCTCTATCCTGCCAATGGTCTTCAGTTTTTGGAACTCGCCCCAGGGAATCCTACAGTGTCCAGTTGCAGCTTCCTGCTAAGGTGGGCTTCTGCCAAGGGGAAGCAGATGACCTGAAGAGAAAAGCCCTGTATTTCAGCCTGACTAACAGTGAGCAGTCGGTGAAGAATCTCTACCAGTGAGTAATGTGGAGTCTGTGACTGTGCTATGCACTGGAAGGACATTTAGGAGGGACACTATCTCTCGTGGCCAGAAACCGTTTGATAATAACCTTTGGTGGCTTCTAAGAAAGGCGCTGGTTCAAAACCAAGAGCTAAGCTGGACCTCTGGAGCTTCAGGCTCTCCAAGATGTAAAAGATTCTTTCTTTTTCCTGCACTATCTGTCAGGCATAGAAACCAAAACCAGCAGTGATTATATGTTTTTGCAGAACTACTGGGGCTTGCTGTGAAAAACATTGTTCTTGGGGCTACACAAAAATATCCAGTCATAACTAACTGCCTCAGTGGAAGCTTTTCAGTTTAATGATTTCTGGAGAGGAGGCATCGTGATTCAGTCTTTCAAACAGGTATTGTTAAGGATTAAATTATGAGTACTATAATGGGGGGGAGGTAGATGAGGCTTTTAGTCGTCTCAGGTTTCTCCTGGCATCATCACCTGAAATCATGCTGATTGGTTTACCCACACCGTTGCCAGAGACAAATCCATTTCTTAGTCTCCCCAGTGGGTTATTCTGCTAGTGCTGCAATAGGTATTCTGCAGGTGTCTGTCCAGTTGGTGCTCCTATGAGACTATTGACTTCAGGTGGGCTCTTTTGTCTTTGTATTCTGCAATACCAGCTTAGCCCATAGGAGTTACTTTGTGGCTTCCCATAGTTGCTTCTCAGTCAAACTAAAACTAGATCGTGGGCAGATAGAGTGACAGAGCAAAAATCTGCTGATCACTTTATCTGCAGAGCATTGTGATAAAACACTTGCAGATATTATCTTAATTAAAACTCTCTCAACTTATAGGCGGTAAGTATGACTATCTTTCCAGTTTTACAATTAGTCTTACCGAAATTATGAAAGGTGCTTATGTCAGAGTTAAATGGCTGAACCATAGTCAATACAGCTCTGAAGTATGGATACAGGGGTGACCTCTTATGCAGAGTAGATAGGGTGTTTTTTACTTGTATTTCATGTTACCTGGTTGTTTGTATTTTGGTTCATTTTATCAGTCACTCCGGTTACAGCTCATTCTGCCCCTCTCCCGAAATTTTGATATTTCTGGAAAACATCAAAGGAGACAGTGAAGAACCGGAGTGAATGGATGACAGTGTTTGTGTGTGTGTTTGTGTGTGTGTGTGTGTGTGTTTGTGTGTGTGCATGTGCATGCATGTGTGTGAGCACGTGTATGAAGGCCTTTATGGCTGTAGTAGGGAAACACAACTTTCTCCTCACATGCTTTTTGCACACACACACAGGCACAGACACACGGGCACACACATGCACACGCACAGCAGCTTGTTATGGCTATGCAGGTACCAATTCTCATTCTAATACTCTGTGATTCTTGGACCTTCCCAGATGCTGTTGTTGTCCAGGGGATCTGCCTTTAAAAATCATAGTATTTCAAGCACTCAGCCCTATTTCCAAGGGCTCTACATACAAGTGTCCCCTCCTGTTCTGTGATCCGTACTGGGTATTGGTCTCCATCTCACCAGCTGTGTAGTCTAGACTCTAGAACAGACTTAGCAGTTGGCCTCTATCCTTTCTCCCCTAACCTCTTACCCTCTAGCTTAAAGACTCTCTGTCCCCAGGTTGTACCTTGAGCCCCTTGGAAGGAGGGCTGAGTGCTTGAAATACTACGATTTTTAAGACACAGGTGTGTGCCAGAAAGGAGCAGCGTGAGACATGACTAGAGTGAATGACAGATTTGGTGTGCCTCATGCTTAATAAAATGAGACAAACTACAGACAATGGAATAACATAAAATGCAAGTCAGAATTATCCTTCCACTGCTCTGAGTGACAACTCTGCTACCTCACCTTTCAGCGTGGGCTTTGCCTCCCATTCAGTGTTTCCATACTTAACACTGTCTCCTAGGCTTCTTTCCTCCAGATTCTGTCAGTATCATTGTCTTAAGGGTTGAAACATTGCATCACACATGCCCAGCATTGAGGACAACATTTGTAAACAAAGTAGCTCAGGATCATGATCCTATCTCCCTCTGGATGCTTTGCTGTACCCCTCCAAGGAGAAGAACATTTTCCTAGTCCTGGAACCTCTTCCTCCAACAGAGGTCATTCATTATTCATGTTTGAAGGCCTCTTCTGAAACATATCCATATTCAGGTAGAGAAGAGAGTAGTTCCTGGGAAAGGATTAGTCACAGGCAGGCCAGCATGGCTGTTCTGTTTTGTGATACAGTTTTTCTTTCTAGGAGACAAATTCTATCTGTGAGCATTCAAAATTACCTCAGTGTGGATGGTAAATTAACTGTTTAGATTCCCACCAGGCACTGTGGCAAACGCCAGGATATTGATTTATGTCTCATTAGAAGGCATTTATTTAGCTCCACACTTGCATGATTTGTATTTTCCTACTCTGTGAAGCTTTGAAGCTGTCCACTTCCAAACTCACGAGGTTTCCCAGCTGCAATACCCCTGCTGTGGGATGGGCTGGGGCTCCAGTGTCTCTTCTTACTGATTGGTTTCAGTTTTTAAAATTACATTACTGTGTGGGAGTTGGGGGTTGGAGGCAGCTGGTGGGGAGGTGTCTGGGTGGGAATCCAGTTTGTAAGAGTTTGTGCTCTCCCATTGCCATGTGGATTCTGGGTATAGCTCTCAGCTTTTGTAGATAAGTGGCTTTCCCTGCTGAGTCATTTTATCAGCCTGGAGTTTTGTCTTCTGTGGTGTTTTATTTGCAACCCTAATTTCTATAAGCACCAACTGAGGGCAAGAGTTGAAGCTCTGCTGGTAGAACACTTGCCTTGTGGACACGAAGCCCAGAGTTTTGACCTTGGTGCCACACAAACAAGGTTTAGTATCACACCTGGTATCCCAGTGTTTGGGAGGTGCAGGCAGGAGGAATAGAAGCTCAAGGTTATCCTCAGCTACATGTGACTGTGTCTCAAAAAAATGAAAAAATCTTTAGCAATTGAATATAGCAAATCACAGAAGGGACAAACACTGACCTGACTTGGGGAGGAGAGGGTTTATTTGGTTTACTGTCCTGGGTCACACAGTGCATTAGGGGAGTCAAGGCAGGAAGTGAAGCAAGACAGGAACCTAGAAGGAGGTAGGAACTGGAGCAGAAGTCATGGAGGAACATTATTATTGGCTTGCTTCTTCTGTCTTACTCAGCCTGATTTCTTACACAACCAGAGATGGTACCCTAGGGTGGTATCACCCATAGTGGACTGCTCTTCCTCCCACCAATCATTAACCAAGAAAATGCCCCTCCCCCAGACTTGCCTTCAGGCCTGTGTGATTGAGGCAATCTCTTCTCAGGTCTGCATCAGGGTGATGAAATCCAGCCAGTACAGCAGAGTATCATGAATACACTTGGGTAGAGGTAGTGGCTAGTGGACAGTGCACAGAATGAGAGAGAGAAAGAGAACTGAAGAAAACCTCAACTCTCTTCATTATTGCAGTAGAAACCTAGACTAGAATGATGAATACTTGCCCAAGGGAACAAAGATCTCGTTATATGAATCAGTGGATCTTAATACTTCTTTTTAGCCATTCCCTCTTATTCTTGATTGTTGACTTTTGAGGAAATTACATAGTTTGGGAGAATTTGAGCTTTGGTTTTCGTGCAAACACAGGATTGATATCATTGGCTAGGTCCCGCTTTCCAGAGTCTTTTTTTTTCTCCATCTTTATTAAATTGGGTGTTTTTAATTTACATTTCAATTGTTATTCCCTTTCCTGGTTTCCAGGCCAACATACCCCTAACATTTTTCCCCTAGCACTCTATATGGGTGTTCCCCTCCCCATCTTCCCCCATTACCACTCTCCCACCCAACAATCACGTTCACTGGAGGTTCAGTCTTGGCAGGATGAAGGGATTCCCCTTCCACTGGTGCCCTTACTAGGCTATTCATTGTTACCTATGCAGTTGGAGCCCAGGGTCAGTCTTTGGGTAGTGACTTACTCACCTGAAGCTCTGGTTGGTTGGCATTTTGTTCATATGGGGTCTCAAGACCCTTCAAGCTCTTTCAGTCCTTTCTCTGATTCCTTCAATGGGGAGGTCCCGTTCTCGGTTCAGTGGTTTGCTGCTGGCATTCACCTATGTATTTGCCATATTCTGGCTGTGTCTCTCAGGAGAGATCTACATCCAGTTCCTGTCAGCCTGCACTTCTTTGTTTCATCCATCTTATCTAGTTCAGTGGGTATATATATATGGGCCACATGTGGGACAGGCTCTGAATGGGCGTTCCTTCAGCCTTCCAGAGCCTTCCTAACCCGAGCTTTCTCTTAGGGTTAGGAGTCGTCTTACACATGGCTGTCCTCTTCACAGCAAGCGTGCCATTGACACTGAGATAGTAGGTGACTGAGCTGGCAAGAGTAGTGCCACATCCCAGCAGAAGATCTTGAGTTTCAGGATAGCTGGGACTATCTGATGAGACTCCTCTGAGAAAAGAGATTCTTGGGAATTAAGAGGGGTTCATGGTCTACTCTACAGAGAAAATGAAGATCTGTTCCCAAATACTGAGCCTCATTTTGATTAATACATTTGTATCTCACCCATGTTGAACTTTTGCTCAAAAATTGTTTTAGACTTGGTCATTAAAAGTGCTGATAGATCTATCATCCTCTGTCATTAATACATTAGTCCATGTGAATCACAGTACACAGAGATGTTTGGAAGACAGAGTTTCTTGTTAGCATGAAATTCTTGCCCTAGCTTTGCCAACTTTTGGCTGTATGATCTGAAGATTAGCTAACCTCTCAAAACCAACTTTTCCTCACTAAGATCTAGCACAGCTACCACCCCTATCTTGCAGAGCCCAGTGAAGACTGATAAGCACTGGTGTAGGCATGGCTTGTAGAAATCAGTACTATTTAAGTGATTTAGGAATTGTAAGCTTAAGTAAGCTTGAGTCTGATTTAAGTTTTCATTCATGTAGAGAAAGCATAAAATATTCTTGCATTCCATGTTTGCTCTCAAGACAGCCAGGTTTTGACAGAATATTTGATTTGGGTTTCTGGAGCAGACATATAACCTAATGACTTAGTGTTCCATACACAATGCCAGACAAAAGGCAGCTTATAATCAAGTTCCTGTGTGGTATTTATCTCAGTTACTTAGAAGCTTTGCTTATGTTTGACATAGCAGGCAAAGTTTGACTTTGATTGTTAAAGTCTTTTGATTTCAAAATAAATTCTGAAGGAGGATGAATGGACTGGTTATAATCCACTCTTTCCTCTGTTCTTAGACTAAGCAACCTGGGGATTCCTGGGGTGTGGGCTTTTCACATCAGCAGCAGGCTGGCCCTGGACAATGTCTGGCCAGCCACGGTCAGAGGTGCCCATTCCACAGCCTGCTCCTCAGTGCTGGAGCACTCTTTCAACAGTGCTGGAGCACTCCTTCAACCATGCTGCAGCCCTGGAGATCTGTACTGAAGACAGTTTCAATTATTACAAAGAGAATAGAGAGGATGTAGACTAACCACCAATTGAACCAGGGGAGGCCCTGGAAGGCCACAGCAGAATGGATGTATTGATGTGTCTTTCAAATCAAAGGCTAATCCGAGCTGTGTGGATGTTGGCACCATGTCTCCAGATTCTGATCTCGCTTCTCCTTTGCCACACCCAGCCCCTGGTAACTGGCCATCCTACCGGGAAACAGAATTGGCTTCTTTGGTCCGTCAAATCAAACAGGGGCCACCTGTGGGAGAGGTAGAGGTCCTGGATTTCAAGGACCCAGCATTGCTTTCGGATCCAATGGGCACCAGAACCCCAGCTCCTCCACAGGCAGATGTAGCTTTCCTAACTCCAGGCAGGAAAGACCTTGGGAACAGAAACATCCAGTCCTATCCAGTGTCTTCAGAGCCAGATGTTCCCGTCGCTCCTTTGGAAGGAGAAATCCTTCCTAATTACCCCGAGTCTAGTCACATGCCACCCCTGAGTGGAGGGAGGTATGTGGTAGGACTGGAGGACCACGTGAGTTCTAAAGCTCAAGGCAAGTGCATTGAAAAACTGGGCATTTGAAGTTTTGTTTAAAGAAAATATAGCAGAGTTGACAAAGTAGACATGGTCATTCACCTGGGCCCATCCCTGTACCGGGCAGGCAAGGGCAGGCTGGGGCAGGCTGGGGCAGGCTGCGACAGAAAGATTGTCTAGGTTCAAGAGTAGCCTGGGCCATATAGAGAATTCTACGCCAGCCTGGATTATACAGCGAGCTCTCCTCTCTAGTGTAATGAAAATTTTTGGTTTGCAAGTTCAGAGAAGGTGAGCCATGTCGAGGCTTCATAGGCATTGCAGGATGGAGGATACAGCCATTTAGCTTTGACTGTGGTAGGTAGCTGTGCAGGCTTAGGCAAACATGCTGAAGAGCCTTAGGGAGAGAACATGGTATAGACACCTGTGTGTGCTATTAGTTCTGGTTCTTGTCCCCACAGCTGTGGCCTTCACCTCCCCTGAACCACCTTATCCTGGTTCTGTGACTCACTAGCACTAAAGGTAGCAGGAAGAAGGCAGGGGAATGTCCAGAGGGAACAACTTTTCATCCACCCTGATGGACTGGGAAACTGGACCTAGATTCATCCTCCTCCACACCTATCTCAATGATCTCTGCCAGGAGGAAGTGGTCACACTTCTCTCCACAGCATTTCAACTTCACAGTTGTTCTGTCAGTGTTTTGACAAAAACATTAAACTAGCAAACAGGACCTTCTAGTACCAGCTCAAGGTAGGAAATCCGCGGCTTCTGGTAGTGGATGGACTTGATTTCCCCCACAGCTCTGTTGTGTACTTTAAAGACAGATGCTGTTTGAACCTTATTTTCTGAATAGAGAGCACCCTTCCCAATAAATTTTAACTTCCCCTTTAAGCATATAGGATTGGGTTTGCTGAGTCAGGGAATTAGGATTTTCTTAAAGGCTCAGAAAATTTCTCTTCTTTTTAGTATTGTTTTCATTAGGGTGTGTGTGTGTGTGTGTGTGTGTGTGTGTGTGTGTGTGTGTGTGTGTGTGTGTGTCTGTGTCTGTGTGTGTGTCTGTGCTCACCTGCCTGCCTGCCTGTGTATATGTATATGTGTTGTTTCCGCCCCATGGGAAGAGGAATAGGAGCGGTGCTCTGAAGTGGCCCCAGGGCAGCTCATGCAGCATGATGGTATAGACAGGTTCCATGCTGCTACCCTGAGCAGTGTTTCTTTGTCCTGAGAGCTGGCTGCAGCCCTGCTCATATTGGGAGCTTTCAATTCCAGGCTGCAGTAGATTTTTGGTTGTCACAGCAGAGAGTATCTGCATTCTCACCGCCAGGGAGGTGGACTCCATTTGCAGAGAGAGAGAGATTCATTGGGAAAGACTGCAGTGCATTTGTTAGTCTCAGTAGATTGAACAGCTGTGAACTTTCCCTTCACTAAGGCCATCCCTAACTCAAGCCTCAGGAACTGTTCCTTACAGCTTTTACTCTGGACTGAGCTCACCCTCCCTGTTGCCTGCCCTGATCCTCAGCTTCCACCTGGTTCCCAGCAGGTACACAAACAGACCAGTTCTTTTGGTGTGGGGCAGGGATTTTGTTGCAGCTTTCAACCTGGAGTAGCAAGCGCTGCTGAGGTGCTGGGGTCCTCGAAGCTGGGAGAACTGAAGTAGAGGAGGAAGGTGGGGCCCAAGGTCGAAAGCTCTGGGCCAGGGTGTGGTGGTCTCACAGGTGGCCATTTCTGAGCATCCTCTCTGCTGCTGTTTCTCACCCCCTGGCTTCTGATACTCGCAGGCTGCTTCTGACATTCCCAAAGCGACGCAGGATGGGGAGGGGTCTGTGGGCAGCAAGTAGACACACCACCCAATCCGGATCAGGCGACCCAAGGGTGTCTGTTAGCCCCACCTCCGCCCTCTCCCCCATTTCCCACCCCCAGACTGCAGCCAAGCTGCTAAAGTGGTTCTAGCTGTTGGAGGGGTCCTGCAGCTGTGATAGGCTCCTCCTCTCCGGCCCCTCCTCCCCACCCACCTCTCAGGCCCTCCTGGGATAACTGTCCTCCTCTGGGGCCCTGCACCTGCTCCCAGCCATGGTGGCCAGGCTCACTGCTCTCCTTGTTTACCTCGTTTTCTCCTTGGCCATCCTAGTCCAGACAGGTAAGGTGAGTGAGGGCTGGGGCACCCGGGGACCCCGCCCTGGTGCCTGGGGTTCGCTCTGTGCATGAGAGGCTTTGTCTCTACCTGGCTGGCCTGAGGTGTGGGGTCAGGGTAGGAATAGGGAGACCTGGTTGCTCTGGGCCTAGGGGTGAGGGTCTAAGATTTTCTGGAACTGAACCAACTCTGCATTGAAGATGAGGGATGGGACCTTCTTAGGGCTGGTATGAAAACACTAGGATATTAAAATCCTAGCCACGTATTAGTGATAACAGCTGTCCCCAGCACTGTACCTTGGGAAAAACCTTGGAAAAAGCAGTCATTTTGAAAATTGGCCTTGAGGCCACCTGCAGCAAAAGCATCTGGAGAGCTTCCCAGGAGATTTTCTGGCCACTTTCATCTGGAACTGGGAGGGTTAGTAGAGAGACAAAGGGAAATTAGGGTGGGGGCAACTTGTACTTCTTAACAGCATCCTACGTGCTTTTTGTGTCTGTCCCTACACTTCTAGAGACTTTGGTCATATTCTGTGGAGGAGGTGGACACAGAAATTGTGCTGAATCAAGGGAATACATTTCTTTCACCTTGTGCAACTCAATGTGTAGACCATGCCTCAGTGGCATCACCTGGGGTCTGAGGTTAGAAATGCAGCAGTTCTTGAGTTATTGAGACAGATTCAGTGATTTATTTAGCATAGTAATCATATCTCCAGGAATTTGCAGGCACATTCAAGTCTGAGTAGTGTCTTCTTATGATAAATACAATCTGTGATTCAGAATAGCATCTTAAGCCTGGACCAGCAGAGTCTTCTTTCATTTATTATGTCCTGTCTCCACATCAGGAGGGGAAAAATGGCTTCAAGAAAGCACTGCAATTGTAGTTGATTCAAAGCAGCATTATGCTTTGAGTTTTCTAAAAATGAAGGCAAACCCAACCAGTGAGAAACATAGGTTTAGGCAAACCAAACTTGGCCTTAGCACTGACTTCTAGCAAGGTTTATGTCCCATATAAGGAACTGGGAAAGAGAACTCCTTACCCAGGTCATTATGATAAATGAATGAATGAATGAATGAATGAATGAATGAATGGATAGATAGATGGATGGATGAATGAATGAATGCAGAAATGGTTTTCCTAAGGCAACTCTGCTGGTGTTGGTACAAGAACCTTTCAGTGAGCTACAGAGAAATGGCCAGTCTGGGTTCTGGGTTGTAGGAACTGATGCTGCAGAGGGTAAAGACAGCCAACACTTGTATCTCTGCAATGACAATATGGTAGAGGAAGAAACCCAGCACAAACGTCAGATCTATGTCTGCTATGGAGGGAAGAAAGCAAACAATCACAGGGATAAAGAGTGGCTCATGATTTTAGTCTCCCTTTGGGGATAAAATTTTTATTGTCTAGTGGCCTTTTGTAGAGAAAAGTATCCAGTAGCCCACCTTGAGGTTTGTGTCCCACACACTGCGGGAGATGACTGAGACTGTAAATGTCAATAGTTTTTCATTGCTGAGTTGAAACACGAAGCCCTGTGCATGGTAGATAATTGCATCTTATAGCATGGAGGTTTTGAAACTAGACTGTGAATGCCCTTAGCTTTTCCTGCTTTGAAGTGAGAGAGATGGGAGAAGCTGATAGAGGCGAAGTCATACAGTGATTAATTGGCGGCTAGGGTTTGCTCCCAGGATTCTATGACTCCACAGTCACCATCTTAAAACACGTGGCATAATTCATTTAGACCTGGAGGTTGCCCCACTTCTAACCTTCTGTGGCTTTCTGAAAACGAGTTTTCTAAACCCGTTCAATCAGTCCATAGAATGACTAATATTCGCAAAAGATGTCTCTGGTCCAGGAATGTGTCCATCTTAGAACAAGTACTACTCCCTGCGTGTTTTTGTGCCCATCATATGTCTTCCATCCTTGTTTGCTTGTTTCCTTTTTTTAAAAGACAGAGTCTCAAATTTGCTCTGTGTTCAAAGCTGGCCTTGAACTCTTGATCCTCCTGCCTCTGCTTCCTGAGACCTAGGCTTAGATTCCTGATTCTCTTGCCTCTCACACCTGGAGTTACACTTACATGCATGTCTGACATGCATCTTGGTTTGAATCAGCACTACAACTGTTTAGGTTAGATAATCCTCACTTCCAAGTAAGGGGACTGTGGCTACACATCGGAAAGAGTAGCAGGGTTCAACCACATAAGAACGCCACTCTGTGACCTTTTTGTTTTGTTTCGTTTGACCTAAGAATACTGAACCAGAAGTATCTTTGCTTTAAAGGTAGGGACCTAATTTTTCTGTGGTGGGGTCCTGGGAGCTCTGCCCCAGTGTCCCTTTATTCTTGTTCCTGGTACTCACTAATGGGTTGTACATGAACAACCCTAGAAGGCATGCAAAAGATTCCAGAAGCACTTTGGAACTCCTGGAGGGTTCCAAAGTCCCTCTTGGTACTAGGAAGTAGAAACACATTTTAGCTCTCAAAAGTTGAAAGGGTGATTAAAAAGTAACTCTATAGAGACAAAGGGGAGTTAACGTTAATGTGTTCTACCGCTTGTGAAACATCTTTTGATGACAGGTGCATCACACACATGTATGCCACGTACCAACCTGGGAAGGTTGCCACAGTTATCTGCTCTGACACTCAACGTACATAGTGACTTGTTTCAAACTGCTTTGCAATTCTATCTCGCCATAGTCAGGACCATACAATCAGATAGATAGCTCTCAATGGGCAAACTATAAATGGCTAATAGATATTTGAGGAAATGTTCAATATCCTAGGTCTTTGGGGAAATGCAAATTAAAATTGCTTGAGCTTAGAATGGTGTTGATGTGGATGGGGTGGGGGCGGCTTACTCAACATTGGTGCAGCCACTGTGGAAATTAGTTGGCGGTTCCTCAAAATCTGTGAATAGAACTCCCATATGATTCAGCTTCACCACTCCTGTGCATATACCTAAAGGAGCTTAGGTCAACAGACCATGAAGATGTGCACCATGTTTGTGATCATTCCCAATAGCTAGGGTATGGAATCAGTCTAGACTCCCATCAGTTGACAGGCAGCTAATGACAATGTGGTACATACATGTACATAATGAAGTTTTGAGACGATTATCATTATCATTATTTTTATTATTATTTTACTATTGGGGTATATATGTCTAGCCACACTGCAGGGTACACATGGAAGTCAAAGGACAAGTTTCTTTAGTTGATTGTCTTCTTCCACCCTACAGGTCCCAGGGATCAAACTCAGGTTATCAGGCTTGATGGCAAGTGCCTCTACCTACTGAAGCATTTTACCAGCCTCACAATGGATTTCATTCATCTATGAACAAAGAAAGTTATATTCCTTGCTGGAAAATGGATAGAACTGAATATAATCATGGGTAGAACTGAATATGATCATGTTAAGTAAAATACATCACCCAGAAAAACAAATACCCAAGTTTTTCCTCTCATGTGCTAAGTCTATATGTGTATCCATGTATATATTTATAAGACATGAAGATAAAACAGGACTGTTGAGAAGAGGAAAGGGCAAGAAAAAGAGGAGGTTAATAGGGAAAAGATAAATAGAACCTTTTTCTCAGATGTGAAATCAGAAGGGAGACTAAGTAGTGGATAATGGGGACGGTGAGCATGAGTGAAGTATGAAATGTCATAATGAAGCCCACTACTTTATATGTTAATGTTAAAAACAAAATAAAAGAACTGGTCAGTAACAGTAAGACTGTTGGTCCTACATAAGCAACGTGTAGCTCTAAAGGCTTTAGCAACCTATTGGGGACATTACTATTCATTTCTTCAGTAATACCATGGGGATGACGGCCCTTTTCTCCTGGTGTGGCAGTTAGCAGGATTAAATAAATGGGTCTAAAGTGCTTAGCACAGGACCGGCCTTCCAGTAGCCCCTTTCAGATTAGTACTTATTAATCTTACTTCTTCGATGTTCCCAGCAACATTTTAATAAATACACTTTGCAAATCCTGACAGTGTTGTTTACATGAAATGATCAGAGATCTCACACCTATACATACAAAAAGGGGGAAGGGGATGATGGCAAGTGACAGCTTAAAGGGCAAAGGCTGTGGGAAGTAATAAAAACCTTCTAGAAATAGAGAAAGGTAATGCTGTACGTTCTTAAAGTATCATAAAAATCATTGAATTAGACAAGTTGAAAGGGTGACTTGTGTTATGTGAATTCTATATTCATTTAGAATAATCCCCAAAGGGTTATGAAGATGTCGCTCATTGTCAGGTAGAATATATATTTAACATGTGCAAGGCCCTAGGTTCTATCTTCAGTCCCACAAAAAGAAAGGAATGAGTAGATAAATGTAAGTTTTTTAAAAGGTAAGTGGATGTGTTGGCCTATGTCTGTAATCCTAGCATTTGGGGATGATGCAGGAGGATTGCTGTGAGTTTGAGAGCAGTCTAGACTACGTGATGAGGTCCAGGCTAGTCTACGGAAAGGAAAGGAATCCAAAATACCACATCACGTCCAATAGAAAAAAATGCTTTCCTAATTATACCCTATGTGGTGACACATGCCTTTTAATCTCAGTGCTCCACGAGCTGAGTCAGGAGGATCTTGTATTTGGGGCTAGACTCCGCTCAGCAAACAGCCAACCAGAATAAGGTGTACATAATTGTGGGTAAGAGCACAATGACCTCAGTGCTAATTATACTGAGTGACCAGGCTGGGTTCCTAACAGGAACTTGTGCACTGATTTGGGGGTATCAAGCTTTATAGATGTGCCCCAGAAAGAGTGTGGGATTGGCTTCAAGCTCCTTGACTTCCTTCATCAGTCCTGGGAATTGGGCATCATGAGGACAGAGAGAATTTTCTTTCCCTCAGTGGTTCTGGGGTCACCATTTTGTCAGCTAATCCTCCACAGGGTCTAGAGCCTCATTCTTGAGACTTTTGATAAGTTTTCAGCCCCTCCTTTGGTGGTATAGGCCATGTCTTCATTTTTCAATACAAGACAGACACCAGGTACCTGTATCAAGTGAACAGAAGCCATTTGAATGGATATTTGTGGGTAGCAAGAAAACTAAAGTTATGGTTGGGTGTCTCCACAGCGTGAGAAATGGTGTTAAAGGATCACAGTGTGAGATGACAACGAAAAGACTGCTCAGAGGGGCCTGAAGCCAGGAGCTTCACTGGGTTCTGAGAGTAGACTTTCTAGACACACTGACTTTCCTGTCTCCAGTTGTGCTTCTTAATTGATGGTTTGGCTTTTCCAACTTTGTGTCTACTGTCACTTTGTACATTTTGAATGCTGTTCCTCTGCTGCTCTGGGTTCCCAGAAAGCCTGGCTCAGAGGCTCCTGAACCTTTGTTTATTCTAGACTCAGCTCTCCCAGTAGCCCGCTCAGAGGTCCAGTGACTGAGGATTTGTTGTTCTAAAGTAGGTATATATATAAGATCACCATTGGATTTCTGGTGAATGTCTGTAATCTCAACACTCAGGAGGTGGAGGCAGGAGAACCAGGACTTCAAGGCTAGCCTCAGCTACACAGCCAATTAGAGGCTACCCAGTGGTATATGAGACTTGACTCAACTTTTCCATACATCTGCATATCTGCCCTTTGTGGCCTTCACAGTCACACAGTGTTGCTTTCATTGAACTCTGCACATTGTAAGTCCCATAGGATGGTGGAAAGTCTAGGTAACGGTACATATTCCACCATGAAAGTGGAGGAGTGTCCAATGAATTTTAGCCCCAGTTTCTCAACAGGCACAAACTCATGGAGTTGTAGGGTCCTGCTGAAATGCTGCACCCCTAAAGTTTTCCCCATTCTTCCCAGTGGCAGTGACTATATTCCTCTAACATGAAGCTGGTCCCTTTAGTTCTTTGAGTAGCAATGACCATTAGAGGTATTTGGTGACCTGCACATCTCTTTATTTCTAGCCCTTTGAATGAGACCATGTTGTGTCTGTCAATTGTCGGTTGTCACGTTCCCTCTCCATTGGGGTTGGGTGTGAGCTAGTTGGATCCAAAGATTTTTCTAGAATTTTCTCTATGGTCAAGGCTTCATACAGAGAGTACAATGTCCAGTGGGACAGCTCCCTTAGTGGAATTGGCAGAGCATCGGTCTTCAGAAGTCTAGATCAGGAGCTGGGGCAACCTGGGGGCCCTTGTCTATGACAGAGAAAAGTTACTTAGCTTTGCCTGTTTCTAGATGCAGACTGCAGAGCAGTTCCTTAGCACCAGGCCTTTGACTTTTAGCCTGGAAGTTGTATGCGGGTTGGGGTAGCATAGTGTGAGAAGCCTGTCTAGCATACACGAGGTTCTGTGTTCCAGGAAGTAGTGGTGGGGCAATAACAGGAGAAGGAAAGTTGGTTGATTGACAGTAGATATCTTGTAAGCAAGGGAGACGTGGGTACTATCCTGTGTGGTATAAGATGTTTGGCACATAATCTCTTGCCTCTACCCAGCAGGTACAGCACCCTGCTCACTTGCCTTGCAACCTGAAGACGACTGCAGAGAGTGCCCAGTGTGTGCCGGGCAGTAGATTTCTACTGGTGGAGCACCAGTGATATTGACAAAGATGTCTATCTCATGACTCTTGAGATATCTCTGTATGTGTGTGGTTCTAGGGCTGGGAAGGAGGAGAGGCTTGTACATATCACTCAGATGCTCTACTGCCAAGACACAGCCTAGACCTTGGCAGAATTTTTCAGAGACAGGATCTCTGAGTGTATGTCAGGCTAGTCTTGAACTTATAAGCCCCTCCTGCTTCTGCTCTGAAATGCTAGGATAAAAGGTTTCAGACAGCTTGCAGATGGTTTTTGTTGTTGTTGTTGTTGTTGTTGTTTTGTTTTTTTTTTTTTTTGGAAGTTCCCTCTCTTGATTTCAATATACTCAAACACCAAAGTTTTCTATTTTCCTTGCTGCCTCAGGACAGATGTGTTGGAAGAATTGAGGTCAGGGGCCATCTTTTGTGGGTTGGTATCAGCTCCACTCATCTCAGACCTCCCCTGGACGCTGGTGAGCTTTGGCTGTCCTAACTGTATAGCAAGTCACTGAGATGGGTAGATGTTAGGTCTCACCAGTCTCAGTGCCCGATGACTTTTATTTTATTTTTGTTTTTGTTGTTGTTTGTTTGTTGTTTAATTTGAACATCTTGTATAACAAAAGTTTTAAGAAAAAATGTGCTTTGATGACTAGTGGAAGATGCACTCTGTCTTATGCCTTAAAAATATATTTTAACCTGTAATATGATAGATATCAATAGTCAGAAACTATATTTAAAAAGCACATGAAGGTCTTCAAGTGTTTTAGCATCTAGAGTTGTAAGACCAAAAAGTTTGATGATTCGTTTTGCAAAATTATACTCAGGAGTGTGGTTTCTGCTGTGCACAGTGTTTATCACTTTATTGTTATGAAGTGATACCCAACTGTCTCCTGAAGTGGGTGTTTTGGTTCTGGCCACCAGCAGTGTACTAAGGGAGCCATTGTATAATGGCCTTGCCAGCACTTGTCAACTTTATCATGATCTAAACACACAAGATTTACACATTTATTATACAATTATATTATAATCATATATTTGTAATTATATTTAATTTACATGCTTCTGATTACTACGGGGTTGTCTAAGATAGTTTCTTCTTTAATGAATTGCCTTTGGCTCATTTCCTTGTGTATATTTTCTCCCGCTTCCTGCTCACAATGCTCCTTTTTCCTGTTTTCTTTGCTGTATTTTTTCATTTTTTTTATTATCATTACAATATCTATCTATTGATCTCTCTGTCTTTCTGTCTATCTATCCAAGTCGTTCCCATTGTTTGCCCTAATCTTAAGTAGTATATGAAAGGACTGATAATTTCTTTATTGACTTATTTTAAAAAGTCAGTATCTTTTGTTTATCAAGTCATGTACTTTGTGTTAACAGACAAGGACGTAAAATATTCTTCTTTGCTCTCAGTTTATAATCTAGTACAACAAAACCAGGAGAATATAATATAAACAAGGGATTGAACCTAGCATAGTCGCTTACTAGCCAAATGCTTCTGAGCTCTATGCACAGCCCCAACCTTGTCTTTCTAAAATTATGCTTTGTTTTTGAGATCTACTTACCTGCAAGTTTCTGCCATGTACAGCTGAGAATAAAATTTTCAAAGTTTTAAATGCTATTAGGATTCCTCCCCACTGCCATTGATTTTTTATTTTTTAGAGAAGATCTCCCTGTGTAGCTCAGTCTGCCATGAAATCTCAATCCTCCGCCTTAGTGTTTACAGTGCTGCCACTGGAGGCCTGCCCCACTATGCCTGGCCTACCTTGGGCTTTAAAATATTGTTTTAGATTTACTTTTTACTATTTTATCACTGGAAATATTTTTCCTACATGTATGGATGTGTATCATGTGGTGCTTTGCACCCGCAGAGGTCAGGAAGGTGTTCGATCCCCTGACACTGGAGTTACAGATGTAAGCAGCCATGCCATGCAGATGCTGGAAATCAGTTGCCAGCACCCCGGTCAGGTCACTTACAACCACCATAGCTCCATGTCCAGAGGATCTGAGGCCCTCTCTGTAGGGACTGCACTAATACAGATTTAACCCCTCAGCCCCTATATGCATAATTTAAAAAATCTTAAAAGATGTAATTTTCTTTTACATTATTGACATTTCCCATTCAAATGTGAGCTATGTAATTCTTTTAACTTTGGGTTTGTTTTCATAATCTTATTCATTTTCATTTCTCACAGGGCTGTTGCCAAGCATTGTATAGTATAGATTCCTGTTATGAATAGGATCTTTTCCTCCTCCCCGATTTCTCTAACTCATGAATACTGTTGCCTGAGAAAACTTAAGATTTTTTTCATATATCTGAAATTAGCAGCAACACCCTTAACTACTTTTTAAAGTTTTGTGTGTGCATGTATAACATGAACAGCTTCTGATGATGGATGACCCATAGTCTCTAGTCTATACACGCATGCACACACATACACACACACACACATGAGAAAGAGAGAGCTAGAGAGGCAGAAAGATAGAGATAAAGATAGAGAAACAAAGACAGAGAGACAAAGACAGAGAGACAGAAAGACACAGAGACAGATGGAGACGGAGAGAGGGAGACAGGGAACACTTCACTGACTGAGCTACATTCCTCCACCCATGTTTTGTTTTGCTGTGTAGCCTAGAAATGTGCCAGGATGCTTGGTTTTGACCAAGTTTTGAAATGTATAGTTATAGAATACTATCCATTAAGTCCAGTTGAATATATGATTCGTACACAAACAGGTTTTTTGGTCTGTTTTATTTACTGTTATATCCCTAGGACGTGCAAGAGGGTAGGTGTTTTTCAGTTCAGTGGAGAGAATAACAGATAAATACCAAATTTTCCTTTCACAAGCACAGAGCTATAGTGATTTTGTTTTGAACCAGGCATAGTGGGGAAGTTGAAGTAAGAAGATGGTTTGTGTGTCTTCTTATTCTCTGATTCCTTTTATATTGTAGCTCTCTGCCTCACCAGGCTTCTTATTCATGAGTTTTCATAACAGCTTTATTTGAAATTGCCTGATACTGGAATGAACTCATATGTTCCAGACAATGGAATGAACTGTAACAATCACTTGGTGCACTCCGTTGGGAGAGATGGCTTCACAGTTGGGGTGAATGGACTCAGACAGTGTTGAACACGTCAAGCAGTATGATGCCACAAGTATGACTTTGTTGGAATTTCCTCACTATGGAGGCAAAAAACAAATTAGTGGTCATTTGGGTTCTGAGGTGGGTAGTGGATGGAGACCTAGGAGAGGTAGAGACAAGTATGTGTGTTAATCGGAGGTGAGGAGAAGGGGCCATTACAGTGATGTAACTGTTCTTTGCCTGGACTGTGGTGGTCACATGACACATTTGACAAAAGTATGGCTGAGCAAACATTCTCCAAAGAGCGAAGGTAAAACAGCGGAAGTCTAAACCCAGTGTATGGTTGTGTGAATTTCAGTATTTTTATTGTGATGATAGACTATGTCTTGCCATAACATTATAGCAAGGAAGCTTTTGGAGGAAACTGAGCGAAGCACAAGAAACCTCTTCTGTTGCTTCTTACAACTCTGTGACCCTGTAGTTATGTTGGTAAACTTTTGAGATCCCGTGACTCAGTAATTCTGAAGACATCTGCATACAAGTCATGGGTAGAGGGCAACACCATGTGTCTTCAATTGTTCTCTACTTTAAAAAATATATTTATTTATTTGCCCTTTTGTGTCTGTTTTGGCTGCTCATACATAAGTGCATCACTAGAATGCAGTGCCAGAAGAGGACGCCAGATCTCCTTGAACTGGAGTGCGGGTGGTTGTAAGCCAGGTAACACATACCCAGTGCTAGATTTACAGTCAAGCACCACCACATCCGGCCTTTATATGGCTGCTGCACACCTGAACTCACTCAGGCTCTTATGCTTGTGCAGCAGTAACGTTACTGAGCGGTCTCCCTAACCCTGTTTGACTGTTTGAAATAGAATAGGCTTTTCTGACATTGGAATCGTAGCGCCCAGTTCCTCGTGCTCATGTGCACAGCTGGTTTCATGCTTGGGCAATCAGGCTTAGGGTTTGGTTGGAAGCCATGTATATTTATGTTCCTTAAGACATAAGACCTCCCTCTCTCCACCTCACACCCTGAATACTTGGCCATTTTTCATCCTTCTTCTCAGCACACATTATACAGGGCATCACTGATGCAGATGGGAGCTGCAGAAGTCCTGATCCACTAAGATGTGAGACATGTCATCTGCTGACTCCTGTGGTCCCTTACCGAGCCACTCTGTTAGGCCTCCCTCACCATGATGCACTTTATCCTCTAAGACTGGAGTCAGTGTGTGGCCTTCCTCTGTAAGTTGCTTCTGTCAAGTGTTTGTCCCAGCCACAAGACTAGAAGTCCGAGAGTGGAGAGATGGGCTGGGCTGTTCCTCACTTGGTTCAGAACTTGCTTGGTTTCTACCATCAGGTAATCCCAGGCACAGAGACTGCACTTACACATGCTGTTGCATTCTAGCTGCAGCATGGCTCAGGACTCTGTGCATTTGCCCCTGACTGGTAGCCCACTGCATAGTTGGACTGCATCATAGGAGATGACCTGTCCTCACCTTTCTCTAGTTTTACTTCTCTCTTCTTTCCTTCTCCTCTCTCCCCACCCCGTTTCTTCTTGTATTCCTTTCAGCAGGCTGGATTTGCCCCAGTGATCCTGCACTTCTGCTTGTCATGCAATGGAAGATAGCTGTGTTGCTGTCTGCTCAGTAGTGTTACAAGTGATATGTGATTGGCCAGCATCACCCTTTTTATTGTTCTTGGGTAATTTTCCGTATTCCACATGTTTCTCCTGAAAATAGATATTTGAGTTGCTTTGTTTTTATTACAAATGAAACATGTCTGAGAGCCCAAGGAGGGGCATTCCTGACTAATGGAGCACATATATGTCTAATGTCTTAAGAAACTTCTGGGGGTTTCTAAAATGTTCCTACCATGTTATACTCTCAGTAGCAATGCATGGCACATTCCATTCTTCCTAAGATTAAGAGGAACTTCCAGAGAAACAGAAGTGGCTTAAATCAGAAATACAAATTCACTAAAGAGCTTTAAATCACTAATAAATATTGACTGAAACACAGAAAAATGGTAGAAGCACTTTGGAATGTCTCCTGTGTCTAGCTAGTGTCTGTGGACACCCATGTGCTCTTTTTTTTTTTTTTTTTTTACTGTGTCCCAGGTGTTTGGACAGACCAAGGATACAGACATGCATGCTTGAGGACATAATGTTTTAATTATACAGATGTGTGTGGCATCCAGCTTGAAGTTCTCTGTAAACAGGGCCAGCTGTTCCTGACATTTTCCTCTTCTCTGCTTTTTCTTTGTATAGAGGCAGATAATGAAAAATGATGATGTCTGTTCCCTCTGATCAAAGACTGTTAACCTTTCAGCTATAGCCTTATCACAAAGCCAAGAACTACTCATTGAAGTGGGGAAATGGGCCTGTTGACATTTTACAGAATTTTTTGAAATGTTAAAGATCTTTTTGAGGGTGGGGCCAAGGGCACAAACACCTATAATGTGTGCACTGTCCTGAGTGTCCTTACATTTTCAGGAAACAGGCGGCTACTGCTTTGTCTGTACTCTTGGAACCAACACATTCCCTCCTGAAATGACCAGAGTTTGTTGTGCTGATAGAGGGGGCATGCGGTAGACTAGGCTGAGGCCTTCACAATAGTACTGGAGGGGCGAGCCTTTCTGTCTGGTATTCTTAAACAATGCTTGTCATTTGGGGCTTTGATATGTTGCTTAGGCTACGACTTGGCAGGACACTTCCATAGAGCAGGACACAGAGTTTCGTATGGTACCAACGTGGCAGGAAATAGTTTCCTGACGGAGAAGGTCTCGGTTTGTTTTTTTTTTTTTTTTCATTCACTTAAGAATTTAAGAGGAGGGCTCAAACCCTCTGCACTCTGTAATTTTGGTCAATCATCATTGGCTATCTGTTAGTCTGGCAGGCATGAGTTGAAAAAACACGAAAACAGTATTGGAAAAGGATGCTTCCGGCTCAGGGGGAAACCCAGGCTAGAGGCTTTCTCAACTTGACTTTGAACATCTTTTTTCATAGAACTTAGCACAGCTAGTGATGCTGGGGGTGGGGGTGGCCAGTGTAGGGAAGAAACTTAATTATGCAAATTTGATCTTAAAGCTTTATTCCTATGTTTCCTGGCAGGCTGTTCTTTAATCTCTAGAGCAAGATTGCTCAGAATTACCATATATTCTCATTAATTTCATTAAAATTATAGCAAAGGTTGTTTTTGCTATAATCAAGAGTGATTTTGATTGATACTTAGGAAATCAAACCCCTCGCCAGCAGTGGGAATGAGAACAACCTTCTCAGTCAGTAGTCCTTTCTGTTCCTTCTCTCCCCTTCTTGAAGAAGGCCAAAGATACAAATGCACCGGAGGGATTTTTAAGTGTCTCTTTGCTTTTGCAGATAGTTCTAAGGAAAACACTCCAAAATGGGAGTCCATTTTCCTCTCTCTTGAGTGCGAAGAAAGAACACACGAGTGCACACCAGCCTGCCTTGGCTGGCAACAAACAGTGCCAGGAGCACACACCCTCTCTTACAGGCTGACTGTTAAGTCAGCAGAGAATGCTGGGAAAATCTAGAAGATGAAGAAGGTAACATACCCATGTACCCATGTAAAGAGGACATGAAAATCGCAGACAGGTATTAGATAAAAACTAAAGGACCAGTCGAAGATGATCTATCTTTGCTTTTAGAAACCATACCTATTGAGGCATCCCACATTATAACTTGCTTTGTCTCCAAGCATAGTTTGACACGTGTGTCCTTGTGCTTATGATCTGTTCATAAGCGTTCATTAGTACACTGTGTACAGTGTGAGGAGGAACAGGTCATTGTGGGAGAAACAGATACTGGAAAGCTAGTCATTTGACACGCTACAGTTTCTAATGTTTAAACCACACTCTCCTCCATTTTCCCTCCCTTCTTTCCATTCTTTTGAGTACTGAGGCTGGAAACCATGACCTTGTGTGTGCTAGACCAACACTCTATCAATGATTCTGTGTTGCCTCCTTATTGATCTGTGTAATAATTTTTGATCACAGGATAGGTGTAAAGTAGTGTATCTTCACTATCTCCTCCTTCAAGGAGTGCTCAGTACTCTAATCAAAGACACAACCCATTTGTCCATTGTCTTTTACCTTGCCAACCTCTATGGTTCCTGCTTTTAGAACAAAGTGGTGCCAGCTTACAGGTTCAGAGATTCAGTCTGTTATCATAAGGGTGGTTCAGGGCAGCGTCCACACAGATGTGGGGCTGGAGAAGCTGAGAGTTCAACATCTTCTGAGGGCAGATTGGAGAAGATTGGTTTCCGGGCAGCTTTTAGGAAGTGTTGTCAGACTACTTCTTATGTTTGGACACTGTAGGTATCTGTGTTGCACTGCTTTCTTAGGGCTACTGGGACACAGTGGAGTTAAAGTACTACATTAACAACTGGCCACACAGCAACATTTGATCCATTAAAGACTGAATACACGACAGTATGTACTATTTACATCTTTATTGCTTTGAAAGACACCATGGCCAAAGCAAATTAAAAATAAAATTAGGATGATGTTTCCAGAAGGTTAGAGTCGGTGATGGCAGAGAGAAGCCATGGTGTCAGGAGCAGCTGAGAGCTTACATTTTGGGTAATTTAGTGTGAGCATGAGTGAGTGTGCGCGCGCGCGTGTGTGTGTGTGTGTGTGTGTGTGTGTGTGTGTGTGTGGGTGTGTGTGTGTGTGTGCATGCATGTGCGAGAGTGTGTACATTTATCTGTATGTGTATGTATATGTGTAAGAAGAGAGAGAGAGACAGAGAGACACAGAGACACACACACACAAAGAGAGATTGATATGTACCATGGTGCCTGTGGAAGTCCAAGAAAAGTTATGGAGTTGATACTCTCTCACCTCTCCAAAAGTTCAAGGAATCGAACTCAGGTTGTCAGGGTTTCTGCTTTTTATGCGTAAGATAACTGTACAATCAACTGGATAACTTAACATTTGAAAAGAAATAATAATAATTTTTTTACAATTCCCCAGAGTAGAATTCCCCAGAGTTCAAAATATAAGTAGAGCCATGCTCCTGAGTGCTCCTGGATTTGAATGGAATCCTCCCCCCACCCCTGCCATTCTTAACTACTTTGTATCTCACTAAAATATAAGAACAGCTAACGAGTTTCCTGTTCATAGATGTGATGTCTTGGAAGCCTTTCTTCTGGGTTTAGGTTAGTGTGAGCAAAGGATGTATCCCTCAGGTGAGTGGAATGCCATCCTTTGTCACCTCAGCTTTCACAAGTCCTTTGTAATCACAGTAATTGCAAGAAGCTGTGCAGACGACAGGGCCATGTTCCAATGTTCACAAATGGAATGTGTAGCAAAGGCCTAATACACTAGGTGTGAATTATGAACCTCAATGAGCCCTTGCCAGTCATATTGCCCAGTTAGAATATACATAATTGTAAGTAGGACTCCATTTTTTTTTACAAAAAGAATAATTGCTTGTTAAAAGTGTGACATTCAAGAGTTAGCAGAATAGGATGTGGAAAGATTTCCCAATGAATACTGCAGACCTCAGAAGAACAAAGGCGAGCACGAGGTTTATTTTAAACAAATGTCACCTGCTGTGGAAACGCCTTTCAGGCAAAGAATACAATGTTCTTACTGTTCTCCAGGCCTGTGATGGATTGTTATATACATAGGAGAAAGGGGGAAATAGTCTCTCTATTTCTGCTTTGAACTTATATGCCTAAAGCAACACAAATCCATCCATTTACATTTTGGGTATTGGGCGGCTGAAAGATTCCCACTAGAATAAAGTTCAGATTTAGCAGTGTTGTCCTCCTCTGAAGGCTCTAGTTTCTTTGCCTTTCCTGAGTTTGTTCTTATTGTTTGTTTTGTTTCTTTTTGTTTTGTGAAATGTGTCTTCATCTTATGGATCATGGCTCCTTCCCCTGATCCACTGACCACATGTTGTCTGATTATCACTCTTCTTTTCTTATCATGACCCTAGAATTCACTTTGAGCCAGTCTAGATAATATAATAACTGTATCTCCAATACCTTAGAAACTAGCTTAGTTATATTTTATAGTGATTTCTGCCTCGTAAAGTATCAACTGTGTATGCCCTGACACTCGAAATGAGAAACCCCTGAGGGATTGCGTGCATTACAGGAAATTGAACATTATATCATTAGCATTGTGTCATGATGTCACACTGTTTTTATTTTACATAAAACCACAATAGATTCTCAGAAAAGATCATATCTAGACAACTCCCATATATGGTTTTAAAAACAGTATAAGATCTTATGAAAAACAGAAATGAAAATTCCACAATATGTGTGTTAAGTGAGGGGTCAGCTGAAATGACTCAGACCCATTGCAGGGGCCTAAGTACTTTTTCCTTCCACTAAGTGGTGGTTAATGAGCACACAGTAAGCTAAATGGACTGTGCATGCAGTCTTCTTCTTTTGTAGCCTGGGTTCTGCTATTTTTGCACAGGTCTGGTATTCATGTTTTTGCATGTGTCTCATTTGGTAATGTCTATGTTCCTCACAATGCAGGTCTAGGTGTGACAAACATGTTGAGTGTACAGTGGGGTTGTGTCTCAGCGGCTCTACCACAGATGTCTTGCCTCAGGCCTCTTGGGCATTCTTTGTGCAGAAATGTTAGAACTCATCTACCCAGTGATCCCACAGGGATGTGGGGTGATAGCCAGAACAAAATGATTCTGGTTGGGGATGGGAGGGAAAAAGGGACATGATGCTTTAAGTGTGTTTTTAAAATTATCTCTTTTACTTTTGAAATTATAACATAATCCCAACACTTCTCCATTCCCTCCACTTCTCCTCCCACCAAACCCTTGCATGTGGGCTGGAGAGATGGCTCAGTATTTGGAAGTGTATTTCACTCTTCCAGAAGAACTGAGTTTGGTGCCTAGTAGCCTTGGCAGATGGTTCACAACTGCCTGGAATTCTAGCTCACAGGCCTTTGATGCCTCTGGTTGCCTTGGGCATTCACACATACACAGGATGAAAATAAAATAAAATAAAATGTTAAAATGACTCCCATCTACTCTTGCTTGCTCTCTTTCAAGTCCATGACCTCCTTTTTCATTAATTGTTGTTACATGCAACTATGTATAGATTTTCCTACATACATAAATATAACCTATTCAACCTGTCTCATGTTGCTTGTATGTTTATGTTTTCAGTGCTGACTATTTGGTATTGGGTAGAAATTGACCTGCTCTTCCCCGGGGAAGACTATCTCTCTCTCACCATTTCTTAGTTCCATGTATTTCTTTGTGTAGAGTTGAGGCCTCACGGGCTTTCATCCACTTTGGCGTGTCTATTAGCTTGGTAAATCAATTAATTTATTGAGGCTTAGTTACTGAGAAGAACCTGTGTGACTGAAAGGCAGCTGCATTACCAAAAGCTCACCACAGAGGCTGGGGAGAGGATTCAGTCCGTAAAGTGATTGCTGCATAAGCACAAGAGTCTGAGCTCAATACCGAACAGCCACCTGACAAGCCAATGCTAGTGGCACACACTTGTGCTCTCATTGTTGGTGAAAGGGGGAGAGCAGATCCTTGGCACTGAGTAGCAAGCAGACTTGACTTAATTGCTATGTTCTGTGTATGTATGAAAGATTCTGTCTCAAAAAAGAAGGGTCTTCAAATACCCACAAAGGTGTGTGTAAACCCAAACATAGAAACACACACACACACACACACCTGCACATACATCTACAAAGTTTGGTTTTGAAGTTCTACGCCAGCATGGGTGATGGCTCACCAAAGCCATAGAGCTCTCTGAACAATTTAGAGGTAGCCTGAGGAACCAGAGGCATTTTGTTAAGTTTTATATGCCCTACGACTCTACCTGCTCACTCTAGGAAGGGATTAGCAGTGAGTGGCTTTATGGAGAACCATACTTTGAGCTGTTGGAAGGGACAAAAGTCCTTAAAGTAAACGGTGTGCAGTGAAGAGTCAAAGGGTAGGTTGTAGCTGGACTGGAACTAAAATCCTTGCCCTGCCTTGGCTAGAGCTGCTTCACTCCAGTCCGTTTCTATCTTCAAGAGGCCTCCTTCATTATATACCTTCCTCCTCTTCTTTGAGGTAGGGTTTCAGCGTGTAGCCCTGGCTGGCCTAGGACTTGACACGTACACCAAGCTGGACTTGAAATCGCTGTGCATACCAGACTTGCCTTGTGCCTCTAGTAGAACATCTGCTGACTCCCAGTTCCTGGGAGTAGAGAAGCTCTGGAGAGGACCTGTATTCAGTTCCCAGCATCCACACGATAACTCGCAGATGCCTCTAAGTCCAGTTTTAGTGGATCCGATACCCTCTTCTGATCTCCAAGGATTCTCGCACACTCGTTGTTGATTGTGTGTGTGTGTGTGTGTGTATCATATTAATAACATATATTAAATAAATGACAGATATATTTATATATGTTTCTTGCCTACATAGGTGCATTATATCACTCTTTGCCTTTGCTGAGGAAAGGTTTCCTCTTTCAAATTAGCTGCCCCTAAGTCATCATCCAGCTCACACACAAGTCTTGAATCTCCTTATGAGTAGCAGTAATTAGATGGACCAGAATGTGACAAGGGGAGCGGAGCAATAAAACAGTCGAAGTAATGTCGAATTATTTCCAGACTGGTATCTCAGGGAAAACTGCTTAATGGGCTGCTTGTTCTGTAAGTCGGGTTAGCATTCAAGTGTGTGTTTCTGGGGTAGTGCTTTGGGCCCAGGGCTAGAGAGAGAACTGTCCATCTCTACTGGTTTATGGTACTGTTAGTGTCAGTCAAGAGGATAAGATCTCTGGTCTGAGTGGAGACTGGCTCGATCCCTTTAGTAAAGGATCACCGTAGAAAGGTTGGCTCACCAGCTAAAACCTTACTGAAAAGATAGAATGGTTTTTAAAATGAGACACTGTACTTTTCTTTCCCACGATCCCCACCACCATTGTTCAGAGGCTTACCGACCAGTCATGTAAAAGGTCCTAAGTCTACCCTATGACCAAGTCAGAAAAGCATACATATTTTTCACATTTTCTATCTCTTTTCTAAGTGTTCTTTCCTTAGTACTGGGGTTTTTATCCCCAGCATTTTGGGCCTCCCTACTCTTTCCTTAAAACCTGTAACCCCACATGTGGCTGCTTGCTGGCCATTAGCCTAACCTCCATAGCAGCTTAAACAGCATGGCTTGGCCCTTCTCCTTTCTCATCCTCTGGGAGCTGCTAGGGCTTTACAGCTTGCCAGTCCTGGGGTTCTTCTTCTGAACTCTAATAAATCGTCCTTGTGGTTCTTCGTGAGTCTGTTTTTAAGTCCTGTTGTCAGTATGGCTCAGAATCCCAGAGGGGACCTTAATCTCCCCTGTGTCACTGTGGGAGTTGAACTTGATAATACTGAATCCCATGTTCAGGATTTGGAAGTAATATGTAAAGGACTCTGAAAAGAAGCAAGAGTTGGCTACTGGGCTCTAAGCTTTTGGCTCAGAAACCTTTTCGGTGCATTTGTAAGCTTGGCACTAGCAGTAATCGCCAGGTTGTGGATAGGGTCCACATGACCTTGTAGCTTTGGGCAGGTTGAGTATGGTACACTGGGTGGTTCCATTTAAGTGGGGCTCACAGTGCTGTTTGGAGGGGTATATGGGAAGATTTGGAGGGAGGGAAGGGAGAAGTGTTGTAGTCATAATCTCAGAAATAAAGGGCCTTTTGCACACACCAAGTAAGTGTGCTATCACCAAGCCATTTCCCTAGTCTAATAACGTTTCCTGTATTCATTTACCTAGATAAAGCTTGAGTTTTTTTCCCCATACCTTGGCTACTGTGAATAGTTGTGCACTGAGCGTGAGCGTGCAGATGCGTCTGATTTACCAACCTCAGTTCCCAAGCTTCATATAACTGGATTATAGGATAATTCTATGCTTACTTTTCAGGAGTGTCCATACCATTTTCCGTACGCTAGGACTAAAGCTGGCTTCATTGCACTTGCAATTTTTGTTTCCTCAAAGATTAGACTTGTCGTACATCATCTTTCAATTCATCGGTTGACCATAAACATCATTTGTTTGTGGAAAATGTCATTTAATTGCATGGGTCATTCTTTGGCTGTGGTGAAGCATTTTGGATGGAGGCATGTTAGTCTCCTTGTTTTGTGGTGCTGGAAATTGAACCCAGGGCTTTCCACTTGTGGAGTGAGCCCTTGCCCTGTAAGCTCTGCCTCACTGCTGCAGTTTGCTTTTTTGCCTATGCTTTGGGAATGCTCTTCAGGAAACCATAAGCCAGACCAATGCCCGCTACTTCTTTTAGTAGCTCTTCAGGATTGGGTATCGCATTTAATAAATTGCAAATTAATTATGATTCAGCTACTATATTGGAATAAAGGTCTAATTTTATTCTTTTGTGTTTTCCCACCAGTGATTCCTGATGACACTATCCTTAACCCTTTGTGCATTTTCAACTCTCCGTAAGAGTTACATTTGAGTTTATTTCTGGGTTGTGTATTTTACACTACTATTATTTTGCTTTTATTTTTGGCAGCTTTGTAGCATACAGGTCGAGTACCGCTCATACGGATTTTAGATCATTTTGTATTTCTGACTTTTATATTATCGCCAACTTGTAGTTTGTGCCTGTCACTGACCAATGTTGGCCCTGTCACTTTCCACACTGGCCACACAGGGCTTTCACTTATTCTGAACTGCGTCCTAGGATTTGTGATATGTGATTTTATTTTATTTGTTCTGTTCCTCAAGTGCTTGTTTAAAATCTAGACTCAGATTTGAAAGCTTGCTTAGTCATTAAGATTTGGTTCCCAGCATCCATGGTGGACTACTAGCTCTACCTCCTAGGGAACTGACATTCACTTCTGGTTTCCAAGAGCACCTGTACTTCTGTCCACAAATACATACATATGTGTAATTTTTAAAAATTAAAAATAAATAAAAATTAAAATATAGACTCTCCATTTGAGACAAAGTGTGTGATATTCAGCTTTCTGAATTCATCCTTGTATACAACCGCTTCTTCTGTGGGGTTCCAAAAATGACCCAGCAGTAAAGATCACTGACTGCTTTTCCACAGGACATGGGTTTGTTTGATCCCTAACATCCACATGACAGGCCACAGTCATCTGTAACTCCAGGTGTAGAGGAGTTGACACACCCTCTTCTGGCCTCTAAAGGCACTGCATGCATGCCATGTAGAAACATACATGGTGCCACAAAACACACACACACACACACACACACACACACACACACACACACACACAAAGAAATTTCAGTCGTTTCCTTTAGATTACCCACTTTGTTGTTTTTTTAAAAATGCTTTGCTCTGCTTGGCTTTCCCTTTGTTTTGCTTTCTAGCTTTCTGAGGTGTAACATGAGGGCTGATGTAATGCAGGCTTCCGGTCAGGACTGCTTTCCATTTGAATGTATTGTGATCCCATTTGCCCTTGTCTCTGGATCCTGTTTGGTTTCCTTCTAGTTGGTTTTCTTTGACATATGAATTGTCGAGAAGAGTGCTGTTTAATTTCTACATATTTGTGAGCTCTCTCTCACCATTCAGTTTTAGTTTCTTGCTGTTGTAGTCAGAAAAGAGACTTGATATGATCCCCACTCTTCCATAATCACTGCTGGAATGTACTTTGTGTATTAGCACATGATCTGTGATGTTCCCTATGTGTGCATTTGCAAAGAACACTTGTAAAACCCACTGTTTCTCCCCATGCTTAGGTCATCCATTTGATGATGGAAGTTTCCTATTACTGTGTTACATTCTATGTTCATATCTATTAATGATTGCCATATATGTTTGGGTGCCGGACAATGGAGACACACACACACACACACACACACACACACACACATATCTCAAATGCATTTGACTTGTTGCCCTTTTGCATTATGTAATGATCTGTTTCTTTCTATCACAATGGAGTGTTTGACTTCTGCTCTATTTTTTCCTGGCCGAAGTATAGCAACTTTGGATTTTTGTTTTCCGTTTGCATTCACATCCCCTTATTTTTTTAAATGACAAACACCATGTCAAGAGTATATTTTAGCATCAGCCTTAGTGGTGAACAATTTCCTAGTACGTTCTAAGTCCTAGGTTCAGTTCTCAGAACCACAAATTATAATGATAAGGACAAAGAAAATATTACAATCTTTCCTTCATTTTAAAAACTACCTAAACTTAAAATTGTCTTCTTCTTTGCAGGATATGGAGACTTCAATGATTTTAATCTAGAGGATGCACTGAAAGAAACTTCCTGAGTAAAGCGTGACTCAAACAAACAAGTCCACCAAGCAAACACAAGTGGTCGGCCATGCACCACACTCACAATCTTGCCTTCAGAAAAGTACATGCATATGAGACTAGCTGCACCTCCATCTACCTGTTAGTTCTGTTGTGCAAGGCTTGTGTCGTCTCGTCATACGTGTGTCATCTTCCTTTTTCATTTAGTCTATGTCGAAACCACAAGAGAACGTGCATCTGCCTTCGCCTTTTTTCTGCTGTACAAAAAGAGAACTCCTACCCGTTTCATTCCTCTCACTGTTTTGTTTTGAGACAGGGTCTCTTGATTTAGCCCGAGTTGTCCTGAAATTCTCTGTGCCGACAAGGCCGGCTTTGACTTGGGTTCAGTGCTAGAACAACAGTGACTATTGTCCACTGATGCATTTCTAGCTTCACAACCGATGACTTTTTATGATTCTTCAGTGTGATCCCCACAATGGCCTCGGGGACCGATACCGAGACCATTCTCACGATGTGACTTCTGTAAACCATAAAGCAGCCAATGTGTTTTATAATCTGCTTCCTTTCATCCTCCCATCTCCCTTCAGAGAGCCACTTTAGCACCACGACTAGGAGGACAGGAACTACCAGAGCCCCATCAAATCCAGCAGGTAACAAGGTGTGGGAAGTGAGGAAGGCCAGACTCACCTGAGAAGGGACACAAGGAGGGACTCGTTGTGACTCCATCTGGGACAGGGTCAAAAGGAGCCATGTAGAATTTTTAGCTGCACATATGAAAAGTCAGCAAAGGCACCCATGTGAATGTTAGATTTAATTCAACAGAATCCCATCTAGTTGGTCACTGTGCCTTATGGGAAAACCATGCATTTCCACTTCCTATTTCTTTGGGTGACGATGGCTGCCAGAATCCAGGTATAGGAGGCAGAAGGGGTGAGCTGGGCTTGCCTGAAGACCCAGCCTATCCCCATAGCTCCCAGGTTAAACATGAGCCATTCATAGTCGAGCACAGTAGGGCAACCTGAGGCCAAAGGAGAAGTCTTCAACGAAGATATTCAGATGTTTTCTTGAAATTCTCTTAAGTTTTTGAAGATCTCAGGAGAGTTTGTGTATGTGGGTCACATCTATAAATACTTCTCATCTGAGAACTTAGAACTAAAAACTGATATTAATCTGAGGAAAATAAAAAGCCATATGCATTGACATATGTGGTGGGTTTTTATGAGAAATAACTGTGCTTATAAGGTGAAAACATAATTTAGAGTAATGAATGACATTATTTTACAGTTTTCTGTAATGTCTGGCTTCAATAGAATGTATCTGGATTCTTTGTGTGTGTGTGTGTCTGTGTGTGTGTGTGTGTGTGTGTGTGTGTGTGTGTGTATGTGCATGTCTGTGTCTGTGTGCGCCTCTGTGTGTGTCTGTGTGTGCGTGCATGTCTCTGTGTGTGTATGTGTGTGTGTATGTTTGTGTGTCTGTATGTGTATCTGTATGTGTTTGTGTGTGTATGTGTGTCTGTGTGTGTATGTATTTCTCTGTGTGTGTGTGTGTGTGTGTGTGTGTGTGTGTGTATGTGTGTGTCTGTTACTGTGAGACAGACCTAGAAATCACTATGTAGACCACACTTTACTAGACTGACCAGACTGGCCTAAAATTCACAGAGATCTGTCTACCTGCCTCTACCTCCCCACCCCTTAACCCCTGTGCTGGGACTACAGATGTGTGTTACCACTCCACCTGGATTTTTAATATCTGCATCTGGACTGAGCAGTTATAAGTTCCTTAGGTTCAGTACAACATGTGGAGAAAATCCAGACTCATGCAGATGTGTAGGAGGAAAGGGGAAAGAACTCAATGTGCTTTTTTTCTTTAGTATTTTCTTATTTATTTATTTACTCCCTTTTTGTCCAAATTGCTGCCAGTTTCCCTGCTCCCTTACACAGTCTCTCCCTCTATCTCTCTCCTTCTCCTCAGAGAGGGTGGATCCCCCAGGGTATCTGCCCCCACTCCCCACACCTAGCTGGCGTATCTAGCCTCGTTGGGGCTGGATTCATCCTCTTCCACTGAGGCTAGTAAGGTAGCCCAGCCAGGGAAACAGGATTCACAGGCAGGAAACAGCTTTAGGGACAGCCCCTGCTCCAGTTGTTTGGGGACCCACATGAACGAGCTGCATATCTGCTACATATGTGTGGGGACCTAGGGCCAGATGTGCATGCTCCCTGGTTGGCGGTTCAGACCCTAAGAGCTCCAAGGTGTTCATGGTTCTTTGGAGTCCGTGTCCTCTTCTGGTCCTTCAGTCCTTCCTCCAGCTCTTCCATTGGACTCTCCTATTCTTTGAATGGATCATTCACAGTGTGCTAGCACTGTACACTGGTCACTTGGAAACACTGATACCCCAACCAATGCACAATGTACTATATTATAGAATCACACCTATCTATTGAAAAAAGCCTTCAGTAAGTCATACGGGGTGGCACCACCTGTAATCCCAGCACTGTGGAGGCAAACTTTTGGGGAGAATACCAAAAGTTTGAGGATAATCCTGTTCTGTGTTGCAAGTTCCAGGGTACTCAGGGTTACAACACCAAGAGCTCCTGTCCAAAAACAAATAAACAAATAAATGATGAGTAAAACAATTATTTAAAAAACCATCTAGATATTGAAAAGCTTCTCATATCACAGCCACCAGCAAGTTTTCAGAAAACTCTGTCTTAAATTCCAAGTTTCGTTACTGGCAGCAGATATGAGCAGGGAGGCTGCGGGGATAGTTCAGTGGCACAAAGCAGTAGTGCCTGTGTGGCAACATTCCTCTTGGAGGTTCTGCAAGGGAGTGATTTCTCTCCTTTTGCCATCTACATTCTTTTGCTTATGACTACTTTGTTCATCTTCAAAACCATGAATATGCCAGTGTTTCCTTTTTCAGTTTGTCTATTTTTCCATATCTGTAGCCCAGGCTGATTTGAAACTTGTTATATATTTCAGGCTGCCCTCCAAGTCCTCGTCCTCCTAAGTCTGCCTGTCAGATTCTGGGATCATAAGTGGGCACCACCACACTTGGTTCTCGTGGATCTTCTGTGCATACAGTCCTGCCACCTACAGACCATTTTCAATATCCTTTCCTCATTTTGCTAGGACTACTGGTACTGCATTGAATAGAATTGGTAGATTGGACACGGTTGTCTTGTTCCTCAGGTTAGAAGGAAATCTTTCAGTGTTTCCCCCTTCACTGTGTGCCCTGGTCCCTCATCCTATGTGGTCCTCATTCCATTGGGTGACATTGCTTTCATCTTACTTTTCTAGTTGCTGTAAGAAAACGCCAGGGTGGAAGCCGCTTAAGGGAGAGTTATTTTTGCCCAGTTTGAGCGATGCTGGCGTACACTCAGCTCACTCCATCACCTGTGTGCAGGCTAGGATCTCAGACTGAAGAACCATGTCATCTGCCGTAGGTGCTTCTTTTCAACACAGTTTACTGAGTCAAGATGATCTCCTAGCATATTGCTGGAGGCCTGTCTCTCAGGAGGTTCTAGAACTCATTGAGTTGACAACTCCCGCTAACCACTCTAGCTTCTATGGCGGATATGTGGAGGATTGTCATCAAAAAGATGTTAAATTTTGCCAATTTCTCTTTCTATACCTACTGGCATGATCACATGCTTTTTATGCTTCATACCTTTAATGTTTAATGATTTAATTTATGTTGAGCAATCCTGTGTCCCGGGCATAAATCCAGTTTTGATTATAGGGTGCAATCTTTTAAATGTGCTGTTCATGCTCTTTGCGAATGTAATGTTTCCTTGATTTTTGCCTCTATTCATGTAGTTTTGCTTGTTTTTGGCATTCTTGTCTGGCTTCGCGTGAGGGTTATGCTGTTCTCATGAAGTGAATTTGGAATTATTCTTCAGATCTGCAAGGATTTGAGAATGATTAGCTTTAACTTTTCTTTGAATTTATTTTTATAGCGTTCTCTTTCCTGGATATTTCTTTGTTGGGAGGTTGTTAATTATTCTAATTATCATTCATCCAGTTATATTTTGATTTTTCATAATAACCTTAATAGTTTGTGTGCTTCTAGAACTCTATCTGTTTCCTCTAGCATGTCTGATTTGTTGGAATACATTGTCCATTGTAGTTTCCTTTGTACCTATTTAGTATTAGTTGCAATGCCTCCTCTCCCATTTATAATTTTGAGTCATTAGAACAAGTTTTGAATCTTGTTTTCTTTTGTCAAAAAGCCAACTCCAGATTTCCTTTCTTTCCTCTCCTCCCCCTGGTTTTCCCGTTTGTTCTGAGGAAAAACCTATGACCTCTAAGTAAATGCATGCTTGCTTCTGAGCTACCCCACCAGCCCACAAGAACCTTAGCTCCATTAAAGCTTTCTGATGGTTTTCTTGTCTAGAATCCTTTGTCCTCCCTCCTTTCTACACATCCTATTCCTGTGCCACTTCTTCCTCTTCCTCCCTCTTTTGAGACTGAATCTTACTTTCTTGGCAAGCAGTCCTAGCTGGATCTCAAATGCCAGGTCCTCCCACCTCAGCTTCCTGGATCGTGGCCGTGTACCAGGTGGCCTGCTCTTTCCAGCTTCGTAACAACTTTTCCTCTTATGGGCCGTGTTTCTGTTGTCAAATATGTGAATTCTTTTTTTTTTTTATTAACTTGAGTATTTCTTATATACATTTCGAGTGTTATTCCCTTTCCCGGTTTCCGGGCAAACATCCCCCTCCCCCCTCCCCTTCCTTATGGGTGTTCCCCTCCCAACCCTCCCCCCATTGCCGCCCTCCCCCCATAGACTAGTTCACTGGGGGTTCAGTCTTAGCAGGACCCAGGGCTTCCCCTTCCACTGGTGCTCTTACTAGGATATTCATTGCTACCTATGGGGTCAGAGTCCAGGGTCAGTCCATGTATAGTCTTTAGGTAGTGGCTTAGTCCCTGGAAGCTCTGGTTGCTTGGCATTGTTGTTCATATGGGGTCTCGAGCCCCTTCAAGCTCTTCCAGTTCATTCTCTGATTCCTTTAATAGAGGACCTATTCTCAGTTCAGTGGTTTGCTGCTGGCATTTGCCTCTGTATTTGCTGTATTCTGGCTGTGTCTCTCAGGAGCGATCTACATCCGGCTCCTGTCGGTCTGCACTTCTTTGCTTCATCCATCTTGTCTAATTGGGTGGCTGTATATGTATGGGCCACATGTGGGGCAGGCTCTGAATGGGTGTTCCTTCAGTCTCTGTTTTAATCTTTGCCTCTCCCTTCCCTGCCAAGGGTATTCTTTTTCCTCATTTAAAGAAGGAGTGAAGCATTCACATTTTGATCACCCGTCTTGACTTTCGTTTGTTCTAGGGATCTAGGGTAATTCAAGCATTTGGGCTAAAAGCCACTTATCAATGAGTGCATACCATGTATGTCTTTCTGTGATTGGGTTAGCTCACTCAGGATGATATTTTCCAGTTCCAACCATTTGCCTACGAATTTCATAAACTCGTTGTTTTTGATAGCTGAGTAATATTCCATTGTGTAGATGTACCACATTTTCTGTATCCATTCCTCTGTTGAAGGGCATCTGGGTTCTTTCCATTTTCTGGCTATTATAAATAAGGCTGCGATGAACATAGTGGAGCACGTGTCTCTTTTATATGTTAAGGCATCTTTTGGGTATATGCCCAAGAGAGGTATAGCTGGATCCTCAGGCAGTTCAATGTCCAATTTTCTGAGGAACCTCCAGACTGATTTCCAGAATGGTTGTACCAGTCTGCAATCCCACCAACAATGGAGGAGTGTTCCTCTTTCTCCACATCCTCGCCAGCATCTGCTGTCACCTGAGTTTTTGATCTTAGCCATTCTCACTGGTATGAGGTGAAATCTCAGGGTTGTTTTGATTTGCATTTCCCTTATGACTAAAGATGTTGAACATTTCTTTAGGTGTTTCTCAGCCATTCGGCATTCCTCAGCTGTGAATTCTTTGTTTAGCTCTGAACCCCATTTTTTAATAGGGTTATTTGTTTCCCTGCGGTCTAACTTCTTGAGTTCTTTGTATATTTTGGATATAATATTTTGGATATAATGTTGTAGGATTAGTAAAGATCTTTTCCCAATCTGTTGGTTGGGATATAATATTTTGGATATAATGTTGTAGGATTGGTAAAGATCTTTTCCCAATCTGTTGGTTGCCGTTTTGTCCTAACCACAGTGTCCTTTGCCTTACAGAAGCTTTGCAGTTTTATGAGATCCCATTTGTCGATTCTTGATCTTAGAGCATAAGCCATTGGTGTTTTGTTCAGGAAATTTTTTCCAGTGCCCATGTGTTCCAGATGTTTCCCTAGTTTTTCTTCTATTAGTTTGAGTGTGTCTGGTTTGATGTGGAGGTCCTTGATCCACTTGGACTTAAGCTTTGTACAGGGTGATAAGCATGGATCGATCTGCATTCTTCTACATGTTGCTCTCCAGTTGAACCAGAACCATTTGCTGAAAATGCTATCTTTTTTCCATTGGATGGTTTTGGCTCCTTTGTCAAAAAGTGACCATAGGTGTGTGGGTTCATTTCTGGGTCTTCAATTCTATTCCCTTGGTCTATCTGTCTGTCTCTGTACCAATACCATGCAGTTCTTATCACTATTGCTCTGTAATACTGCTTGAGTTCAGGGATAGTGATTCCCCCTGAAGTCCTTTTATTGTTGAGGATAGCTTTAGCTATCCTGGGTTTTTTGTTATTCCAGATGAATTTGCAAATTGTTCTGTCTAACTCTTTGAAGAATTGGATTGGTATTTTGATGGGGATTGCATTGAATCTGTAGATTGCTTTTGGTAAAATGGCCATTTTTACTATATTAATCCTGCCAATCCATGAGCATGGGAGATCTTTCCATCTTCTGAGGTCTTCTTCAATTTCTTTCCTCAGTGTCTTGAAGTTCTTATTGTACAGATCTTTTACTTGCTTGGTTAAAGTCACACCGAGGTACTTTATATTATTTGGGTCTATTATGAAGGGTGTCATTTCCCTAATTTCTTTCTCGGCTTGTTTCTCTTTTGTATAGAGGAAGGCAACTGATTTATTTGAGTTAATTTTATACCCAGCCACTTTGCTGAAGTTGTTTATCAGCTTTAGTAGTTCTCTGGTGGAACTTTTGGGATCACTTAAATATACTATCATGTCATCTGCAAATAGTGATATTTTGACCTCTTCTTTTCCGATCTGTATCCCTTTGATCTCCTTTTGTTGTCTGATTGCTCTGGCTAGAACTTCAAGAACTATATTGAATAAGTAGGGAAAGAGTGGGCAGCCTTGTCTAGTCCCTGATTTTAGTGGGATTGCTTCAAGTTTCTCTCCATTTAGTTTAATGTTAGCAACTGGTTTGCTGTATATGGCTTTTACTATGTTTAGGTATGGCCCTTGAATTCCTATTCTATCCAGGACATTTATCATGAAGGGGTGTTGAATTTTGTCAAATGCTTTCTCAGCATCTAATGAAATGATCATGTGGTTCTGTTCTTTCAGTTTGTTTATATAATGGATCACGTTGATGGTTTTCCGTATATTAAACCATCCCTGCATGCCTGGGATGAAGCCTACTTGATCATGGTGGATGATTGTTTTGATGTGCTCTTGAATTCGGTTTGCCAGAATTTTATTGAGTATTTTTGTGTCGATATTCATAAGGGAAATTGGTCTGAAGTTCTCTTTCTTTGTTGTGTCTTTCTGTGGTTTAGGTATAAGAGTAATTGTGGCTTCGTAGAAGGAATTCGGTAGGGCTCCATCTGTTTCAATTTTGTGGAATAGTTTGGATAATATTGGTATGAGGTCTTCTATGAAGGTTTGATAGAATTCTGCACTAAACCTGTCTGGACCTGGGCTCTTTTTGGTTGGGAGACCTTTAATGACTGCTTCTATTTCCTTAGGAGTTATGGGGTTGTTATGGGGGTGGTTTATCTGTTCCTGATTTAACTTCGATACCTGGTATCTGTCTAGGAAATTGTCCATTTCCTGAAGATTTTCAAGTTTTGTTGAATATAGGTTTTTATAGTAAGATCTGATGATTTTTTGAATTTCCTCTGAATCTGTAGTTATGTCTCCCTTTTCATTTCTGATTTTGTTAATTTGGACGCACTCTCTGTGTCCTCTCGTTAGTCTGGCTAAGGGTTTATCTATCTTGTTGATTTTCTCAAAGAACCAACTTTGGTTCTGTTGATTCTTTCTATGGTCCTTTTTGTTTCTACTTGGTTGATTTCAGCTCTGAGTTTGATTATTTCCTGCCTTCTACTCCTCCTGGGTGTATTTGCTTCTTTTTGTTCTAGAGCTTTTAGGTGTGCTGTCAAGCTGCTGACATATGCTCTTTCCTGTTTCTTTCTGCAGGCACTCAGCGCTATGAGTTTTCCTCTTAGCACAGCTTTCATTGTGTCCCACAAGTTTGATTATGTTGTATCTTCATTTTCATTAAATTCTAAAAAGTTTTTAATTTCTTTCTTTATTTCTTCCTTGACCAGGTTATCATTGAGTAGAGCATTGTTCAATTTCCACGTATATGTGGGCATTCTTCCCTTATTGTTATTGAAGACCAGTTTTAGGCCGTGGTGGTCCGATAGCACGCATGGGATTATTTCTATCTTTCTGTACCTGTTGAGGCCCGTTTTTTGACCAATTATATAGTCAATTTTGGAGAAAGTACCATGAGGAGCTGAGAAGAAGGTATATCCTTTTGCTTTAGGATAGAATGTTCTATAAATATCCGTTAAGTCCATTTGGCTCATGACTTCTCTTAGTCTGTCGACATCACTGTTTAATTTCTGTTTCCATGATCTGTCCATTGATGAGAGTGGGGTGTTGAAATCTCCCACTATTATTGTGTGAGGTGCAATGTGTGTTTTGAGCTTTAGTAAGGTTTCTTTTACGTATGTAGGTGCCCTTGTATTTGGGGCATAGATATTTAGGATTGAGAGTTCATCTTGGTGGATTTTTCCTTTGATGAATATGAAGTGTCCTTCCTTATCTTTTTTGATGACTTTTAGTTGGAAATTGATTTTATTTGATATTAGAATGGCTACTCCAGCTTGCTTCTTCTGACCATTTGCTTGGAAAGTTGTTTTCCAGCCTTTCACTCTGAGGTAGTGTCGGTCTTTGTCTCTGAGGTGTGTTTCCTGTAGGCAGCAGAATGCAGGGTCCTCGTTGCGTATCCAGTTTGTTAATCTATGTCTTTTTATTGGGGAGTTGAGGCCATTGATATTGAGAGATATTAAGGAATAGTGATTATTGTTTCCCTTTATATTCATATTTGGATGTGAGGTTATGTTTGTGTGCTTTCATTCTCTTTGTTTTGTTGCCAAGACGATTAGTTTCTTGCTTCTTCTAGGGTATAGCTTGCCTCCTTATGTTGGGCTTTACCATTTATTATCCTTTGTAGTGCTGGATTTGTAGAAAGATATTGTGTAAATTTGGTTTTGTCATGGAATATCTTGGTTTCTCCATCAATGTTAATTGAGAGTTTTGCTGGATACAGTAACCTGGGCTGGCATTTGTGTTCTCTTAGGGTTTGTATGACATCAGTCCAGGATCTTCTGGCCTTCATAGTTTCTGGCGAGAAGTCTGGTGTGATTCTGATAGGTCTCCCTTTATATGTTACTTGACCTTTTTCCCTTACTGCTTTTAATATTCTTTCTTTATTTTGTGTGTTTGGTGTTTTGACAATTATGTGACGGGAGGTGTTTCTTTTCTGGTCCAATCTATTTGGAGTTCTGTAGGCTTCTTGTATGTCTATGGGTATCTCTTTTTTTAGATTAGGGAAGTTTTCTTCTATGATTTTGTTGAAGATATTTACTGGTCCTTTGAGCTGGGAGTCTTCACTCTCTTCTATACCTATTATCCTTAGGTTTGATCTTCTCATTGAGTCCTGGATTTCCTGTATGTTTTGGACCAGTAGCTTTTTCCGCTTTACATTATCTTTGACAGTTGAGTCAATGATTTCTATGGAATCTTCTGCTCCTGAGATTCTCTCTTCCATCTCTTGTATTCTGTTGGTGAAGCTTGTATCTACAGCTCCTTGTCTCTTCTTTTGGTTTTCTATATCCAGGGTTGTTTCCATGTGTTCTTTCTTGATTGCTTCTATTTCCATTTTTAATTCCTTCAACTGTTTGATTGTGTTTTCCTGGAATTCTTTCAGGGATTTTTGCGATTCCTCTCTGTAGGCTTCTACTTGTTTATTAATGTTTTCCTGTGTTTCCCTAAGTGTGTTCATGTCTTTCTTGAAGTCCTCCAGCATCATCATCAAATATGATTTTGAAACTAGATCTTGCTTTTCTGGTGTGTTTGGATATTCCATGTTTGTTTTGGTGGGAGAATTGGGCTCCGATGATGGCATGTAGTCTTGGTTTCTGTTGCTTGGGTTCCTGCGCTTGCCTCTCGCCATCAGATTATCTCTAGTGTTACTTTGTTCTGCTATTACTGACAGTGGCTAGACTGTCCTATAAGCCTGTGTGTCAGGAGTGCTGTAGACCTGTTTTCCTCTCTTTCAGTCAGTTATGGGGACAGAGTGTTCTGCTTTCGGGCGTGTAGTTTTTCCTCTCTACAGGTCTTCAGCTGTTCCTGTGGGCCTGTGTCTTTAGTTCACCAGGCAGCTTTCTTGCAGCAGAAAATTTGGTCTTACCTGTGGTCCCGAGGCTGAAGTTTGCTCGTGGGGTGCTGCCCAGGGGCTCTCTGCAGCGGCAGCAACCAGGAAGACCTGTGCCGCCCCTTCCGGGAGCTTCAGTGCACCAGGGTTCCAGATGGTCTTTGGCTTTTTCCTCTGGCGTCCGAGATGTGTGTACAGGGAGCAGTCTCTTCTGGTTTCCCAGGCTTGTCTGCCTCTCTGAAGGTTTAGCTCTCCCTCCCACGGGATTTGGGTGCAGAGAGCTGTTTATCCGGTCTGTTTCTTTCAGGTTCCAGCGGTGTCTCAGGCAGGTGTCCTGCCGCTCCTGGGCCCTCCCCCACGGGAGCCCAGAGGCCTTATACAGTTTCCTCTTGGGCCAGGGATGTGGGCAGGGGTGGGCAGTGTTGGTGGTCTCTTCCGCTCTGCAGCCTCAGGAGTGCCCACCTGACCAGGCGGTTGGGTCTCTCTCTCACCGGGTCTGGGAGCAGAGAGCTGCTGCGGGCCGGGATCCGCGGGTGTGGGACTTCTGGTCAACACAGAACGTGCCCGGTCCTAGAGAAATTCTGCTTCCGTGTGTCCCAAGCTCACCAGGCAGCTTTCTTGCAGCAGAAAATTTGGTCTTACCTGTGGTCGCGAGGCTCAGGTTCGCTCGTGGGGTGCTGCCCAGGGGCTCTCTGCAGCGGCAGCAACCAGGAAGACCTGTGCCGCCCCTTCCGGGAGCTTCAGTGCACCAGGGTTCCAGATGGTCTTTGGCTTTTTCCTCTGGCGTCCGAGATGTGTGTGCAGGGAGCAGTCTCTTCTGGTTTCCCAGGCTTGTCTGCCTCTCTGAAGGTTTAGCTCTCCCTCCCACGGGATTTGGGTGCAGAGAACTGTTTATCCGGTCTGTTTCTTTCAGGTTCTGGCGGTGTCTCAGGCAGGTGTCCTGCCCCTCCTGGGCCCTCCCCCTCGGGAGCCCAGAGGCCTTATACAGTTTCCTCTTGGGCCAGGGATGTGGGCAGGGGTGAGCAGTGTTGGTGGTCTCTTCCGCTCTGCAGCCTCAGGAGTGCCCACCTGACCAGGCGGTTGGGTCTCTCTCTCACCGGGTCTGGAGGCAGAGAGCTGCTGCGGGCCGGGATCCGCGGGTGTGAAATATGTGAATTCTTTACTAAGCATTCAATTCTGAAACAATTCTTTCTGAAAATTTAATGGTTTAATATTTAAGCAAATAGAACCTATCCATTTGCAGTTAGTTTTATATAAAATGAAACCCATTGATTTTTGTTTTGGAAGTTTAATTATTCCAGCACCCTTTGCTGAAAACATTTCTTGCTCCCTTGAGTTGCTTTGCATATGTATAAAAAAAATCCCTTGAGCAGATCTGAGGTCTTTTGAGCTCTTCATTCTGTTCTGTTGCCAGTATCTATCTATCTGCCACATCTTTGATAAATGTTGACTATGAAATATTAGGTAGAGTGATTCATCCCACTTTATTCTTTTTAAGGTTTAAAAAAGACAATCTCAGGTTCTGCCTTCCCCAAAGAGTTTAGATCAAATTTGACTCTTTCTGGAAAGAAACAATCAGTGGGACTTCTATAGGCTTTCATTGCACATAGAGAGTGTGGGAGCTGATGTTGCCAATCTGGTGTGTTTTCTGGTGTGTGCCTTTATTTGGATCTTCTTGGTTTTATACCTTTAGGTTTACTCTATGTTTATAGTAATTTCCCTCACCTCTGCTTTAAATACTTTGCTTTCTGAGACACTGCTGAAATGAGTTCAATAGCATTGACATGTAATAGTGATGACAAGGCAGTGTCCAATCCATCACTCACAAAATGCCACAGTAGATCTTCTTTACTCTTAACCTGGGCCCCATGTGACCCCACTGAAGTGGACTAGTAAAACTTACATGTCACCTTCCAGTGACGTATTCCCAACAATTGGCCTGTAGGATCATATCACGTTTGACTACAACACCCATTTGTTTGTTGTTCTGTGACAGTGCAAGTGAGTTGTTTGGAAATCCTTGTTGTTTTTTCTTTTCATTTCTTTCCCCTTTTGTTTTTGTTGTTGTTTCTTTAATGGAGGGTTTCTTTCTCTTGGCTGTCCTGGAACTCACTCTGTGGATCAGGCTGTTTTCAAGTTCAGAGATCCTTTTGCCTCTGTTCTGGAGTACTGTGATTAAAAGAGTGCATCGCCATAGATCACATGAAACTCAAGAAGGATGACCAAAATGCGGATGCTCCACTCCTTCTTTAAAAGGCGAACAAAAGTACCCTTAGAAGGGGATAGGGAGGCTAAGTTTAGAGCAGAGTCTGAAGGAATGGCCATTCAGAGCCTACCCCATATGTGGCCCATACATATACAGCCACCAAACAAGATAAGGAGGATGAAGCAAAGGAGTGCAGGCTGACAGGAACTGGATATATATTTTTTCCAAAATATTTTCTGCTGAGTGTTTAAAAACTAGCTTTTTAGATCTTTGATCCACTTTTAGTTGATTTTAATGTACGGTATAGCATGATGGTCAAATTTGCTTCTTTAACCACTTTCACTTTGTAAAGCAGTTCTCTGTACATCACATAAATGCTAGCTTATAAAACAATTCTCTGCACACTACAGACAACACCAGCTCATTCATCTCTGGGCATCATAATCTGCTGTTCAGTTCTTGCACTAACAGTAGAGGAAACCGTAGCTCAAAGGTCTCGTGGATCATCTAGAATTCCCTACTCCATGTGTGCAGCAGATCTGGGCTCATGTTCTAGCTCTGGTCAAGTGGTGAGATATGGGTCTCTCAGTCCCCAACCTATGAAGAATGGTTAGAATCTCCCTCACTTAAACCTGTTCTATCTCTTTGCCATCTTTCTCCGGGTAGTCATGAGTTTGTATAGGAGCTTTAATAAGTACTAACGATGGTCTATTCACAGTGTGACTTCCTTAAACTGTGATGTAGGTATACATTTTATTATTATTTATTTTTTATTGCTGTTTTCCCTCCTACTTTCAGAGAGATGGGACCACATCACCACTACTACAGCGAGAAGGCCAGGAACAACTACAGCACCATCAAATCCTATGAGTAAGACAAGCTCTCAGAAGAAAAAAGGAAGGAAGGATTTTCCACATCAGCTACCTGTTTCAGTGGGTATCCTAGTTTGTGTTTCTACGGTGATAATTAAACACCACGATCAAAACCAACATGGAAAAGAAAGGGTTTATTTTATTTGGCTTATGACCACCAGCATAGGGATGGTACCTTCCACGGTGTACCATGTCTTTCCCACGGATCGATCACTGAGAAAATGCCTAACAGCCTGAGCTTATGGAGGCCTTTTCTTAAACACGGTTCCCTCCTTGCAGATGGCTCTAGCTCATGCCGACATAAAAACTACCTAGTACAGCAGTGATTATCTCTTTTGTTCTGTGGTCCCCAGAACTTGATAGGTTTGACTTGGAAGACGCCTTGGATGATCGGAACGATCTAGATGGCCCAAAAAGCCAAGTACAGGAGAAGGAGGAGGTAAATTCTAGATGCTCGACATCGCAGGCCAGTGCTATAGCTATGGTTTGTCTTATACCTGCAATGGCGTTTTGAGACGTCCAGAGTACTGTAGATCTGAGCCAGATCTGGAGCCAGAACTGTAGGAGAACCCCACAACGTTAGTACTGATATATTTTGGTCTTGGGATTCTCCGAATTATTGGGAATCTCAATAACTACTGTCTGGGTGTGTCATATATATCTCTGTTTATCATTTATATATTTAATTTTTTTAAAAAATCAGTATTGTTCATATAAAATGATAATACTAAACCAATACATATTAACATAAATTGCACATTGTATGAGTCTGTGTGTCGATAGAAAAACAATTTGTCAGAGAGTGGCATTATTTTATACTTCTTAGAAATTTCTAGAATGTCAATCTTGCTAGGAGATACCTGGATTCTCATATTGAGATTTGCAACTTGAAAGCTGTCCTCTGACCTACATAGACACAGACACAGACACAGACACACACACACACACACACACACACACACACACACACACACAGAGACACTTAAATACAATTAAATTAAAAAGGGTTTAAAACAGATATATAAATGAATAATATATTTTAAAAAGTGTTTAGTAACCTTTCCTCACTTAGTTCTCCTTTCATTACTTTTCTGGTTGCCCTGAACAAGGACCTAGCAAGCGAAGAGAAGAGGAAGGATTCTTTCACCTTATCATTTTAGAAGCGATGAGGCCCCGATATGACTCTGCTGCTTGCTTTGTATCCACACACAGGAAGTGCAGAGACAGAGACAGGAAGTGGGCTAGTAAAACCCAGATGTCAACTTTCAGTGATGTATTTCCAAAAGCAGGCCTCAAGAGTCCCAGCACATGTGCCTATAGGGAAATTTCACGTTTGAATTACAACACCCGTTCAATGGACTTGTGTCCATTTGTAGTTTTCTAGCAGCAGGTTAGTCTTTTAGAAAACCTCGTTCTCTTATGGTTTATAAAACTTCAGTGTAATGCTGCATGCTATAATAAAAAAATCTAACTTGCTGCTAACACCACCCATACCACTGGAAAAGACTCACGGTAGCTTATAAAGGCTTCACCCGAAATCTTGTCGACAAGCACCATGAGTGGCTGTCTTGGACTGATGGATTCATTTCATTCAGTTGTAAGAAATGCTTCCCAAGTCATCCAGTTGGTACGACGTTCATTGTGCCTAGAAAAAGTGGTCTCATGACACAAAGCAGACAAAGCCAAGTAAGAGAAGGAACAGTGATGCCAGGGGCTTAGCAAATCACCTCCCTGTCCGCTGGAATACAGCGGGACGGCTTTAAGCACACTTTGCACACAGAGCATAGGACATTCAGGAAGATGTGTACTTAATTACTGAACAAAGGTTAATAATGATTCTGCTTCTCGTATTAGTCATCTGTGATTATGTCGCAGATTGTGAGAAAGTTGAGACTTATTTTTGCAGAAAGGCATTAATCTCCTTGGTTCAGTTAAGAAGCAGAGTCTTCTATAGAGTCAGACCTCAGAGAGCTGCCATCCAGGCAGGGGGATGGCGTCTCATCTGAACTTAATTATAGGATTGTATTTCTTCTCTCTGTGGTCACACAAACACTCAAGATGATTGGACGTTCTACAGAACATATACATCGGCAGTGAGCTGTCTGAGGGGCTGGTTGAAATTTTGCCTACCCCCTTTCTTCCTTGTTCACTTCCCTCAACCTCCTTCCCTTCCTCCTCCTTCTCCCCCTCCCTTGTGTATGAGCACAAGGTGTGGTTCTGAGACCGTACACCTGCTGTGCCACTGAACCACACTCTCGGTTCCATGAAGAACACTGACGTGTCATGGACAACTTTAACTAATCCAAATGTTTGCTGCTGAGATTTTTTCTTTTGGCCACTGAAATGTGTGGTTTTTCTGTAGGTTGGTCAGACAAGGATCTCGAAGATATCTTGGGAGACGGGGGATACAAACCTGACAAGAACAGAGGTAGGAATGTTGCTTTGTCTGGCAACACATGGATTCTCCTTAAAATGCTAACCATCCAGCCGCCAGGTAAACATGTCACTCTCAGCCTCTGGCAAATCAGGCTTTGACTGTGCACTTGTCATGTGCAATGGGCTCTCACTCTTGTGGGTGGGGGCTCATTTGTGAGCCATCCTGGGATGCTACCCATTTGCTCTGTTGCTCTTTAAACCTGAGCTGGTGTCCCCACTACCTAGGTGCACCTCATAAGCCAGTTTTCCATGCAGTGCAAGGGTTTAAACTTAACATGGCACACATTTTAAAGAAGCCCCTAGAAAATCAGATGTTTACAAAATTCCTTTGGATTCCATTTCCCCTTTCCAGGAAGATTCACACTTCCCTCCTATTGGATCCCAGGAAGGGGAAACTCTAGTGTGAGTGAAGAAACTATTTTCAATTAAAAAGACAAAGAGTTGGGGGAGGGGAAGGGGACAGGATGGGGGCTGATGGACAGGATGGCGGGAAAGGGAATAACATCTGAAATGTAAGTAAAGAAATATATCTAATAAAAAACTAAAAAAAGAAAAATTAATACAAAAAGCAATTTATAAAAAAAATTATCTAATGAAAAATTAAAAAAAAAAAAAAGAAAGACAATAAGTCCCATATTGTTCCTTGCTGGGTCCGAGCCCCGAGTCCTGTTTATCAGCTGATAGAATCCATTCTTACCTTAAAGATCATGGGAGCTTTGCTACTTTGCAACAGAATTTCAAGGTAGCCATCCCTGAGGTTTAACTGTTTAAATTTGTAGGAAAATTAAACCACAGGATCAGACTGTCTAGAATTTTCAATCCAGTCTGACACACAAAACAAAACAGAAAACAGAAACAACCAACTGAAAAAAAAAAGCCCTTAATATTAAAAAAATAATGTAGCACCAGTCAGAGTTTTAAAACGGTTCAGGAAAACTCCTACAGAATCGTCATCCAGCCTCGCCCAAGGAGCCTCCATTGTAGAACTATAGAGATGGTTGTTCTAAATTGGAAGTTGTTTTCTGTGAAATGAAGTCACCTATTGAAGTTGTTATCTGTGAAATAAAGTCACCTATTGACATTTTGGAAATTATGTTAGATCTCATTTTGTGTGTGTGTGTGCGTGTGTGTGTGTATGAGTGTGTGTCTATGTGTGTGTCTGTGTGTGTCAATGTCTCTGTGTGTGCCTATATGTGTGTGTATATGTCTGTGTGTATGTGTGTGTGTGCCTGTGTGTGTATCTATGTGTATGTGTGCCTGTGTGTGTATGTGTGTCTCTGTGTGTGTGTATGAAATTTTATCACATGTGTAGACTTCAATAGCACTTAACACAACCAGGGAGAGATTATCATAAAATCTTTTCTGCATGCTGCCCCTAGAACAGTCATGTCCTTCCCAAGCCTCATGTTTGCAGTTTCCACAGCTGTTTGTGACTGAAACCTTTCTTCACACATCTGTCAGATGGGTTCTTAAGCTTGGATGGGGTGAGATGTCTGAGGCTTGTGTGGTGAAGTACGTTCCTGTTGGAACCCATAGGTGTCACATGCCACAGTTGTGAACTTTCAAATAATCACTTTTGACAAGATGTTGGAATGTTGTGGTGTTTGAAACCCTTTGTTTATTATTCCATGTTATGATGGACAAATTGTAGCAGGGTCCAAAGAATTCAAGGTTTGAGTCCATCAAGACCCCTCTTTCCAAGTCCAGGCTGAAGTTGAGCATTTGCTTCATTCTTGCAAGCGCTGTGCCTTGCATATGGAACCGGTGTTCTGTTGCTTAAAATGGCCTGCAGTCATGTTTGTCCCCAGAAACACCTTTCCGGATGGTGTCATCTCAAGGAAAAAGCCGTAAAAGCCTCTAAGTTAAATTTCCAGGGGTCAGGAGGACATGGAGCATTTAAAAGGTGACAACTTGTCTTTCCAGGTGGGGAGAGAAGGGCAAGGGTTACCTCTGTAAGCGTGCACGGGAATGAAAGCCTGAGTGATGGGCGGGGGGCTTCTCTTCATTAAATGTACTTGTTTTTGCAAGGAAGAGGTGTCCAGAAATTCTTTAATTGGGCTCACATTGGAGCTCATCTTGTAAAGAATAATTAATTATTGGCTACGGTTACTCCCTCTGTCACCCATCACTGTAAGTGTCGGAAAAGAAGATCAAAGGGTAACACGGGAACACGGGTGACATTCACAGACACCGTCCCTTCCACCAAAAACCAAGCTCATGATGGGGAGCGAAGGGGAAGCATCAAATAATTTCCATACATTACAAACTTAATTAGCAAACTTCCTCGACTCAAGTCTTTACAACATAGCTTCAGTCGTTCTGGCGTGGATTTGTTAAGTAATATGTTATCCGTTGTGTATTTTTTCCTCAAGACAACATTGTTGACACACTTCGAGTGTGTATCTGAGTCCTCCAGCATTTCTTGAAGTGAGTGGCTTGCAAACCTTCTGTTCTTCCTCCTCCTTTGACCTTTCAGGACTCACGCTGTTGCCATTTTTTGCAAATGGCCTTGTTCATTTCGTAGTGTGGATGAGAGAAGGTCCAAAGAGGTTTCTTTGGAGTTGTTTCCACAATATTTCTGGCTTTAACGTGGGGAAATACTGTTCCATGGTGAGGAGACACATCGGACACCCACAGTCGCTCCAACAGATCAGGGAGTGCAGCATGAACATAGGGAAGTTGTTGAGCTGCTCTTCATGTATAACATTGGGTGTTTTGATGTAGATAACAGCGCTTTACCTACAGAGTACTCTCAGTTTTGTGGTAGGAAATGGATGAACATGGCTGTGAGAGATTTTGCAACTGCAGGAATACTATATTCCCTGGTCATTAGCCCAGATAGTACATTTTGGAGTAATTTTTCTGTTTGATCTTATTTAGCAATTATAAGGTTTTTTTGGCAGCAATATTTTCCTCTATTACTTTTTTTTTAGTAATTATAAGTTTTTTACAGCAATATTTTCCCCGTTTTTATTACTTTTTCTGTTCTTATTACTTTTTTTCTCGGCAGGGTTTTGTTTTACAGCTCCAGCTTGCCTGGATGTCACAGGCTTTCTGACTTAGCTCTCTAGGGTAAAGGGTTGTGCCACCTGTCGTAGCTTTATTTATTGACTTTAAAAACACCGTACCTCTCTTGCTATTTTTTGAGACAATAAAAGCACATTTTAAAAATATTTAAAATCCCTTGCTGTTTCTTGGTGGAAGCCTGGGACGCTTACAACGTCCCCAGCAGTTGTCCACATAATCACTCCACCATCCCATGATTTTCTGTGTCCTTGACAACCAGATGTGTGAGGCACTCGATGGGAGCCACAACCTACATGGCCATCAGAGAGGAGCAGACTCCCGCCTCATGTCCCTGCCTCTCCCAGGAAGTGGCTCCACAGGACTCGAGGCTGACGTGTGTGTGTGTGTGTGTGTGTGTGTGTGTGTGTGTGTGTGTGTGCATTGTCGTCTTTGTTTCTGAGCTGCTGAAAGTCTGACACTTCTGTTAACAGCAGAGCTTACTCATAATTTCTTAACCCATTGTCTTTCCCTATAAGAATAATAGGTAATTAATAATTAATAGTAATATTAATAAAGGAAAGATGTTTATTTACCTCCAAGTTCTGGGAGCCGGGTGACCAAGATGAGTGGCTATATCTGGTGAAGGTCTCACGTTGCACCCTAACATGGCAGAAAAACAAAAGGGCAAATGGGCACAGACCCATAAGGCAACACAGCCTGCTCTTGTGGCACCGAACAGAAGCATCACGGTTTTTACTGTAAGTTTCCATGGGGACAAGATTTATTCAAACCACTGAGCACAACTTCCTCACTGAAGTAATTCCTCTTATTCTATGGGGTCCATCCAAGTAAAGGTGGTTGCTATAGCGACAAGGTCCCTGTAACCTCAATCGGGCAAGCATCATAGTTTTGTAATTTTTGCAAATTCATTCAGAACAGGGCATTTGTCCTGGTCACAGTTTCATGTCTTTGAATATATGTGTTTTTAGAAAGTCGGTATACATCGTGATCTCATGTTCATGCCCTTGACCCAGTTTCTCCTCATCATTCTATAATAATTCATATCACCAAGCCCTTTTCCATATATTACCAAACATTTTACTTTGCTATTTTTCAGTGGATGGACTGCCAGACCGAAGGCTTCATGAAAGAACTGTGCTGCTGTGAACGTCTGTATATGGGCTTATAGAAGATTTCACACAGGCATAGTTTTTAACTGTCTTGAGTACTTGTGGGCATTGGCATCCGCTCAGCATCTGCTAGGGCCTCTGTGCTGGGTCCAGACATGGCTCCATTTCACTTGTGGGTGCCCCTTTAATACCCGAACAATATATTATATATTGTTTCTTTACTAATCTCACTGCACTTGCCCAAAATTCTCCTCCTGAGACTTAACCAGAGAACAGAGTCTCTGCTGGGCTTTTCTGAGACTTCCTTTGTCGGTGCAATGAATCTGAGTCTTCACCTTAGCCTCAGGCAGACTCTTCAGACAGGGGCAAAAAGCAGCCACATTCTTCACCAAAACACCACAAAAACAGTCTCCAGGCCACACACTGAAATTATTCTCCCTGAAGCCTCCTGGGCCAGGTCTATGCAGTTAAAATCACTCACAGCCACAAAGTCTTCCTGCCAGGATAGCTCATTGGGCCCCACTCAAACCATTTCGTGGCTTTCCAAATCCAAAGTCCCAAAATTCACGTTCTTCCAAATAAAAGTATGGTGAGGCCTATCAGTAATACCCAGGCCTTGGTATCAACTTCTGACTTACTTAGGGTTTTACTGCTGCGGACAGACAGCGTGACCGAGGCAGCTCTCACAGGGACAACATGTGACTGGGGCTGGCTTACAGGGTCAGAAGTTCATTCCCTCATCATCATGGCAGGAGCAGGGCAGCGTCCAGGCAGGATGGTGCAGGAGGAGGTGAGAGTTCTCCATCCTCATCTGAAGGCTGCTAGCAGATCACTGAGAGACTTACAACCCACACCCACAGGGCTATGCCCACCCCAGCAGGGCCAAACCCACTCCAGCAGGGCCAAACCCACTCCAGCCAGGGTCACACCCACTCCAGCCAGGGTCACACCCACTCCAGCCAGGGTCACACCCACTCCAGCAAGGCCACAACCACACCCACTTATTTCTGGCTCTTATTTCCTTTAAGTACGATATCTGGGACCTTTTGGTGGGACACCATCTAGCTCCTTCCCTCTATGTCTATTGTCTGTCCTTGGTGCTCCAAGCTGTCCATGTATGTAAGTTTATGGCTGGGTTTTGTTTCTAGTTGCTTGAATGTTTTGTGTTTCATGTTTAAAAGAAAAACATGGTTAGAACTTTAAATGCTGGTTGATTCCTCCTTTGGTTTAGTTTTAAGTCCTTTCAAGAAAGGAACAAATAAATAAAAAGCAGTTTAAATTGACCTTTGGAGACCTGCATCATAGATAACTGGTTATCTCTGGTGTCACAGTCATGCTTGTCTCTGACTGGATCTGGCATCAATGGAGGAATGTAGCTAGGAGCCTAGGTCTGTCCACTGGGGAAGCTCCCCAGGGGGCTGGCTAAATGTTTACACTAGCTGATCTTAAAGGTGCCAGCAGCTTCAAAGCTTCTATGGTAATGGAGCTGTTAGCAGTTTCTCTTAGAGAAATCTTTGACTGTGATTATTGGATTCAACAGGTAACAAGGTGCTTCTTTTAAAATGACAGCTAGAAAAAGTAAAAATGGTGTTTGATCTAAATACTAAAGATATGTGTTGTCACTTCATTTTTTCTGTTTGGTTTTAAATGTATAATGCGCTCTACATGTCTTGGCTATAGGTGACTGGCTTTTAAGTTATTGGGTATGGTTAAAAATTTTTAACATTGGTACCAGAAAGTTGGCTTAAAACTGGAGTCATTCTAGACAACACGTGGCATGAGCCAACATAGGGAAACAGGTCTAGATTGGGATCATATTTTAATATAACTCTTATCATGGAAACCAGACTTATAAAAGAATTTAGGACAATGCCTCTTTGGTGAGGTATTAGAGCCTGCACCATTGCTCGTTCATATGCAAGACTTGGCAGTCATACTTTATAGTATTGGTTTAGTTCCTGTGTGAGACAAATTAAACAAAGTAAGTGTGTATAATACCTGTGGGTTACTTGCATCCTAGAATTGTTACCATGGTATTGTGAATAGTTCACATGGTCAATATGTGTCATTGATTAGAACAGGACTCTCTTACTGAATTCTTCTTTCTCAACTATAACTACCTAGAGAAGTCTAGATCAGGTATAGCTTTGACTTTTTTGAATCATTTTTCTGTGTGATACATAGAATGATTTCATACTTAACCAGAGCTTTGAGCTCCCATTGCAACCCAGGAGCCCTGCATCTCTGTCTTGCTGTAGAAAAGCTTTTATAATTGCATTTTGTAGGGTCACAAGTGTGCTTTCTGCTCCTTATGTTCTAGAGTGTCACAAGAGTGTTACATGGATTCATACTACATTAGATATTAAGTGTGTCTCCACTCCATTATGGTTGGAAAGATGGTTTGCTGTTTAATAACACTGGATGTTTTCATACACAGAACACACATGGTTTTCAAAAATCTTCATTCATTCTAATACCAGGGCATTGAGTAGAGTCATGAGTGTGATTTTGCTCCTTATGTTCTAGATTGGTATAAGGGTGTGTCGTCGATTCATAATACATTAGATATTAAATGTGTCCCCATGATGGCAAGAAAGATGGTTTGCTGTTTGATAACACTGGATGTTTTCACACACAGAACATACATGGTTTGCAACAATATTCATTCATTCTGTTACCAAGGATCCTGACATGTTCTTCTGGCTTCTGTAGGTAGGAGTCATACATCTAGTACACTGAAATTCATAAATAATTTGAAAAATGTTTTTTACGTGATTCTGTACAGAAAAGTGATTTGCAGAAAATATTTTATGTAATACTCTAGCTATATATTCTGACTTCTTTTGAATTCTGATTATACTGTGAGTTGGTCTACAAAACATTTACCCTATTTGTTCTTTGTACTTAGATTTCTAACTTACATTATTTTCAAGATGGTCTAACCTAAAATTCTCCTTTGTTTAGCCTTTTGCAACAGATCCCAGAACCAAACTTTATACTATTAAAACATCTCATATGTGCATTAGTAATAATAAAAGATTCTTCCATGAATAATTTAGACAGTTACAAGTTATCTCTGTGCATAGCTCCACATGTACTGTGGGGTCAGACTTCGAGAGATTCATTATTTGGGAGTGACGTCTTAAGAAAGGTAAGAGGATCTGAAATTTGCCTTTGGGAACAAAAGTCTAATTATTATTCAGTAATTGGGAATACTTTACAAAGATGATTTCTCTAACAGGAAACCCTAGGATTGCATTCTTATGGAGTGGAGTAGATTATGTATTGATCTATTTCAGGAAGATTTGGGAAGGGAGATTTTTAATGTAGTTTAAAGTAAGTTAATCATTTCTTTCTACTGTTCTTTCCTTCTTTCTTCTTAGATATTGATTTGATGTTTTAGCCAACAATAATCTGTACATATAATGGTAATCCAAGAAGACTAGAGTGAAATTTTTAAAGATCTGGATTACCTAGGTTTTGTTTGTTTTTTCCACTGTAGCCCTATTTTTGGAGTATAGAATAGTTGTGTTTCACAGTGGTGAGACCATGATGTTCCTAAATATTCACATCATGTGAATTGCTGGTCATATTAAAGCACATTGCATATATATGTGTGTGTGTGTGTGGGTGTATGTGTGTGCGTATACATATATATGTGTGTGTGTATGAGTGTGTGTTTGCATGTGTACATATGCGTGTAAGTCTACTTGTACATGTGCATGTATTAGTATATGTATATACATATGTAATGATGAATAATTGTATATTATTTTGTATGCTTTCCATTATTTTAGCACTAACCTATTTCAGGTACAGTTTTATGATCCTCAGGTATACTGTAGCTGTTAATTTTATTATAAACACATATATATCAATATTCTTCACTCATTTATTTACTTTATATCCTGATTGCAGTCCCTTCCTCCAAGTCCCATCTTTACAACCTGTTTTTCCCTCCATTCTTCTTTACCTCAGTAGTGTAGACCTACCATTGACACCAACCCACTCTCATACATCAGTTCACAACAGGAATAAGTGAATCACCTTCCATTGAAGCCATACAAAGCAGCCCAGATAAAAGAAAGCAATCCAGTTGTAGACTACAGAGTCAGAGCCAGTCTGCATACTGGCTAGGGGACATATGTGTGTGTGCGTGAGTGTGTGTATGAGTGTGAGTTTGCATGTGTACATACAACTGGTAGGGGACATACCTGAAAATCAAGCTGCATATCTGCTACATATATATAGGGGCCCTAGATCCTGCTGCTGGAGCATATGATGGGGGAAATCCTGCAGATTCAAAGCTGAAGGATCACAATGATTAAAGGCTACAGCAAGATACCAGGATATAGAGGGAGAGGCATCTCCAGGACGTCCCAGTATTGAGAGTATAGTAAAATACAGAGAGCTTAAACCAGACTTATTACACTATATATTTGCAAGAAAATCTGTTTGGACAAGAGGGTATAATGTGTGACCACTTATGGCACAACACATCTCACACACTGTATTTTTAATTTTTTTAAATTAAATTTAAATTTTTATTTAATTTTAATTTTTGAAATTTAGTGAGTGGGGATTGCTTCCAAGGGATATATGGAAGGATTGAAAAATGAAATGAGAGTTACTTGGTAGCATGATTAGAAATTTTAGAGAATTAATAAAGGACACATATTTTGAAAAGGATAAAAGATAAAGAAAATGTAAATGTGACAGAAAGCAAGGTACATGTTAACTAGTAGCTCCCAGGTATTAGGTCCACAGGAAAGAAGATATCATGATGTTACTCACAATGGAGGATGATAGCCCAAGGGATAGCTTGAATAAGATTCTTGCTCAGGACTGTACTTGGCTTGAACTAGAAACGTAGCTTTTTTAATTTCTAATTTCCAAGGTGCTGGAAACCTAAAATCCAAGACTATATCAAACTGCATGTTTAGTCCAAATGAAACAATAAAATGTATTTTTCACTCTTAATAACTATTAAAGATTCTTCCTTTATGGACAGTTCTTTTCAAATATTCTTTTGTATGATCAGGTATGAAAACAAAGAAGCAAAGCTATCCTGTACAATCTGCATATAAAATAAGACTATCCTGTGCAGGACTGCTCAAAAATAAACTTAGGTGCATGCTGAGAAGAAACATATGTGATGAATAGAGTTTGCCTAACCTAAGTCATCATCTCAGAAGAAAAGTAACTTACCAGTGTTGTTCAATTTAGGAAGTGTCATAATTTTCTACAATTGCTGTGACAAAACACTGATGAAAAGCAATTAATGGAAGACAGGTTACACTCCACAATATACTTGCAGTTACCAGTTAAATACTGAGAAATGTCAGAGCCAAAAATAAAACAGGGAGGCAAGAACTGAAGCAGAAGCCTAGTAGGAGCACTGCCTCCTGCCTTGTATCTCATGTCTTTCTTTTTCTGACTAATAACTCAAGGGTGGCACCATCCTGGAGATCTGGGCCCTACAAATTCCAAGGTTAATCAGGACAATATCCCTTAGGCTTCACTATACAATAGATTCATCTGATGGAGGCATTTTCTCAATTAAGACTCCCTCTTCTCACCAACTTCTCTCAGTCACATTTCTATTGCCTTAATAAAACATTAGGATTTAAAAGACCAACCAAAGAGTGCACATGGGGGAACCATGGCTCCAGCTGGATATGTAGCAGAGGATTGTCGTATTTGGCATCACTAGGAGGGGAGCTGCTTAGTCCTGAGGGGCTTGATGGCCTAAGGTAGGGGAATGCTAGGTTGTTGAGGCAGGAGTGTGTGGTCAAGTGAGAGAAAACTGCAATAGAGTCAGGGGAGGAGATATAGGATTTGTGGAAGGGACCTGTGAAGGGGGATAAGGTTTGAAATGTAAATGAATGAAATAAACAATAAAAAATAAAACTACATGACCAGGGAAACTTATTGAAGTAGGTGGTTATTTGGGACCTACAAATGCTGAGCGAGTATAGCACCTCAGTGTCATGACAGAGGAGCACGACTACAGAAAAGAAGAAAAAACAAACAGGAAGCTGAGACCTGATGGTTCTTATCTTGGGAAGCAAAAATGTAGCAGAGAAAGTACATTGAAAATGGACACCTACCTTTTGTAACTACAAATTCTAAGCAGTGGCACTCATCACCAGGCAGACCAAGGCACCAGAAAATTGTCAACGAGAGGGTATTGCAATGCCTGGAACTAGAGAGGCATCCCATTCAAAAACATCACAATAAACAGCTACCCCCACCCACACACAAAATAGTAACACACAGCAGTCATTAATTTGGTACACTCACAGTTTTTTGTTTTTTTTTTTTTTTGCAGCATATCAGTTCTGAAATGTTGCTTTGGTTAAGTAGTTCTTCTGTTCTTTGCAATATGCCTGAAATTTTAACAAGTTGTATAAAGATGCAAAAGACTTAGAGTCTCCATTTCGAGACTTCATTGCATGGGTTCCTATCTGTAATTTTCCTCCTAGTATTTCTTTTCATTTTTAAATTTATTTTGTAAACTATGTGAAATGACAATCTTGTTTTTGCCTTGTGGTGTTACGGATGTCTGTTATACAAATTATGATTGACAACTATGATCAAATATTTGGAAATGATGATATATTTAGTAAACACATTGACAAAAGGTCTGAAGACTTAAAGACATACAAAGAATCAATAAATTATTCTGGAAAATCTCCTATTATGACAAAAGCCATAGCTGACCACAACTGGAAAACCAATGATATTGATGAAAAATGTAATATTTCATATGCTGCACTTCAGGAAGAAGGTCCTACAGGTAAGACAAGATTTATTTATTCATCAAATGAATGGAATCATTTGATCAAATCATTTCATGATGTCATAAATTTGTCTATATCAGAGAAGCTTTGGGACACAAAATGATTATTTGAGAGAGTATGGGAAAGGTTTTTAAACATCATATGTATATGTATATAATATATACACACATATATATATATATGTACTCATATACTGAAATACATGTGGATACATCATTCAGGTATCTATGACACATTCTTTATTTAGAGTATCCACCAATATTGTCTGCTATGTTTTCCCCCCCTTTCTTCCCATGGTCCTTAAGTTAGAGAATTTCTTGCATATGAAATTATTATTTTTGATAAGATCATTTAGAAACAATGATTTGATTTAAAAATTGATTAAACATTCTGCAAGATTAAGCCCTGCATCACTGTCAACATGCTTTAGTTTCCTAGCACGAAAATCTTAATGTTTGTTTAATTTCCTATGAGAAACAATATTTGTCAAAATCTTATCATTGGTAAAAATATTTGCACAGGATCCACTACAAAACCTATGAGAAGTATGATAAAGAGGTAAAACTCATCTGATTATCAGGTGGTAGCACACAAATTCAAATACATTTTTAACTGAAGTAATTCTTTCTATAGAGTTAAGAAAATACATCCAAATATTACCCTTATCTTAAGTGATGTGAATCTATCATCTGAGAATATTTGTCTGATGATGACATTTTATGTTTCATTTAGTAGGACAAAACAGAACAACTACCATATACAAGTGGTAGTGGATGATTTAAGAAGGTCTAAGGTCATTGTATTTTAATGTTCCCTTCTACCTCCCATTTAATCATATTAGAAGAATTATTCCAAGATCCTATGTTAGTTTTATATTTCACCGTATTAGTTACAAATAGTTTCCACTCATTGTACTTATTTTATGCTGCATATTTCATATTGTTTGCTATTATAACAAATGTTATTAAATTGGGTTATTGCTTACACTCCAATGTGCCTTGTTCATGGTCTTACACAGTCTTTGGAAAAATTTTCAGTCTCTGCCTCTACAGCCCAGTTATAATACTAGTTTTCCCACCTCAGTTACCAATGTGTTCCCAGAAGCTAATGACACTGAATAATCCCTCAGAATTCTGCATAGAATTCCGTGCCATAGAAAGTTATAAATAAAATTCCATTAACAATCAAAATTAATCATCACACATGATGAACTTAGAGGTGGATCATGGTTTTAGAACATACAAAATGACCTGAAAAGATAATCCAGTGTCTAAAGCAATTGAGATTTAGACTTTGTGACATGAATTTGGGTCATCAAAACATACATTAAATAACAAACAAAAGTAGGTATTGTAGCACAATCATCTCTAAACGAGAAGTTTCTACCTGAATAAAGATGGCAGTCAGATACAGTAACAGAAGCTTATTGGACAGATATTTCTGACATATTGTTCAGTAATGATCAAAAGACACTCCCCCTCCCCCCCCAAAAAAAGAGACACAGAGAAAGACTAATACTGGAGGCTCCTCATATGTTAATAAGCTCAAAGCTCTAATTAATCTCTAAATATATATCACCAGTGATGTGACCTGCATGTATTTTACACACACACACACACACACACACACACACACACACACATGCATGCATTACGTACACTGAGAAATGCACAGAAGCATACAGCATATTTGTTATATCTCTCTTCATCACCTGAGGCCTCAACATGAAATATTGTTTATTCATGGTTTGTCTATCTCAAAAGTGTCTGTAATCCAAATTTGAGAAATGGAAATCTTAGAGAAAACCTCCAGTAAAGAAACTGATAATTTCCATATTTGCTGTTCTTGGTCTTTCCTGAACTCCCATTACTGTAAGTTTACAATATTTTCATTTATTACTAGTATTATTTTAAATTTTTATAAAAAATTGAATTATAGCACTGTAGCCTGGCTTTTCTCCCTTAAGTCCATCACAGTCACTGCACATTCATACTCATTTCAATATTGTTTTGTACATGTTTATATATATATATATATATGTAGGTATATATTTGTCTTTACAAATATGAATATTACTTGAGTTCATTTTGTTCTGTTTGTGAATACGGTTTCCATGATATACAGTGTGTATTAGACAATCCATATGCAGGTCATTTCTGGAAAAATTAATATTCTGTCAGTCATAATTAGCTGCCTATAACTTTTGAGAAGCGAAATTTTGACCATTGCCTTAACACTGCATTGACGTTGCTATTATTCTGATTTTGCACCTATTTTTATGAGAGGCAATTTCAAAACAGACTTTCAAGTATGCTGGGTCTTACAGTATTTGTAAGCCCTCTTCTACAATGGTCCCTGAACTACATAGCATTTAGCTCTAATGTACATGTATTCACTGGTGCTGGATTTTTCGTAATGCAATTATCTCTTCATTGTGTCCAAGTTTTTGTTTTCTGTAATGGTCTCCATTTTCTATACAAAGAGGCTTCTTTGATGTAGGATGATGGCCCCAATTGTTGGTACATATAAGACTAATAATTAAATGCTGTAAGGAACGTCACTAATTTATTAAATTAATGTCATCAATTTTAAAGTTTATGACCAAACTAGCTACATAAATCAGACTAGATTTCTAGCTCCAGCCATGATTTCAATCCTGGTGAGAGAAATTCTACAAATTGTTAAAGTACTTCCTGTGGCTTTCCCCCAAAATATGGATGCGTTAGGTAGCACTTGGATTTCTCTCAAGGTTGGTGGCTTGAGTGCCAGTTGCCAAATAAATCTTAAAAGGAATCTCAGCAATCTACCTGGATATGTCTTAGAAGCCTCTAGGTTTAAGTCAAAGTTCTAAGGTAGATAAAACAGTAGGCAAGTTGACACGTTAGGGAAGCAACTGATAGTGGTACCCCCCTGTAATACCTATAAAGTACGATGATAACCAGCATGGCAAGATAGCAGAATAGGTTCAATAAGTGACACTAACAGCTCAGTTCCAAACAACTGTTCTTTGATTAGACTTAAATGTATTTTCTTTACCATAGAATTGAACATGGTTCTGGGTCTTTCATTTGGTTTCTCAGAAAAAAAATGTTATTCCTAAGTATGCTTTTAAAGTTCAACATTTGGTATCTTGTTATTTCTCTTAGGATCATCCGTGCAGGTCCTTTGACTTGTCCAAGTCACACATTTTCACTCCTCTCTGACAAGATAAATTCATTTTCCTAAAGTAATATGATATAAATGTTATATAAATATATAATTCCTTCTTTTTTGGTTACTTTAGTTTTCTTCTTTCCACATCTGCAAGTAGCCTTAATTGACAATAGTCTAAAACATCAAAAGTTGAAATTTCTAGCAATAAGAATGCTTACCATATTGAGTTAATTGAAGAATATTTAACAGTGAGTGCCTTATGTCTGCAAGGATGATAATGATTCTATCACCTAGAATTTCCTTATAGTGTGTGCTGCCCCTCATCAAGTTATTTATGAAATATTATGGTACCAATGGCTTCCTTTGCTGATCTTTGGTCATACTCAATTTACTCTTGTTTCATACAGCATATGTAAACAAATAAGATAATATTAAAACTGCATATGACCAAGGGGACAAATATTAGAAATGCAGAATTCAAAGTATGTCTTTTTGAAAATCATATGATAGTAAACATAAGTGAGCCTAAATATTCCATAAGAATAATCAGATATCTTTAAATTCTTTCAAAAGTAGCAACATACAAGATTAACACACAAAGTGAGTACTCCTTCTTTGTAAAAATCACAAACTTACTGAAAAGTAAATCAATGAAAACCTGTCATTAACAGTAACTTTAAAAGTATTAAGTTTCTTGGGAAAATTCTAACTGAGAAATAAAAGGCTTTTATGATTAAAAAAAAAACAAAACCAAAAACAAAAGAAAAAATGAAAAAAAAATTCAACCCAAAACAAAACAAAATGTCTTATAAATTGAACAGATATCAGATAATGGAAAGATTCCCACATGTTCATCAATCAGTCAGATTTAAACAGTAAAAATTCTAGACCATCCTGTAGTAACATTTTGATTCTATCCTTTGAAAGCTTGATAAAATTTATAACACTCTTGATGTTATTAGGAGAAACAATATTGTAGGAGTGATTTATTAAACTTCTTTCCTCCCAGTCTTCTGCCATGTTCCCTTGACCTCACCCATAAAGCCTCACCAACATCACTTCCTAAACATTAACTGAACAAGGCAACACCAATGATCATGGAAAACTATATGGCACCTGAAACCTTGACAAAGGAATATAGGCAATTGCATCGTAAACACGAGTATGCAATTTTATCTAAAACAAATGTATTTTTTGGATGCAGGAGAAAGATGAAATCTGCTTTCTGACCCAAACTGATAGTCTGTATATTATTGGTGTGAGACAGTTAATGCTTGGAGTTATTAATGAGCAGTATTTATGGGTCTTTGTTATTTTTTTGTTGACACATACTTTCCTCCCTCTTTTTCGAATGACTACAGGGTTATTTATCATTTCTGTCCTCTTGTGTATATGTACGTCATCTTCAGCCTGCTGTTTGCCTTTTGTAGACCAAGATTGATGATGAGAAATGACTTAGTGGTCCTTAAACTATGTAATGTTTCTCTTTTGTTGATATGAATGATGCTTTTGCTCAGTAATAAAGTCTAGGCTAGTATCTATATTCTTTGAAAATATGGAGAACGCTGATGCAGGCCCACTATATTTTAGAATATCCATTGAAAATTCAGGTATTAGTCTAATGTAGTTAACATTAAGTGTGACTTTGTCTTTTTCATTCATAGCTTTTTGTATTTTTATTTCTATGTTCAGTTAGCCTTTGACTATTATGTGTCTACTTGATGTTTTCTATGCTTCTAGTACTTTAACACATATCTCTTTTTGATTTGGTGTGATAAATGCAAAGAATATACAAGGTTAAAGAGAGTTCAGTTTCAAAAATGATTTCCCTTCTTTCTTATATGCAGAGAAACAGAAAGGCTATATATATATATACATACCAAGCCACCAGTTTATTCTGATCCAACAACACCAAGAAAGAAATGCTCATTTGGCAAAAATCTTACAAGCATTTATGTCGACAGAAAGCTGCCTGCTCCAAAACTTGTGAGTATTATTTTGGCTTTCTATAGCACCTTTCTCCTCAATAAGCTATTTAATCAAACTGAGGAATGTTTAGATAACCGATCTATGAGAATAAGATCATTTTAAAACAGAAATAAGTTCTACCATATTTTGAATAATGTAAATGAAAGAGAAAGAGAAGAAGTACCATTCCCATGTTTTGCACTGACTGCATCAAAGATTCAAACCCACCAGTATGTTGGAGGAAATAATTCTATGGAAGTGCCCCACTAATTACCCAACTGTAAAGTCTTGCAGCTTCTTTATGACTCCACATATCTCTGGAATCTCCCTTAATATCATTGCCTCTGAAATTACTCAATACTGAAAAATATCTGTAGGCTTTTCCTTTAAATGATCAATGAATTAGATGAACACACTGGTTTTTTTATATATATTAACATCATTTATCCTAGTGGACTATATTTAAATACCATCTAATATGGCTTAATCTATTTTAAATGAGTTATTAAACTTCTTTGGAAACATATCTTTAGTATCCAACATCTCTTTTATCACTATAGCTGAGATAGGAATTTATGCTGTTTGTGAACAAATTTATCCTGTCTGACACATGAGCATTATTGCCAATTTCTTAGGTATTTTAGAGCAGAATTTTCTGGTAACCTTGTTTGTATTCGTGTAATCAATTTAAAGTGGAGTAAACATATGCATGGTAGTCATGTTTACAGAGTAAATTATGGAAGAATGATAGAAATATTCTTGGGTTTTTAAATGTGAAAGCATCTGTAGACATAGTTGAAATTAAGAAGTCACAGAATAAGGATATAAAAGTCTCAGAAATATGGTGAAAAAATATTTCTTCAAAACACTAAAGTTAGGATTCATAATACAGGCCAGGACAAACAGTAAGTAAAATAGTGAGTTGATCTCTGGAAAGGAAACGTCCCAATATTTATTTAAGATGTCAGGCTTGAGAAAGATATTGATAGAAGGAAACACAAAGTAATAGAGGACCATTCACCAAAATGCTTTGGGGAACAGAAGTCCAACAAAACCATGATGTTACAAATTGGGGAAAAATGGATTAGGGAAGAAAATGTATTTGGAAGCTAAAACAGAAAAAAGTTCAATGACTCCTTTATTCCTCTCAGTTATAGCTGTGCATCCAAAACTGTCCTTGCTCAGGTTCACAATAAAAGACATATTTGTGCTTCAGGTGTGGATCTCTAATACTGCATCCTTATCCCACACAGGATATGTTATCCATAATTGCAGGTAAAGGACGAGAATCAGATCACATATTCGATATTCTACCTGAAAATTCACACTAGTGCGTCAGAGAGAGGATTGACAGTGAACAACTCATTGAATGGATTAAAGAATGCATGCTTGTAATAGCATCTGTCTTGAAGGTAAGGAAGGTTTTCATGTCACCAACATTAAGCATCCCTCTAGAGATGCATATGTGCTTTCTGAGCTTAAGATTACATGAGGATGTAAAGAAATGTTCAACATCTTTAGTCATAAGGGAAATGCAAATCAAAACAACCCTGAGATTTCACCTCACACCAGTGAGAATGGCTAAGATCAAAAACTCAGGTGACAGCAGATGCTGGCGAGGATGCGGAGAAAGAGGAACACTCCTCCATTGTTGGTGGGATAGCAGACTGGTACAACTATTCTGGAAATCAGTCTGGAGGTTCCTCAGAAAATTGGACATTGAACTGCCTGAGGACCGAGCTATACCTCTCTTGGGCATATACCCAAAAGATGCCCCAACATATAAAAAAGACACGTGCTCCACTATGTTCATAGCAGCCTTATTTATAATAGCCAGAAGCTGGAAAGAACCCAGATGCCCTTCAACAGAGGAATGAATACAGAAAATGTGGTACATCTACACAATGGAATACTACTCAGCTATCAAAAACAATGACTTTATGAAATTCGTAGGCAAATGGTCGGAACTGGAAAATATCATCCTGAGTGAGGTAACCCAATCACAGAAAAACACACATGGTATGCACTCATTGATAAGTGGCTATTAGCCCAAATGCTTGAATTACCTTAGATGCCTAGAACAAATGAAACTCAAGACGGATGATCAAAATGTGAATGCTTCACTCCTTCTTTAAAAGGGGAAAAAGAATACCCTTGGCAGGGTATAGAGAGGCAAAGATTGAAACAGAGACAGAAGGAACACCCATTCAGAGCCTGCCCCATATGTGGCCCATACATATACAGCCATCCAATTAGACAAGATGGATGAAGCAAAGAAGTGCAGGCCAACAGGAGCCGGATGTAGATCTCTTCTGAGAGACACAGCCAGAATACAGCAAATACATAGGCAAATGCCAGCAGCAGACCACTGAACTGAGAAGGGGACTCCCGTTGAAGGAATAAGAGAAAGGACTGTAAGAGCTGGAAGGGGCTCGAGACCCCCATATGAACAACAATGCCAACCAAACAGAGCTTCCAGGGACTAAGCCTCTACCCATAGACTATACATGAACTGACCCTGGGCTCCAACCTCATAGGTAGCAATGAATAACTTAGTAAGAGCACCAGTGGTAGGAGAAGCCCTTGGTCCTGCTAAGACTGAACCCCCAGTGAACGTGACTGTTGGGGAGAAGACCGTAATGGGGGGAGGATGGGGAAGGGAACACCTATATTGAAGGGGAGGTGGAGGGGTAGGGGGATATTGGCCCGGAAACAGGGAAAGGGAATAACTATCGAAACGTAAATAAGAAATACTCAAGTTAATAAAGAAAAAAATATTTATTCACTAATTTATTTACTCTATATCCTGATTACAGTCCCTTCCTCCAAGTCCCATCTTCACGACCCCTTCTTCCCTCCATTTTCCTTCATCTTAGTAGTGTAGAACTTCCACAAACACCAACTCACTCTCATACATCAACTCACAACAGGAATAAGTGCATCTCCTCCCATTGAAGCTAGACAAAGCAGCCCAGCTAAAAGAAAGCAATCAAGTGGTAGAAAACAGAATCAGAAGTAGCCCGCAAGCTGCACATCTGCTACATATATGTAGGGGGCCTAGATCCTACCGCTGGAGCATATGAAGGGGGAGGTCCTGCAGATTCAAAGCTGAAGGATCACAATGATTTAAAGGCTACAGCAAGCTAGGATATATAAAGAGAGGCATGTCTGGGACGTTCCGGTATTGATGGTGTAGCAAAATCCAAAGGGCTTGAAGCAGACCAGTGACTTATTTCAATGAACATTTGCAAATAAACCTGTTTGGATAAAAGGGTATAATTTGTGACATAGTATAGCACAACACATCTTACAGACTGCATTTTTTAAAAGGATTTTAATTTTTTGTTTGATTTTTAATTTAACTTTAAAACTTTATTTAATTTTAATTTTTGAAGTTCTGCGAGAGGGGATTGTTATCAAGAGATAGCTGGAAGGATTGAAAAATAAAATGAGAGTTACTTGTGAACCTGATGATAAATTTAAAGAGATACAAAAACAGACATACATTTTGAAAAGGATAAAAGGCAACAAAAGAGTAAAAAATGAAAGAAAGCAGGGTACATTTTAACTAGTAGTTTCCAGGGATTAAGTCCACAGGAAGGACAAATTAGTGATGTCACACACATGAATAGTATTCTCACCCAGGACTCAACTTGGCTTGGACTAGAAACCTACCTTTTATAGGTAATTTCTTATTACCAAGCTCCTGGAAACGTAAAATCCAAGTCTGTATCAAAGCACATGTCCAAATGAAGCAACAAAATTCAGTTTTCACTCCTAATAACTATTAGTGATTCTTCTGTTATGGGCAGTTCTTTTCAAATATATTCTTTTGTATGGTCAAGCATGAAAACAAACAAGCAAAACTATTCTGTACAAGCTGCATATAAAATATGACTATCTTGTGCAGGACTGCTCAAACATAAACTTAGCTGCATGCTGGTAAGAAATATGTGATGAGTAGAGTTGACTTGACCTAAGCCATCATCTCAGAAGTAACTTACCAGTGTTGCTCAATTTAGGAAGTGTTATAATTTCTATGATTGCTGTGACAAAACACTGATAAAAGCAACTTATGGAAGACAGGTTACACTCCATGATATACTTGGAGTTACTAGTTAACTCCTGAGAAATATCAGGGCCTAAACTGAAGCAGGGCAGGAACCTGGATTCAAGAACTGAAGTAGAAGCTGAGTAGGAGTTCTGCCTCTTGCTTTGTACCTCATATCTTTCATTTTCTGACTAATAGCTCAAGGGTGGCACCATCCTGGAGATCTGGGCCCTACAAATTCCAAGGTTAATCAGGACAATATCCCTTAGACTTCTCTATACATTAGGTCAATCTGATGGAGGCATTGTCTCCATTAAACTCCCTTATCTCGCCAACTTCTTTTCTCAGGCACATTTGTTTTGCCTTAATAAAACATCAGGATCTAAAACACTAAATAAAGATTGCACATGAGGGAACCCATGGCTCCAGCTGAATATGTAGCAGAGGATGGCCTTATTTAGCATCACTAGGAGGGAAGCTGCTTAGTCCTAAGGAAGCTTGATGACCCAGGGTTAGAGAATGCTAGGGTGTTGAGGCCAGAGTGTATAGGCGAGGGAGTGAGCACTGTTATAGAGGCAGGGGAAGGAATACAGGGTTTTTGGAGGTGAACTGTGAAGGGGGATAACATTTGAAATATAAATAAATAAAATAATCAATACAAAGTAAAACAATATGACCAGGGAAACTTATTCAAGTAAGTGGTTCTTTGGGACTTAGGAATGCTGAGAGAGTATAGCACTCCAATGTCATGACAGAGGAGCATGTCTGCAGAAAGGGAAAAAAAAAACCAGCAAGCTGAAACCTAATGTCTCTTGTCTTGGGAAGCAAAAAATTAGCAGAGAAAGTACACTGAAAATGGACACCTATATTTTATAATTCCAAATTATAGGCAATGGCATACTTTCATCAGGAGGGCCAAGGGACTTAAGCCACCAGAAAGTTGTCACAAAGAGGGTATTGCCATGCCTGGAACTAGAATGGCATCCCATTCAAAACATCCCAACAGAAACCCCCAATCCCCCCACCCCCTAAAAATGTCAACGAAAGACAGTCATTAATTAGATTAACTCACAGTGTTTGGGAGCACATCAGGTTTGAAATGTTGCTTTGGTTAAGTAGTTCTTCTATTCTTTGCAGTATGCCTTAAATTTTGACAAGTTTTGGTAAAATGCAGAGAACTTAGAGTCTCCATTTCAGAAACTTCATATCATGCGTTCCTATCTGTGGCAACTGTTATTTTCCTCATAGTTTTGGATGTCATTTTTAAATTTCAATTTTGTAAACCATGTGAAATGACAATCTTGTTTTGCCTTGTGTTGTTACAGATGCCCATTATACAAATCATGATCGACAACTATCATCAAATATTTGGAAATGATGATATATTTAATAAACATATTGACAGAAGATCTGAGGATTTAAAGACTTTTGCAGATTCAATAAACTCTTCTGGCAAATCACCTATTATGAAAGAATTCCTAGCTGGCCACAACAAGAAAACATGCGATAATAGTGAAAAATTAAAAATTTCATACGTTGCTCTGCAGGAGGATGGTCCTACAGGTGATCCAAGATTTATTTAGTCATCAAATGAATGGAAGGATGACATCATTCACTTATTTCATAAATTTGTAAATATGAGAGCAGTTTTGGGCACAAAATGATATTAGAGTATGGAAAAACTTTTTAACTACCACTTTAATTAAATTATATTTAAATTTATGCTTATGTATATACAAACCAATATATATGTATATATAATTTATGTGTATACACACAAACAGACAGACATACACACGCACAAATACTTGTGTACTATATATACCACATGTAAGTATGACAGACTATTTATTCAGCCTTTGTAAGAATCCCACAATATTGCCTCTCTTCCTATGGTCTTTAAGTCATAGAGGATTCATGCATATGAAATTATTATTTTTGATAAGATCATTTAGAAACAATGTTTTAATTTATACATCCATTAGATATTCGGCATGTTTAAGTCCTGTACCACTGTCAACATGCTTTTTGATTTTAATGCAAAAATAGTAATGTTTGTTTAATTTCCTACGAGAGACAATCTTGCCAAATGCTTAGCATTGGCATAAATATTAAAATGCATAGGATCCATTATAAAACCTATGTGAAGAAAGATAAAGAGGCTAAAACATACCTGATTAATATGGTAGTACCACTCAAATTCCTATACATTGACAATGCAAGTAATTATTTGTATAGAGTTAAGAAAATATGCTGAAAGATTACTCTTATCTGAAGTGAAGTGAATCTATCATCTGAGAATGTTTGTCTAATAATAACATTTTATGTTTCATTTAACAGGACAGAACAGAACAACTACCACATATAAGTGGTAGAAGATGACTGAAGACATTATAAGGTCATTCTATTTTAATGTTCCCTTCTACCTTCCACTTAATCATAGCAGAACAATTATTACAACATCCTGCTTCAGCATTCATATGCTATCATAATAAATGTTAAAATAAATAAAAGTGTTATTGCTTACACTCCAGTGTGCCTTGTTCATGATTCTCCATAGTCTTTGGAAAGTGGCATTTTTCTGTCTCTGCCTCTACAGCCCAGTTATAGTACTTGCTTTCCCACCTCAGTTTCTAAAGTGCAGCCAAAACTAATGACATTAAATAATCCCTCAGAATTGTGCCCAGAATTCTGTGCCATACAAAGTTCTAAATAAAATTCCATTACCAATCAAATTTAATCATCACACATGATGAAGTTAGAGATAGATTACAGTTGTTAGATTATACAAAATGACCTGAAAAGATCAGTGCTTAAGCAACTGAGATACAGGCTCTGTGACATGAATTTGGGTCAGCGAAACATACTTTAGAACACAAACAAAACTGAGTATTGTTGCACAAGCATCTCTAGACCAGAAGCTTCTACCTGGATGAAGGTGGGAGTTGGAGACAGTAGTTAACAGAAGCTTATTGGCCAGATATTCCTGACATGTTGTTCAGCAATGATCAAAAGAGATCTTATGCCAAAAAAAAAAAAAAAAACAAAAAAACAAAAAAACAAAACCAAACTGAGAAAGACCAATACTGGATGCTCTTTTCAAATGTAAATGAACATGCTTTACACACTCACACACACACACACACTCATACACACATATATTCATCCTTACATTACATACACTCAGAAATATACAGAAGCATACAGTATATTTGTTTTATCCCTCTGCATAACCTGAGACCTCAGCATGAAATATTCTTTATTCATTGTCTATGTGGAAATGGTCTGTAATACAATTTTGAGATATGGAAATCTTAGAGAAAACCTCCAGTAATATAATTGATAATTTCCATATTTACTCTTTCTTGGTCCCTCCTGAACTCCCAACTTTAATAAGTTCAAAATGTTTTCATTTATTACTATTATTATTTTAAATTTTTAAAATATTTTTATTAGATATATTTCTTTAGTTACATTTCAAAGGTTATCCCCTCTCCTGGTTTGCTGTCCATAAGCCCCCATTTCCTCCCCTTCCCCCCACACAGGTATTTCACCTATGCATTATTAACAAATGAATTATAGCACTATAGGCTGACGTTTCTCCCTTCAGTCACTGCAATCTCAAACTCATCAATATTGTGTTATATATGTGTTTATTTATGTATATTTGTATCCTAAAAATATGGATACAACTTGAGTCCATTTTCTTGTGTTTGTGATTTAGTTTCCATGATGTACAGTGTGTATTAGACAATCCATATACAGGTCATTTCTGTAAAAATTACAGACGGTCATCTTTAGATGCCTATAACTTTTGACACATGAATTTTTTCCACTGTTTTACTAGTGCATTGATATTGCTAACATTGTGTTTTTGCACCCATTTTTATGACAGGCAATTTGAAAACAGACTTTCAAGTATGGTGGCTCTTAAATTATTTGTAATCCCTCTTTTACAATGTTCCCTGAGCTATGGAGATTTTCGCTATAATGTACATGTACTCACAGGTGCTGCATTTTACACAAAGCACTTTGCGTCCAGCTTTTCTTTTCTGTAATGGTCTCCATTTTCTGTACAAAGAGGCTTCTTTGATGAGGGATGATGGCCCCACTTGTTGGTAGATATAATACTAATATTTAGAATCCTGTAAGAAGCATGGCGGATTTAGTAAATTAATATGATAAAGTTTAAGGTTTATGACATCACTAGTTCCATAAATCTGATTAGATTTCTTGCACCAGCCATGATTTCATTCGTTTTGAGAGAAATTCTTCCAATTGTTAAAGTATTTCATGTGACTTTTTCCAATATATAGATGCTTTAGGTAGCACTAGGATTTCTGTCAAAGTTGGCGGCTTAAGTGCCTGTTCCTAAATAATCTTACAGGGATGTCTCAGCAATCAACTGAGTGTAGATGAATATGTCTTAGAAGGCTCTACCTATATGTCACTGTTCTAAGGTAGATAAAATAGTAGGCAGGTTGACATGTTAAGGAAGCAAATGATAGTTTTACTCACCTGCAACACCTATGAAATATGACAATAACCAGTATGGCCAAGATATCAGAATAGGTGCAATAAGTGACACTAACAGCTCAGTTGTAAACAACTGTCCTTTGATTAGACTTAAGTGAATTTTTTTTTACCATAGAATTGAACATAGTTCTGGGTCTTCATTTGGTTTCTCAGAAACCTAAGGACCCTTTTAAAATTCAACATATTATGTCTTATTATTTCTCTTTAGGATTGTCAGTGCAAGTCCTTTGACTTGTCCAAGTCATACATTTTCACTCCTCTCTGACAAGGTAAATTCATGTTCATAGTATAATGTAAAATAAATTAAATATAAATATTTAATTCCTTCATTTTTGACTACTTAATTTTTCTTCTTTCCACACCTGCAACTAGCCTTAATTGACTATAGTCTGAAACATTAAAAGTTGAAATATATAGTAATAAGAGAATGCTTACCATACTGAGTTAAGTGAAGAATATTTAGCAATCAGTGCCTTATATCTATAAGGATGACAATCATTCTATAACCTAGAATTTCCCTGCAGTGTGTGCTGCCCAACACCTAGTTACTTATCAACTATTATCGAACCAATGACTTGCTGTGCTCGTCTTTGGTCATACTCAATGGACTCTTGTTTTGTACCACATTTCTAATCAAGTAGGAACTATTACAATGGAATGAATATAAGGGGACAAGCCAGAAGATCCTGGACAGATGTCATACAGACCCTAAGAGAACACAAATGCCAGGCCAGGTTACTATATCCTACAAAACTCTCAATTAACATAGATGGGGAAACAAAGATAATTCATGATAAAACCAAATTTACACAATATCTTTCTACAAATCCAGCCCTACAAAGGAAAAAAATGGTAAAGCACAACATAAGGAAGCAAGCTACACCCTAGAAAAATATAGGCAGGGCAAGTTTTCACGAATGGAGCTGCAGTTTCTAAGCGAATTCTCTTCGTTCCAAGCGGGACTCACTTGTGGCAGGTGTAGTTTTCAAGATATAGGCAGGGCAATTTTTCGTGAATGGAACTGCAGTTTCTACGCCAATTCTTTTCGTGACAAGCAGACCTCACTAGTTGCAGCCATACTTTTCAAGATATAGACAAATCAAGCCTTTGGCGAACAGAATCAGAGTTTCTTAAAGAATTTTCTTCGTTCCAAGTGGGAATCACTTGTAGCAGGCGTAGTATTCAAGAAATAGGCAGGGCAAGTGTTCGTGAATGGAGCTGCAGTTTCTAAGCAAATTCACTTCGATCCAAGCAGGACTCGCTTGTTGCAGGCGTTGTATTCAGGACATAGGCACTGCAAGTTTTCGCAAATGGAGCTGCTGTTTCTAAGCGAATTCTCTTCATTGCAAGCGGGACTCCTTTGTCACAGGCATAGTTTTCAAGATATAGTCTAAGGAAGCGTTTGGCGAATGGAATTGCAGGGTTTGGGCGAATTAAGTTTGTTCCAAGTGGAACACAGTTAAAGCAGGCATAGTTTTCAAGATAGAGGCAGCGCAGGTTTTCTCAAATTGAGCTGCAGTTTCTAAGTGAATTCTCTTCGTTCCAAGCGGGACTCATTTGTAGCAGGCGAAGTTTTCAAGACATAGACTAAGGAAGCGTTTGGCAAATGGAATCGAAGTTTCTTAGCAAATTTACTTTGTTCCCATTGGGACTCAGTTGTAGCAGGCATAGTTTTCAAGATTTAGGCAGGAGTACTTTTCGCGAATGGAGTTGAAGTGTTTAAGTGAATTCTCTTCATTCCAAGTGGTTCTCATTTGTAGCAGGCATAGTTTTCAAGATATAGGCAGGTGTAGTTTTCCCGAATGGAGCTGCAGTTTCTAAGCGAATTCTCTTTGTTCCAAGCAGAACACATTTGTAGCAGGCGTAGTTTTCAAGATATAGCCTAAGGAATCGTTTGGTGAATGGAATCACAGTTTCTTGGTGAATTACCTTCGTTCCAACTGGGACTCAGTGTTAGTGGGCATAGTTTTCAAGATATCGGCAGTGCAAATTTTCGTGAATGGAACAGCTGTTTCTAAGAAAATTCTCTTCCTTCCAAGTGGGATTCATTTGTAGCAGGCATAGTTTTCAAGATATAGGCAGGGCAAGTTTTTCTGAATAGAGCTAAAGTTTCTCAGCGAATTGTCTTCGTTCCAAGCCGGACTAATTTGTCACAGGCATAGTTTTCAAGATATAGACTAAGGAAGCGTTTGGCAAATGGAATCACAGATTCTTAGCAAATTTACTTCATTCCCATTGGGACTCAGTTGTAGCAGGCGTAGTTTCCAAGATAAAGCCAAGCCATCAATTAGGAAGCACAACTGGAGATAGGAAAGTCAGTGTGTCTAGAAAGTCTACTCTCAGAACCCAGTGAAGCTCCTGGCTTCAGGCCCCTCTGAGCAGTCTTTTCATTTTCATCTCACACTGTGATCCTTTAACACCATTTCTCATGCTGTGGAGACCCCCAACCATAACTTTAGTTTTCTTGCTACCCACAAATATCCATTCAAATGGCTTCTGTACACTTGATACAGGTACCTGGTGTCTGTTTTGTATTGAAAAATGAAGACATGGCCTATACCACCAAAGGAGGGGCTGAAAACTTATCAAAAGTCTCAAGAATGAGGCTCTAGACCCTGTGGAGGATTAGCTGACAAAATGGTGACCCCAGAACCACTGAGGGAAAGAAAATTCTCTCTGTCCTCATGATGCCCAATTCCCAGGACTGATGAAGGAAGTCAAGGAGCTTGAAGCCAATCCCACACTCTTTCTGGGGCACATCTATAAAGCTTGATACCCCCAAATCAGTGCACAAGTTCCTGTTAGGAACCCAGCCTGGTCACTCAGTATAATTAGCACTGAGGTCATTGTGCTCTTACCCACAATTATGTACACCTTATTCTGGTTGGCTGTTTGCTGAGCGGAGTCTAGTCCCAAATTCAAGATCCTCCTGACTCAGCTCGTGGAGCACTGAGATTAAAAGGCATGTGTCACCACATAGGGTATAATTAGGAAAGCATTTTTTTCTATTGGACGTGATGTGGTATTTTGGATTCCTTTCCTTTCTGTAGGCTACCCTGGACCTCATCACGTCATCTAGCCTACTCTCAAACTCACAGCAATCCTCCTGCATCATCCCCAAATGCTAGGATTACAGACACAGGCCAATACATCCAGCTTACCTTTTAAAAAACTTACATTTATCTACTCATTCCTTTCTTTATGTGGGACTGAAGATAGAACCTAGGGCCTTGCACATGTTAAATATATATTCTACCTGACAATGACTGACATCTTCAGCCTTTGGGGATTATTTTAAATGAATATAGAATTCATATAACACAAGTCACCCTTTCAATGTGTCTAATTCAATGATTTTTATGATTTTTAAGAACGTACAGCATTACCTTTCTCTATTTCTAGAAGGATTTTATTACTTCCCACACCCTTTGCCCTTTAAGCTGTCACTTGCCATCATCCCCTTCCCCCTTTTTGTATGTATAGGTGTGAGATCTCTGACCATTTCATGTAAACAACACTGTCAGGATTTGCAAAGTGTATTTATTAAAATGTTGCTGGGAACATCGAAGAAGTAAGATTAATAAGTACTAATCTGAAAGGGGCTACTGGAAGGCAGATCCTTTGCTAAGCACTTTAGACACATTTATTTAATGCTGCTAACTGCCACACCAGGAGAAAAGGGCCGTCATCCCCATGGTATTACTGAAGAAATGAATAGTAATGTCCCCAATAGGTTGCTAAAGCCTTTAGAGCTACACGTTGCTTATGTAGGACCAACAGTCCTACTGTTACTGACCAGTTCTTTTATTTTGTTTTTAACATTAACATATAAAGTAGTGGGCTTCATTATGACATTTCATACTTCACTCATGCTCACCGTCCCCATTATCCACTAATTAGTCTTCCTTCTGATTTCACATCTGAGAAAAAGGTTCTATTTATCTTTTCCCTATTAACCTCCTCTTTTTCTTGCCACATTACTACTCCCTTACCTCTTCTCAACAGTCTTGCTTTATCTTCATGTCTTTTTTTTTTGCAAGGAAATTATTTTATTTTATTTTTTCTTCATCTTTATTAAATTGCATATTTCTTATTTACATTTCAAATGTTATTCCCTTTCCCGGTTTCCAGGCCAACATCCCCCTAACCCCTCCCCTCCCCTTCGATGTGGGTATTCCCCTCCCCATCCTCCCCTCATTACCGCCCTCCCACTAACAATTCCATTCACTGGGGGTCCAGCCTTGGCAGGGCCAAGGGCTTCCCCTTCCACTGGTGCCCCTACTAGGCTATTCATTATTACCTATAAATTTGGAGCCCAGGGTCAGTCCATGTATAGTCTTTGGGTAGTGGCTTAGTCCCTGGAAGCTCTGGTTGGTTGGCAATGTTGTTCATATGGGGTCTCAAGCCCCTTCAGCTCTTTCAGTCCTTTCTCTGAATCCTTCAACGGGGGTCCCATTCTCAGTTCAGTGGTTTGTTGCTGGCATTCGCCTCTGTATTTGTCATATTCTGGCTGTGTCTCTCAGGAGAGATCGACATCCGGTTCCTGTCGGCCTGCACTTCTTTGCTTCATCCATTTTATCTAGTTTGGTGACTGTATATGTATGGGCCACATATGGGGCAGGCTCTGAATAGGCGTTCCTTCAGCCTCTGTTCAAAACTTTGCTTCCCTATCCCCTCCTAAGGGTATTCTTGTTCCCCTTTTAAAGAAGGAGTGAAGCATCCGCATTTTGGTCATCCTTCTTGAGTTTTATGTGTTCTGTGCATCTTGGGTAATTTGAGCATTTGGGCTAATATCCACTTATCACTGAGTGTATATCATGAGTGTTTTTCTGTGATTGGGTTACCTCACTCAGGATGATATTTTCCAGTTCCATCCATTTGCCTATGAATTCCATAAAGTCATTGTTTTTGATAACAAGTAGTATCCCATTGTGTAGATGTACCACATTTTCTGTATCCATTCTTCTGTTGAAGGGCATCTGGGTTCTTTCCAGCTTCTGGCTATTATAAATAAGGCTGCTATGAACATAGTGGAGCATGTGTCTTTGTTGTATGTTGGAGCATCTTTTGGGTATATGCCCAAGAGAGGTATCGTTGGGTCCTCAGGTAGTTCAATGTCCAATTTTCTGAGGAACCTCCAGACTGATTCCCAGAATGGTTGTATCAGTCTGCAATCCCAGCAACAATGGAGGAGTGTTCCTCTTTCTCCACATCCTCGCCAGCATTTGCTGTCACTGGAGTTTTTGCTCTTAGCCATTCTGACTGGTGTGAGGTGGAATCTCAGGGTTGTTTTGATTTGCATTTCCCTTATGATTAAAGATGTTGAACATTTCTTTAGATGCTTCTCAGACATTCGATGTTCCTCAGCTATGAATTCTTTGTTTAGCTCTGAACCCCATTTTTTAATAGGGTTATTTGTCTCCCTACAGTCTAACTTTGTGAGTTCGTTGTATATTTTGGATATAAGCCCTCCATCAGTTGTAGGATTGGTAAAGATCTTTTCCCAATCTGTTGGTTGCTGTTTTGTCCTAACGACAGTGTCCTTTGCCTTCAAAAGCTTTGTAGCTTTATGAGATCCCATTTGTCAATTCTTGATCTTAGAGCATAAGCCATTGGTATTTGGTTCAGGAAATTTTCTCCAGTGCCCATATGTTCAAGATGCTTCCCCGCTTTTTCCTCTATTAGTTTGAGTGTATCTGGTTTGATGTGGAGGTCCTTAATCCACTTGGACTTAAGCTTTGTACAGGGTGATAAGAATGGACCGATCTGTATTCTTCTACATGCTGACCTCCAGTTGAACCAGCACCATTTGCTGAAAATGCTATCTTTTTTTTCCATTGGATGATTTTGGCTCCTTTGTCAAAAATCAAGTGACCATAGGTGTGTGGGTTCATTTCTGGGTCTTCAATTCTATTCCACTGGTCTATCTGCCTGTCTCAGTACCAATACCATACAGTTTTTTATCACTATTGCTCTGTAATATTGGTTGAGTTCAGGGATAGTGATTCCCTCAGAAGTCCTTTTATTGTTAAGGATAGTTTTAGCTATTCTAGGTTTTTTGTTATTCCAGATGAATTTTGCAAATTGTTCTGTCTAACTCTATGAAGAATTGGATTGGAATTTTGATAGGGCTTGCATTGAATCTGTAGATCGCTTTTGGTAAAATGACCATTTTTACTATATTAATCCTGCCAATCCATGGGAGATCTTTCCATCTTCGGAGATCTTCAATTTCTTTCTTCAGAAACTTGAAGTTCTTATCATACAGATCTTTCACTTGCTTGGTTAAAGTCACACTGAGGTATGTTATATTATTTGGGACTATTATGAAGGGTGTCATTTCCCTAATTTCTTTCTTGGCTTGTTTCTCTTTTGTGTAGAGGAAGGCTACTGATTTATTTGAGTTAATTTTATACCCAGCCACTTTGCTGAAGGTGTTTATGAGGTTTAGTAGTTCTCTGGTGGAACTTTTGGGGTCACTTAAATATATAATCATATCATCTGCAAATAGTGATATTTTGACTTCTTCCTTTCCAATCTGAATCCCTTTGATCTCCTTTCCCGGTCTGATTGCTCTGGCTAGGACTTCGACAACTATATTGAGTAAGTAGGGAGAGAGTAGGCAGCCTTGTCTAGTCCCTGATTTTAGTGGGATTGCTTCAAGTTTCTCTCCATTTAGTTTAATGTTAGCTACTGGTTTGCTGTATATGGCTTTTACTATGTTTAGGAACGGGCCTTGAATTCCTGTTCTTTCCAGGACTTTTATCATGAAGGGGTGTTGAATTTTGTCAAATATTTTCTCAGCATTTAGTGAAATGATCATGTGGTTTTTATCTTTCAGTTTGTTTATATAGTGGATTACATTGATGGTTTTCCATATATTAAGCCATCCCTGCATACCTGGGATGAAGCCTACTTGATCATGGTGGATGATTGTTTTGATGTGTTCTTGGATTTAGTTTGCAAGAATTTTATTTATTTTTGCATCAATATTCATAAGGGAAATTGGTCTGAAGTTCTCTTTCTTTGTTGGGTCTTTGTGTGGTTTAGGTATAAGAGTAATTGTGGCTTCATAGAAGGAATTCGGTAGTGCTCCATCTGTTTCAATTTTGTGGAATAGTTTGGATAGTATTGGTATGAGGTCTTCTATGAAGGTCTGATAGAATTCTGCACTAAACCCATTGGGACCTGTGCTCTTTTTGGTTGAGAGACTTTTAATGACTGCTTCTATTTCTTTAGGAGTTATGGGATTGTTTAAATGGTTTATCTGTTCCTGTTTAACTTCGGTACCTGGTATCTGTCTAGGAAATTGTCCATTTCCTCCAGCTTTTCACTTTTCTTTTTTTTTTTTTAAGCTGAGCACAACTATTATCATTTTGTAATTAAAAGCATAAAATATATCTAACACCCAGTCCAACACTACATCAGTTATACAGAATATTTAGTTATCCATTCCATTATTATCCATTATTTAAGAAAGGCCTAAAATCTATATTATATCTTGCTAGCTTGTACACTATCTGATAACTATCCAATAAAATATGTATTTTCAGAGTTAAACAGCCTGATAGGCTATGAAACTAGAATCAGTCTTCAACCCCATCAGAAATCTGAGAGCGACCAAATATCTATACACATAGGAAGCCTAAGATGGCTTCCAGAAGTGAGAGGTTGTAGAGACAAATCTCCACTAGTGCAGTCGCCTGTTAGGAACATGTGAGTGCAAGTCTTCAGTCTTCGGGCCCAAAATCAACTGACAGACTCTTGAAATGGAGATTTTGAAGGGCTAATTACCCTGTCTTGGCAGAGTTTATCAGTCAAATATTCTGCATAATTTGTCCTTTTCTGGACAGTATAGTCTGCAGATGAAACAGGCAGTTTTGTCAAGTGGCTGCCTAGCCACAAATTATTTCCTCACCTGAAGGTAGAGATGTTCACATTCTTCGTTAAATCCACCAAAGGGGAACAGTTAGGAGCAGATATGTCTCAAAAAAAAATAACTTTAAATCTCATACATTGTGGATTTCTGACGTTTGTGAAAACCATCTATGTATATGAGACTATCTGGACTGTTGTCTTTATATCTTTTTTTTTTTCAGTTACTACTGTACTTTATTGTGTTCAACCAAATCACCATGTTACAAAAATAGCAAGCTGCCATAATAAAAAATAAGGCTCCTCTATCCAGCACCAGATAGCATCATTTTACTTTCAAGCCTAGAAATTGCACACTTGTATATAAACCAACCGAAGATGAGGATTGAGAGTTTATCTTGGTGGATTTTTCCTTTGATGAATATGAAGTGTACTTCCTTATCTTTTTTGATGACTTTTAATTGAAAATTGATTTTATTTGATATTAGAATGGCTACTCCAGCTTGCTTCTTCTGACCATTTGCTTGGAAAGTTGTTTTCCAGCCTTTCACTCTGAGGTAGTGTCTGTCTTTGTCTCTGAGGTGTGTTTCCTGTAGGCAGCAGAATGCAGGGTCCTCATTGCATATCCAGTTGTTAATCTATGTCTTTTTATTGGGGAGTTGAGGCCATTGATGTTGAGAGATATTAAGGAATAGTGATTATTGCTTCCTGTTATATTCATATTTGGATGTGAGGTTATGTCTCTGTGCTTTTCTTCTCTTTGTTTTGTTGCCAAGATGATTAGTTTCTTGCTTCTTCTAGGGTATAGCTTGCCTCCTTACGTTGGGCTTTACCCTTTATTATCCTTTGTAGTGCTGGATTTGTAGAAAGATATTGTGTAAATTTGGTTTTGTCATGGAATATCTTGGTTTCTCCGTCTATGTTAATTGAGAGTTTTGCAGGATACAGTAACCTGGGCTGGCATTTGTGTTCTCTTAGGGTCTGTATGACATCAGTCCAGGATCTTCTGGCCTTCATAGTTTCTGGCGAAAAGTCTGGTGTGATTCTGATAGGTCTGCCTTTATATGTTACTTGACCTTTTTCCCTTACTGCTTTTAATATTCTTTCTTTATTTTGTGCGTTTGGTGTTTTGACTATTATGTGACGGGAGGTGTTTCTTTTCTGGTCCAATCTATTTGGAGTTCTGTAGGCTTCTTGTATGCCTATGGGTATCTCTTTTTTTAGGTTAGGGAAGTTTTCTTCTATGATTTTGTTGAAGATATTTACTGGTCCTTTGAGCTGGGAGTCTTCACTCTCTTCTATACCTATTATCCTTAGGTTTGATCTTCTCATTGAGTCCTGGATTTCCTGTATGTTTTGGACCAGTAGCTTTTTCTGCTTTACATTATCTTTGACAGTTGAGTCAATGATTTCTATGGAATCTTCTGTTCCCGAGATTCTCTCTTCCATCTCTTGTACTCTGTTGGTGAAGCTTGTATCTACAGCTCCTTGTCTTTTCTTTTGATTTTCTATGTCCAGGGTTGTTTCCATGTGTTCTTTCTTGATTGCTTCTATTTCCATTTTTAATTCCTTCAACTGTTTGATTGTGTTTTCCTGGAATTCTTTCAGGGATTTTTGTGTCTCCTCTCTATGGGTTTCTACTTGTTTATTTATGTTTTCCTGGAATTCTTTCAGGCATTTTTGTGATTCCTCTCTGTAGGCTTCTACTTGTTCTCTAAGGGAGTTCTCCACGTCTTTCTTGAAGTCCTCCAGCATCATGATCAAATACGATTTTGAAACTAGATCTTGCTTTTCTGGTGTGTTTGGATATTCCATGTTTATTTTGGTGGGAGAATTGGGCTCCGATGATGCCATGTAGTCTTGGTTTCTGTTGCTTGGGTTCCTGCGCTTGCCTCTCGCCATCAGATTATCTCTAGTGGTACTTTGTTCTGCTATTTCTGACAGTGGCTAGACTGTCCTATAAGCTTGTGTGTCAGGAGTGCTGTAGACCTGTTTTCCTGTTTTCTTTCAGCCTGTTATGGGGACAGAGTGTTCTGCTTTCGGGCGTGTAGTTTTTCCTCTCTACAGGTCTTCAGCTGTTCCTGTGGGCCTGTGTCTTGAGTTCACCAGGCAGGTTTCTTGCAGGGGAAAAGTTGGTCCTACCTGTGGTTCCAAGGCTCAAGTTTGCTCGTGGGGTACTGCTTAAGTCCTCTCCACGTCGGCAGCAACCGGGAAGATCTGCGCCGCTCTTTCCGGGAGCCTCCGTGCACCAGGGTTCCAGATGGTGTTTGGTGTTTTCCTCTGGCATCTGGATGTGTGCAGAGTGCAGTCTCTTCTGGTTTCCCAGGCGTGTCTGCCTCTCTAAAGGTTTAGCTCTCCCTCCCACGGGATTTGGGTACAGAGAACTGTTTATCCGGTCTGTTTCCTTCAGGTTGCGGCGGTGTCTCATGCGCAGGGGTCCTGCCGCTCCTGGGCCCTCCCCTACGGGAACCCAGAGGCCTTATACAGTTGCCTCTTGGGCCAGGGATGTGGGCAGGGGTGGGCAGTGTTGGTGGTCTCTTCCGCTCTGCAGCCTCAGGAGTGCCCACCTGACCAGGCGGTGAGGTCTCTCTCCCACTGGGTTTGGGAGCAGAGAGCTGCTGCAGGTCGGGATCCGCGGGTCTATCTTCATGTCTTATAAATATAAATATATACATGGATACACATATAGACTTAGCACATGAGAGGAAAACCTTGGGTATTTGTTTTTCTGGGTGATGTATTTTACTTAACATGATCATATTCAGTTCTATCCATGATTATATTCAGTTCTATCCATTTTCCAGCAAGGAATATAACTTTCTTTGTTCATAGATGAATGAAATCCATTGTGAGGCTGGTAAAATGGTTCAGTAGGTAGAGACACTTGCCATCAAGCTTGATAACCTGAGTTTGATCCCTGGGACCTGCAGGGTGGAAGAAGACAATCAACTAAAGAAACTTGTCCTTTGACTTCCATGTGAAGCCTGCAGTGTGGCTAGACATATATACCCCAATAGTAAAATAACAATAAAAATAATGATAATGATAATCATCTCAAAACTCCATTATGTACATGTATGTACCACATTGTCATTAGCTACCTGTCAACTGATGGGAGTCTAGACTGATTCCATACCCTAGCTATTGGGAATGATCACAAACATGGTGCACATCTTCATGGTCTGTTGACCTCAGCTCCTTTAGGTATATGCACAGGAGTGGTGAAGCTGAATCATATGGGAGTTCTATTCACAGATTTTGAGGAACCGCCAACTAATTTCCACAGTGGGTGCACCAATGTTGAGTAAGCCGCCCCCACCCCATCCACATCAACACCATTCTAAGCTCAAGCAATTTTAATTTGCATTTCCCCAAAGACCTAGGATATTGAACATTTCCTCAAATATCTATTAGCCATTTATAGTTTGCCCATTGAGAGCTATCTATCTGATTGTATGATCCTGACTATGGCGAGATAGAATTGCAAAGCAGTTTGAAACAAGTCACTATGTACGTTGAGTGTCAGAGCAGATAACTGTGGTAACCTTCCCAGGTTGGTACGTGGCATACATGTGTGTGATGCACCTGTCGTCAAAAGATGTTTCACAAGCGGTAGAACACATTAACATTAACTCCCCTTTGTCTCTATAGAGTGACATTTTAATCACCCTTTCAACTTTTGAGAGCTAAAATGTGTTGCTACTTCCTAGCGCCTGGAGGGACTTTGGAACCCTCCAGGAGTTCCAAAGTGCTTCTGGAACCTTTTGCATGCCTTCTAGGGTTGTTCAGGTACACCCCATTAGTGAGTACCAGGAACAAGAATAAAGGGACACTGGGGCAGAGCTCCCTGGACCCCACTACAGAAAAATTAGGTCCCTACCTTTAAAGCAAAGATACTTCTGGTTCAGTATTCTTAGGTCAAACGAAACAAAACAAAAAGGTCACAGAGTGGCATTCTTATCTGGTTGAACCCGGCTATTCTTTCTGGTGTGTAGCCACAGTCCCCTTACTTGGAAGTGAGGATTATCTAACCTAAACAGTTGTAGTGCTGATTCAAACCAAGATGCATGTCAGACATGGTTGCACGTAAGTGTAACTCCAAGTCTCAGGTGGGAGAGGCAAGAGAATCAGGAATCTAAGCCTAGGTCTCAGGAAGCAGAGGCAGGAGGATCAAGAGTTCAAGGCCAGTTTTGAACACAGAGCAAATTTGAGACTCTGTCTTTTAAAAAAAGGAAGCAAGCAAACAAGGATGGAAGACATATGATGGGCACAAAAACACGCAGGGAGTAGTACTTGATCTAAGATGGACACATTCCTGGACCAGAGACGTCTTTTGAACGGGTTTAGAAAACTCGTTTTCAGAAAGCCACAGAAGGTTAGAAGTGGGGCAACCTGCAGGTCTAAATGAATTATGCCACGTGTTTTAAGATGGTGACTGTGGAGTCATAGAATCCTGGGAGCAAACCCTAGCCGCCAATTAATCACTGTATGACGTCGCCTCTACCAGCTTCTCCCATATCTCTCACTTCAAAGCAGGAAAAGCTAAGGGCATTCACAGTCTAGTTTCAAAACCTCCGTGCTATAAGATGCAATTATCTACCATGCACAGGGCTTCGTGTTTCAACTCAGCAAAGGAAAAACTATTGACATTTACAGTCTCAGGCATCTCCCGCAGTGTGTGGGATACAAACCTCAAGGTGGGCTACTGGATACTTTTCTCTACAAAAGGCCACTAGACAATAAAAATTTTATCCCCAAAGGGAGACTAAAATCATGAGCCACTCTTTATCCCTGTGATTGTTTGCTTTCTTCCCTCCATACCAGTCCATGATATAGACCTGATGTTTATGCTGGGTTTCTTCATCTACCATATTGGCATCGCAGAGATACAAGTGTTGGCTGTCTTCACTCTCTACATCATCAGTCCTACAACCCAGAACCCAGACTGGCCATTTCTCTGTAGCTCACTGAAAGGTTCTTGTACCAACACCAGCAGAGTTGTCTTAGGAAAACCATTTTTGCATTCATTCATCCATCCATCCATCCATCCATTCATTCATTCATTCATTCATTCATTTATCATAATGACCTGGGTAAGGAGTTCTCTTTCCCAGTTCCTTATATGGGACATAAACCTTGCTAGAAGTCAGTGCTAAGGCCAAGTTTGGTTTGCCTAATCCTATGTTTCTCACTGGTCGGGTTTGCCTTCATTTTTAGAAAACTCAAAGCATAATGCTGCTTTGAATCAACTACAATTGCAGTGCTTTCTTGAAGCCATTTTTCCCCTCCTGATGTGGAGACAGGACATAATAAATGAAAGAAGACTCTGCTGGTCCAGGCTTAAGATGCTATTCTGAATCACAGATTGTATTTATCATAAGAAGACACTACTCAGACTTTAATGTGCCTGCAAATTCCTGGAGATCTGATTACTATGCTAAATAAGTCACTGAATCTGTCTCAATAACTCAGGAACTGCTGCATTTCTAACTTCAGACCCCAGGTGATGCCACTGAGGCATGGTCTACACATTGAGTTGCACAAGGTGAAAGAAACGTGTTCCCTTGATTCAGCACAATTTCTGTGTCCACCTCCTCCACAGAATATGACCAAAGTCTCTAGAAGTGTAGGGATAGACACAAAAAGCACATAGGATGCTGTTAAGAAGTACAAGTTGCCCCCACCCTAATTTCCCTTTGTCTCTCCACTAACCCTCCGAGTTCCCGATGAAAGTGGCCAGAAAATCTCCTGGGAAGCTCTCCAGATGCTTTTGCTGCAGGTGGCCTCAAGGCCAATTTTCAAAATGACTGCTTTTTCCAAGGTTTTTCCCAAGGTACACTGCTGGGGACAGCTGTTATCACTAATACTTGGCTAGGATTTTAACATCCTAGTGTTTTCATACCAGCCCTAAGAAGGTCCCATCCCTCATCTTCAATGCAGAGTTGGTTCAGTTCCAGAAAATCTTAGACCCTCACCCCTAGGCCCAGAGCAACCAGGTCTCCCTATTCCTACCCTGACCCCACACCTCAGGCCAGCCAGGTAGAGACAAAGCCTCTCATGCACAGAGCGAACCCCAGGCACCAGGGCGGGGTCCCCGGGTGCCCCAGCCCTCACTCACCTTACCTGTCTGGACTAGGATGGCCAAGGAGAAAACGAGGTAAACGAGGAGAGCAGTGAGCCTGGCCACCATGGCTGGGAGCAGGTGCAGGGCCCCAGAGGAGGACAGTTATCCCAGGAGGGCCTGAGAGGTGGGTGGGGAGGAGGGTCCGGAGAGGAGGAGCCTATCACACCTTCAGGACCCCTCCAACAGCTAGAACCACTTTAGCAGCTTGGCTGTAGTCTGGGGGTAGGAAATGGGGGAGAGGGCGGAGGTGGGGCTAACAGACACCCTTGGGTCGCCTGATCCGGATTGGGTGGTGTGTCTACTTGCTGCCCACAGACCCCTCCCCATCCTCCATCGCTATGGGAATGTCAGAAGCGGCCTGCAAGTATCAGAAGCCAGGGGGTGAGAAACAGCAGCGGAAATGATGCTCAGAAATGGCCACCTGTGAGACCACCACACCCTGGCCCAGAGCTTGCGACCTTGGGCCCCACCTTCCTCCTCTACTTCAGTTCTCCCAGCAGCGAGGACCCCAGCACCTCTGCAGCACTTGCTACTCCAGGTTGAAAGCTGCAACAAAATCCCTGCCCCACACTAAAAGAACTGGTCTGTTTGTGTAGCTGCTGGGTACCAGGTGGAAGCTGAGGATCAGGGTAGGCAACAGGGAGGGTGAGCTCAGTCCAGAGTAAAAGCTGTAGGGAACAGTTCCTGAGGCTTGAGTTAGGGATGGCCTTAATGAAGGGAAAGTTCACAGCTGTTCAATCTACTGAGACTAACAAATGCACTGCAGTCTTTCCCAATGAATCTCTCTCTTTGCAAATGTAGCCCACCTCCCTGGCGGTGAGAATGCAGATACTCTCTGCTGTGACAACCAAAAACCTACTGCAGCCTGGAATTGAAAGCTCCCAATATGAGCAGGGCTGCAGCCAGCTCTCAGGACAAAGAAACACAGCTCAGGGTAGCAGCATGGAACCTGTCTATACCATCATGCTGCATAAGCTGCCCTGGGTCCCACTTCAGAGCACCACTCCTATTCCTCTTCCCATGGGGCAGAAACAACACATATACATATACACAGGCAGGCAGGCAGGTGAGCACAGACACACACAAACACAGACACACACAGACACACACAGACACACACACACACACACACACACACACACACACACACACACCCTAATGAAAACAATACTAAAAAGAAGAGAAATTTTCTGAGCCTTTAAGAAAATCCTAATTCCCTGACTCAGCAAACCCAATCATATATGCTTAAAGGGGAAGTTAAAATTTATTGGGAAGGGTGCTCTCTATTCAGAAAATAAGGTTCAAACAGCATCTGTCTTCAAACTACACAACAGAGCTGTGGGGGAACTCAAGTCCATCCACTACCAGAAGCCGCGGATTTCCTACCTTGAGCTGGTACTAGAAGGTCCTATTTGCTAGGTTAATGTTTTTGTCAAAACATTGACAGAAAAACTGTGAAGTTGAAATGCTGTGGAGAGAGGTGTGACCACTTCCTCCTGGCAGAGATCATTGAGATAGGTGTGGGGGAGGATGAATCTAGGTCCAGTTTCCCAGTCCATCAGGGTGGATGAAAAGTTGTTCCCTCTGGACATTCCCCTGCCTTCTTCCTGCTACCTTTAGTGCTAGTGAGTCACAGAACCAGGATAAGGTGGTTCAGGGGAAGTGAAGGCCACAGCTGTGAGGACAAGAACCAGAACTAATAGCAGACACAGGTGTCTATACCATGTTCTCTCCCTAAGGCTCTTCAGCATGTTTGCCTAAGCCTGCACAGCTACCTACCACAGTCAAAGCTAAATGGCTGTATCCTCCATCCTGCAATGCCTATGAAGCCTCGACATGGCTCACCTTCTCTGAACTTGCAAACCAAAAATTTTCATTACACTTGAGAGGAGAGCTCGCTGTATAATCCAGGCTGGCCTAGAATTCTCTATATGGCCCAGGCTACTCTTGAACCTAGACAATCTTTCTGTCGCAGCCTGCCCCAGCCTGCCCCAGCCTGCCCCAGCCTGCCCCAGCCTGCCCTAGCCTGCCTGGTACAGGGATGGGCCCAGGTGAATGACCATGTCTAGTTTGTCAACTCTGCTATATTTTCTTTAAACAAAACTTCAAATGCCCAGTTTTTCAATGCACTTGCCTTGAGCTTTAGAACTCACGTGGTCCTCCAGTCCTACCACATACCTCCCTCCACTCAGGGGTGGCATGTGACTAGACTCGGGGTAATTAGGAAGGATTTCTCCTTCCAAAGGAGCGACGGGAACATCTGGCTCTGAAGACACTGGATAGGACTGGATGTTTCTGTTCCCAAGGTCTTTCCTGCCTGGAGTTAGGAAAGCTACATCTGCCTGTGGAGGAGCTGGGGTTCTGGTGCCCATTGGATCCGAAAGCAATGCTGGGTCCTTGAAATCCAGGACCTCTACCTCTCCCACAGGTGGCCCCTGTTTGATTTGACGGACCAAAGAAGCCAATTCTGTTTCCCGGTAGGATGGCCAGTTACCAGGGGCTGGGTGTGGCAAAGGAGAAGCGAGATCAGAATCTGGAGACATGGTGCCAACATCCACACAGCTCGGATTAGCCTTTGATTTGAAAGACACATCAATACATCCATTCTGCTGTGGCCTTCCAGGGCCTCCCCTGGTTCAATTGGTGGTTAGTCTACATCCTCTCTATTCTCTTTGTAATAATTGAAACTGTCTTCAGTACAGATCTCCAGGGCTGCAGCATGGTTGAAGGAGTGCTCCAGCACTGTTGAAAGAGTGCTCCAGCACTGAGGAGCAGGCTGTGGAATGGGCACCTCTGACCATGGCTGGCCAGACATTGTCCAGGGCCAGCCTGCTGCTGATGTGAAAAACCCACACCCCAGGAATCCCCAGGTTGCTTAGTCTAAGAACAGAGGAAAGAGTGGATTATAACTAGTCCATTCATCCTCCTTCCAAATTTATTTTGTAATCAAAAGACTTTAACGATCAAAGTCAAACTTTGCCTGCTATATCAAACAGAAGCAAAGCTTCTACGTAACTGAGATAAATACCATACAGGAACTTTGTTATAAGCTGCCTTTTGTCTGGCATTGTGTATGGAACACTAAGTCATCAGGTTATATGTCTGCTCCAGAAGCCCATATCAAATATTCTGTCAAAACCTGGCTGTCTTGAGAGCAAACATGGAATGCAAGAATATTTTATGCTTTCTCTACGTGAATGAAAACTTAAATCGCACTCAAGCTTACTTAAGCTTACAATCCCTAAAACACTTAAATAGTACTGATTTCTACAAGCCGTGCCTACACCAGTGCTTATCAGTCTTCACTGGGCTCTGCAAGATAGGGGTGGTAGCTGTGCTAGATCTTAGTGAGGAAAAAGTTGGCTTTGAGAGGTTAGTTAATCTTCAGATCATACAGCCAAAACTTGGCAAAGCTAGGGCAAGAATTTCATGCTAACAAGAAACTTTGTCTTCCAAACATCTCTGTGTACCGTGATTCACATGGACTAATGTATTAATGACAGAGGATGATAGATCTATCAGTACTTTTAATGACCAAGTCTAAAACAATTTTTGAGCAAAAGTTCAACATGGGTGAGATACAAATGTATTAATCAAAATGAGGCTCAGTATTTAGGAACAGATCTTCATTTTCTCTGTAGAGTAGACCATGAACCCCTCTTAATTCCCAAGAATCTCTTTTCTCAGAGGAGTGTCACCAGATAGTCCCAGCTATCCTGAAACTCAAGACCTTCTGCTGGGATGTGGCACTACTCTTGCCAGCTCAGTCACCTACTATCTCAGTGTCAATGGCACAGTTGCTGTGAAGAGGACAGATGTGTAAGACGACTCCTAACCCTAAGAGAAAGCTTGGGTTAGGAAGGCTCTGGAAGGCTGAAGGAACTCCCATTCAGAGCCTGTCCCACATGTGGCCCATATATATACACCCACCGAACTAGATAAGATGGATGAAACAAAGAAGTGCAGGCTGACAGGAACTGGATGTAGATCTCTCCTGAGAGACACAGCCAGAATATGGCAAATACATAGGTGAATGCCAGCAGCAAACCACTGAACCGAGAACGGGACCTCCCCATTGAAGGAATCAGAGAAAGGACTGAAAGAGCTTGAAGGGGCTTGAGACCCCATATGAACAAAAATGCCAACCAACCAGAGCTTCAGGTGACTAAGTCACTACTCAAAGACTGACCCTGGGCTCCAACTGCATAGGTAACAATGAATAGTAAGGGCACCAGTGGAAGGGGAATCCCTTCATCCTGCCAAGACTGAACCTCCAGTGAATGTGATTGTTGGGGGGAGGGTGGTAATGGGGGGAGGATGGGGAGGGGAACACCCATATAGAATGGGAGGGGAAAGATGTTAGGCGGGGGTTGGGGATTTAGCTCAGTGGTAGAGCCCTTGCCTAGGAAGTGCAAGGCCCTGGGTTCAGTCCCCAGCTCCGAAAAAAAAAGAACCAAAAAAATAAATAAATAAATAAAAAAGATGTTAGGGGGATGTTGGCCTGGAAACCAGGAAAGGGAATAAAAGTTGAAATGTAAATTAAAAACACCCAATTTAATAAAGATGGAGGAAAAAAAAGACTCTGGAAAGCGTGACCTAGCCAATGATATCAATCCTGTGTTTGCATGAAATACCAAAGCTCAAATTCTCCCAGATTATGTAATTTCCTCAAAAGTAAACAATCAAGAATAAGAGGGAATGGCTAAAAAGAAGTATTAAGATCCACTGAATCATATAACGAGATCTTTGTTCACTGGGGCAAGTATTCATCATTCTAGTCTAGGTTTCTACTGCAATAATGAAGAGAGTTGAGGTTTTCTTCAGTTCTCTTTCTCTCTCTCATTCTGTGCACTGTCCACTAGCCACTACGTCTACCCAAGTGTATTCATGATACTCTGCTGTACTGGCTGGATTTCGTCACCCTGATGCAGACCTGAGAAGAGACTGCCTCAATCACACAAGCCTGAAGGCAAGTCTGGGGGAGGGGCATTTTCTTGGTTAATTATTGGTGGGAGGAAGAGCAGTTCACTATGGGTGATACCATCCTAGGGTACCGTATCTGGTTGTGTAAGAAATCAGGCTGAGTAACACAGAGGAACCAAGCCAATAATAATGTTCCTCCATGGCTTCTGCTCCAGTTCCTGCCTCCTTCTAGGTTCCTGTCTTGCTTCACTTCCTGCCTTGGCTCCCCTAATGCACTGTGTGACCCAGGACAGTAGACCAAATAAACCCTCTCCTCCCCAAGTCAGGTCAGTGTTTGTCCCTTCTGTGAGTTGCTATATTCAATTGCTAAGGTTTCTTTTCATTTTTTTGAGACACAGTCACATGTAGCTGAGGATAACCGTGAGCTTCTATTCCTCCTGCCTGCACCTCCCAAACACTGGGATACCAGCTGTGATACTAAACCCTGTTTGTGTGGCACCAAGGTCAAAACTCTGGGCTTTGTGTCCACAAGGCAAGTGTTCTACCAGCAGAGCTTCAACTCTTGCCCTCAGTTGGTGCTTATAGAAATTAGGGTTGCAAATAAAACATACCACAGAAGACAAAAGTCCAGGCTGATAAAATGACTCAGCAGGGAAAGCCACTTATCTACAAAAGCTGAGAGCTATACCCAGAATCCAGTGGCAGTGAGAGAGCACAAACTCTGACAAACTGGATTCCCACCCAGACACCTCCCCACCAGCTGCCTCCAACCCCCAACTCCCACACAGTAATATAATTTTAAAAACTGAAACCAATCAGTAACAAGAGACCCTGGAGCCCCAGCCCATCCCACAGCAGGGTATTGCAGCTGGGAAACCTCTTGAGTTTGGAAGTGAACAGCTTCAAAGCTTCAAAGAGTAGGAAAATACAAATCATGCAAGCGTGGAGCAAAATAAATGCCTTTTAATGAGACATAAATCAATATCCTGGCGTTTGCTACAGTTAATTTACCCTCCACACTGAGGTCATTTTGAATGCTCACAGATAGAATTTGTCTCCTAGAAAGAAAAACTGTATCACAAAACAGAACAGCCATGCTGGCCTGCCTGTGACTAATCCTTTCCCAGGAACTACTCTCTTCTCTACCTGAATACGCATATGTTTCAGAAGAGGCCTGCAAACATGAATAATGTGTGACCACTGTTGGAGGAAGAGGTTCCAGGACTAGGAAAATGTTCTTCTCCTTGAAGGGGTACAGCAAAGCATCCAGAGGGAGCTAGGACCATGATCCTGAGCTACTTTAGTTTACAAATGTTGTCCTCAATGCTGGGCATGTGTGATGCAATGTTTCAAATCCTTAAGACAACGATACTGACAGAATCTGGAGGAAAGAAGCCTAGGAGACAGTGTTAAGTATGAAAACACGGAATGTGAGGCAAAGCCCATGCTGAAAGGGGAGGTAGCAGAGTTGTCACTCAGAGCAGTGGTAGGATAATTCTGACTTGCATTTTATGTTATTCCATTGTCTGTAGTTTGTCTCATTTTATCAAGCATGAGGCACACCAAATCTGTCAATCACTCTGGTCATGTCTCACACTGCTCCGTTATGGCACACGCCGGTGTCTTAAAAATCGTAGTATTTCAAGCACTCAGCCCTCCTTCCAAGGGGCTCTAGGTACAACCTGGGGAGAGAGAGTCTTTAAGCTAGAGAGTAAGAGGTTAGAGGAGAAAGGATAGAGGCCAACTGCTAAGTCTGTTCTAGAGTCTAGACTACACAGCGGGTGAGATGGAGACCAAGACCCGGTACAGATCACAGAACAGGAGGGGACACTTGTATGTAGAGCCCTTGGATATAGAGCTGAGTGCTTGAAATACTATGATTTTTAAAGGCAGATCCCCTGGACACCAACAGCATCTGGAAGGACCAAGAATCACAGAGTATTAGAATGAGAATTGGTACCTGCATAGCCATAAGAAGATGCTGTGCATGTGCATGTGTGTGCCCGTGTGTCTGTGCCTGTGTGTGTGTGTGCAAAAAGCATGTGAGGAGAAAGTTGTGTTTCCCTACTACAGCCATAAAGGCCTTCATACACGTGCTCACACACATGCATGCGCAGGCACATGCACACACACACACACAAACGCTGTCATCCATTCACTCCGGTTCTTCACTGTCTCCTTTGATGCTTTCCAGAAATATAAAAATTGCGGGGAGGGGCAGAATGAGCTGTAACCGGAGTGACTGATAAAATGAACCAAAATACAAACAACCAGGTAACATGAAATACAAGTAAGAAACACCCTATCTACTCTGCATAAGAGATCACCCCTGTATACATACTTCAGAGCTGTATTCACTGTGGCTTGGACATTTAACTCTGACATAAGCACCTTTCATAATTTCGGGAAGACTATTTGTAAAACTGGGAAGATAGTTATACTTACCGCCTATAAGTTGAGAGAGTTTTAATTAAGATAATATCTGCAAGTGTTTTATCACAATGCCCTGCAGATAAAGTGATGAGCAAATTTTTGCTCTGTCACTCTATCTGCCCACAATCTAGTTTTAGTTTGACTGAGAAGCAACTATGGGAAGCCACAAAGAAACTCCTGTGAGTTAAGCTGGTATTGCAGAATACAAAGACAAAAGAGCCCACCTGAAGTCAATAGTCTCATAGGAGCACCAACTGGACAGACACCTGCAGAATAGCCTACTGCAGCACTAGCAGAATAACCCACTGGGGAGACTAAGAAATGGATTTGTCTCTGACAACGCTGTGGGTAAACCAATCAGCACGATTTCAGGTGATGATGCCAGGAGAAACCTGAGACGACTAAAAGCCTCATCTACCTCCCCCCCATTATAGTACTCATAATTTAATCCTTAGCAATACCTGTTTGAAAGAATGAATCATGATGCCTCCTCTCCAGAAATCATTAACCTGAAAAGCTTCCACTAAGGCAGTTAGTTATGACTGGATATTTTTGTGTAGCCCCAAGAACAATGTTTTTCACAGCAAGCCCCAGTAGTTCTACAAAAACATATAATCACTGTTGGTTCTGGTTTCTATGCCTGACAGATAGTGCAGGAAAAAGAAAGAATCTTTTACATCTTGGAGAGCCTGAAGCTCCAGAGGTCCAGCTTAGGTCTTGGTTTTGAACCAGCGCCTTTCTTAGAAGCCACCAAAGGTTATTATCAAATGGTTTCTGGCCACTAGAGATAGTGTCCCTCCTAATGTCCTTCCAGTGCATAGCACAGTCACACACTCCACATTACTCACGGGTAGAGATTCTTCACAGACTGCTCACTGTTAGTCAGGCTGAAATACAGGGCTTTTCTCTTCAGGTCATCTGCTTCCCCTTGGCAGAAGCCCACCTTAGGAGGAAGCTGCAGCTGGACACTGTAGGATTCTTTGGGGCGAGTTCCAAAAACTGAAGACCATTGGCAGGATAGAGAAAGAGGACATAGGAATCACATTCATCGGGTGCCAGAACGGCCTGGAAAGTGTTCAGCTGTGGACAAAAAGGAATTGCAGACACCCTTAAACAAAGAAATGAACAAAAGAAGAAAATCAGAACACAGGTAAGGTGTTCCAACAAGGGGGCGGAGGCCAGATCCTTTTTAGGATTTCCCCATGTTGGTTTTGAACATAATCTCTTTTAGAATCCCCTCTTCAAATTACAAATATAATTTTGTAAACCATGTGTTATTTTTTAAATCTTAGATTCTAACAATTTAGATCAATAGTTAAATAATGCATAAATGAAACACTGGTTTAAAATCTTTAGGATTGCAGGGAAGAGGATGAAGAAGAACTAACTAACACTAAGGATATTTGAAAAAGCCATATGAAGGGCCAGAGAGACGGACAGTTAAGGGCACAGGCTGTCTTCCAGAGGTCCTGGGTTCAATTCCCAGCACCTACTCACCCATGGTAACTCACCCCTGCTTGAAACTTCAGTTCCAGGACTTCTGACAGCCTCACACAGATATACAAGTAGGTAAAACATCCGCGAACATTAAAATACAAAAGCCATATGAAAAGCTACTTGCCAACTTACAACGAACGTTTAAAGGGAATTGACTTATAAGGTGGGTAATTCTCCTTCCATTGGCTACAAGTTCTCAAAATGGCCAGAGCCAGATGTAGGACACCTCACTCTCAAGTTGTTGGTCGAGGATGTCACAGAGATGATACCAGAGTTGTCATTTCTCATTGCTCAGGGCTACCCATCAGAATGTGATGGTAAGATCCTATAGCTGATGACACCACACAAGTAGGTCAAAGAACTTGAAGAAATCACACAGACCTGCCTGCACAGTACTTAGCAGGAAGCTTCCACCCCTGCTAGCTACCCTTTATGATGCTAGAAGATGCTATGCAGACTATTCTCACTCCACTGTGACTACTCAGGGCTATATAACAAAAGCCCTGGCAAGATGTACTCATGGGTTTGCCATGAATGCCAGGAATGTTATGAGGATCATCAATCACTTTCTGGGTGGATTGAAGGTCTGCACTACAAGAGGAAACTTTTGCCTGGCATTGTAAATCTGGTCAAGAAACCGTGGTGGAGAGGCTCATAAGCCCTGGGAGTGAACCATAACTACTATTTTCTTAAATGGATATATAGTATCAAACTATACCAGTTACAAGCTCATAGATTAACACAGCTCTCATTGGTCATTGGGGGAGGATCTTCATACAGTGGATGGTAGTTAATACACATTCATAACTAGTCCGAACTCTCTGTGGCGAGCTCAGCCACAGATGCTCCCACCATATCAAGTTCCCCCAACGCTCAGGGAATATTGGAAAGAAAAGAGGTGGAAAGAGTTTAAGAGCCAAAGGTCGGAAGGAATTGGGTCAAAACAATGACATGTGCTCATGATATGGTCGTTGAACTCCCAAACTCAGTGCAGTTCGTGTCCAGCAGAAGAGCAAACCACTCAACATTCCAGCACGGATGTGGTAGGGCACTGAAGCCCCTGCCTGCAGCTGAGAAGATTCTGACAGTTGAGAACTGCTAGGGGAGGGTTTTCTTTGGGGGGGGTCCCTAGTGAGTGGACCATGCTGCAGTGGTGGCCCCTCACCCATGAGTAGGCTTCACTGTATTCAAGGGATTCTTAGAACAAATACAGGGGGTGAAGTGGATATACTGAAATATACTGTATCAATGTATGAAATTCTCAACAAATAACATTAAAACACTGTATTTAAAAGTGTTAAGGTTGTAAGCTTCTCCAGTCGAAACTCTTTTGAGAGTTCTGGACAAGGAACAAAATTGATTTGCTCATTCCTATACCCTCAGTTTTTATTTTGTGTCTCAACGGCTTTCACATCCATATATCATATTAGCATCCATGCGTGCACCCACCCATGCAGCCATCCATGTATTCATCCATCCATCCATGCATCCAACCATCCATGCATCCATCTATCCATCCATGCATCCATCCATTTATGCATCCATCCATTTATGCATCCATCTAGCAGGCATCCAGGAAGCCATGCATCCATCCATCTATGCATGCATCCATCCATCCATCTATGCATCCAGCCAGCATACATCCAGCCAGCCAGCTATGCATCCATCCATCCATCCATGCATCCAACATCCATGCATCCAGCAAGACATGCATCCATCCATCTATGCATCCACCCATTGCCTACTGCAGGCAACACTCAGTCAGGAAGCAACTGATCAAAAGGCATCCTTACTGATCTCACAGCCAAACTCCCTTTCCTCTTCAATCTCTTTACAACACGAGTTATCTTGTCACATTGCAGATGAAGAAAGAGACCCAGGGGCTTGCTTAAGGTTGGGCAATGATTAATGGTGGAAGCCAGCCAGACTCAACAGCTCATCCCCTACAATAGACAGTCATCTGAACTCTACCAAACAAGCCATTCCAGGACACAAGCTCTGACACAATCTCCCTTCCCTGGCTCAGCTCCACTAAGCCCTCCACACAGTGTTTAAGGGTCCCCACTCCTACTAAGTGCTTTGATGCTGTGTTCATATTTCCCTGCACCAAGAAAATCCTAACCAGCAAGCACTGCCTCCTGGGGGTCGAGGACTGTGATTGCCTGCGGAACCCCTTCCATCCTTCAGCACCCACTTTGTTGGTTTTCCAGTATGTATTTGGCTCCTGTTGGTTGTCTGGTTTGGCTTTGGCCTCCACTCACTAAACCATCTGAATATTAATTCATTGGGGTTGGTACCCGCTAAACCACATTATGTTTGATGCTGCATTCAGGACAGAGCCAAAAAACTATGCCCCAAGAGCCTGAATTATAGGAGAGGAAAACAGCCAGGAGTGGAATTTTAGGAGAATGACTGGGGACAGGCATGGTGGCAGAGGCCACAGAAAAAGGAGAGTGTCCAGGACATCAGAGTGGGGGTGGGGTCGCATCACAGTGCCAGCCAATGAATGAAGATAAACACTGTGGGAGCCAAAGTAGACCTAGATGAGAGTTGGAGTCTGAATTAACACCAGGGTGACTGTGGAATTATTCCCTGATATTTTGTTTACTGAGTTTCAAAGGGATGTTTTCTGCCATTACCAACTTCTTCTACCATAGAATTAGTTAAGGGATGCTCCACTGTCTTAGACTCTGTAGTTGGCTTCTCTCACTAGATCATATATGTTGTACAATTTAATAGGGAACTGGGGAGACATTTCTCTTACAAATACTCGCTTTATAAACAAGGTGGATGACAAGAAGGAAAAGAATCACTTATTGGTATCATTATCTTTTCATTTTGCTAAACAAGACAAACTGACACACCAAGAACCTCAAAGCTGAATACAAGGAATAAATGTGTCCTTGTGTTTTTTTCTGTCTTGTTCTAGAACATCTCAAATGTCACTTTTGCCTTTCTGACACATAATGCTAAAGTACAGCTTTGAGGTTTGGGTAATAAGACAAAGAAATGCAGATATTAATATGATTATAGGAAAAAAAAACTCCTCTGTATTCTCTAAATGGAAGAGTCTACTTACCTTCCTTGTTTTTCAAAAAAAAAGTTCATGAATTCAGTCCCCACATTCTACATTTATTGCAGCTGTAGTCCTCAATTATGTCATCAGCGGGACTTGACCCTCCCCAGAAAGGTGAAAACCTCTAAGTTTCCAACTCAGGTACACGCAGAACATGCGTCATCCCTCATCAGTCAGGGTAGGGCCAGAGGCTGCCAAAACTTTATTTCAGTCACAAGAAAGTTCAAGTAGGAGATGAAAAGCCAAACTAATAATCCCATCCTTAAATGACCAACTGTGGAGGCTCCTGGTACGATGGCCACAATCAACATCACAAGGTAAGGGAGAACCAAGGTTCTAAATTTAGAGAAATTCCATATGATAAGGGCTGTCTACATGTGGAGATCAGAAGGCAGTGGGGAGGAGGTCTGGGAAGAAGTGAGGAGGCTGTGATGGGAGAGCCTGACTTTTAACGTGGAGATGTGCACATGAGTGCCTTGCTTGTTCTATGTCATTTCTGTGTCACCTTTTGGTGAAGCACTCACTTCAGATGGCAAGCTTTTCTTTTCCTCATCTCCACTAAAACAGGCAAATAACGGAGGAGAAAACAACAAAAACTTCTTTTTAATATACTTTATGATCCCAAAGTACATTCTGGAAGAGTTGACCTGCTTGAAATCTGCCACACATGAACCCCTTCCTTGTCAGGGCTACAGACTTCCACACAGAATTGCTATGAGGCCACTTCATGGGCCCTGAAGAGCCCCTCCTTAGAGACACCTTCTGTCTGACTCTTTTCCAAAGGGAAAGGCCCTCACATTCCCAGAGACAAGTTGTCCAAGGGTCCTCCACACAGGTTCTGAAAGTAAGCCCTCAGCTGGACTACCAAAACCTGTACAAGAGTCATGGCCTCCCAACTTCCCCAAAGAGAAAGAGAGAGTGCCAGCTAGGAAAGGAGCTCGCCACAGGGTGGAGAGCAGTTCAAAGAGGATCAGGTCAGAGTTGCCCAGCTGCAAGGTCTCCAGTTTCCTATTCAGCCAGAAAACCAGAAGGCTTCTCAAACATACCATCCAACAAGGGTAAAACATCAACCAGCAGAATGTCATCTCTACAACAAGGGATTTGTCTATCCAGCCTTACCAAAATGATAACAAAAGAAGAAATGAGGTGATTCCTTCCTGGGGGACACAGTTCAATGCTCAGTCTTCAAAAGGCCACATTCTCTGGAGGTGTAAGGCCACTGATTCTGGCCTCTGATGTTTGGTGTGAACACCAACCACCACATTGTATGTTATGTATGTTATTTTTTCCCCATTCCCATGGGGACACTGATGTGCTTCCAAATTCACCCCCGTACTGTAGATTCGAGAGAATGCCTAATGCTTTCACAATGGCATAGTGTATCCTCCTTCATATGTAGTCTTCATGGACACCTAAGCAGTTTTCTTCATCCCATTTTCATATATCTAGTTATTCTGTATCCTCTGTCTTCACTGACATGTGGTAAATTACACACATACACTTTCTGTGGACTCTAGCTCCATAAATTAAAAACTCCAGCTAAATCCAAAGTTCTTGATCAACAGCTGTCACCTCTGCACCAACTCATCACCCACCATTCCATGTTAAAGCGTCCAGGGACCAGCTGTGATGCATACTATTAGCTGTCAATATGACAGTATCTACAACCATCCAGGAAATAGTCACCAGGCATGTCTCTGATAAAGTATCTTGATTAGATTAATTAAGGAGGGAAGACCCACCCTAAATATAGACACCACCATTCCCTGGACTCAGGCTTGCACTGGATACAAAGAGATAGGAAGCTTAGAAACAACACCCATCTTTCTCTGCTTCCTGACTACAGATACAATGTTTCCATCCTTTTCTGAAGCAACCTCCATGCTCCCATCCTTCTTCCAGGATGCAGCCCAGACTAAGGAAAGCTCTCCTACCACTCATACTCAGTTCCCATTCCTGTGGTCCTTCCAACCCAAATGAAATTCCTCATCAAAAAAACCTTCGACCTACTATCTAACTCAATTCTAGATAACACCCTCCTCCCCCGTGAGAACACAACAGCCTTCCCCTGACACCAAAAACACACAGAGCAACAACAACAACAACAAAATACGGTACCCATTATTACTCAGATCTTCCGGCCATAACCTCTTTGCTCTATGAAGTGACAGTTTAAGAAATCTCAGATTAACTAAATGAACAAACACTTTATTTGTTCATTTTTTTTAAATACAGTTGCACCATGCCATTCTTGCATGCCAGGGAGAACACTCTGTCATACCCAATGTGAACATCCTGGAGGGAATGAAGAGACAGAAACATTTCACACTGTAAAGATATTATTCCTCTGATGTCATTTCCAGTGCCTAATATTAATATTACTATACCAGATGTAAGAAAACTATGTAGAGCCTGCCCCACATGTGGCCCATACATATACAGCCACCCAATTAGACAAGATGGATGAAGCAAAGAAGTGCAGGCAGACAGGAGCTGGATGTAAATCTCTCCTGAGAGACACAGCCAGAATACAGCAAATACAAAGGCGAATGCCAGCAGCAAAGCACTGAACTGAGAACAGGACGCCTGTTGAAGGAATCAGAGAAAGAACTGGAAGAGCTTGAAGGGGCTCGAGACCCCATATGAACAACAATACCAAGCAACCAGAGCTTCCAGGGACTAAGCCACTACCTAAAGACTATACATGGACTGACCCTGGACTCTGACCTCATATGTAGCATTGAATATCCTAGTAAGATCACCAGTGTAAGGGGAAGCCCTGGGTCCTGCTAAGACTGAACCCCCAGTGAACATGATTGTTGGGGGGAGGGTAGCAATGGGGGGAGGATGGGGAGTGGAACACTCATAAAGAAGGGGGGGGGAAACAGCGGCGCAGATCTTCCTGGTTGCTGCCGCCGCAGAGTGCTCGTGGGCAGCACCCCCGAGCAAACTTGAGCCTTGGACCACAAGTAAGACCAACTTTTCTGCTGCAAGTGACCTGCCTGGTGAACTCGGGACACACAGAGGCAGAATTCCTCTAGGACCGGGCACTCCCTGTGTTTACCGGGAGTCCCACACCCCAGGATCCCGGCTCGCAGCAGCTCTCTGCTCCCAGACCCCGTGGGAGAGAGACCTCACCGCCTGATCAGGTGGGCACTCCTGAGGCGGCAGAGCGGAAGAGACCACCAACACTGCCCACCCCTGCCCACATCCCTGACCCAAGAGTAAACTGTATAAGGCCTCTGGGTTCCCGTGGGGGAGGGCCCAGGAGCGGCAGGACCCCTGCACCTGAGACACCGCCGGAACGAACCTGAAGGAACAGACCGGATAAACAGTTCTCTGCACCCAAATCCCATGGGAGGGAGAGCTAAACCTTCAGAGAGGCAGACACGCCTGGGAAACCAGAAGAGACTGCACTCTGCACACATTACTGATTCCAGAGGAAAACACCAAACGCCATCTGGAACCCTGGTGTACTGAAGCTCCCGGAAACGGCGGCGCAGATCTTCCTGGTTGCTGCCGCCACAGAGAGCTCGTGGGCAACAACCCGCAAGCAAACTTGAGCCTTGGGACCACAGGTAAGACCAACTTTTCTACTGCAAGTGACCTGCCTGGTGAACTCAAGACACAGGCCCACAGGAACAGCTGAAGACCTGTAGAGAGGAAAAACTACACGCCCGAAAGCAGAACACTCTGTCCCCATAACAGGCTGAAAGAAAACAGGAAAACAGGTCTACAGCACTCCTGACACACAGGCTTATAGGACAGTCTAGCCACTGTCAGAAATAGCAGAACAAAGTAACACTAGAGATAATCTGATGGCGAGAGGCAAGCGCAGGAACCCAAGCAACAGAAACCAAGACTACATGGCACCATCGGAGCCCAATTCTCCCATCAAAACAAACATGGAATATCCAAACACACCAGAAAAGCAAGATCTAGTTTCAAAATCATATTTGATCATGATGCTGGAGGACTTCAAGAAAGACGTGAAGAACTCCCTTAGAGAAAAAGTAGAAGCCTACAGAGAGGAATTGCAAAAATCCCTGAAAGAATTCCAGGAAATCATAAATAAACAAGTAGAAGCCCATAGAGAGGAGTCACAAAAATCCCTGAAAGAATTCCAGGAAAACACAATCAAACAGTTGAAGGAATTAAAAATGGAAATAGAAGCAATCCAGAAAGAATACATGGAAACAACCCTGGATATTGAAAACCAAAAGAAGAGACAAGGAGCTGTAGATACAAGCTTCACCAACAGAATACAAGAGATGGAAGAGAGAATTTCAGGAGCAGAAGATTCCATAGAAATCCTTGACTCAACTGTCAAAGATAATGTAAAGCAGGAAAAGCTACTGGTCCAAAACATACAGGAAATCCAGGACTCAATGAGAAGATCAAACCTAAGGATAATAGGTATAGGAGAGAGTGAAGACTCCCAGCTCAAAGGACCAGTAAATATCTTCAACAAAATCATAGAAGAAAACTTCCCTAACCTAAAAAAAGAGATACCCATAGGCATACAAGAAGCCTACAGAACTCCAAATAGATTGGACCAGAAAAGAAACACCTCCCGTCACATAATAGTCAAAACACCAAACGCACAAAATAAAAAAAGAATATTAAAAGCAGTAAGGGAAAAAGGTCAAGTAACATATAAAGGCAGACCTATCAGAATCACACCAGACTTTTCGCCAGAAACTATGAAAGCCAGAAGATCCTGGACAGATGTCATACAGACCCTACGAGAACACAAATGCCAGCCAAGGTTACTGTATCCTGCAAAATTCTCAATTAACATAGATGGAGAAACCAAGATATTCCATGACAAAACCAAATTTACACAATATCTTTCTACAAATCCAGCACTACAAAGGATAATAAATGGTAAAGCCCAACATAAGGAGGCAAGCTATACCCTAGAAGAAGCAAGAAACTAATCGTCTTGGCAACAAAACAAAGAGAAGAAAAGCACACAAACATAACCTCACATCCAAATATGAACATAACAGGAAGCAATAATCACTATTCCTTAATATCTCTCAACATCAATGGCCTCAACTACCCAATAAAAAGACATAGATTAACAAACTGGATACGAAATGAGGACCATGCATTATGCTGCCTACAGGAAACACAACTCAGAGACAAAGACAGACATTACCTCAGAGTGAAAGACTGGAAAACAACTTTCCAAGCAAATGGTTGGAAGAAGCAAGCTGGAGTAGCCATTCTAATATCAAATAAAATCAATTTTCAACTAAAAGTCATCAAAAAAGATAAGGAAGGACACTTCATATTCATCAAAGGAAAAATCCACCAAGATGAACTCTCAATCCTAAATATCTATGCCCCAAATACAAGGGGCACCTACATACGTAAAAGAAACCTTACTAAAGCTCAAAAAACACATTGCACCTCACACAATAATAGTAGGAGATTCCAACACCCCACTCTCATCAATGGACAGATCATGGAAACAGAAATTAAACAGAGACGTAGACAGACTAAGAGAAGTCATGAGCCAAATGGAATTAACAGATATTTATAGAACATTCTATCCTAAAGCAAAAGGATATACTTTCTTCTCAGCTCCTCATGGTACTTTCTCCAAAATTGACCATATAATTGGTCAAAAAACAGGACTCAACATGTACAGAAAGATAAAAATAATCCCATGCGTGCTATCAGACCACCACAGCCTAAAACTGGTCTTCAATAACAATAAGGGAAGAATGCCCACATATACGTGGAAATTGAGCAATGCTCTACTCAATGATAACCTGAACAAGGAAGAAATAAAGAAAGAAATTAAAAACTTTTTAGAATTTAATGAAAATGAAGGTACACCATACCCAAACTTATGGGACACAATGAAAGCTGTGCTAAGAGGAAAACTCATAGCGCTAAGTGCCTGCAGAAAGAAACAGGAAAGAGCATATGTCACCAGCTTGACAACACACCTAAAAGGTCTAGAACAAAAAGGAGCAAATACACCCAGGAGGAGTAGAAGGTAGGAAATAATCAAACTCAGAGCTGAAATCAACCAAGTAGAAACAAAAAGGACCATAGAAAGAATCAACAGAACCAAAAGTTGGTTCTTTGAGAAAATCAACAAGATAGATAAACCCTTAGCCAGACTAACGAGAGGAAACAGAGAGTGTGTCCAAATTAACAAACACAGAAATGTAAAGGGAGACATAACTACAGATTCAGAGGAAATTAAAAAATCATCAGATCTTACTATAAAACCTATATTCAACAAAACTTGAAAATCTGCAGGAAATGGACAATTTCCTAGACAGATACCAGGTACCGAAGTTAAATCAGGAACAGATAAACCAGTTAAACAACCCCATAACTCCTAAGGAAATAGAAGCAGTCATTAAAGGTCTCCCAACCAAAAAGAGCCCAGGTCCAGACGGGTTTAGTGCAGAATTCTATCAGACCTTCATAGAAGACCTCATAACAATATTATCCAAACTATTCCACAAAATTGAAACAGATGGAGCACTACCGAATTCCTTCTATGAAGCCACAATTACTCTTATACCTAAACCACACAAAGACCCAACAAAGAAAGAGAACTTCAGACCAATTTCCCTTATGAATATCGACGCAAAAATACTCAATAAAATTCTGGCAAACCGAATCCAAGAGCACATCAAAACAATCATACACCATGATCAAGTAGGCTTCATCCCAGGCATGCAGGGATGGTTTAATATATGGAAAACCATCAACGTGATCCATTATATAAACAAACTGAAAGAACAAAACCACATGATCATTTCATTAGATGGTGAGAAAGCATTTGACAAAATTCAACACCCCTTCATGATAAAAGTCCTGGAAAGAGTAGGAATTCAAGGCCCATACCTAAACATAATAAAAGCCATATACAGCAAACCAGTTGCTAACATTAAACTAAATGGAGAGAAACTTGAAGCAATCCCACTAAAATCAGGGACTAGACAAGGCTGCCTACTTGCTCCCTACTTATTCAATATAGTTCTTGAAATTCTAGTCAGAGCAATCAGACAACAAGAGGAGGTCTAGGGGATACAGATCGGAAAAGAGGAAATCAAAATATCACTATTTGCAGATGATATGATAGTATATTTAAGTGATCCCAAAACTTCCACCAGAGAACTACTAAAGCTGATAAACAACTTCAGCAAAGTGGCTGGGTATAAAATTAACTCAAATAAATCAGTAGCCTTCCTCTACACAAAAGAGAAACAAGCCGAGAAAGAAATTAGGGAAATGACACCCTTCATAATAGATCCAAATAATATAAAGTACCTCGGTGTGACTTTAACCAAGCAAGTAAAAGATGTGAACAATAAGAACTTCAAGCCTCTGAAGAAAGAAATTGAAAAAGACCTCAGAAGAAGGAAAGATCTCCCATGCTCATGGCTTGGCAGGATTAATATAGTAAAAATGGCCATTCTACCAAAAGCGATCTACAGATTCAATGCCATCCCCATTAAAATACCAATCCAATTCTTCAAAGAGTTAGACAGAACAATTTGCAAACTCATCTGGAATAACAAAAAACCCAGGATAGCTAAAACTATCCTCAACAATAAAAGGACTTCAGGGGGAATCACTATCCCTGCACTCAAGCAGTATTAGACAGCAATAGTGATAAAAACTGCAAGGTATTGGTACAGAGACAGACAGATAGACCAATGGAATAGAATTGAAGACCCAGAAATGAACCCACACACTTATGGTCACTTGATTTTTGACAAAGGAGCCAAAACCATCCAATGGAAAAAAGATAGCATTTTCAGCAAATGGTGCTGGTTCAACTGGAGGTCAACATGTAGAAGAATGCAGATTGATCCATGCTTATCACCCTGTACAAAGCTTAAGTCCAAGTGGATCAAGGACCTCCACATCAAACCTGATACACTCAAACTAATAGAAGAAAACTAGGGAAGCATCTGGAACACATGGGCACTGGAAAAAATTTCCTGAACAAAACACAAATGCCAGATACCCTATGCCATTGTGCTTTCCCTCATCCCAAATATAGAAAACATTTTTTGTTTTTAATCTCAAAACATCTCTCAAAGGACTTTGTTTTACCAATTTTAAGTTTAATGCCCCACCTGTTTAGCTGCCTATGGATTTTATTTTGTGTGTTGTGCTGTTGTTATCCCAACGTTAGTTTTGTAATGGCAGACCTGGCCAAGCCTTTTCAACCTTCCATGTTTCTGATCTGCCTAGGCTTCATGGCTACAGGACAAACTCTCTTCAGCATGTTTTCAAACATGCTGGGAGACGTTTTTTAGCAATTGTGCCCTCAGGCTTTGGCCACTTTTACTTCTTTTTTAAATAGAATAGGCTTCTTTTCCAGCTAACCTGACACCTGCCCCAACCTCATCCTATCCCTGCCTTAAGCTTGGGTACTAATTACTGCAAATTGAGTGTCATTACATAGTAATTAAGATGGGCTTCCTTTTGTCTGCCCTCTTCAAAGGCAGAGGCATTGCTCTGGCTCCACACAGGGGGTTGTGGGGTGGAGGAAGGGAATACTAACTGCTTTGACTTTGCTCAGGAACAGGAGAGTACAGGATTTGATGAGCAGAGATGGTGGCAGGTGTCCTGTGTTTCTTTACTAGACAAGATGAAAACTTGGGTTCAAAGCCCACATTAAATCAGACACCATCATACTCATGCCTATAACAATAATGCTAAGATAAATAGTAGGTAGAGAGAAGAGAATCTAATTTAAAGTTTACTGGTTAGCTGGCCTGCAGTATATCTGCCTCAAATACCAAGGAAATCAGTGTCCACATCTGAGGTCATTCTGTGATCTTAACACGTACACTTGTGTGCATGTGAAAGAATAAAAAATGCAGCCAAAAACTCAGAAGCTTAAAAATGCTACCTCACCCCTAAGGAGCCATAAATACCTCAAATTCCAGCTCTCTACCTGTAAGTAAGAGGTCAAATTTCTTGACCCTGCTCTTGCAGGATCCAGATAAAAGGGTTTAAGGCCCTTAGATAGGAGATCCTATCTAAGATAAGAGGAGGCTTCTCCCAGGAACTAGCTGACCATAAAGTTAGATTACAATCTCAAAAGCAATCTTGAGAGACAGGAAGCTTCTCCTTGTGATTTTTCACTGGTATTCTCCACATTTTCCAATGACCCCATCCCTGACTCCTTGGGTTGTGACTTCTTCCTTTAAAAAACCCTTCTCCCAGCTACTGGGGGTCGAATTTCTGTGCCCCTGCATGGGATATGAGTCTCGACCCCAGTGCTCTGGTTCTTATTGATAAGCCTCATGTGATTAAAGCAAAGACGGTCTTGCGTGAGTTCTTGGGGGGTCGTGTCATCCCGAGACTTGAGTGAGGGTCTCCTATACAACAGAAACACACACACACACACACTTGAATACTTTTAAGAAGAAAGAAAAGGGCAGATCTAATAAAATAAGAAAATACAGTAAAACTAGAAATAGATGAAAAGAAATTAGCTATTGTTGTTGAGCATCTTGATGGGTATGAATGAGTTAGTTAACTGATCCCTATACACTGTACCATAGATGATTGTGCCACCAGAGAAAAGAAAATGAATCCTACCAATGTTTAAGAACTTGTATTTGAATATAAAAATTTCTTTCAGGAGATAGAATAGTCATAACATTCTTTTTTAAATGTTTTGATATACTTTATTATGACAAATTAAATAGATAACAGCTTAGAAATGGATTAACACAAAATCAATTCCTTATTAATATAAACAAAGAAATTTTGTTTGATTTAACTTCTAGTGAATGTAGGCTCTTATTACTATTACATTTCAAAAAACCTAAGGCTCCAGGTGAAATTCAAAGTGTTCATGTACTTTAAAAACTTCTAAAATTATTTTAATTGTTAAACCTTGACATTTTAAGATGGCCTTCTCTTTCTAACCTTAACTTTGTGAGACTTAAAATTCTGAAAACTAATTCATATGAAGTGTTGTTTATACAAGTTATCAGATCAGGAATGTTGATTGCTTTTAAATTTCAAATGTGGCAATCATGAGCACCAGACTGAGAGAATGGGTTTTTAAACAAACAAATCATGTGGTACTAGCTTAATTGAGTTGGAGAGTCAGCTCTGACAGAGACAATCTAGTTGTCAGCCACTGAGTACAGAAGACCCCCAGAGTGGGGAGACCCTCACTCAAGTAAGGAGACCATTACTAGGTCAGGATCTAAGAGCCTTATCTTTCAGCCATTTTATCTAGGTTCTGGGAGAGCAGACTCAAGAAATGTGACCTTCTACCTATTACAGGTGGAGAGCAGGGTCTGGAATTTGAGGTATTTAGGGATTCTTAGGGGTGAGATAGCATTTCTAAACTTCTGACTTTTTGGCTGTATTTTTTTTCTTTCAGTAAAGAGAAACTCTTATTTGATTTTGTCACTGGCAAGCCTCCTTCCAATTACAGGGACTGGGCTGACATAGTTCCAGAATCAAAGAGGAGAAAAGGGAGCTATTGTTAGTTAGATCTTGTCTCTGAACTCACCTCAGTCTCTTTCTAGCCCTGTGACTAAAGTGTTTGCAAGCTTCTTCACAGCATGACTACCAGACCATTATCACAGAGAATGAACTTTCATAAGTCTCAAATTCTCATTTTGACTTCTTTTTATGTGTGTGGAATGGGCACATAAAAGAGAAAGATGTCTGATGCTCCTGGAGTTAGCATTTCTGCAGAAATGACCAGCATATTGGGTTAACCATTCAAACTGACGAGAACTTGACTGACTTGTCAGACCCTTTTTAATGCAGGGTTAGGGAATTTTCCATAAGGGTTAGATAACTTCTAATATAATTGGTAAGGACAAAGTAGTCACACTAGTACAATTTTGATTGGCTGCTATGTTAGTTTCATTTTATTTGGTGAGACCTTGAAGAATTTTAGAAACCAGCTAAGTTTTGGCCTTGTTATCTCTTCTAGCTAGGTATCCCAGGAGCTGACACAGCTTCAGACTTATGCTTCCTATGTCAGGGCTTAACTGCTATGTCAGGGCTGTCACAGACTAAAGACCTATTGTCAGTTTCTCCCTCTAAGGAACCCAGTATGCTTTTTGGGGAATTGAACATGTTTATTCTCTAGGTTTTTGTCTTCTCACTATCACCTTCTACATGTAGTACCAAAAATGGTGTTGAAATTTTTAATTAAATTAACTTATATTAATACTTCATAAATGTAAAGAAGTTCTCCACCAGGCATTTGGAATAAAGTTTTAAGTGAAAATGACAAATGCAGAGTTAAAAATAACAGACCTGTTTTTATGTTTTGTGTGTGACTGCTTGTACATATGTGTATGAGTCTGCCAAATGAGTCCAGATGCCTCCAGAGGCTAAGGAAGTGCCATGATTCCTGCAGCAGTACTCTGAACTGCTGAGTCATCCTTTGAGTTCACAAATATAGGCATTTAATGAACATATAAACAAAACCAAAAAACAAACTGGCCACTCCTCGTAAATTTTAAAAGTATAATTAGATCTTTATCAAGGAATCTCTCTGTTTTAATTTTTAAAATAAAAGTGTGAAATTGAATGGAGCCCCTGTCAGCTGTAAAGCAAGCACAGGGAAGTGAACAGCTCCACTTCTCTCCAAATGCCCTACACACTATCACCTTCCAAGTTCAGGCTAATTGTTGAGGGGATGGGGATGGCACCAGAGTGTTTTCTTCTAATCCTGTCAGCTCCTTGAATTCCCATTGAGCTCTAGCACAGGCAGAGGACAGTCTGCCCCTGTTCCTTGAGTTTCTACCTGTATTCCCTACACTATTGCATTTTGTGTTTTGTTTTTCTAAGGAATTCCTTTAAGACAATATTTTTTTCTTTTCCCTTTTAAATTAATTTCCCATGGCCTTATTTGATACTTTATATACTAATACATAATTTTCTTTTCAAATCATTGCTCTCCATCGTGCTATCTCCACTCCTGCCCTTAAGTCTGTTTAAACACATTTTTTTCAGAACTGGTGATGTGTCTCAGCAGTAAAGAGCACTTGTGTTAAAAAAGTCCAGAGTTGGTTCACCAGATATGCTGGTTCCTAGCTGTACACAGCCCACTTCCCAAAAAATCTGAGGCCTGTTTTAGATCTGTGAGCACCTGAAAAAAATGTACAGAAGGAAAAATTTAAAAAAGAATTTTAAAAACCTTGTTAAAAAATCTTTGTTAAAACTTTTTTTTAATCAGAGCAAATTCAAATATTTTTTTTACAAAAACAAAAGTATAGGTGATATAGCACAAATTCTTTCATTGGGCATATTATTAGGTCTCTCTGAGCTTTCAAATACCTTATTTGTGAAAAAAAATTGTACAGAATTTTCATTATATTATCAAATTATGATGAATGGATATGTCTTGACTCTGTAGATCTATAGCAAGTTTTGATTAAAATATTGAATATGACTGAAAGACTACACATGGACGAACTCAGGGTGCAACTGCATATGTAGTAGAGATTAGACTTGTTGGGGCACCAAGGAAATGGGAAGACCTTGATCCTGCCAAGGTTGGACCCCCAGCGCAGGGGTATATGGGGGGGGGCAATAAGGGAGATGTATAGGGGAAATACCTGTATGGGGAGGGGGAGGGGAGGGAATGGGGGATTATGGACAGGAAACTGGGAAAGGGAATAAGGTTTGAAATTTAAGTAAAGAAATATAACTAATAAAAAATTTAAAAAATGTTGAATATATATTCTAGTTGATTAAAATGTATACTTACGAGATACAATGGCAATAACTATGTAAAGACTCTCCCAGGAACAGAGGAATGCAAACATCCCTACAGAAAAGGAAACATGTGCACATGCACACTCCAGAGTATGTTCTGAGGTATAATAGAAGGTGTTGGGGGATGTAATAGTAGTAGTTTCTCCAGGAGACTTCAAACTCAGCCTCTCTTGTTTCTATCTGATTTATATAATTAAAGTATTAAACACCGCTTCCAGTTTCTGCATGCAACCAGAGATGACTCTGTCCCACAACTCTCTGTACCCAGATTCCATAGGGGAGAGAACTGGACTCTCAGAAAGGTAGACAGCCCTGAGAGCTCAGGGGAGACCACCACTTCTGCTCATAATCTGGACAAGAGGAACCTGCCTAGAGCCCTCTAGATACAGGAACCTAGGAGCAGCCAGGGACAGGATCCTTCCTTGCTTTGCCTGCACCTGGAGCTGAAAGCCAGTCACTAAGCGTGCTGACACACTTGAGAGCAAAGGTAAGACCACCACTTCTGCTCCAAGAGACAGGCCTGGAACCCTCAGGACAAAGGAATCCAGGAAGAGTCTGGGAAAGAATCTTCTAGTTTCTGCCTGAACCCAGACCTGACCAGGACCTACAGTTCTCTGTACCCAGATCCTGCTGGGAGAAAACAGGTCTACAGGAGTGCTGACACACAGGCTTACAGGAGAGTCAAGCCACTGTCAGAGATAGCAAGACCAGCTGAAACCAAAGACAACCTGATGGTGAGAGGCAAGAGCAGAAACCTAAGCAACAGAAACCAGATGATACTGGGTAGATGTCATATAGACCTTCAGAGATCACAAATGCCAGCCCAGGCTTCTTTATCCAGCAAAACTCTCAATTAACATAAATGGAGAAACCAAGATATTCTATGACAAAACCAAATTTATACAATATCTTCCCCAAATCCAGCCCTACAAAGGATAATAGATGGAAAACTCCAACACAAGGAGGGAAACTGTACCCTAAAAAAATGCAAGAAAGTGGATCCTCAGAAAATTGGACATTGAACTGCCTGAGGATCCAGCTATACCTCTCTTGGGCATATACCCAAAAGATGCCCCAACATATAAAAAAGACACGTGCTCCACTATGTTCATTGCAGCCTTATTTATAATAGCCAGAAGCTGGAAAGAACCCAGATGCCCTTCAACAGAGTAATGGATACAGAAAATGTGGTACATCTACACAATGGAATATTACTCAGCTATCAAAAACAACGACTTTATGAAATTCGTAGGCAAATGGTTGGAACTGGAAAACATCATCCTGAGTGAGCTAACCCAATCACAGAAAGACATACATGGTATGCACTCACTGATAAGTGGCTATTAGCCCAAATGCTTGAATTACCCTAGATGCCTAGAACAAATGAAACTCAAGACAGATGATCAAAACGTGAATGCTTCACTCCTTCTCTAAAAGGGGAACAAGAATACCCTTGGCAGGGAAGGGAGAGGCAAAGATTAAAACAGAGACTGAAGGAACACCCATTCAGAGCCTGCTCCACATGTGGCCCATACATATACAGCCACCCAATTAGACAAGATGGATGAAGCAAAGAAGTGCAGACCGACAGGAGCCGGATGTAGATCTCCCCTGAGAGACACAGCCAGAATACAGCAAATACAGAGGCCAATACCAGCAGCAAACCACTGAACTGAGAATAGAACCCCCGTTGAAGGAATCAGAGAAAGAACTGGAAGAGCTTGAAGGGGCTCGAGACCCCATATGTACAACAATGCCAAGCAACCAGAGCTTCCAGGGACTAAGCCACTAACTAAAGACTATACATGGACTGACCCTGGACTCTGACCTCATAGGTAGCAATGAATATCCTAGTAAGAGCACCAGTGGAAGGGGAAGCCCTGGGTCCTGCTAAGACTGAACCTCCAGTGAACTAGACTGGTGGGGGGAGGGCGGCAATGGGAGGAGGGTTGGGAGGGGAACACCCATAAGGAAGGGGAGGGGGGAGGGGGATGTTTGCCCGGATACCGGGAAAGGGAATAACACTCGAAATGTATATAAGAAATACTCAAGTTAATAAAAAAAAAAAAGAATGAAAAAAAATGCAAGAAAGTAATGCTCTTGCTATAAACCTGAAAGAATAGAGCCAAAGAAATATGATTGTTCCTCTAACAACAAAAGAAAAAGGAAACAACAATCACTACTGCTTAATATCTCTTAATATCATTGGACTCAATTCCCCAATAAAAAGCCATAGACTAACATACTGGATACGTAAAGAGGACCCAGCATTTTGCTGCATACAGGAAACAGAAGTCAGTAAAAAAGAAAAAGATTACCTCAGAGTAAAATCCTGAAAACAATTTCCCAAGCAAATGGTCCCAAGAAACAAGCTGGAGTATATACTCCAATATCCAATAAAATTGACTACCAACCAAAAGTTTTCAAGTGTTAAGCAAGGACAATTCATATTCATCAAAGAAAAATACACCAAGGTGAACTCTCAATCTTGAATATCTATGCTCCTACATTCATAAAAGAAACCTTACTGAAGCTCAAAGCACACATTGCACCTCCCACAATAATAGTGGAAGATTTCAACACCCCATTCTCATCAATGGACCAATCATGGAAAGAGAAACTAAACAGAGACAGAGAAATTAACAGAAGTTATGAACCAAATCAATTTAACAGATATTTATAGAACATTTGATCCTAAAAAAAAAAATGCCTTCTCAACACTCATGGTACCTTCTCCAAAACGGACCTCAACAGATAGAGGAAATTTGAAATAGTCCTCAATACATCCTATCATGATCACCACGAAATAAGGCTGGTCTTCAATAACAAAAAAAGAAAAAAAAAATGACAGACAGTCCACAGACACATGGAAGTTCAACAGTGTTCTACTCAATGATAACTTGACCATGGAAAAAGTAAAGAAAGAAATTAAAGACTTTTTAGAATTTAGTGAAAATGAAGGCAGGGCACACCCAATCTTATGGGACAGAATGAAAGCAGTGCTAAGAAGAAAACTCAGAGCTCTGAGTGCCTCCAAAAACAAACTGCACAGAACATATATTAGCAGCTTGACAGCACACCTAAAAGTTCTAGAACAAAAAGATGCAAATACACCCAAGAAGGATAGATGGCAGGAAATAATCAAACTCAGGGCTAAAATCAACCAAATAGATTAAAAAAAAAACAAAAACAAAAACAAACAAACATAAAGCACATGATAATCTCATTAGATGCTGAGAAACAATTTGACAAAATTTGAAACTCCTTCATGTTAAAAGTCTTTAAAAAAATTCACAACCCATGCCTAAACATAGTAAAAGCAATATTCAACAAACCAGTAGCCCCATCAAACTAAATGGAGAAAAACTTGAAGCAATCCCTCTAAAATCAGGGACTAGACAAGGCTGCGTACTCTCTCCTTACTTATTCAATGTAGTATTCAAAGTTTTAGCCAAAGCAATCAAAAAAATAAAAGACGGTCAAAGGAATCCAAATTGGAAAGGAAGAAGTAAAAATATCTCTATTTGCTGATGATATGATAGTATACTTAAGTGACCTCAAAAGTGCCACCAGAGAACTGCTAAGCCTGATAAAGAAATTCAGCAATGTGGGTGTGTATAAAAGTAACTCAAACAAAATCAGTAGCCTTCCTCTATTCAAAATCTGGGAAAGAAATTATGGAAATGACACCGTTCAGAATAGTCACAAATAACAAAATATTTCAGTGTGACTCTAACCAAGCAAGTGAATGATTTATATGATAAAAACTTCACGTCTCTGAAGAAGAAATTGAAGATCTCAGAAGATGGAAAGACCTGCCAATGCTCATGAATTGACAGGATTATTTTAAAATTTCCATTTTGCCAAAATCTATATACAGAGGCAATGAAATACACATCAAAATTCCAACTCAATTCTTCATGGAATTTGAAAGAGCAATTTGCAAATTTATTTAGAATAAGAAAAAACCCAGGATAGCAAAAACTATGTTCAATAATAAAAGACCTTCTGGAGGAATGAGCATCCCTAATTTAAAGCTATATTACAGAGCAATATTAATAATTAAAAAACCAGTATAGTATTAGTACAGAGACAGGCAGGTAGATCAATAGAATAGAATTGAAGAACCAGAAATGAACCCACACACTATTGTCACTTGATATTTGACAAAGGGTATTTTCCATCCAGTGGAAAAAAGATAGCATTTTCAAATAAATGTTGCTGCTTCAACTGGAGGTCAGCATGTAGATGAATGAAAATCGATCCAGTCTTATCGCTGCAAACATTCCTGTGGAAGAACAGATACCTATGGAAGATTTTCTCTCATTTTCAAGTTGCTGGAGATTCTGAACTTTGGAGGATTTCATTTCAGAAAAAGAAACAATGATCATTCCAGGGGAGATATCACTGAAATTCCCAAACCCATAACCCACAGATAATGATGGGCCTCATGAGTTTTTCTACATCTAGGAATTGATAGCTGCCTATCAACCCCACGGAAGAGGGCTAGGCTCATGAAACTCTTCTCTTTTATTCTAAATATCTTCCATCGACTCTTCTCTTTTTATTCTAAATATATTCCATCGCCCTTTATGAGTGAATAAGATTGTTTAATGACTAAATCATCCTCTTTGCAGTCTTACAACTCAGAAATTTCCAAACAAGAGGAGGAGGAGGTGGAGGAGGAATCAATCAGAATCAGATTCAGAATCAGAATCAGAATCAGAATCAGAATCAATCAGAATCAGAATCAGAATCAGAATCAGAATCAGAATCAGAATCAGAATCACGCAGAGGCAGAGAGAGGCAGAGACAGAGGTAGGAAGAAGAAGAGGAGGGGGAGGAGGAGGAGGAGGAGGAGGAGGAGGAGGAGGAGGAGGAGGAGGAGGAGGAGGACGACGACGACGACAACGACGACGACGACGCCACCACCACAACAACAACAAAGCATGGATTAAAAATAACATCACTAGGTCAGTTGTCAGCATTCTCTCTCCATGGGATAACCAAAAGAGTATGTCCTAATCTCAGAAGTTACTGGACTGGCAACCACAGAACATCCATTGTATCCTGTGTCCCATTACATGTCAAAAGTTGAAGTTTCTTCCTATGTTTTAAGTCTCCGTAGTGGATTGCCCAAAATGATCATTTCACCCATGTCTGATCTGATGATTTTTAAATAATAATGCCGTTTTCTGGCTCTCTATGAGAGTAGTCTATAGGCAATTATAGAGGCTAGAGGAGGGAGAGATTTTCCTCAGTGGTTTGCTACAGGTGAGTTGCACATGTTCCTGTGAGAAACCCTAATTAAAATAATTAACGCCCCCCCCCCGAAAATGACAGAAAAGTAGAGGCAGAATAAAAGGAAAGGTGGAGAGAGAGAAAGAGTGTGACAGGAAGAATGGAGAGGAAGGGGAATGGATGGGATCAAATTATTAGCATGTATGAAAAGTAAGATGATGAAATCTATTATTGTTTGCACTCCATACGTAATAATAAAAATCTTTAAAAATATTCTAGGGCAGTCTTTTTTTTTTCCATTTTCAACTGTCAGAGCTAAGACTCTCATTTATAATCCATGTTCCTATCCCCACTTCTATACATGGTGCTAGAAAGCACCATGGTCAGAAAGCAGCTTTGATCTCTTGTGGTTAATTTCAATTTCTTGAAGGATTAATAACTTATGACATTCACTATTCTAATAACATAATAATAACAAAGACATATATTAAATACAACTCACTCTCTCCTGGTTGGTGTAGTGACTGTTTTACCGATATCCCAGTTAGCTAAACTTTCCAATAGCACTAGGATTTTGATCAATAAGGTCACATCCTTTTCCAGATATGTCCACATATTCTTGTTCTGTATCTCACACTCACATTTCCTGGTGTGGGTACATTCATATGAGCATTCATTTAACTGTAGAGTTGTATAGCAACAACAACAAAAAATAAATCTTGAAAGCATTTCATTCAGACTTACTCTGAAGTATATTTTCCTCCACCTCAGATTTCTAAAGAAAGCCTTTCAAGTGGAGCCTTGTTCCAGTCTGTTTGATTAAAATGACTAGCATCTTGCTATTTCTTACCACAGTAAAACTTTTCCCTGCAAAAGTATTTGGATGAAAACACTTCCCAATTTAAATCATTTAAGTTTTTATCTGAATCAATTTTCTTTAAATTCTAAAAATATCTCATTTTCTTTAAATTCTAAAAAATATCTCCTGGTAAAACACTGGTAAATATAAGCATTCAAGTGAATAAGTTGAAGATCCACATGACTGGGAAGACATCGAAAGATTAATTGGATTTTTAATTTACTGTTGATAAATTCTCTGGGTTCCACAGGCACTGACCAAGGATATGCTTGCTTTTATCAAGAAAGATAATGGGATTACCCACTAGATTAAGGCTTTAATCTCTGTTGATAAAGTGAGAAAAATATAAATATTCAAAAACATACAACGTACACACTAGATGGCTTAAATTGCTTAAAAAAATACAAGGAGATATAAGGGGAACAGAGATAATTGACAGTATGAAAATGAGATTGTCTGTTGGGAAAATGAAATTAACTGTAAACACAGCACATCTGAATAGACTAAAAGAGTTTCTAGTCATAGTTACAATGTATAATTTTCAAGTTATCTAAGGCAAATCATTGACATGAATAATAAGTGACTTAATTTGTGTTCGTTCATTTCTACACTTTGATTGGAATTTGATGCATTGCTGTGTTTTTTCTTCTACACATTTTAATTTAGTTAAGGAATGACATTAATCACTTCTAGGATTTTAATGATAAAAATGAACTCACTACTATTTTGCTTTGAATTACTTTTCTTCCTCCCTATTTTTATTTTCCTCTTCAAATGGTGTTTAACTGGAGGATATCCCAGCAGAAAACTCTGAGCTCCAAAATGGAGTTTACTGAAATATTGGGTTTTTAATAAATGTGTCTTTACCATCATTGTTTTTATTTTATGTATTTTGAAATATTATTCACATCAAACATCATTAAATCTCTACCATAATATTGACCCCCCATGGTACAATTTCTGCACATGATGGACAGCACATTTTGTTTCATGATAAAGTTGTGTGACTAGATTATACACAAAAACAATTTTCATTTAAACAACATTTGCTAGTCAAGTGTTATCAGCTTCCTTAATAAAAACTCAAAGTTTCTAGGGAACCAACCACTGTGTGTGTGTGTGTGTGTGTGTGTGTGTGTGTGTGTGTGTGTGTGTGTGTGTGTGTGTGTGTGTTTGTGCATATCAATCTATGGATATGACTGCTTGTGTGCACAGCGTACAGAGTTCTGAATAAAACTTTGGGTTTCAATCCTTGGGTGTCATACACTTTGATTTATTATTCATTGCCTTGGAACTTGCAAAGTAGATTAGACCAGTGGTCCATGAGTACAGGTTCTGCTCTTTCATAGTTCCAGCAACAGCATTACCAAACATAATGGCATTTCCGAAATTTTTTCCAACTGAGTTCTGTAGATCAATTATACATCTTTGCATCTGAAAAGAAAGCACTTCACTAATTGATCCATCTCCTTAATTACAACACCTTAAAACATTTAAAGAAAAACATTGAGGATCATATTCTGTTCTTAGTCAGATGATTGATTGTGAAGACATGCATTTCATAGTCTACAAAGTTTAAACATCACTTATATGGATATGGTCTTAGACATGCTTCTACTCCAAAAATGGCAGTGTGTCATTGGAGAAAAGCACAAAGTAGAAAGCACAATGTTTACCTCTAGGTCACTTTCTCATATTGCAGGTCTTGAGAAACTCACCATTGTAGCCTCTGCATAGCTAGAAGAAATGACAAGAAGCACAGAGAAGCCACAAGAAATACATACACTTGGGTCTTTTTAATGAGAATGGCTAACATAGTGTCATATATTTAAATGATGTAAACCCAAATTAAAACCTTTCTCTTACAGGAATCCATGGTCATGGTGATTTATCACAGAAACAGACAGGTAATTAAGTAACTGTTTCTTTTTCTTTTCCTGTGATGAAAGTATTTTGATAAGAGAAATTTAAGAAGAGATATTTATTCTGTCTCATATTTTGTTCCATCAAGAGAAGAAGTCAAAGTAGCAAGGACTTGAAGCAGCTATTTGCATTCAATGTACTATCAGGAGTCCAAGTCTACTATCAGTTATAGAAGCATGTTTTCCAGTGTTTAGAAGATATTCTTCATTTATGTGATCCATAAACCAATTTATAGAAAGAAGTCCTTTTCACAGTTGAGATGGGTCTTCTTACATTAATTATTGTAATCAAAATTATCCTTACATTCTCAGAGGCTGAAATTAATATAGGTAATGAATTACAGGGGTCCTTGGAGGCTTGTCTTTAGGTGAGTCTACATTATGTCAAGTTGAGGGTTAACACTAACTCTCAACACTAAAAACATTTCTAAATTCCCCTTTAATGATAATTAAGCCTACCTTCACTTGCCACTATTTAACTAACTCTAATCTCTCCATGACCCTGGTAAACTTAAATATAAAAATAAACAGATGTATGCATCTCTCTCGGTTTAACTCTTCTTTTTGTGTGATTTGGTGGTTTGTTTGTTTGTTTTATCAAAGCAGGTTTTCTCTGTAATCTTGTTTGTCATAGAATTCGGTTTGTAGAATATTCTGCCCTCAAACTCACAGAAACATGTCTGCCACTGTTTGTTGAGTGCTGGGATTGAAAGCCTGTGAGACCACCACCCTTAATTGCCAATCTCTGCAGCCAGAAAACATGTGTTGGCATAAGAACATAAGACTGAAACATAGAATATTATATCTGTGGGCTCCAGAGAAGAAAAGAATTTAAAACTGTGAAATGGTGAAGGGAAGTGAGAGGTGCATATTCATATCAAGTCTAGAGAACATTTGGTAGGTATATGGGGCTGATAGTGACTTAATTTCAGAAAATGAGGTTTAATACTTGCTAATATAACTTACCTTTGATATTAGAGATTTTAGAAACACAGTACAGCACTTGAATTATTGCTAAGAAAGAAAGACATTTTCTGATAATCAGATAAGATACACAACATCTGCTATGTATTGGGCCTCCTATAGGTCCTGTGTATACAATATTGGCTCAATCCTCATCACAGATGCCTTCAAGGCCATTTCTTCACCTGAAGATCTTGCTGTCTCCAGTGCTTGATAAGCAGTAGACATGTTTTCCCCATCCAAGTACTGGGGCTTTTTCTGGTTCTCCATGAAAAAGCAAAAAATCAATCAGCACCTGTTGATCTCTATGAGATTTGACAAGACCATATCTCTTGACTATCACTAGTATACTTGTCTTAAGATTTATATCTAAATATTGTCTATTTATTATTTTATTTTTACATGTAATGTATGTTTCTACACATGTATATATGGGAGTCATCCTAAAGAATGATATCTACTTCCTTACTATAGTCCCTACTGTACTGGAATTACCAAGTATACCAGGTTGGCTGGCTAAAAAAAGCACAAGGAATCTGCCTAGCTTCCCATATGCTTGGATTATAAGTGTCTTAAACCCAGAACTTAAAACATAAACCTAGAGACAACTATACTACTTACTGGCCCTCCAGAGGCATGATTAAATAAGACATGTGAGTGTATGAGTATGTGAAGGGGTTGCTGCTTGGTATATAGGGGCGGTGCTAATTAGAGGACACCACTAATTTTCTGTGCTTATTCATGATATTTTTACAAAGAGAAGTTTCCTTCAAAATTTTCATTTAGCTCATTTTGACTGTGACTTTAGAAATTACATCTTCTTTTTATCTGTCCTTTGCTGTACAGAAAGTTTAAAACAGCTCATTTTAGACATAACTTAAAAAGCATATTGAAAATAAATGCTCATTAGAGTTTGGTATCTCTGTGTTCATTTTAACTACCTCTAATTACCTCCAAATAGACAGATATTAAAGAAAGAAAATGAGTATTATAAAGTGTCAACCAGTGCTTTCTAAAGGCTCAGCACTCTTCCTCTGTGGTGTCCTTTGTCATTACTAGCATTCAGAGAATTTGTTTAAAGTAGATGATAGAACTTGAAGCACAAACTCATCTAAAAACTTCATTAACTTCACATTTTTGTGAATCTTTTTCTAAAACAAATATCACTTCACATACATATTTTCCCTGAACTCCACCTTTCCTACAAAGAACTGTTGAAGATTCTTCAATGTTTATTCACTTCTGAAAATGCTACAGTTAGAAAATCACCTTCTATTCTCCTACTGAAGGTGATGGAGAGCCCTTACACCTGTAGAACAGCTGTCCATATACTATGTGCTCACCTGTTGACGGTCCTGAGTATTTGGCGGTACTTGGAAGACTTATATCTCCCCTCAAATACTGTGTTCTGTTTCAAATTGACCTCAGCCTAGGGTTATCGGTTGAGATACTAAAAGTTTATTGATAAAAATTAGCTGAAATCATTAAACAGTTAAAACAACAGCAAGTTCCATGATGCCCTAAGGTCAAATTTAGCAAAACACACACATGCACACAAACACACACACACACACACACACACACACACACACTCACACACACATTCAGTCATACACACATATGTCTACTTTCACAGCTTCTTAGATGGAGAAGAATCTCTAATGCCTTCACATTTTTCCAGGAAAGACCTCTGGAATCTGCAGCAGGACCTCCTGCCAGAGAACCTGCAGGGGACCTGCAGGTCATATCTGGTTTGAGATTTCTGTGAACAGACAATGAGAAAAATTCTAGTATATTCATCCTCTAGAAATGTTCAGGGTCTAATTCTGTTTAGGTAGGTTATAACATCTGGAGAAGACTCGTGGTCTTGTCTGTACTATTGACTTATCATCCCCATGTATTCAATGAGACATGCTATAGTAGAATCCCCAATATTTTTCGTGACACTAAATCATGTTGATTTCTCTCCTGCCATCTTTCAAATGCATGTCCTACCTTAGCTATATTGTATCTATTGGTTGACATCATTATGATGTATATGTGATCATGAGGGACAAAGAAGAGTTTCCCTACTGTAGATCACCCTCCAGTTTTGTGTAAGAAGCTTGATGTGATATTGGTGCTACTACTTGACATACTCAGCCCACTTTCTGTTCACACTTGTGAATTTGGTTTCCAGTGAGGGCCATGTAAGGCCTTGCTTGGAGACATCTGTGCTTTGTTATACTTCAGTATCTGTTGAATAAACTATGTATATTCCATTCTCATTTCTGTGTTAACTGAAAGACTGCCTTGACTTCCATGAGTGTTGATGACACAAGTATGGACAAACCAGTAAAGTGAGAGTCTTTTCTGAAATCCAGCCTGTAAAGTATCTTCATGATTGTAAGTACATAGCAAATAACCTACATGCTAATGTCAAGTTGATGGATAAACCTATAGAAAAAGTGTAATGGAGATGATAAGAAAATGTCTGCCTACTTGAGAGAGGATATTCCACTTTTGTACTCTGGAGAACCGAAGATGCAAGGGTATACAGAGGGAACTGAACTGGACACAATGATAAAAGTCAAGCAATGTTTTAAGAGCACAGTAGCAAGATTCTTCATAATTGTTACACATATATCCGCTTAATCCAACACATGGTGTTGCAAAGTAGATCAGAGCATTTGACTATGAGACAGTAGGAGGCAACACTTTCTTGAGCAGGGACATACAGATATCTCAGCAGGGAGGATATGTCTAAAGTGTGTTAATAGTATGAAACAAGTCATTTAGGAAATTAAAAAGACAACAAAGAAATGGTTCATTTTTGTGTGGCCTTTTGTTTGCTTTGAAATAATTATCAGAGATTCAAAAGTTCACTGGGAAGTGAAAAGGAGTGTGACTTGACAGGATGAGTGGATGAACCACTGAGAGACAGCATTGACAATTGGCAGGGTTGAACTCATAAAGGCCCTATCAGCTCTAGAGATAGAGTGGAAAAGGAGCAAACAGGTTGTGTGGTTTAAATGGTAACTCCCTCATAGGCTTACATATTTGAACATATGGACCACAACTACTGATGCTATACAGATGCTTGTGGAATTTCTAGGAGGTGGAGCATTGCTGGAAGTGGGTCACTAGGAAAGGGCCTCGAGGCTTTGTAATCAGGCTTAATTTTCATTTTTTGTTCTTGGATTCCTGAATATAGATACATTGTGACCAACTACTTCTTAATCTTGCTGCATTCTCTTCTATGCCTGCTGCCAGGCAGTTCCCAGTTTGATATATCATATCCTTCTGAAATAATGGACAAAATGAACTTTTTCTCCCCTAAGCTATTTGTTCAGTGTACTTTTATCACATTTATCATAAAGTATCTAGGAAAGGGACAAGGAGAAAGTGCTATGTAGGGAAGAGAAAGAAGTTGATGAGATGTAGAATTAAAGAATCAAAATAAAATTTTAGTAGATTTTGAACATGTCTTCTTTTTTCCCTTAATAGGCTAAATGTTAGAGTATATGACATTACAATTTCTCATGACTTCATTGGGTTCTGTAGTGGTTTGATTAAATCTTGCTTTCTGTGATGTTTAATCTCCAGTGAAAACTTAATGAGTTACAGATCATGGTGGTTGCACACCTTGGTTTGTGAGGGTATTTCAAGGAAGATTTGAGCAAGGAACACCCAACCAGAATTTTGAAAAGACAATTCCTGGACTGACATCTCATCTAAGTGAAAATGAGAAAGTGGGCTAAGGACCAGCATTCATCTCTCTGCTTCCTGACCGTGGATGCACAGTAACATAGCAGCATCATGTGTGGGCAACTGTGACAGACATCCCTGAGGAGATGCACTGGATCATCAAAATGTGAAACAAAACTTTCTTTAGTTGCTTCTGTTATGTGTTTTGTCACAAAAATTGGAAAAATTTACTGATATACTTAGTGTTCTCCCAAATTCAGAGTTGCTATATCTGATTCCACTCTTTTATTCTTATATGTCTGTATCTTGAGCACCTGAAGTTCATTGCTACTCAGTTATTTAATTATAACGTCCTTGTTTCTAATACTTGCAAATATTTTCTTAATGATGCATATCTTGCTGAATGCAAAATGCTACAAATATTTCGTCCCTACATAAGTAATAGATATTAAAATAATCATAAGAATTTTACAAGTCCCCTGGGTTATAATATTTCTGACATGGAGTGGCTTCATGTTTAGTTAACTGCTACATCCAGGAGATTAGGCAATGAAAGACATCCATAAACCATGGAAAGTCACACTGTACATTGAATGACATTTCAAGCATGGTCTTACAGACTTTGAGGAAAAATCATGAGCAGAATGCCCCAACACTGGATTTTGCTTTTAGTTACATAGTATATTTTCAGACTGGGGCAAAGATTCCTAGCATTGTGATTTATAGGGCTATTTAAGTACTTCAATGACTTCATGAAATTCTTAGGCAAATAGATAGAACCAGAAAATGTCATCCTGAGTGAGGTAACCTAATCACAAAATAACACACGTGGTATGCACTTACTGATAAGTGAATATTAGCAAAAAGCTCAAAATACCCACGATATAATCCACAGTCCACATGAAGCTCAAGATAAAGTAAGACCAAAGTGTGAATGCTTCTATCCTTCTTAGAAAGGGAAACAAAATACTCACAGGAGGAAATGAGAAAACAAAATGTGGATCAGAGACTGAAGGAAAGGCCATTCAGAGTCTGCCCCACCTGGGGGTCCATCCCATATACAGTCACCAAAACCAGACACTATTGTGGATGCCAAGAAGTGCATGCTGACAGGAGCCTGCTCTAGCTGTCTCTCTGAGAGGCTCTGATACAAATTAAGATGCTTGCAACTAATCATCAGACTGAGCACTGGGATACCTAGGGAGGAGTTAGAGAAAGGACTGAAGGAGCTCAGGCTGTTTGCAACCCCATGGGAAGAACAAAAATATCAACTAACCAGACATCCCAGAGCTCCCATGGACAAAACCACCAATCAAAGAGTACCCATGGAGTGACTCCTGGCTCCAGCCACATCTGTAGCAAAGAATGGCCTTGTCAAGCATCAATGGGAGAAGAGGCCCTAGGTCTTCTGAAGGCTTGATGCCCCAGTATTGGGGGATGCCAGGGAGGGGAGGCAGGAGGGAGCAGATGGGTAGGTGGGGGGCACCCTAATTGAAGGAGGGGGATGGAGGATAAGATAGGGATTCTTTGGAGAGAAAGAAGGAAATTGAAATGTAAATAAAGAAAATATCCAACAAAAGAAAAGAAAAATAGAAAAAACCTCTCTTTAAGTGCTGGTGTGTGTGTATGTATGCACATGTGTCTACCCAATTTATTGTGATATATAATGATATTAATAGAACAAAAGCAGAAGATCTAGTAGCAGTTTTGTGTGTAATTTTGAACATTATCATTTTAATTATCTATACGTTTAGGAAAAAACACCCTTACATTTTGTTGGGTTTTTGAGTAAATGAAATTTAATAAAATATATAGTTCTAATCCGTAAGTAGCAAAAATACTGCATATATTAATTATTCCTACTTAGTGACAACTGTATCAAAGTCCAACTTGGTGATGCAAGGAGTTTTTGGGGGGATCAGAAACAGGGGTTTGATTGGAGAGTACTTTAGAACATTGCTGACACAAAAGCAGCTGCCTTACCAAAATACCCCACGTCAACATAGAAGGTGACTCACAAAAACAACACAAGTTGAATGAAACTCTACAAGTCCAAAGATTTAACTCCTGTCACTGCTTCTTGGTCATCATTGCCTCCCTCTTAGCTTCCCTAAAGCTTATGGGGTGGGGAGTGTCTAGACTCAGTCAAGTTTCCACCTTTCAAGATAACTCAGTCAAGTTTCCACCTTTCAAGATTACTCAGTCAAGTTTCCACCTTTCAGGATATGTGATGTTTCTTTCCTCCTACAGTACATGTTCATGTTTTGGGAATCTGACATCCTACAATGTGAATGTGATCATTTCACAGGAATTGGAAATGGAATGGGAGATGGTTGGGTAAGGTTTTAACGTGAAAACATGAGGACTTGAGTTTGAATGACCGAAACTTACGTAAAAGTCAGATGCTCTAATTTGTTTTCTGTTGGAGTAATAAAACACTTACCAAAACCATGTTCATGAGGAACGTGTGGATTCCATCTCATACATCCAGGTTATAGTTCATCATCTAGGAAAGCATGGAAGGAACATAGCACGGGAAGCTGGAGGAATATGATGAAGTGGCACATATAGATAAGTTTTGATTTTATGAGGACACACATTACATATTTGTAGTTGATGTAAAAACTACATAATGAGCCAACAAAAAGAGAAAACTGAACAGTTTACCTTGGGAACACACATGAAAAATAAACAATAAAATTTTTGCCAACCAAATGCAAGAATCACTCACTATGAACAGGTAGGCTTCATCCCAGAGATGTAAGGATTGTTGAACATAACAAGAACAGTAAAGTAATGCATTACGTAAATAAAGGGAAAAAATCTAAGGATCATTTCATTAGATAGTGAAAAGTCTTTTTTTTTCCATCTTTATTAACTTGAGTATTTCTTATTTACATTTCAATTGTTATTCCCCTTCCCGGTTTCCTGGTCAACATACCCGTAACCCCTCCCCTTCCACTTCTCTATGGGTATTCCCCTTCCCATACTCCCCAGTTGAACCTCCAGTTGAACCAGCGCCATTTGCTGAAAATGCTATCTTTTTTCCATTGGACGGTTTTGGCTCCTTTGTCAAAAATCAAGTGACCATAGGTGTGGGGGTTCATTTCTCGGTCTTCAATTCTATTCCATTGGTCTATCTGTCTGTCTCTGTACCAATACCATGCAGTTTTTCTCACTCTTGCTCTGTAATACTGCTTGAGTTCAGAGATAGTGATTCCCCCAGTAGTCCTTTTATTGTTGAGGATAATTTTAGCTATCCTGGGTTTTTTGTTATTCCAGATGAATTTGCAAATTGCTCTGTCTTACTCTCTGAAGAATTGGATTGGTGTTTTAATGGGGATTGCATTGAATCTGTAGATCGCTTTTGGTAAAATGGCCATTTTTAATATATTAATACTGCCAATCCATGAAGATGGGAGATTTCCATCTTCTGAGATCTTCTTCAAATTCTTCCTTCAGAGGCTTGAAGTTCTTATTGTACAGATCTTTCACTTGCTTGGTTAAAGTCACACCGAGGTATTTTATATTATTTGGGACCTTTATGAATGGTGTCGTTTTCCTAATTTCTTTCTAGGCTTGTTTCTCTTTTGTGTAGAGGAAGGCTGCTGATTTATTTGAGTTAATTTTATACCCAGCCAATTTGCTGAAGCTGTTTATCAGGTTTAGTAGTTCCCTGGTGGAGCTTTTGGGATCACTTAAATATACTATCATATCATCTGCAAATAGTGATATGTGAAAAGTCTTTAATAAACTCCACCACCCGTTCATGGTAAAAGTATTCACAAGATTAGTGGAAAAGGAACATACCTTGATTTACCTCAAGTCGATAGCTAAAACCAAATGGAATGGATAGAAATGCAAACTAATTCCACTAAAATAAGGATCAAGACATTCCACTCTGTTCATACTCTTCAACATAGCACTTGAACTTTTCTTTATAGCAATAAGACAGCCAAATGAGATCAAGGGGACACAAATTGGAAAGGAAGAATTGAAAGTATCATTATCTTTGGATGACATGAGAGTACATAAGTGACCCTAAAATTATACTAGGCATCTCCGACAGTTGATAAACACTTTTAGCACTGTAGTTGCATACAAGATTAACTGTAAGTACTCAGTAGCCTTTCTATATAGAAATGACAAACAGACTGAGGAAGAAAATGAGGAAACAATCACTCTTCACATGAGCCTCAAAATATAGATAATGTCTATCCAAGTCAATGAAAGATTTCTATGCTTATAAGCTTATAATCTCTGAAGGAAAAATTAAAGAAGATACCAGAAAATGGAAAGATCTCGATCCTCAGGAATTGGTAGGATTAACAGTAAAAATGGTCGTTTTTATCAAAAAAAAGTCTACCGACTGAATGCAATCCCCATCAGAATTCCAACACAATTCTTTACAGACCAGGGAAAAAATGACAATTCTCAACTTCATAGAGAAAACCAAAATCCAAGAACCCAGGATATCTAGAACAATCCTGAATATGAAAAACAAAACAAAAAAGAACAACAACAAAAAGAACAACAAAAAAATGTTGGAGGTATTATTTTCACTGATTTTCAAGTCATACTATAAAGCTACAGTGATAAAACTCACAAGGTATTGGCATAAAAACAGATACAACAACAAACAGAATTGAATTGTAGGCCCAGACATAAACTTACACCTAAGGACAGAGAAACCAGAAATTATCATCTGTAAAGAGAAATCATCAAAAAATAGATTTTGTCAAACTGGGGATCTCCAGGTGGAAGGATGAAAATGATGCCATATTTATTATCCTGCTCAAATCTCAAGTACAAGTAGATCAACGACCTTAACTTAAACCAGAAACATTGAACTTGATAGAGGAGAAATTAGAAAATAGCGTTTAACACTTTGGTATATGAGACAACATTCTGAACAGAACACCAATACTATATGGTATAAGATCATCAATTAAAAATATAGGGCTATTTCCACGGCAGCCGGAGCTAGTTATACCCAGTCTTGAAAAAGAAATACAAATAAATAAGTAAATGAGTGAGTACCTCAAAACAGGTTTTGCATTTTACATCAGAGTAGAAACAAATGTATTCTTAATTACAAATAGAAATCTGAACTTGCAAGGACTTAATAAAGGACAAACAAACTTATTCTGTAAGTATTTCACAGATTTAACCTTGTAATAACTGGAACTTAATCTTCACTACAAACAAAACCCTCAACCTACAAGGTATATATATATATATATTTTATTAACTTGAGTATTTCTTATTTACATTTCGAGTGTTATTCCCTTCCCCGGTTTCCGGGCAAACATCCCCCTAATCCCTCCCCCTCCCCTTTTTATTGGTGTTCCCCTCCCCATCCTCCCCCCATTGCTGCCCTCCCCCCAACAATCACGTTCACTGGGGGTTCAGTCTTAGCAGGACCCAGGGCTTACACTTCTACTGGTGATCTTACTAGAATATTCATTGCTACCTATGAGGTCAGAGTCCAGGGTCACTCCCTGTATAGTCTTTAGGTAATGCCTTAGTCCCTGGAAGCTCTGGTTGCTTGGCATTGTTGTTCATAAGGGGTCTCGAGAACCTTCAAGCTCTTCCAGTTCTTTCTCTGATTCCTTCAACGGGGGTTCTATTCTCAGTTCAGTGGTTTGCTGCTGGCATTCGCCTTTGTATTTGCTGTATTCTGGCTGTGTCTCTCAGGAGAGATCTACATCCAGCTCCTGTCAGCCTGCACTCCTTTGCTTCATCCATCTTGTCTAATTGGATGACTGTATATGTATGGGCCACATGTGGGGCAGGCTCTGAATGGGTGTTCCTTCTGTGTCTGTTTTAATCTTTGCCTCTCTATTCCCTACCAAGGGTATTCTTGTTCCCCTTTTAAAGAAGGAGTGAAGCATTCACATTTTGATCATCCGTCTTGAGTTTCATTTATTCTAGGCATCTAGGGTAATTCAAGCATTTGGGCTAATAGCCACTTATCAATGAGTGCATACCATGTGTGTTTTTCTGTGATTGGGTTACCTCACTCAGGATGATATTTTCCAGTTCCGACCATTTGCCTACGAATTTCATAAAGTCATTGTTTTTATAGCTGAGTAATATTCCATTGTGTAGATGTACCACATTTTCTGTATCCATTCCTCTGTTGAAGGGCATCTGGTTTCTTTCCAGCTTCTGGCTATTATAAATAAGGCTGCTATGAACATAGTGGAGCACGTGTCTTTTTTATATGTTGGGGCATCTTTTGGGTATATGCCCAAGAGAGGTATAGCTGGATCCTCAGGCAGTTCAATGTCCAATTTTCTGAGGAACAAACAGACTGATTTCCAGAATGGTTGTACTAGTCTGCAATCCCACCAACAATGGAGGAGTGTTCCTCTTTCTCCACATCCTTGCCAGCATCTGCTGTCACCTGAGTTTTTGATCTTAGCCATTCTCACTGGCGTGAGGTGAAATCTCAGGGTTGTTTTGATTTGCATTTCCCTTATGACTAAAGATGTTGAACATTTCTTTAGGTGTTTCTCAGCCATTCATCATTCCTCAGCTGTGAATTCTTGGTTTAGCTCTGAACCCCATTTTTTAATAGGGTTATTTGTCTCCCTGCATTCTAACTTCTTGAGTTCTTTGTATATTTTGGATATAAGGCCTCTATCTGTTGTAGGATTGGTAAAGATCTTTTCCCAATCTGTTGGTTCCCGTTTTGTCCTAACAACAGTGTCCTTTGCCTTACAGAAGTTTGCCGTTTTATGAGATACCATTTGTCGATTCTTGATCTTAGAGCATAAGCCATTGGTGTTTTGTTCAGGAAATTTTTTCCAGTGCCCATGTATTCCAAATGCTTCCCTAGTTTTTCTTCTATTAGTTTGAATGTATCTGGTTTGATGTGGAGGTCCTTTATCCACATGGACTTAAGCTTTGTACAGGGTGATAAGCATGGATCAATCTGCATTCTTCTACATGTTGACCTCCAGTTGAACCAGCACCATTTGCTGAAAATGTTATCTTTTTTCCATTGATGGTTTTGGCTCCTTTGTCAAAAATCAAGTGACCATAGGTGTGTGGGTTCATTTCTGGGTCTTCAATTCTATTCCATTGGTCTATCTGTCTGTCTCTGTACCAATACCATGCAGTTTTTATCACTATTTCTCTGTAATACTGCTTGAGTTCAGGGATAGTGATTCCCCCAGTAGTCCTTTTATTGTTGAGGATAATTTTAGCTATCCTGGGTTTTTTGTTATTCCAGATGAATTTGCAAATTGTTCTGTCTAACTCTTTGAAGAATTGGATTGGTATTTTGATGGGGATTGCATTGAATCTGTAGATCGCTTTTGGTAGAATGGCCATTTTTACTATATTAATCCTGCCAAGCCATGAGCATAGGAGATCTTTCCATCTTCTGAGGTCTTCTTCAATTTCTTTCTTCAGAGCCTTGAAATTCTTATTGTACAGATCTTTTACTTGCTTGGTTAAAGTCACACCGAGGTACTTTATATTATTTGGGTCTATTATGAAGGGTGTCATTTCCCTAATTTCTTTCTAGGCTTGTTTCTCTTTTGTGTAGCGGAAGGCTACTGATTTATTTGAGTTAATTTTATACCCAGCCACTTTGCTGAAGTTGTTTATCAGCTTTAGTAGTTCTCTGGTGGAACTTTTGGGATCACTTAAATATACTATCATATCATCTGCAAATAGTGATATTTTCACTTCCTCTTTTCCGCTCTGTATCCCCTTGACCTCCTTTTGTTGTCTGATTGCTCTGGCTAGAACTTCAAGAACTAAATTCAATAAGTAGGGAGAGAGTGGGCAGCCTTGTCTAGTCCCTGATTTTAGTGGGATTGCTTCAAGTTTCTCTCCATTTAGTTTAATGTTAGCAACTGGTTTGCTGTAGGTGGCTTTTACTATGTTTAGGTATGGGCCCTGAATTCCTATTCTTTCCAAAACTTTTATCATGAAGGCGTGTTGAATTTTGTCAAATGCTTTCTCAGCATCTAATGAAATGATCATGTGGTTTTGTTCTTTCAGTTTGTTTATATAATCGATCACGTTGATGGTTTTCTGTCCCGCGCTGTCTCTCGCCAGCAAGAATACGCAGGGACAAACGAATCCTTGCTGCAGCTAAACGTTTATTGAATCTTAAGGAGAGGCCCTGCGTGCCGGCATGGCGCGGCTTATATACACCCTAGTGCGGCGCATCCACACCTGATTGGTCGCTTACCTATGATCTCATAAGGCATGCCCCGGAGTGGGCAAAGACCTGGCACGAAGGCACTCTTGCACATGCGCACACAGTTAACTTCCTGAAAGGAAGTCGGCTGGCGCGGCGGAGGCCAGCGCCATCTTGTAATGGCAAAGCTACCTCGGCCTTCCACATGGGGCACAGTGGAAGCCAGTGCCATCTTGTGGTGGCGAATGTTATTGTGGCCCTCTACATCTCCCCCTTATTATTTTATTAATTAATAACAATAAATTATTGTCTAGGCTGGTCTAGGTCCCTGCAGTTACGTGCATCTGCTATGGCTCCTGTCTTAGGTCATTCCTCTATGTCTTATCCGTTGAAGGGTAACCCTATCTCCACCGGGCCCCGTGTCTTAGATTGGTCTGTGCATGAGGAAAGTTGCCCGTCTCTGGATACCGCAGTGCTGTGTGACAGTAACTGTTAGTGACCTAGGGCGAACTCTAAAAAGAGGCCAGCCAGAAGATGAGCTAGTGGGGGAATCATGATCACCCTATCACTTGCAGTGAGGAAACCTCAGCGATGTATAAGGGCTGATCAAAAAATCATTGAGTCTCTCTCATCCCAGTGCAATGGATCCACAGATCCATGGGGTGCAAGAGCAGAGAACTCAGATACCGACTAATTTTTGAAGATAGATAACCAAATTTTAGGGGAGGCCCCTTGTTCAATGGCCACAAGTGCTTGAGTGATAATGGCCTTGTCACATTTCTGTTGAGATGTGAGTTTGCAAACCAACCATAGCATGAACACTAATCCACAGCATAGGGCTGCACCAAACAGAGCCACCCCCACCCATTCTTTGAAATACTAGGAATCCAAATCCAAAGAGGCAGTGTGAGGGCTAGAGGTAGTTTCTGAGGGATCCATCCGGGAGTCATTTCTAGGCGTCAGAATTCACTGTGCCAGTCGTTCCGGTAGCCAGAATGGGTTGTCTCCTTCCTGCAGGAAAACACAAACCGCTCCCCTGGATCTTATTAAAATAGCATCCGGGCCTTTCAATAGACCAGTTAAAACATCTTTCCATTTTACCATCTCTTTTGGTCTATCAGGCTCTGAATAGTGATGTTCGGCCGCAGTATGGCCTTGGGCATCAAGATTTTAAAAATTAAGGGTGAAGAGTGCCATGGAAACAGCTACTCTTGGTACTGAGGGTAGAGCCTCCTCGACTCCCCCTTTTTGTTTAATTAAATAGGATTTGAGTGTGCGATGAGCACGTTCTACAATGCCCTGTCCCTGAGGATTATACAGGAGACCAGTCAGATGAGTCACATCCATCTGGTGGCAGAATTGTTGAAATTTTTGAGAAGTATAAGCTGGTCCATTGTCTGTCTTAAGGAGTTTGGGTTTACCCCAAGCACTCCAGGCCTCGAGGCAATGTTGAATTGCATGCGAGGCATTTTCTCCTGTTAGAGGTGTAGCAAACATGATGCCAGAGCATGTATCAATAGAAACATGCAGATACTGAAGTCTTCCAAAAGAAGGGATATGAGTAACATCCATTTTCCAGACCTGTAGCGGTCGGATTCCTCATGGGTTAACTCCCACATGGGGTACAGGCAGGAATTGACAACAGTTTTGACATTGGGTAACTATCTCCCTAGCTTCTTTTCTAGTCAAAGCAAATCGGCGGCATAAAGTTTCAGCCGTCACATGAAATTGTCTGTGAAATTCTTTTGCTACATCTAATTGAGGGGACAAGGCAACTGCAATCACTCTTGTAGCTTTGTCCGCTAGGTCATTTCCGCAGGACATTGGACCAGGAAGGCCCGAGTGAGCTCTAATATGTGTGATAAATACAGGGGATCTCCTGCCGAGAAGGGTAGATTGAATTTTTTGAAAAATTTGAGCAAGTTTGCTAGAAGGCCTGATTAATCCAGCCACCTCAAGAACCTTAACTGCATTAACCACATAGGAGGAATCTGACACAATGTTAAGCGGGCCTGGGAAGGTCTCGAGGACCTCTAGCACCACTAAACATTCCACAACTTGAGGTGACGTTTCATTATACTTCTTAGATACTACTGTATTATTGACCACATAAGCACCTATACCAGTTTTTGACCCATCTGTATACACTACAACCCCATCAACAAGTGGTATCTGAGACATTATGTGTGGGAACACAATGGCTTGGCTTAAAGCAAATTGTAGGATCGGGTATTTTGGATAATGATTATCAATCTGTCCAGCAAAGGAAGTAACTAACACTGCCCAAGCATTTGAGGTAGCAGCTAATATTTGAACCTGAATGGCTGTATATGGTATTATCAAAGTTTTGGGTTCTTTCCCAAAATGAGTAATAGCTGCCTTCAACCCGCGGAGTGCAAGCTGAGCAACCGCATCGGGATACCAGTCAATAATCTTAGCAGGAGATGCATTGGGATGGATCCATAATAAAGGCCCATCCTGCCACAAGACAGCTGTTGTTAATTGCATAGTTTTGAAAACACACAAATCAAAAGGCTTGGTTTCATCAATGCGCTGCAATTGAGCATCCTGTAAGGCTTTTTCTACAACTTGTAAGGCCTGGTTTGCGGCTGGCGTCAATGCTCTCGGAGAGGAGATATGAGAGTCCCCTTCCAGAATATCAAATAAAGGTTTCAACTCAGCAGAGGAAATCTTTAAAAATAGTCTCAGCCAATTTATATCTCCCAATAATTTTTGGAAATCATTTAAGGTATGTAAATGATCTCTGCGAATCTCTAATTTCTGGGGAACTATTTTTTCAGGATAAATGACCGATCCCAGAAATGAGCCAATTTCTGCAATTTGAACCTTTTCTGTAGCGACTTGTAGTCCCCATTGTCCCAATGTTTTGATTAAGATGGGATATGAGGTCTGTAAGGTTGTTAAATCTCTATCACACATTAAAATATCATCCATGTAATGAGCCAGAAGCAAAGATGGAAATTGCTTCCTTATAGGTTCAAGGGCTCGTTGCACATATAGTTGGCAAATAGTGGGGCTATTGGCCATGCCTTGAGGCAGGACCTTCCACTGAAATCTCTTATCAGGTTCAAGATGATTAATAGCTGGTATAGTAAATGCAAACCTCTGTCTGTCCTGTGCACACAAGGGGATGGAAAAGAAACAATCCTTAATGTCTATAATTATTATCTTCCATTGCTTAGGTAAGGCGGAGAGTAAGGGTAGGACTTGTTGGATCGAGCCAAATAAACGCATCTGTGCATTAATGGCTCTCAAATCATGGAGAAGTCTCCATTTTCCTGATTTTTTCTTTATCGCAAAAATAGGAGTATTCCATGGTGAAATGGACAGTTCTAAATGACCAAGCTGTAATTGTTCATTAACCAATTTAGTGGCAGCTTCTAATTTTTCAGAGGATAGATGCCATTGGGGAACCAATATTGCCTCCTCCGTGAGCCAGGGTATGGGCATAGAACCCTCAATGGCACCTAGGAAAAACCCAGGCCCTGCCTTCCTATATTACCTTCTTGTGGGACCGGTTCTAATTTTCCTTGTTCCTTTTTTCCTAATTCCTTCCCTTCCTTGTAGCCCATTCTCTTCATAATCTCGACAGCTTGTCGAGAGTACTTGTTGGTCAATGTCAGACCTAGACCCTGTAAGACATCCCTCCCCCAAAGGTTAACAGGAAGAGGGAGGACATAAGGAATAAACCTTCCTGATTGGCCTTCTGGAGCATGCCAGATCAAGGAGCGTGAGTTGATAGTGGGGCTGGCCTCATACCCTAGTCCTTGTAAGGAATGGGATGATTGAGTGACAGGCCATGCCTTAGGCCACCAAGTAGAGGAGATAATGCTCTTATCAGCCCCTGTATCTAGAATTCCCGTAAAAGTTTTCCCTTCTATATTCAACTCTAAAGAGGGTCTGGAATTAAGGTCCATCATTAAATAAGCAGAATCAGTCCCGGAAGAGCCAAACTTCACGGTGCCTCTAGGGACCCCAGAAGAAGGAAAATGATCATGTAAGCTTGGAAGAATAATCAACTGAGCAATCCTGTCACCTGAGGAGATGGAAAAAATGCCTTGAGGGCAAGAGCAGAGAACTTGAAGTTCTGCCGTGTAATCTTGATCTATTATTCCAGGGTGAACAATAAGTCCCTTTAAGGTTAAGGAGGATCGACCCATAATAAGGCTGACACTTCCCACAGGTAGGGGGCCTTTTTAGTCAGTGGGGACAGGTTGCACACCCATCAGTGGCATTAATATGAATTGGGTGGTAGAACAGAGGTCCACTCCTGCTGACCCTTTTGTGGCTCTGTGAACCATGGTGTCCGTCTGTTGTAAGCTGGAGTCCCATATGTTTTGGGGCCCTGAGACTTGGGGCCCAGATACCCGTTTTTTGGAGTGTTTTCACCCCCTTCTGCCCGCGGAGGCTCGAGCTGAATAAGCCTGCCTCTGATATCTTTAACTGAGCGACACTCACTAGCCCAATGATAGTCTTTCCCACACTTAGTATACAGTCCTGGTGCTCTTTTCTTTTTGAGGACCTGACACTCCTTTTTCAGATGTCCTGGTTTGCCACAGTTATAGCAGACCCTGCGATCACCTGTACCTGAGCACTTTTGGCCCTGTAGGATAGCAGCCACGAGGCCGGCATTAGTAAGCGGGCCTCCAAGTTCTCAGCAAACTCTCAGCCAGTCCTGTAATCCTTTGCTCTACCTAGGTGTAATAGCTGCTCTGCATTCCTGGGTGGCTTGCTCATAGACCAACTGCACTAAAGGCATTGCCTGTTCAGGGCCTCCAAAGATCCTGCCTGCTGCCTCTGTCATCCTAGCCACAAAGTCTGAGAATGGCTCCTGGGGGCTTTGTATAATTCTCGTTAAGTGTCCCACGGACTCTCCCTTCTTGGAAAGTGCCTTCCACGCCTTAACGGCGGCAGCGGAGATTTGAGCGTATGCTCCCCAGTCATAGTTTATTTGATTATTGGCATACTGCCCTTGTCCTGTTAGCAGATCAAGCATCCAGTCTCTCTGATTGCCTTCATCAATGGCATTGACTTTGCCATGTGCCTGAGAGGCGTCATACCACAAGGCTTTCCATTCCATATATTGTCCCATATTAGGGAGTGCAGCCTTCACTGTTGTCTGCCAGTCTCCTGAAGTCATGGCCAGAGTGGCAAGCCTCTCAACTTGAGCAATAGTAAAATTGGCATTAACTCCATAGTTACGGACCGACTCGGCAAGTTCCTTAATTTGAACATATTCTACTGGTGCGTGAACACGGCCTCCATCGGCGGCCTCAAACACCGGGAATGTCTGCTGTATCTTTTTCTGTTCCACTTTAGTGAGGAAGGAATCTGAGTGAAATCTCTCCATATAAGATGGAGGGGCACTGGGGCTTATAGGCCGGGAAACTGCATGGTTTCCACCGCCCACTTCCTTTTGTTTACCCAAGCTGTTAGCTCGTTGTTCATCCTTCTTCTTCATAGCGAGCTGCCTCATCTTCTAAATCCTCTTCCTCAGAGGAGCTAAGCTCGTCTATCTCTGAGCTATCAAGCTCTGATGTCTTTAAATCCTTTACCAGATAGACTTCTCCTTTACAAGACTTTTTTCTCCCTTCTCTGTTTTATCTCTCCCGGGCATTTTTTCCCCAATCTCTCGCCTCTGCAGAGGGGACTATCTGCTTGACCTCTTTAATTTTTTATCCCACCCTGTTTCTGACATGCCGCCTTCCCCCTCCCCCAGCGCTCTCCGCTTTGCTGTTACAGCTGGGCGGCTCCCATGCGACCTCTGACGCTGTCTGGCAGTAGCTAGAAACTCAAAGGCCAATAGACAAAGCCCGAGGGCTGCCAGAACGATAATGAAAACTTCCACCGCATCTAGCAGGGGAGTGAAGTGGAACAGGTCAAGGCTAAGCATTGTCTCTCAGGATCTTACCCGCATCCTGCAGCTTTGGATTCTCTCCGCGTACGGAGGGACCTCTCGGCACCTGGTGATGGGGTAGCATCCCGGGTTCTCGGCACAAAATGTCCCGTGCTGTCTCTCGCCAGCAAGAATACGCAGGGACACACAAATCCTTGCTGCAGCTAAACGTTTATTGAATCTTAAGGAGAGGCCCCACGCGCCGGCATGGCGCGGCTTATATACACCCTAGCGCAGCGCATCCACACCTGATTGGTCGCCTACCCATGATCTCATAAAGCACGCCCCAGAGTGGGCAAAGACCTGGCACGAAGGCACTCTTGCACATGCGCACACAGTTAACTTCCTGAAAGGAAGTCGGCTGGCGCGGTGGAGGCCAGCGCCATCTTGTAATGGCAAAGCTACCTCGGCCTTCCACGTGGGGTGCAGTAGAAGCCAGCGCCATCTTGTGGTGGCGAATGTTATTGCGGCCCTCTACAGTTTTCCGTATATTAAACCATCCCTGCATGCCTGGGATGAAGCCTACTTGATCATGGTGGATGATTGTTTTGATGTGCTCTTGGATTCGGTTTGCCAGAATTTTATTGAATATTTTTGCGTCGATATTCATAAGGGAAAGTGGTCTGAAGTTCTCTTTCTTTGTTGGGTCTTTGAGTGGTTTAGGTATAAGAGTAATTGGGGCTTCATAGAAGGAATTCGGTAGTGCGCCATCTGTTTCAATTTTGTGGAATAGTTTGGATAATATTGGTATGAGGTCTTCTATGAAGGTGTGATAGTATTCTGCACTAAACCCGTCTGGACCTGGGCTCTTTTTGGTTGGGAGACCTTTAATGGCTGCTTCTATTTCCGTAGGAGTTATGGGGTTGTTTAACTGGTTTATCTGTTCCTGATTTAACTTCGGTACCTGGTATCTGTCTAGGAAATTGTCCATTTCCTGCAGATTTTCAAGTTTTGTTGAATATAGGCTTTTATAGTAAGATCTGATGATTTTTTGAATTTCCTCTGAATCTGTAGTTATGTCTCCCTTTACATTTCTGATTTTGTTAATTTGGACACACTCTCTGTGTCCTCTCGTTAGTCTGGCTAAGGGTTTATCTATCTTGTTGATTTTCTCAAAGAACCAACTTTTGGTTCTGTTGATTCTTTCTATGGTCCTTTTTGTTTCTACTTGGTTGATTTCAGCTCTGAGTTTGATTATTTCCTGCCTTCTACTCCTCCTGGGTGTATTTGCTCCTTTTTGTTCTAGACCTTTTAGGTGTGTTGTCAAGCTGGTGACATATGCTCTTTCCTGTTTCTTTCTGCAGGCACTCAGCGCTATGAGTTTTCCTCTTAGCACAGCTTTCATTGTGTCCCATAAGTTTGGGTATGGTGTACCTTCATTTTCATTAAATTCTCAAAAGTCTTTAATTTCTTTCTTTATTTCTTCCTTGAGCAGGTTATCATTGAGTAGAGCATTGTTCAATTTCCACGTATATGTGGGCATTCTTCCCTTATTGTTATTGAAGACCAGCTTTAGGCCGTGGTGGTCCGATAGCACGCATGGGATTATTTCTATCTTTCTGTACCTGTTGAGGCCTGTTTTTTGACCAATTATATGGTCAATTTTGGAGGAAGTACCATGAGGAGCTGAGAAGAAGGTATATCCTTTTGCTTTAGGATAGAATGTTCTATAAATATCTGTTAATTCCATTTGGCTCATGACTTCTCTTAGTCTGTCTACGTCTCTGTTTAATTTCTGTTTCCATGATCTGTCCATTGATGAGAGTGGGGTGTTGAAATCTCCTACTATTATTGTGTGAGGTGCAATGTGTGTTTTGAGCTTTAGTAAGGTTTCTTTTACGTATGTAGGTGCCCCTTGTATTTGGGGCATAGATATTTAGGATTGAGAGTTCATCTTGGTGGATTTTTCCTTTGATGAATATGAAGTGTCCTTCCTTATCTTTTTTGATGACTTTTAGTTGAAAATTGATTTTATTTGATATTAGAATGGCTACTCCAGCTTGCTTCTTCTGACCATTTGCTTGGAAAGTTGTTTTCCAGCCTTTCACTCTGAGGTAATGTCTGTCTTTGTCTCTGGGGTGTGTTTCCTGTAGGCAGCAGAATGCAGGGTCCTCGTTGCGTATCCTGTTTGTTAATCTATGTCTTTTTATTGGGGAGTTGAGGCCATTGATGTTGAGAGATATTAAGGAATAGTGATTATTGCTTCCTGTTATATTCATATTTGGATGTGAGGCTATGTTTGTGTGCTTTTCTTCTCTTTGTTTTGTTGCCAAGACGATTAGTTTCTTGCTTCTTCTATGCTATAGCTTGCCTCCTTATGTTGGGCTTTACCATTTATTATCCTTTGTAGTGCTGGATTTGTAGAAAGATATTATGTAAATTTGGTTTTGTCATGGAATATCTTGGTTTCTCCATCTATGTTAATTGAGAGTTTTGCAGGATACAGTAACCTGGGCTGGCATTTGTGTTCTCTTAGGGTCTGTATGACATCTGTCCAGGATCTTCTGGCTTTCATAATTTTCTGGCGAAAAGTCTGGTGTGATTCTGATAGGTCTGCCTGTATATGTTACTTACCTTTTTCCCTTACTGCTTTTAATATTCTTTCTTTATTTTGTGCGTTTGGTGTTTTGACTATTATGTGACAGGAGGAGTTTGTTTTCTGGTCCAATCTATTTGGAGTTCTGTAGGCTTCTTGTATGCTTATGGGTATCTCTTTCTTTAGGTTAGGGAAGATTTCTTTTATGATTTTGTTGAAGATATTTACTGGTCCTTTGAGCTGGGAGTCTTCTCTCTCTTCTATACCTGTTACCCTTAGGTTTGATCTTCTCATTGAGTCCTGGATTTCCTGTATGTTTTGGACCAGTAGCTTTTTCCACTTTTTATCTTTGACAGTTGAGTCGATGATTTCTATGGAATCTTCTGCTCCTGAGATTCTCTCTTCCATCTCTTTTATTCTGTTGGTGAAGCTCCCTGTCTCTTCTTTTGGTTTTCTATATCCAGGGTTGTTTCCATGTGTTCTTTCTTGATTGCTTCTATTTCCATTTTTAATTCCTTCAACTGTTTGATTGTGTTTTTCTGGAATTCTTTCAGGGATTTTTGTGACTCCTCTCTATGGATTTCTACTTGTTTATTTATGTTTTCCTGGAATTCTTTTAGGGATTTTTGTGATTCCTCTCTGTAGGCTTCTACTTGTTCTCTAAGGGAGTTCTTTACGTCTTTCTTGAAGTCCTCCAGCATCATGATCAAATATGATTTTGAAACTAGATCTTGCTTTTCTGGTGTGTTTGGATATTCCGTGTTTGCTTTGGTGGGAGAATTGGGCTCCGATGATGCCACGTAGTCTTGGTTTCTGTTGCTTGGGTTCCTGCGCTTGCCTCTCGTCATCAGATTATCTCTAGTGAGACTTTCTTCTGCTATTTCTGACAGTGGTTAGACTGTCCTATAAGCCTGTGTTTCAGGCGTGCTGTAGACCTGTTTTCCTGTTTTCTTTCAGCCAGTTATGAGGACAGAGTGTTCTGCTTTTGGGCGTTTAGTTTTTCCTATCTACAGGTCTTCAGCTGTTCCTGTGGGCCTGTGTCTTGAGTTCACCAAGCAGGTCGCTTGCAGCAGAAAAGTTGGTCTTACTTGTGGTCCCGAGGCTCAAGTTTGCTCATGGGGTGTTGCTTATCAGCTCTCCGCGGCCGCAGCAACCAGGAAGCAAGGTATATTTTTATTTTTTTTCTCATTAACATTTTAAGAATGTATACTGTTCCTGTTTTAGTCTCACAGGAAGAGAGAGGGTAATTAAACAGCATTATATTTATGTATAAAATGTCAAAGAATAAGCTTATTAATAATAAGATGCTTTACAACACATCTCCAAATGAAGAAAAAAATCATTAAAACAAAATATCAAGCAACAAATACTAAAGATGGTTTTAGCCATTTTCTAACCACACGATTGTGATTGCTGGTGAGTTTGTATGCTTTAGACACACATCACCTTTATGTAGTGAAACTGCTTTTCTTTGTTGTCTTTAATATCTTGTCCTTTGTGCACTCAGACATTTCATGAAATAAACCAGGCTCACAGCACTTAACAAAATGTGGAACTGCACCACTAATGAATCCTGGCAGTCTTTTCTCATTATGTGCCTAATTTTCCTTAGAGAGCACAAACCTTCAGGTGGGTTCTTCTCATTCTTAAATCATCTTCAATTGGCAGTGAAAAGGAATATGCTCCTTCTCTGTCGAGTTCAGATAGTCTAGTCTTGCTAACAGATAGAGAAAAGATGAGCTCTTCACAGGCCACACTATCTAAAATTATACTTGTCTTTATAGCCTGATACTTTTTTTGCTTTGGTTTCTTTGAGGCTAAAACTCAAACTAAACAAAAGAGAGAGATTAGGGATGGCTCCCTGGTTTTCCTTCTTTTGAGACAAAAATGGCATCAATAACACTTCATTTATTCAAGGTCATTCAATATTCAGTGTCTGCACAGCAAGATAAAAGAGTGGGGCCCTGGCTTTCTCCTCCAGAATATATTAATATTAATAGTCTGAGTTAATAGGGATAAATGGCTGTCTGGAGCAGATCTGTAGCCTTGTTTCTCAGGCTCCTATTTAATTGGGGAGTGCTCCCAAACGTCTCTTTCTGGAGCTTTGTCCCCTCAATCATTCTACTGCTGTAATTGAAAATATGAGCCCAGAGACTCATTTTATTCATTAACAACTATTGTCCATGATGAATTTTTTTCCTCAGAGTGCCTCAAGTGGTAGTTTTGTAGAAATAACAAATTTTCCAATTTTACCTTTTTTCAGAAGCTGCATATACTATGCCTTTGGACAGGGGTTTACGTGGAACACACATGTTGACATCATGCATCCAGCTGTGTTACTTGCCATCTTATTTCCTTGAGACAATGTCACTCATTGAACTTGGAGCTAAGCTGGCAGTTAGCAAGGCCAGTGATCCTCTTTTGTCTGTGCCCCAACTCTCATGCTTGGCTTTTTATATTGTTGCTAGGGATTAAATCAGATCTTTATGCTGACACAGCAAGAACTTTTCCATACTGAACTACTTTTCCATGCCTAAATCATATTATTTTATTTTTATCTCTTTTGTGTAAAGGAAAACATAGAGAACTACATCAAAGGCATGAATCATTTATTGAACTGAAGTCCCCATGTTCTATGGTAAACCATCCAATAGAGTCAGTTTTGGTGACTATCCTTGCCAGTCTTCTACAGGAGCCAACAGCTCATAGTGAACTGTTTTTATGAAGAGTTAAAGAGATAAAGAAACATTTAGCCCATGTCTCCTGGATCTGTTGTTACCAGACTTTCTCCATATTTGTTTCTTGGGTACTTTTTAATATTTTGTACTTGTTCCCTGTAAAACAAGATATTAAAAGGTTCTTCTTCAGGTCTGTTTCAGACCCTATACTTTGTACTGAAGTTAGTGAAATGCCAATGTCCATCTTAGCTTCAATCATATGAAGTCACATGTGTGAGAGTGTTTTGAAATTCCAGAGGTAGCAGTATGAGTCATGTTTTTTTTTTTCTATCCATTTCTGCTCAACAAACCCATGAGTAGTTCCAATGTCTTGAACTACAAACCTCTGAAGGCCTCCAATGGGACATATTGCTCCATTTTGAGAACTAATCTTTGTGAAAGCAGCACTTGCTACACCATTGTCTTAGTTAGGGTTTCCATTACTGCGAAGAGACACCGTGACCTAGGTGAATATTTTAAAGGACAGCATTTAATTGGGGCTTGCTTTACAGGTTAAGGGGTTCAATCCATTATCATCAAAGCAGAAAGCATGGTCCTGGAGGAGTAGAAAATGTGATATCTTATTTCAAAGGCAAGCAGGAGATGACTGGTTCCTACCTGGCTAGAAAGAGGGTCTCAAAGCCCATGCCCACAGTGAGATTTTTCCTCCAACAAGGCCACATCTCATGATAGTACCACTTCCAATAGGCCAAATATATTCAAACCACATTCTACTCCCTGGTTACAATAGGATAGTTCAAATACATGACTCTATGGAGGTCATGCCTAGGCACAGCACAATGCAAAATGCATTATTCCAACTTTACAGTCCCCATAGTCTATAAGAGTTTCTCCAATCTTAGGAGTTCAAAGTTCAATGTTTCTTCTGAGATTAGGTAATCTCTAAACTGTAATCCCTTAAAAATCAAAAACAAAAAGAAGATCACATACCTCCAATATCATGCAGGATATACATTATCATTCCAAAATCATGGTAAGAAAACACTGGATGAAACAAGATGAAAATCAACCTGAGCAAACTCCAAACTCTGCATCTCCATGTCTAGTGTCAAAGCCAAAGCAATCGTCAGATCTCTGACTCCTTTCATCTTTGTTGATTTCTATTGCCAGATCCTGCATTTAACAGCAACAAACTTCTTCGTTCTCTTGGGCAGGTTTCCATTCCCTGTTGCAAACTTTCTTCAGCAGTTTGCCTACAACTCTGGCATCTCTAATATCTTGTGGAATCCAAAACAACTTAACTTTTACAGCATCTTGTTCGAATGTCTAGGATCCACACATGATTTTCTGGGCTCCTCCAAAGGGTTTTGCCACTTCTCTAGCTCTGTCCTCTGTAGCACTCTAAGCTCTTATTGACTCTAATTCCCTGATGCTTTTCTTGGTGATCATCCCATGGTTCTGGAATCTCCAATATGCTGGGGTCTTCACCTATAATCAGGTTTCACCAGTAGTCTCTCATAGGCTCTCTTCATGATGCTAAGCCTCAACTTCTTTTCATGGTCCCTTCATTCCTGAGCCCTCAACTGTTACTAAGGCTGTTCCTTCAACAGTGGCCATCCCTACACTCTCACAGTGCCAAGCCTCATGTTATCTCATGACCCTTTCATACCTTTAAAGCCAATACTACCTTGGTGATTCTTACACATTACCAAGTCCAGTTGCAGCAGGAGATACAACCTTGAACATCTCTGTAACACAGCTTCTTTGTACTCCAATTAGATGGAAACAGCATGGAAATCTGGGGCAAGGTTCTTCACAAGGGAGTGTATGCTTTGAATCAGCATCATATATATGGTGCAGTTTCTCCCACAGGCAGGATCTATGGGTCCAGGAATCAAGAGGTGGAAAAGCACATTCACTACCACTCCTAGTAGCCCACTAAATGTTGTTGCTTCCTGTCTCTGAAACCCTAAATTCTGCTGGGCAAGAAGTTTGGAGAGAGTGCTAGCAAGTAACTGCAAGCAGTTGCATAGAAAAAGGAAGCTTTTCTTCTTTCATTGACCTTATGTACGCCTCCAGCAGAAAATATTTCCCAGATTAAGGTGTGTACCACAACATCTGGATCTATGGTATTCTTTACTTGAAACTTGATCTGTCTCAGGCTGACCTTGATCAGAGATCTGATTTCCTCTGTCTCCTGGGATTAAAGGCATGTACCACCTTTCTCTGACTAAGCTCTTCATGGTGACTATGTTTCAAGATTCATATCAAAAGCATGTGTTTTCCAGCCTCAAGATCTCAAAATCCACTATAAGATATGAGCAATATAGCTTCATATTGACAGAAATATCTTCACTGACTTAACCAGAATATATTTTTGAAAAAGTTTAAGCACTAAAATTTCAATAACTGGAAACCAATTACACATTCAGTCAAAGGTAGGTTATCATTGTGTTATTATCACCCGCAATACTCCCTATCAGTGTTTTTATACAACAAATTTATATTCAATACACTTCCAGACTAGAATGCAATCATTTTTGCTTGATTGACTGCTGTATTTTCTATGATGAGAAACTTGAATGTAACAACATGTAAGTGCCAGGGAGCACTGGTAACTATATGTGGATTCCTAGACATTCTTTATTTGTCATTAGATATATCTGATTCTGAAATATTAAAATACATTTCAGTTGCATTAGCTTTATTATATATGACTTTTATTTCATCCTACTTCAAATTCATCCAGCAAAGAGTGACACATGAATAAAGTATAATAAGTAATAATGTATGCTTCAAATATAAATATGCCAATAAAAAGTTTACAAATCCTAAAAGATCTCATTGCTAGAATTTGAAATGTGGCAGAAAGCTCAATAGAGTCATAAGAGTTTTCCTTTAAGTTTCTATAAGAAAACATTCAGTATGCTTCTGCAAACCACAGAACAAAAAGAGAAAAGAGAAGACAAATTGAAAATGAGAGTAAAAAGTATTGGTAAGGAAAGAAATGCAGAGGAGGTAGATAGGTTTAGTCCTTGCCAGCTATGACACAGAAGAGTAAGCAGGAGGAGGGCCAATGGGATAATGGATGCATAGTGACACTAGTATAGTCAAGAATGGATTGTGGTGTGTTTATTTGAGTGTTTGTGTGTATGTATATTGTGTACAGGCATACACACTTCTATATGCAGGTGCAATCTACCAAATGTGTACTTGTAGAGGACAAAGGTTCATGTCAGTTTTCTTCTTCAATAATTTCTCCAGCTTATGTTTTTCAATACTTTGTAGGTTCTATTAAGTTTTGAAATTCTGTTCATATATTGTCTGTGTAGACTTTTGTGAGTAAGTGTGTGTGTGTGTGTGTGTGTGTGTGTGTGTGTGTGTTTGCTTGTTTGTTCTCACGTGTGCAAATTAAACAAAGCACATGTGAAAGTCTGGGAACAACTAGCATGAGTTGGTTCTCTTCTGTCATCTGTCTGTCTAACAACTGACCTTTCACCTCGGTAATCTTTCCAGCTATCTACCTTATTGTTTTGAATTTGTCTCTCAGGGGAGATTCTGGAGCTTAACTAAATCTGCTACACTGGCTAACCAGCAAGTTTCAGAAATCCCGTTTTTGTGTCTTCTCAACCCTGCCTCTGGTAAGATAGAAAAACAACACCACAAGCTTAGCTTTTTCATATGGGTGATAAAGATAAGAACTCGGGTTCTTATATTTTCACAGTACACTTTACCAAGTCATCTCTCAGTTTGTTTGGTTTTGTTTTTGTTTTTGTTTTTGTTTTCTGTTTTTCAGAGCTGGGGACCGAACCCAGGGCCTTGAGCTTCCTAGGCAAGCGCTCTACCACTGAGCTAAATCCCCAACCCCCATCTCTCAGTTTTTAAACAAGTTTCTTGTATAGTGAAATATTAGATCTATAGGAATACTAGGCTGAAGTCTATATGTTCTCTAGTAGGAGACATCTCAAGCTGCAGATAAAAATGCAAAACCCAGGAATATAAAATGAATTCTCTTTTTCAAAATTTCTTGGATCTTTTTCATTATCACCTTCTCTCTGCCCTCATTCCAGCCCAGCATTGGTAGTTGAACTCTTGTCCATCTTCATGTTAACCTTTAAGACATTCTCAATGTAGAAATGAGTAAACCTAATTACGACAAATATTAGTTATTTTTTTATTGATATAAGAAAATATCTGATGAAAGAAGCTGAGAGGACTGAGTGATCCAGACTCAGGCTGACTCCATGACAAGCTGAAAACCAACAGTTTGGGAGAATAACCCTAAATTTATGTTTCCAAGAACTGGAAAAGACTGAAAACAGTCAATTCCGGGAAAAAAATACCACTTTCTGGCAGCCAATCAGGAAGATGCCTTACCACCTAGTCTGAGCCAACCTCATGGACAACCAATCAGAAGCTGTAAAAGCTGCCCCACCAGCTAGCCTGAGAGAAGTATAATTAAGTAGCAAAAGTCCCCAAATCCCTCAGTGCTTTAACCAATCACAAAGGCAGCCATACCCATGGAGATAGAGCTAATCAGTAATAGGAATGAAAGTTAAAAGTCACCCATTCCTACCCTAACAGACTTAAAATTGACCCTGAAATTTCCATACCTTTGTCTTCCATCCTGATGAATGGTAGACCCCCCTCCCTGCTGGCAGCTTATCTACAAAATAAACACTCTTTGCTGTTGCATATTATTTCAGTCTGGGGTATTCTTCCCAATCATAGCCTCTTATAAAACTTGATGAATAAAAGGTTTATTTTGCCTCTCTAATGAAGACATTATCTGTTTAACAGGGAGAACATGACTACGGACTGTTTGAAACTCATCTTAACATTGCATTACAAGCAGAGAAATGAATGCTGTGCTCGGCTCAACTTTCTCCTTTTTATTCTATTCATGACTGCAGCCATTGAATAGTGCAGTCCACATTCAGAGTATTCTCACCTTAGTTAGGACAGTCATAATTCTCCCTTAGAGTCATTGTCTGGGATTTGTTTCCTAAGTGATTCTAGATTCTGTCATACTGACAATTAATGCTAATGAATACATTATCATCCCTCAGTATTTGTATATTTCAAATTTTACTAGGGTAATTTCAACATGAATTAAATACATTATGAAATGAGAAGAGCTCTTCTATACCATGTTGAGAATTAGAGAGCAGCCGAGTCACAGAGACAGATTTGATTTATTTTTTCACATCTTCATCATATACTTTTGCCTTTCCTGTGTGGAGATATAACAGAAGACATTCCTAAAGGAGAGGTATTGCCAAGGATCAGAGATTGCCATATACCAAGCAGTGTTTTAGGAATTTTGCTTTATAACACAGAAGTATGATCTCCATCTTAAACATCTCATGTGTTTATTGTGTTTTGTGGAGGTAGGTACACAAATGCACCCATGAGAATGTAGAGGTCAGAGGACAACTTGCAGCATTCATTTCTCTCCCTCTAAAGTGTCGTTCCAGAGATCAATCTCAGGTCATCAGATTAGTGGTAAATGCCTTTTCCAGTTAAGCCATCTTGTTCCACTTCTTTACACTGTCAGATAAGAAAATTGGATAGTTATTTAATTACACAGTTTGAACATGTATATAAATATCATCCTGTACCTCCTAACAGCATTGTACACATATTAAACAATAAAACTTAATTGATAACAAGAAACACATGGATTGTTTCTCATACACATCAAACAGCAAATCACATCCATCTTTATTTTTTTATTTAATATTTCATTTATTTACAGTTTATTTGTTACCCTCCCCTCCCAGTCCCACCTTCCCCAGTTCCTCATCACATTCTCCCTCTCCCTTGCCTCAAAGAGTGTGCTCCCCACCTCCCAGATATCTCCTTTCCCTGGGGCCTCAAGTCTCTCCAGAATTAGGTGCATCCTATCTCACTAAGACAAGATTAGACAGTCTTATGTATGTGCTGGAGGCCATTGTCCAGCTTGTGTATGCTCCTGGTTGGTGGCTCAGTCCCTGAGTGTTCCCAAGGGTCTGGGTTAGTTGACCTACTGGTCTTCCTATGGGGTTGCCCTCCCCTTCAGCTCCTTCACTCCTTCCCTTAATAACTCCATAGGAGTCCCTGACTTCTGCCCAATGGTTGGGTGTCTGAATCTGTCTCAGTCAGCTTCTGGTAATGCCTTTCAGAAGTCAGCCATGCTAGACTGCTGTCTGTAAGCATCAGTAATTGTCTCAGGCCTTGCTGCCCCCCAACCCCAATACAAGATGGATTCCAACTTGGGCTGATCACTTTACAGCCTTTCCTTCAGTCTCTTCTAAATTTTTGTCCTTGTAATTCTTTTAGATAGGAACAATTCTGGATCAGAAATTTTTACTGTGGGTTGGTAACCAGTTCCCTTCACTTGGGACCCTCTCTATCTACAGGAGGTGGACTCTTTGAGTTCCCTCTCCACACTGTTGCATATTTTGACTAAGCTCACTCACATTTAGTCCCAGGAGTCTCTCATATCCCAGGTCTCTGGAACTTTCTAAAAGCCCCTCCCCCAACCTTCAACTGCCAGAAACTGGATATTTTCATTTATTCTCCTGGTCCTCTGGGTTTCTCTCCTTTTCCCCTCTCCCCAAATCTGATCCTGTCCCCTCCCCCTTTTTTTGTTAAACTTCTTAGTGTCTATGGGTCATATCCTGGATATTCTGTACTTTTTGTTTAATTTTCACTTATCAGTGAGTATATACCCATGTTCTTTTTGGTCTGGGTTACCTCAATCTGGATGATATATTCTAGTTCCATCCATTTGCCTGCAAATTCACGATATCCTTGTTTTTATTAGCTGAATAGTATTCCATTATGCAAATGAATCACATTTTCTGTCTATATTCTTCAGTTGAGGGACATCTGTAAGTTTCCAGGTTCTGGCTATTATAAATAAGGTGAACATAGGCCGTGAACATAATGGATTACATGTCCATGAAATATGGTGTAGCATCTTTTGGGTATATATACAGGAGTAGTATAGCTGGCTCTTCAGGAAGAACCATTTCCACTTTTCTCAGGAATCACCAGATTGATTGCCAGAGAGTTCGTACCAGTTTGTACCCAGCAGCAGAGGACTGTTTCATTGGTAGGCATCTTCTACCTCTATGTCTGTGTTTCCTATATTTCTTTAAGGATATTATTTGTATTCTTCTTGAAGATCTCTATCAATATAATGGGATGGAATTTTATGTCAGTATATTGCCTTTCACCTATGTTAGGGTATTTAAGGCTTGCTGTGGTGGGAGAGCTGGGTTTCAATGTTGCCAAATTACATTGGCTTCTGTTGCATGCCACCTGGTCACCTCTGGTGTTAAATGGGCTGGGTGTCTGTGACTAGAGATGACCTCCTTGGGAGCTGGTGATCTCTGTGACATGGGTTAGAGCAGGCCTCCTGGAAGACAAGCAGTGCTGTCTCTCAATGAAGGGGAGGGGCTCCTTTGAACTTGGATAGTGCAAGCATCATGTGTCCCTGGTTAGAGCAACATTCCTGTATCACTGGCTAGGGCAGAATTCCTGGGAAATTTGTGGGACCTGAGAGGGAGCAGTCTGGTCATCTGCCTCATCTTCTTCCTTAGATATGGATTAAGTCATTAGTCATTAATCATAAGTATTATAAGCTTTACTTAGCAAGACAAAAATATGAAGTCTTGAAATTTGGGTCAAATCTTCTATTCTTATTTTTTCCAGATGTGTTAGCTATGTAGGTTGTTAAATCTCAATAATTTACATTATATTCCATATAATGTGTTCATACTGTTATGGAAACATTATTGATTTTTACTTCTGACATTTTATTTTCAACTTGTCGATTTTATTTTGCCATTTGTGCTGGCACACTTTTAAAAAAATTGTTTTATAAAAGAATGCCTCTTGCACTCGAGTGGCAGGTCCCCTGCAGGCCAGATACAGCCCAGACCTGAAGGGACCCGGCCAACAGTTCTCTGCACCCAAATCCCTTGGGAGGGAGAGCTAAACCTTCAGAAACAATCCCACTAAACTCAGGGATGAAACAAAGCCTCCCACTGAAACTCAGGGATGAAACAAAGCCTACCTGTTCAACATAGTACTTGATGTCCTATTCAGAGCAATTAGACACCAAAAGGATGTCACAGGGATACAAATTAAAAAGGAAGAAATTTAAATATCACTATTTGCAATTGATATGATAGTATACTTAAGGAACCCCAAAATTTCCACCAGAGAACTTCTACACCTGGTAAACAACTTGAGCAAAGTGGCTAGATATAAAATTATCTTAAATAATTCAATAGCTTTCCAATACTCAAAGGATAAATGGACTGAGAAAAGAATTGGGTAAATGACACCCTTTAAAATAATCATAAATAATACAAAATAACTTGGTATGACGCTAATCAAGCAAGTTAAAGATCTGTACGAAAGGAATTTCAAGTCTCTGAAGAAAGAAATTGAAGAAGATCTCAAAAGATGGAAAGATCTCCCAGGCTCATGCATTGGCAGGATTAAAATTTTAAACATGGTCATATTGTCATAAGCAATGCCCATCAAAATTCCAACTCAATCTTCACAGGTTTAGGAATTGCAATTTGCACATTCATTTGAAATAACAAAAAACTGAGGATAACAAAAACTATTCCCCAGAATAAAAGAACTTCTGGGGGAATCATCATCACTGACCTCAAGGTATATGACAGAACAGTAGTGATAAAACTCCATGGCATTGGTACAGAGTAGGCAGGTACAGTGGAATAGAATTGAAGACCCAGAAATGAACCCACATACCTATGGTCAGTTGATCTTTGACAAAGGAGCTAAAAACCATCCAGTGGCAAAAAGACAGCATTTTCAACAAATAATGCTGGTTTAACTGGCTATCAGCATGTAGAAGAAAGCAAATCAATCCATCTTTATCTCCTTGTACAAAGTTGAAGTCCATTTGGATCAAAGACCTCCACATAAAACCAGATACAGTGAAACTAGTAGAAGATAAATTTCGGAAGATTCTTGAACACGTGGCACTGGGGAAAAATTCCTGAACAGAACACCAATGGCTTATGCTTTAAGATCAAGAATTGACAAATGGAACCTCATAAAATTACAAAACTTCTATAAGTAAAGGACACTGTCATTAGGAGAAAATGGCAGCCAACACTCTGCAAAAAGTTTTTATCAATCCTACATCCTATAGAGAGCAAATATTCAATATATAAAAGGAACTCAAGACTCCAGAAATCAAGTAATGCTACTTAAGTAAATTTCTTTTTTCTTTATCATACAAAAATGAATTGATTTATATACCTTACATTGTATAATTTAATAACTAGCTGTATAACATTCTCTCAGGGTAAAATCAGCCAAGATAGGAAAACATTTATGATGTTCCCTTTGTCTTAGACAAAGTGATTATTTGGATATTCCTCCAGCATATACTTTGATAGAGATCCCCTGGACCAGACATTTTACTGAATGGAAGATGTTGTGGACATTCATCCTTGACTTAGCATAATCACTATGACTCTGGTAATAATAGTAATAGTAGTAAGAATAGAATTTTATATGTACCTGTAAGAGCACAAAACACCTTATACAGACATTCACTTTATCCCACTTGACCTCAGTTGTCGGGGACTGGACTGCCAGACTAAGCAAAGCTAGTGCCCTGCCCTGAGCAGATTTCTGAGAAGGGCTTGACCTTTTCAAAGAAAGAACATGTCCCCGGAAGACTGTTGCCTCATTGTCTAAGGAGAATATCTTGCAGTTTAATGTTTCACCTTATGTCCTTAGGGACTTCCCAGTACTCCCCCTCCCCCCCCCACCCTAAGCTTCAGTTCCTGCTTCAATTCCTGCTTCAGAGCTTTAAATGTTGTACATTCCTCTCAATAAACAGACCTTGACAAGGACACTGCTTGGTCTCACTCCTCTTTCTCACACTTTCTCCCGCAGGTATGGGTCCCTCTCGGCCCCCACAAATAACTGGGTCCCCACTGGCGGGAGCACTCAGTGCTAAGTTGTTTACAGTTGAGATCCTAGAGTCACAAATACCTCAAGGGGCTCCTCTAAAATTATCCTTTAACATTATTGCAGACATTAAATTCAGATTATGGTATTGGGTAGTAGATTACTCAGTCCATGAAATTCTTGCTATATAAGGAAGGGGAGGTGAGTTCAATTTCTAAGAACACATATAAAAAGCAGGTGTAATGTGGGGCTGTAATCTAAGCAAAATTCTAAGAAGAGAGGATCATATTGGCTTGGTGAGTAGTCAATGTAACCAAACTAAAATGTTCTAGGGTCAATCTAAGTCCCTACCTTTAAAAAAAAAAAAAAGCAGACAGTGAGACAGAGAAAGACAGAGACAAAGAGACAGACACAGACACACAGAGAGAAGACAATCTAATTAGGCTACCATTTCAGAACCAAACATTTATATAAGAAAAATTTATATAGAAAACTTACCTCCGGTTAGTTTTTCCACATGCCGCAAGTTATATTATTCTTATATGAAAGTAATCATCCTAAAATTACATAGAGTAAAAACTACAAGGCTGTTCTTTCCTAAAAAGAAGACAACCACAGTGTCTCCTCTTCTACAGACCAAAGTAACATACTAATAGAATAATTTGGCTGTACACCATTAACTATCAGAACGCTAGTCTGTTTACACCCTAACTTTCCTTACTCCAAGTATTCTATTGAAATTTATTATATGAGAACACCAAATAGCAGAAGATATTATCTCAAATTATTTTTTAGACTTAAGATTTGATAAAAAAAATAATAATATTGCTGGGGACTTAGCTTCAGCATTGAGGTATTAGGTGAGACATAGCATTGGAAAAAAGGACAGAGCTTGATGATCTCTCTGGCCTCAAAACTCACTTTACAGTTCTGGAGGCCAGATGCAGACATCCACGGACAGTGTAACCATCTCTTGCTGTACTGTGGCTAAAAGGTGCTGGTTTCTGGTAATAAGCTCTTGCTATTTATAGAAGGGGATTAAGGTGGAAATAGGGCTTGTTACTAGGCTCTTTCCTCTGTGGCTCAAGGGTCCCTCAGTAGCTAGGAAAAAAGCTCTGAGCTCATTAATTTTTTGTGCACCAGGGACAAAAGGAAAAAAAAAGAAAATCAGGGGCCAGGAGTCACACACACAGGAAAAAAAAAAGCCCTACCACAAATATCTTCTTCTAGATGAAGAAGAGTAAGAAAAGCTCCAATAAACCAACTGTCCTCCCTCCCTCCCTCCCTTCCTTCCTTCCTTCTTTCTTCCGTTTTTCTTTTATAAAATTTTTTATTAGATGCATTTCTTTACTTACATTTCAAAGGTTATACCCCTTCCCGGTTTCCTGTCCATAAGGCCCCATTTCCACCTCTCCCCCTCCCCATACCAGTATTCCCTCCATTCATTCCCCTTATTGCCACCCCCCATATTCCCCTGCACTGGGGATCCATCCTTGGCAGAAGCAAGAGCTTCCCTTCCCCTGATGCCCCAACAAGGCTATTTTCTGCTGTATATGCAGTTGGAGCGCTGGGTCAGTCCATGTACAGTCTTTCAGTAGTGGTTTACTCCCAGGGAACTCTGGTTGTTGGCATTGTTGACTTCATGAGGTTGTAAGCTCTTTCAACTCTTTCAGTACTTCCTCTAATTCCTTCCCAAGGGGGTCCTATTCTCACTTCGGTGCTTTACTCCTAGCATTGACCTCTGTATGGGACATCCGCGAGATGTGACTCTCAGGAGAGATCTATATCCAGTCCCTTTCAGCATGCATTTTCTAGCTTCATCAATCTTATCTAGTTTTGATGGCTGTATTTGTGTGGTCCACATGTGGGGCAGGCTCTGAATGGCCATTCCTTGAGTCGCTGCTCTAAACTTTGCTTCCATATTCCCTCCTATGAATATTTTTTTCCCATTTTAAGAAGGATTGGGAGCATCCACATTTTGATCATCCTTGTTCTTGAACTTCCTGTGGTCTGTGGATTGCATCTTGGGTAATTTGGGTTTTTTGGCTAATATCCACTTACCAATGAGTGCCTACCAAGTGTTAAACCTTTATTTCTATTTTCATTACCTCATATAAATATCAGGTAGAACAATTTCAATAATACAATTGATTACATAATTTTTAAAATACTTTTACATTCCTTTAAGTTCATAGAAATTTTAAGGAAATAATTATTATCATAAGTCAATATGTGCAAAGGACCAGCCTCAGCTTGTTTTAGAGCATTAAAAAAAAAAATCTTAAAGTCAATCTTGGTGTATAAGCTGTTAGTTCTGGGTTTTGCTTCTGCTGGTTCTCCAGACTGGTTATTAAGATAGCTCAGCTTTTACAAACCAATGCCCAATCTTTTGTTTATATATCAATTAAATTATTCATTTCGGGTGCCCTTTTGACTATACCATGAATCAGCATTTTATGACCTTAGCCCCTTAATTCTTAGGAAAAAAAAGTAATTTTTTTTAACAAAGCAATTGAGAGCTTTGCTTGATTTTGAAATGTGGGAGGATATCACAGGTGAGGCAGGTACAAGATAGAATGAAGCCTGTCATTGGACAAGAAGGAAGGATGGCAGAGAGAAAAGTTTGAGGGAAGGAGAGGAGACTGGAACAGAAAGGAGAGAGAGGAATAGACTGCAGAGTAAGAAAATGGAGGTTGATGTTAAGATTCCATGCTGTACCTTTACACATTGTTATGAATGTTCTTTTTTTTTTTTTTTTTTTTTTTTTTGAGCTGGGGACCGAAGTATGAATGCTCTTAAGGGACGATATGAACAGGGCTTTGTATGTTTAGATGGGCAATTATATCTTATCAATTGAATCAGAGGTTATTGTGTTGTGTGTTCTTTCTTGTAGCGATTTAAGTGTAAGAGAGTGTGCAGAGGCTAATAACACTGAGCAGTCATGGAATTATGATGTATATTTCTGCCATGCTGGCAGCCTGCCTTGGGAACTCAATGAGTCAAAAGATTGCAGCCAGGCTCAGAAAGAGGCCTTCGCCAGTGTGATAGAAAATGGAGCAAAGTGGGTGAGAAGCTTCGCTGACTGAGATGAAGATGTCTATCAGATATCTTGGGGCACTGCGGTGCTGGACCTAGTGGGGTAAAAGAAAACCATTTATATAATTTTACAACATTGAAAGCACAGACAATATGATAACTGGGTGGGATCCTGACCTGAACCTGCCATTCTCACCATGCCTGGGCATAAACTTACTCTGTCCCAGGCTGAACTTGAATTCAGGATTTGTCTACCTTTCCATCTTTCTGACAAGCTAGCTGATTAGCACAGCTGCCTTTGTTCTTTTAGGTTCATGAAGCCCCTCATATAATCCATACTGTATCAAAATACATTTGGACAGCTATGAAATCCTGTTTATATATTTTGAACTCAAGTGTTTAGAGTTACTTCCCATAGCCTTAAGGGCAATCCTGAAGGTTTCCATTGCTAAGGGCATTAGACACACCGTAGCCTTCAGTACTCCTGTTTTTTCTAATTATCATGGGTCATTAACCTTGGCAGAGAGATCGATTCCTGATAAACTTGGCATGGAGAATATTTTGCAAAGGAGGAATATAAAATAAATTGTGAACCTTATTATACAAACAAGCTTTATGACTAACAACCATCAGTACTCATGGAGGCCCATGTCCTGTTGGCTCTGCTTCATGGATGGGGGTGGGGTGGCAGATGAGAATGTGTCACTGTGTATCTTCCACAGTAGTTATATAATACTTGGCAAATAATACTTAATAACATCAGAGTCGTTTACATGCCTGTCCCCGCCAGCGGGGACCCAGTTATTCAGGGTCCCGAAGAGGCTTTCTACCTGTGGGCCAAAATGGGGGTGAAGAGAAGAAGGAGACCAACAAAAGTTCTGTTGTCAAGGTCTCATTTATTGGGATGAACATTGCAGCTTTTAAGGCTTTCAGGTAGGGGGAGTGACCTTTATGAAATATGAAGGAGGGGGAGATGAGGGTATAGGCAGTGATAGCTGGAGGCAAAGAAGTCAGGTGATGAGGTCAGGTGGTGGAGACACTGGGTGTTGACTGAGGAGATAACTGGTATCTGCTCGAGCTGAGGCATCCCTTGAATGTTATACTCCTGTGCCATAAATTCATGGGAGAGGCTTTATCCAACAATCTTAAGATTTATGGCAGACATCTTAGGGGTGAGTCTCTGTGGCCAAACAGCCCAGAGTCACTTTGAACCATGCAGTCAAAAAGCGGCTAGGCCCAAATCCAATATGGCTCCGTGCATCTCCCCCATTTTTCTTTAAAAAAAAAAACCATTAGGTGGAAGTAGTGGTCTGAGAGAGATCAGACATGCCTCACAGAGTGCCCAGCTCGGCCATGGCAAGCCACTCTTGCAGTTAGGACTGCACCCCAATGGCTAGGAATGAACTTATGCTGTAACACAACGTTCTGGGCTATACGTGTGTGTTATTGGGGGAGAAACTGGGCAGAGGAGCATTTGACCGGCCCGCACGTTTAAACGGGGTGTAGCCACCTCTGTCTTAGGATCGACCTCTCAAACCCCAGCCTCTCTGTCATAGGACCACCTTGTCGCCCTCAAGGCTCCATGTCTAGATTGGTCAAGGGTCAGAGGAAGTTGCCCGTCACTGAGGAAAGCTACATTGGATCATCTTCTCATTCCTCTTACTTGAGCCCAGGGGCGAAAGAGCAAGGGCCAGATGGCATTAATATAAGAGATTGTGGAAATTGAGCCTCTCCCGATAAGTTGTAGGCACCTCATCTGGTTCTCCTCAGCTGTTATGGCCATACCACCAAGGGCCTAGTCAAGTCTCTCCTGTAATAAAATTTAGAATTCCCAATTGTTAGCAACTACTCCAGAAAGTTCACCCACTGTGCTTGCCTAACAATAGATTGGGGGAGGGTAGCTCCAGACACTGCAGACACAATGGCTGCAGCAGTAATGGCTGCTACAATAGCAGCGAAAATGCCAAGGTCTTTCCCAGGACAGTTCAGGATCAGTCATTCTTCTCTGGAACAACCAGCAGGCAATGGAACCATGTCTGAGATCTACAAAACCAGGGCAGAGTTCCCCAGTCCACAGCAGCTTCCACCAAGCAACAGTGCACAGAGGGTCTGAGCATAGGCCGTGGTGGGTCGGGAACATGCAGTGGTAACACTGACTGCAGCAACGCCAAAATTTCTGTGATGACAAAAGATGAGGGGGAATCTTCCATATTCCTCCAAGGACACAGGAATGACTCCAGGAACCCGAACCAGGAGAGCTGAATCTTCATGCTCCCAGGATCAGCATGGCTCACCAGCCACTCGGGCAGCTGGCACACTCCTGTAGCATCCTGTAGAAAAAACACAAAGATTCCCTCTTCCCCATATAAAATATCTGAACAGGATCATGCCAATATGTGGATCTTTCTATTTCACCTAGGCAGAAGTATGCTTAGTTGTAGGGTGCCATAAACTCAGAGTGTTTCTTGGCATCCAAATTTTAAAATTGAAATAAAAGGAGCATATTTTAGCATACAGGGATAACTCCCCTTTTTTATTTACTAAAATATTGTTAAAATATTATTTATTAAGATAAGTCCTTGAGGATTAAATTGAGGACACTGAGCACTTGTATTTATAAATTGACTTTTATACCAAATTATTGTCTCCAGCATTATTGTTTTGGATATATAAAGAATGAGATTTTTTTGACTAACTGTTTCTATATAAGGCCTATAATCTGCCTGGTATCATTGTCCTCCCTTGCTAAGTAAGGTGTCCAGGCAATCCAGTTTGAGTTCTTAAATGGCCTATAAAGGAACAGTACTTAGTGCTCTTAACCACTAAGCCATCTCTCCAGCCCCTCACCAGCTTTATTTACCTAAACATAAGCATTAATTAGAGATGCCAAATCCTATAAATACTGTACTAGAAATCCCTGAGCCGGCAATGTGAGGCTGGGAGTTGAAAGTAAGCAAGTGGAGTCTTCCTCTATTTGTGAGGGAGTGTTATCAACTCCATTATCATTTTCAAAGAGCTGGGTCTATGGTTTTGTTTAGTTGTCTGAGTCAGAGCACTGAAAGGATAGTGAGTTGTCAGACAATTTACACTGAAATCACTCACTGATTTCATGTAGAAAACTTGTCTCTAATAAAGCATTAAGTAATTGAAATCAATCGTAAACCACAAGCCACACATTGGCTATCAGTATGTGAATTGAAAGCTTGATTTTTTTAACATTATAAAAACAGTGGCTAAAGCCAGGAATTTAATAATCTGTGCTGAAGCAGCAGAAACTCAAGAGAATAAACAAGTGATCCAATCATACATGTAGCCTTTTCATTAGATGAACCACCTATAAATACAGTAAGCGCATTTCCTATGGGTTGTATGCACAAATATACAGGAAATACAAAAACATGTAAAGAGTAAAATTATCAATTTTGCCTGAAAAATTTGTATATGTAATAGGCCAAATATCAGTATTTTGTAATAACCAATTAACTGTTGTTTGGCTTTTTAAAATACTTCCATGACTCTAGCCTACAATTCTGTATTAACACAACTGAAGCTTTATCTCCAATGAGGATAACAAACAAAGACCTAAGTCCTCTGGTAAGGTGAGGTACTTAGCCAACTAACATATCCTTAGTAGCTTAAAATTAGTTTTAAATACTCTTTTCTGGAGTAGTCTAACAGCTACTCCCCAAATATTAAAGCTCATTTAGAGAGCAAAAGTTTGTAGTAAAAATTTCTATATACACTTAAAGATTTAAAGTTCTAACTTCTTACATTGAAGAAGTGACAAAATTACATAATATAAGGCTATTAGCCATTCTTTAGTAAAAATTTTAATGATATCACTTTATGGGCTCTCTAAAATTATAAGCAAGCTCACGAAATGAAAACTCACAATCGCCAGGACGT